>NC_061530.1:6822500-7422500 GCF_022379125.1 Scophthalmus maximus
ATCACCTCTTCTTTTCCCATCTCCTTATTTCACTACATAGTTGTCCCACAGACTTCTATGTTGTCCGCCTCTCTCTCTCTCCGTCTCTCTCTCAATCTCCCTTCTTTGTTTTCTTCCCATACGGATGACAAGTCCCCATAATGTGACTGTAAACAGAACTGGGTCTCCAAACTCTCTCACACACACGCACGCACACACACACGCACGCACACACACACACACACACACGTCCCCATGCTCTGCTGTGTGCAAAATATCCAGTGTGGCGACACCGCAGAGGAAGAGGACATGGCAACAAGAAGATGTAATTCATTAAGAGCTTCAGTAAAACTTTAAATAGGGAAAAACAGAAGGGGGAAAAGTACAAAATGTGATGAATATATGTCTCCTTGGATGTATTAATGTGAGGAAGGTTACAGTTTCATGGTGAGTGTGCACAGATCCCATGCTTTTTGTACTGTAAATAATGTGTCCTTCACCAATCTCCCATCATCGACATTTCTGTAAGAAACAAAAGCGGACGCACGTAACTGCTCACAATAACGTCCAGAGTCCGTCACCTCGTCTAACGGATGCTCAGTTCAATCGGCTCCTCTCAGCATCATGTTTCTCTGCTGAGGCCAGGGGGCAGACTCAATCGCCACGACAACACAGCTTCGCGGTCCAAGGCCCACCGTCACCCTCCCCATCATGAGTGAAATTCAATGGTGATAAAAATCATCTTAACATAGATTTGTGTGAGGCAGAAAGTTCTTCTTACTTGCCTGTTAAATTTAAAAAGCTCAGATTTATTTACTTTGTGTCTCGCTGAATTTATTGCCTCATTATGCACCGGCAGCTCATACATTCAAATTAAATTTAGATCTGATCGGTGCTTCTGGTTGATTGTAAAAAAAAAAAATACACAAACTTTTTTAAGATTCTGACAGCAAACTTTATCTTGCTTTAGTTGTGTTGGACACAGATCCCATCAGCCACGAGCGGCGATGTTGATGATCAATTCTCTAACATCATGGTTCGGTTTCACAAGAGAGGAAATGCTTCAAGGAACGGGCTGGTTTGGTGAATGCATGCACAGTTATTTCTTTCCACATCCATTAAAGATGAGCTCTTCCATGGGAAGCCTCTGGCACCGTCTCCCACACAGTGGATAAGTCCGTCCTGAATGGAGCTGAAAGGAAATATGACATACATTTGTCTTGGAGCTGAACTTCAGGATAATGTGTCAGATACTCTTCACCAAATATTATGATCGTCCAATATTTTGACGGAGGGGAGAGCTGCCGGGGCGTCGAGGAGTTCTGAAGTCTTCACGTGGCCCACAGCTGAACGGGGAAGGTAAATACAGACAGGAGACGCATTAAAAGGAAAAACCAACCATGTGTCTTATGAAGAGTTTTGATGTGTATTGGCATGGATTCTCCAAGAAGAGACAGCCGTTCCCTTATTTGGTGTTTCGATGATATTGCACTGGTCCAAAACTGGACAAATGTGTTCAGCCGGGTTGAGATCTGGTTATTTACCAAGATCATAACGCATGATTCTCATCATTCTTGCTATCATCGAACCACCCAGTGAACCCGCCTGCCTAGTACTGAACTATGGTGACTGCTTCACTCATTTACTCATGTTCTCTCTTGAGAGTCAAAGGTAGTTGATCTGTTGTCAGCGGGGCCTTACATTTCTATGCCCCTACTATTTTCTCCGCTGTGGTTCACAATGAGAAGGACTTGAAAATGCAAAATAAGTTTTAATTTTAAAAACAGGCATTTAAAACGGAAAAAAAACCTCGGTCCAGACGGGGGTTATATCTCCGTATCAAAAACAATTTCCCTCAATACAATCAAACCTGAAAATACATATATCTCACGACCATTCACCAAGTGCTCTATAGATGAAATGTATTATCATTATTATTATTGTTACACTGGTCATGTGTGTACAGGTACACACAGGAAGCAGATTGTCCCCACCCCGCAGTTGGTTGCTTAGATGCAGGAAAATACTCTGTACGAAGAACTGCAATGGTGCTCGACAGCGTGGTGCAACTGTGACTGATGGTAAGTGCTAGCAGCGCCTCAGTCACCTCTGGCAGTCGAGTGGTGGCTGATAAAACCCAATCAGGAAGTAGAAATGGGTGTCTCCGTCATCTTTTCCATAAGTCTCAGAATAAAACTGCGACCCCGAAACACAGCTCAGAGTATGAATATTTACTTTTTATTGTTTAAAACCAGAGTGCAGAGTTTTTATATGCACACAGCAGAATGATTTGAGTGTGATTTCTCGATAAAACTGAGGAAGAATGGAGTGGGGGAAAAAAACAAACACATGTAAACCAGATGTGGCGTCAAAAGCTGAACGAATTTCAACTCCCCGTCAGATTCAGTGCGTTGAAGGAGAAACTGATCAAAATTGGAAAAACAAAGAAATGCACCGACGAACTCACTGTCAGTCAGGCAGCAGGCGTCAGAGTTTTGCAGCTGGAGGCGAGTGCACCAGAGACATTACTTTTATAATCACAGAGGTGCGTTGGGTGGGCCTCACCTGGCACGGCTTGGGTTGGTTTCTCGGCTCGGGTTGGTGCCCGCGCCGCTCGGCTGCACTGCTGACCACGGTCTCAGCTCAGATAACGGTCCAGTTTGAATGTAGCAGCTAATCCTCTCCCCTCCTCTCAGAGACGACCCCGGCGCCGCAGACTCTTCCCTGCATTGCACATGATTGGATCGATTTTTTTCTCATCCACGCAAGGTGACAACGTGAACCTAAATCTGGTTGTACCGTCTTGGTCTAATGCTCTATGAGGTGCTCTGTTAAACTCAATTGAATTGCTCAAAGCGGCAGCCTTCTTTTCGGTGGCGCGGGACAATGCGAGGTGTCAATGAAACAACTTGCCAAAGACAACGCAGTGGCAGCACTTTCTCCCTCATCTGATCCGCAGAATATCACGGAGCCAAAGTTTGACCAATGTCATTGTTTCTGCCTCGGAGGGAAAGTGCTTCCTGAAGCAGCTGCACCTTCCACTACAAAATATATATATATATATATATATATATATATATATATATAATATATATATATATTAATAGTTGACTTCACAGTCTGGCAGCAGGTCACATTACTGCCGCACTAAAACTGAGACAGCTTTAACAGAGACAAATATCTCTGCCTCGCAAAAACACAGAAGCAATTTTTTCACCTTGGGATGAATAGTGTACGGTTCACTCTTCAGGGGCAGTACGCGCTTTTCAGAAAGCTTTTCTCCCTCTTTGTTGTTGTGATTTTAATGCTCTGACCAGGCCACAAACCCGCGACCTTCGGCGCGGGAGACCGACGCACTAACCACTAGGCCAAAACCGCGGAGTTGCAGCGCCACTCGCTTGCACGTCTCCTAAGGTGTCGACCAGTGGTGTTTACGAACTGCCCTCGCGTTGTAGTGTGGTGCGCACCATTTTTCTGTTTTCCATATACAGAGCCTGGGCTGTGCCGAAAACCCGGATTATTCCCGGCGCACACAAAAGCGACAGCTGACGGATGGTGAGGAAATATTCGCCGACTTTTACAAAACGTGTATTGCTCTAGAATCGCTTAGCGCCTCTTTAACTTTGCTGCTTAACTGCTCAGTTCAAATTGAGCAAACTTTTCCCGACAGGCTCTGATTCAGTTTTATTATCGCCGCCGTCATTCTGCAGCGGCTAAACTGTGAGTCGCTCCCACACAGACGACCCCACGAGAACACCGTTCCCAATAATTCTCTGTTTCAAGCACGGGATCACACAGGTCTCAGGTTTACACATCCACTCCATCTGTGCCCCTCAGACTCCACTGAGTCCGTGTGACATCAATTTTCAACACTATTTGATTTTAGATGAGAGATTCAAAGCGCAGCCTCACGGGGGTTTAAAGGATTTAATGGGGTTTTGTTTCACCTGTGTGGGAATCGATGGGCAAAATATCACAAGTGCTTGATTGGATGCTGAGGGAAGAAAGATGAAAAGTTGGTATTTGGCGGAGCTGAGCTGTTGAAGGTGGCTCCAATGTCAGTATGGAAACAGTTGTGTGGTAGGATTTGCTGCACATTTGGACAAGAAAGTAACTTTGATCATTATGTAGGACAAATCCCAATTGTTTACTGTGATATTTCTTCACGTTGAAATATCAATGTTTCGATTTGTGGGATGGTTTTGTGGAATGGTCTTGACGAAACCATCATCCAACAAAGTATAAATATAATAAAATTTAAAAAAAAATGTATTTGGATTATAAGATATATTTTTGAAGAGTAGCCTACAGAAGTTAGGAATCATCTGACTGATATGGGGTAGAAGATGATAAAAATAAAATTTGAAAAAATTGTTAAAAGAGATTGTTTGAAATTTGTTTAACAGTTTAACAACTTTTTCCACAACAATTCACATGACAAATGCTGGCTATTCATAACATTCAAAGGCTGTATACAAGATATTTACTGCAGCGAGATGTCACACTACCAGCAGCATCTCGGGGCCAAAATGCAATGTGTTGCGTTGCCTACTGTCTGGAAGTGTGTGTGTGTCTCTGAAGACGGTGCTTTATAAATGTGAGGTGACACAAAGGCACCAGCTCACAACACAACACAGAACAGATATTTGACATGTGTATTAAATTGTGGTGTTTTGTAATCTCATGCAGAATGTAGAGACTGGTTTAATCAGGTCATTAAATCCAAATCATTCTATCATGCACATGAGCACAACTTCTGGCTCCTGCCAGCTGTTGGGTGGAAGAGCCAAATACTAGCTCCAAGAAGGCCTCCGCCAAACACTGACTAACACTGGTGAACAGTGATGTCTTTTGTTAATGTCCATCATCAGTCTATTGTTTTTCCCACTGCATTGCTGTGCTCTGTCTCAAACCTAAAACCCTGCTGACCAGGAGAGAGATGGTTATTTGGGAGCCATCATCAGCCATCCTCATTTGGTTTACTGAGGTTCACGGAGAGTTCTCGGGGAGTGTGCGGATGTCCGCTAGCTAAAGCATGGTTGGACATTTGACGTCAGATATACATAGGGGCGCTCGATACAGCAGCTCAGATGTGTTCCTGCCTGAGGGACCAAGACAGGTGAGAAAAAGCAGTGGGGGATTTAAGAGAACATAAAGTGTCAAAAGTGAGAAAGGAGGAACATCGGTGACAGTGAATGAATCTGTGTTGGAAATAGATTTTTGTGTGAGACAGACTTCGGACTAATCAAAAACAAAATTGGAATTTCAAAATGTCATAATTACTTCCTCAAAGCTGTCGCAAAGCGTGGGGGATCATGTTATTGAAAATAAAAAACAATCAAATTTACATTGCAAATCTCCTGATGAAATTCTCCAGATACAGTCCAGGGCCTGAGCTGTCCGTGTCCAGCGTCTGAGCACTGGCGGTCGCTCATTCATATGCAAAGAAAAGTAGAAGTTGTTCAAAAGTCCTTTTCAATTTTGACACCTTTGAGCAGTGATTTGAATATATAGCTGGGAGCGATGTGTCATCATGTAAATAATTTGTGATTTCTGTTCGGTACACAATTTCAACACAAGTGATTTACTGTAAGGGGTTGTTACATGAATATAAATTCTATGCAGATTTTGTCTGGATGAGTCTCCAAAACTTTATTTTTTCATCTTGAGAGACTGTTCTTCGCAGAAACTTTGGTCCAGCAATTTGGACCAGATTGAAAAATTTGATGAATACAGTGCTTTAGATGATCCTCTTATCAACCATCATGGTGACTTTTATTAGTTTGTAATTGAAACTTAGAGCCAGCTGAAACTCTAGTTAAGTAAAATAAATATCTGTACAGACGTGCCAAACAAAATCTGTGTTTCATGATAACAATTCTGGATGAATATGCACACAAAATTTGGTTCATCTGCAAGTCAAATCTGAGCCCTGTTTCCATTTAAAGGAATTCTCCCCTCCACGAATGTCTGCGTACAATCACACAAACTATATTCTAGATTTTGTCCTTCATCGCACACCGGTAACACATTGGAGTCGTTCCCTGCTATTAAACCAACATCAATTCTGGACCTGACAGGTTCATTCGAGACTTGACCTCATCACTTTGCTATTGACACATGGTTTGAACTGGCTGCTGGGCCGCACAGGCAGAAACTGTTGGTACGCAGTTTCAAAAAAATAAAATGAGATGCAGCATAAATAAGTAGAATTACCGCCTCACAGTTATACGCCTTCGCCAACCAGTCATGTTGGTGTTTACATTTATCTCCCCAGACTCATTTAGGGAGGTATTAAGTGTGTTTTTTCATAATCAACATATGAATCCTTGAGTTATGGCTGGACACGTGTGCTGTGAGGTCACAGTGACCTTGACACGTGACATTTGACCAACAAAATCGAATGAAGCTTATTTTCGAGTCCGAGTGAAAGTTTGTGGACCAAGTGTCCTCAAAGCGATCTTGAGATTTCACATTCAATAGGCCAAGAAGTGTTCGGTGACATGACAGTGGCCGTGACCTTTGACCACGAAATCAAAGCAGTTCATCCTCGTGACCGAGTCAACCTTTGCACCAAAGTTGAAGAAATCCTCTGGCAGCGTTCGTGAGATATTACACAAATGAGGTGTATAAATGAAACGTGTGCAGTGATGTATGTTGCTTCTTCATGTAGCAGGAATAATGTTCTAGAATGATGTTTCAGGGCCTCATTGCACACAGTCTCTTCTGTTCAGGTTTGCGTCGTAATGTTTCCTGTGTTTCTTCCACAACTGTACAGTTGAACGGAGTCTGAGCTCAAAGCAGAGCGGATTTTTTAGGCTGCGACCACATTAATCTCCTGGTCATACATTGTGAAAGAACATGAGTTCCATCAGTCTCACTGCCATACACGTGCAATTATCCAGCTGTATATCCGATAGTGGGACATGTTAACATCCGCAGAGATACTATACGTCTCCTCTCACACTGATTCAATGAACAGATAACGCTCTTTAACTCAGTGGTGTCACCGAACTGCTGACAGCGACTGACAAAAAAGGCATCGCCATTTTGAAACAATAAGTCTCAATAGCCTTCATTAATCTCCACTAAGTGATCCTGGAGGGACACAACAGATTTAAGGGAACGTGGCTAAGGTGGTGAGAACAGATTTATTCTGCTGAGGTTGTTACTACACTCCCACACACCATGTTTACAGAGAGCAATCTGCTGCACTTCTGTCCTTGGGAAGTTAAATGTCTAAGTATATGAATGTCTGCAGGGTGGGGTTTTTTCTCAATTAAGCCAAAGACATGTCCGCAAACTGCTGCGAACGGTTTTCATTTGTAGTTCAGTGTTGGATTTCACTCCACGACTGATACATGATCGTTTGATTGATTGATGTAGCATTGCACTCCTGTATAAAATCTTCAGCTCGTGATGATGAAAAAAAAGAAAAAAGTATCAAAATGGATGCAGTGGAACCTGAGGTGTCGCCTTTTTTTTTTTTATTTCACACATTCTTCTTGTCAAAACCTGGCACCTACATTACCCACAATGCAATGAGAAGCAGGCTGCAGGAGTCTGGTATAAACTCACTTCTTTCTGACGCCACAACCACTGATTTTACATTTTCAAATTTGTTGTTTTTAGTGGCATCACTTGAAGACATTTATGAGTCTTCACATAGCCCCGTCTGGAGGAAAAAAACAACCTTTCACTTTTTCCACATAGGCAGTATAACTGTATTGTGGAAAATCATCAGAGTTTTCCTTTAGTTATATTTCCCATCATATATGTTTTAGCTCAGTTTGTCATATAGAGCAACTGTAGTTCAGGGTTCCAGGTAACCTTCACTCACTAACATGGAGCAGACAGTTCGCTCTTTCTATTCAAGTGTTGTTCAGCCATGTGAATGAAAACCATTCACATTTTACTTACGAGGTCAGGTTTATTACGGTTGTGTGTTTGTGCAACCTAAGGCCTGAGATGTACTTGCTTTTTAGCCACGCGTCCATGTAGTGTATTACTGGAGTATTCCACTGGAGGGCGCACCACAAAACTCAGTCAAGAACGTGCGGATTTGCATTGTCAATAAAACAACACGGTGATAAACAAAGGAAGTTAGCCTTTGGTCTACTTCTAAGATCGTGCTAGACAAAGTGTTTGTCAGTGAGTATCTGCCCCTGTAGTGCCCCTCCTGTTTTATGTGCATATTGCAGACGCGTAATGTTAATTTCTGAGGGTGTGCACGACCAACGTACCAAACAGACGCAGTGATGCAGACACGTACGCGAGGTTAAAAGCAGGTATATCGCATGTCTGTAGTGACGGTCTATTCTTCACTCAGATGATGAAATGTGAGGAATGGATATTCATCTCTTACGTCCAGACGGCAGTGACTGCTGCCTGGTTGAATTTGCACAATCTAGAAAGAAGTCAAACAAAAGTCAGATGAAAAAAACAAAACATCTGTATGATCAACTTTAAATGTAAGTTTTTTTTCCTCAAATTGTTGTTCCCATCCTGCGTGAGGAGACTCGAGAGCGAACACACAAGAGAATCATGCAACCAATGAAAAAACTTCAAGCGCAGCCTCCAATGTCGTTTCACAATCAAACCACCACGGTCTTATACGTGTGCTTAAAAATCCAAGCTCAGTTTAATGACTCATTTTTATATATATATATATATATATATATATATATATATATATATATATATATATATATATTCATATATATATATATATATATATATTCATATATATATTTATTTATATATTATTCCTACAAATACATGGTTTTCAGCACTTTGAAAAACGTTCACTTCCCTCAGTAAACCAAGAAAGCTAGAAATATCCTACAGTGAAAAAAAAAAAAGACAAAGACAAACCATTTTTGACAACAAAAAATAAGGAAACCACAAAAAAGACATGAAAATAACGATCGAATGAAATTAAAAAAACAACATCCTGTACAAACACTATGGCCCAATAATTTAAGAAAATAGTGTCTCTAAAACGTTCATATTGCTTTGTACCTCCACCGACCGGGCAAAGTCCACCCTGTACAACGCCAGGCTGTTCAGACGGCGGCCACATGGGGCGCCAAATCCGAGGCGCTGATGCCGCTCCAGAGGTCATGGGGTCGAACTGCAGCCAGTGGCATGCAGGCGTAGCAGAAGAGGAAACAGTCCGGTTTGTCGTTTCATGTGTTCTCTTCTTCTCTGGTTGTTTTGGCAGTAACAATACAAAGACAAGGGATGGTCACACGACTACAGTACTGCACTCCTCATGGAACCAAGGATGTTTTTACTGTTTGTTGTAGTTTTACCATTATTACTCTCTACAGCATTATTACTAGAACTATCACCATCACAGACACACAGAGTGCATCGTGTGTTTGTGTGTGGGTGTGTGTGGAGGGTTCCTCCGGCTGTGTTTGTGTGTGTATCTGTGTGTGTGTGTTGGACTATCTGTGATCAGTGCTCGGAGCTTGTCTTCTCAAAGGAGAAACTGGGAAGAGTCAATAGCTTGGGAGTGGGGTTGGGGTTTGGCGGGCCTCCGTCCTGTCCCGAACCCTCTCCAACTCCCAGGTCAAAGGAGTCCTTGGAGTCACTGGAGGGCGCTCTCCTCCTCAGGCAGGTGTCCCGGCTGGGCAGAGGAGGGGGCATCCCTAACCCCCCGAGCCCACCCATGCCCGGGTAGAGGCCAGGCGGAAGCTCCAGTCCGTCGGGGGGGTCGACGGAGATGCACGGCGGGCTCATCTTCTTCTTGCGTCGAGGTGAGGGCAGCGAGTTCTGAGCGGGGGTCTGGCTGTGGATCTGCAGGCTGTCGGCCCGCGACACAAAGCCGGAGGAGCAGGAGGCGGTGCTGCGCTGGGGACTGGTCTCCAACAAGGAGCACACTTCTACAGAGTGGCGCCGAGGGTCGTCCAGCCAGGAGGAAGGGCGGGGGCGGGACAGGAAGGCGCTGTGGCCCTGCGTGTCGACACTGTGGAACCTCTTCAACTGCCTCAAATATGGACTCTCCGGGCAGCCTGCATATGAGCTGTAACCCTCATTCCCTTCGCTGCTGTCCTCTGCCATGACATCATCCCTGCCAGCCAACGCCGCACAGGTGATGAGGGACACTTCCTGATCCACTGTGGCTTCCTCTTGTTGGAGCGGCCTGGCTGGTGGGAGTGGAGGAGGCGAGCCAGAGGAGGAGGAAGGGGAGTGTGAGAGGTGGCAGCGCTGGTCTTGGTGCTGGGTGTGCACGCTGCCAGGGCGCAAGGGTTTAGGAGAGACGCCCGGTGTGGCAGGGACCAGGCAGAGAGCGGGCTGCTGCTGGGGATGATGGGAGCAGGGTGAGGGGGAGGTGGGGGAGGGGGAGGAGGAGGGAGATGGAAAGAGACCCACAGAGGCCACATTCACAAGTCCTTCATTGCTCTCCCCTCTGCCTGAACACAGGGCCTCCTGAGAATCTGTAGACACCGCAACCTGGAAGACGGGCATGGAGGGTGGGGTGGGGTGGAAGGGGGGCAGTGAGCAATGAGAGGAAGGGAAGGGGAGATGGAAGGTAGCGAGTGTAGGGGGATCAGAGAAGATGACAGGGGAGACTAGTTAGTGTGAGGCGATGAGGATGAGGAAGTGGTAGTTTGGGTCAGAGTTCACAGTCTGGCCAGCAGAGTCCCAGAGTCCTGAGTTGATCACCAGTGTGGATTTAAAGCATGATAAATTAAAATATGGAAACACAAAGGTTACGCTGCATCTCTCAAGGAGGCGTCTTGTGTCCTGCAATTGAACTTATGAAATTCATCTTTACACAACATATTCAAAGTCTCTCCTCTTAACAATGAAGGAGAGGGAGTAGAAAGAATTCTTTTTAAGAATTGTTTATAACACATCTGGAGGGAGTCAGGTCACATCAGTGCAACATGTGGCGCAGGAAAGTAGGCACTCTTTATTCCAGGGGGACAGACAGTGAACTCTGAGCCGGACCACCTGACCCTCTAACCGTTTGACCACTCACACAAATCCCTGTACAGTTGGTGTTTGAGTTCCCAGTCGAATTTACAACCCAATTGTGATCAGCGCTTTCGATGCCTTCGTGGTTACCTCTGGGTGTGAGGCCAACAGGTAGAGGGTGAACACAAAATGTAACTACTGTCGGAGAGGAGGGGTTAGTAAGCGCAATGGTTGCTAGAACTCATAGAATGTCCTCATGAACACATGACTTGTTCCTCACAGAAGCTAATTCATCACAATCGAATAGAACTGTTGAATTTCAGTTCAAGTTCAAGATCTCAACATCTATGGTTAATGGGAGAACAAGGCATGGATGAACTACTTTGATCATGTTTAGAAGCATGGGGTTTCCTGCATGAGCGTGAACAGTGTGACCACGGAGACACCTAGTGGTCAAAGAGACTACAACCCAGACCAATCAGCAGCCACAGCAGTACAACACGTAACACTGGAACAATACTAGAAAATAAAAACCCTGTCAGCCTTTTTTTTCTAGAGCAAAACTGGTCAGGTACAATAACTCTCATATTCTGATTAACTAGGATGTACCTTCAAGCACTTCACTACACATTAGAAAATACACAAGTGCTCTATCAGCATGGTACTGTGTATACAATGGCCCGATGCATATGGACAGAACTTCCCTGAGTTGTATAGTTTGCAGTGTAAGTATGTGCGCATGTGAGTTAAACACGTTATATCGCTCAGCTACTGAATAATCCACAGATGTGATGTCAAAGCATGAGCTCCTGCCAAGAACATGAGAGAATTGATAAACTCCAAGTCCCGTTAAAACTCCCTACAGGCAAAGTTACAGTTCCAGTTGCTTTGTGGCTGATGGTTAGCAGAAGACAAACTTCTGGGTAAATGAGAAACAAAAGATGGGGGGGAAAAGGTGAGAAGATTGTGTGTGTGTGTGTGTGTGTGTGTGTGTGTGTGTGTGTGTGTGTGTGTGTGTGTGCGCGCGCACGTTAGTCTGTTAGAAGATGAACATGGAGTTAATCTTCAAGGCCTGGCGGTAGCTGAAGCCTGCTGTCTGCAGCTGCCTCAGAAACAGGAGTATCTGTGTTTGTGCAGTAGCTCGGGGTCGGGCGGCTTTTGGGCCCAGCTGAGCTGAGATCCCCCGATACGACACGGAGAATGACACAGCAGATTGGTTAGTGACAGAGAGGAGTCCCGGGAGAAAAGGGGAGAAAGAAGGAAGGAAAGGAGTGAGATTGTTTAGAACATGCAGTGTGGTAAGATTAAAAACCAATGCGTTTTTGGGGCCACTTCTGGAGAAAAAACTAAATCTGATATTGAAGGGGAAAAGTTTCCATTCAATATCAAGCTGGGACCAGCAACACTTTATATATTACACTTACTCATTTGGCTTATATCCAACTGAGGAACACGACTAAAGCTTAATGGTTAGCTTAACTTAAAACAGTAAATCATCATTTTCACACCTCTCAAGTGTTTGATTAAAAAATGAATTAATTCAAGAAATCTGTGGTTCCAGTAGTCTGACCAAAACTCTGTGAAAAGTTTTCATTAGCACCAAACACCAACACTCCAGAAGTGCTTTTATCTCTCTACACCAGCTGCTTTAGTGTTTGGTATAACATGAAAAAGCTTCTAGTCCAAAGGCCCTGAATCACAGATGGTTGAGAAACATTGACATAGAACATCGACAGGTAAAGTATGATATGATCAGGAGAAGACTTGGAACAGGAGGATTTAGTCACCTGTCTGCGGAGCGTGCGGCTGAGTGTGTGCGTGTGCCTGGGCGGGGGCAGGCGTGGTATATTCTCAGAGTCTGGGTGGCTGTGGGGGCTGATGGGTCTGAAGAGGTCCGTGGGAACCGTCAGCTGCTGGGAAAAGTCCTCCGGCTGCGAACGCAAAGACGCACTGGAGCCTGCACACAAACAGACGCAGCACTGAGATGCACAGAACAATCGCACAAATGAATTTCCCTCACGGAGACGACCTGTGTGGTCCTGAGCTGAGGTCAACCTGCAGTGAATCAAAGCCTCCAGTTTTCTGTTTCATTCTAATTAGATCTCATAAATTCCAGATCAAAATGGTCTGGTTTCTGTTGATGCATGTGCTGGTTTCATTTTATTGTCGCACTTCAAAATGAAATAAATGTCCCTAATTACCTGACTGGGCCCTATGGGTGCCCTGTGTGTGCCGGGGCCCCTGTGACTGTGCTAGAAGCAGTGCTGGAGCCGCGGCTGCGTGGCCAAAGGGCTGCAGGGGTTGGAACATGTAGCTGTCATTGGGCAGGGAGTGTGTGCGTCCCACTGTCGGCTTCCGGACGCTCAGGAGGTTATCCCCCTGCTCCCCAGCATCGAGCTGCTCCGACTGGGGGAAGAGAGAAGAGAGTCAGGGTCCCCTCTGGAGCTGGGAGGGCTGGGGCTGCTCCCTAACTCACGCACTCTCACACACTTTCCGACATGTTCACATTAACTGACATTTCTCTACGACACAATGTGAACAAAGAGGCAGTGATCATCGGGATACAGGGAATGATCTTTGCACATTGGAGTTGACTGGCGCGGAGCTGCCACAGATCATAGAAACGGTTCTGGATTACAAGTGTTTTCACTTTTTAGGCATAAAATATAGTTTGCATCTTGTATCTGCATTTTACCCCCTTGGTCATGTGGGGTTAAATAAGCCTGCTCCATGATTGTGTGCCAGCTGGGGCAGTGTCCTGCAGCCCGACCCATCAAAGAACCATTTCACATTCATCACAGAGCCACTGGAGCTCCGGCATATGTCACAACTCCACAGCAAACACACAACAACTCAGAGAAGATTTAAAAACGACTACACCACAGGACGGTTCAAACAGAGGGAGACTGATAGGAGAAGACCCCGAGGAGAGACGTGGACCCAACACGTAAAGCAGAATACAGAGGGAAAGAAGAAGGAAAGAAAAAGGGAGAGTTAGAGAGAGGAGAAAGAAAAATAAGATCAGAGAAAACTGCAAACTGGCGGGTGAGGAGGCGCACTACTCTACTGGACTGGAGAGTAACACACACCAGGCTGGAAAGGTGGAATGAGAAAGTTGGGCACATGGTTAGATTCACCAGGGTCTTTCAAGGCCACTCGTACTCCTACACCACTTCAATGAGTTGCCCTTCTTGTCTACCTTTTTTGGTATTTGTCCCAACACAGTTCTATCAAAAGTGATTTCATGTCATGCGTTGGCTGCCGTCCTCTGCTCCTGAGACTGATGATGTTTAAATCGATGCCTCTGCATCTCTGGCCTGCATATGCAGCATGAGCCAAGGTTACAGTGACCCTCTCCCTGGGGGAGACATGGCCACTGGGGGTTGATGTGATCATTATAGGGCCAAATCGGTGGTTAATTATGACCTGACACACTGATGACATTCAATTCATTTTCAATTTAGAGAGAAAAGATGTCCTTCGCCTCAATGACAGAGGCGTCTGCCATGGGACATCATAGAATGTATAGATTCTTTATGGTGAGGAGGTAAACGTAAGCCTCAATGCACGACGAAGGGTCCTGGCATTAGTAAATAATACGTGAGGTGGTAACTAAGAACGGGACGATATGAATACAATTTAGAGAGAAAAGATGTCCTTCGCCTCAATGACAGAGGCGAATTTAGTGGCACAGATGCAGATTGCAACCAAATTAAAAATGGAGTGTAGGAGAACCTACATGAAATGTAAAAATGTTAAAGCCCCTCTGTATAGTCAGAGTTTGGTTTGTCCATTCTGGGCTTCTGTAGAAACGGTGCAACATGGCAGACTCACTGGAAGAGGACCCGCTCCCAAAGTAGACGAATAGATAAAGGGCTCATTCTAAGCCAACGAAAACGCGCATCGATTCATAGTTTCAGGTGATCATACACTACAGAAAAACATCTGAAGTTATGAATAATACATTCCATTTCTGCCAATAGCTCCACCTAAATCCTACACACTGGACTTTTGACTTAGGTTGACTTTTCCTGATATATGTAACACAGCACATGCCAGCAAATCAGATTCAGGATGTATGTTAGGTAACACTTTATATTATGGGTCATTTCCTGATAATTCCTTTGGAAGATTCCTAATTGATCTCCAGAGCACGTTTCTTGAAATGAATTTACTCAATAAGCTCCATTGAACTCCAAGTAAATGTTTATGAATTATTTTTTGATATTGGGATGTTAGGCCCCATATCCTCTGTGTGTAATTAAATGCCTTCCTCGAGATCAAATTGAAATTCAGCTGACACGGTGTGTGCACCGACTCTGTGTTTTGCAAGAAATGAACTGTAATTACGCCGTTAGAATTGAATCAGTTCGGTTCTGTCCCCACTGTTTTTTCCAAGAAAATTCCAATGAATTCAGATCGACATATCTGTTCCTTTCTAAGAAATGAATGGCAATGTGTCTGAGGGTGTGGTCATATGTATGAATTTCTTCTCAGAAAAACGGCACCGTGAGGAGTTTTGGTAGAAAACAGTGAAGCATTTAAAATATTTGTCAATTGTCTTTAGCGGTTTAAAATGCATTAACCATCCTTGTTAGAGCTTTGGTGAGAAATATTAAGTTCTTCATTGGTTTTATAAAATGTAAGTGTAAGTGCATAGCAGCTCTAATTTCTAATTTAGGATCCAGTTGGGTTCCCCCTGCAAACCTGGCATACCCCAGTGTGTGAGCGTAGTCTGGGCACAAGTGGCTTTGGAAGCACCCTGGTAAAAGGACACACTACTGCAAAGGGGAGGAAGAGGGAGATGACAAAAGAGAAATAGAGGAACCGTCAGTACATTGCATTCCAGACTGTTTGGAAAGAGAGGGTTAAAATCGTCGGGGGCCGAGTCGTCTGTAAGTGCAAGCGACCAGGATTTCTCAGAGGCCAGAGACAGAGCTTCCATCTCCGCTAGAGGGATCTAGGCAGGAAGAGACAATGGCTGGTGAGCAAAGAAAACATATGCACACTTTGTACAACACATAAATAAGGACGTTATGCACAGGTAGCACCTGTGGCTAACTGGAAAATACATACAGTATTTGAAACAACATATGTGCAAAACATGTATAATGTAGCAGAGCAAAGGCAGAAAATAGAAAAGAGAGGAAGTGTAGGAGAACTGTTTTCCCACCATTAGACTTTTAAGCTGTATTTTGGACGAACAACACCGATATGACATGGTGCAGACACACATACACACGCCAGGTCAAATGCACAACCAGACGAACAACATCAAGTTGTTTAATGAAACAATCACACCCAGACAGACAGGAAGAAACAAGCGGACAGGAAGGGGATTCATATTGTGTGTGTGTATTTATATGTACAGTGATTTAAAAATAGTGAAGAATAAAACAAAGATCTTTTAAATGAGTGTTTACAAGCCATGGACGTTTCTAGCTGCTGTATATTTGGCCTTGCACATGGTCTAATAGGGAAAAAGCTCTCTGACAGGCCAATGATCCATCCTCACAGAAACTCAATGGAAATCATCTCTGCCAACATATCTGAACGAGCTGAGCAGAGGGAGACGTGGCCTCTGTCGCCCGGTAATAGCATCTCAAACCCATTTAAAGACTTTACGGAATAAGGTTTTGCAATGCTAATGTAATTGGCCAAAATGTGCCTTCAGATGAGGAAATGAAGGCACCGAGATGCATTATTCAGCGACTCGGTGATCCATGGCTTATTGGTTGAGCGTCACTTTGCAGTCTCAAGCGTAAGTTTGTGAACTATTTTGCTTCAGGAATTCATTCAGCAGGTCATCAATTTGCTGTGACTGATTGGCAAAATAGGTATTCAAGTGTAAACACACAAACACACGTCACACCCACATACGGACACAGATGGAGAGCTGTGAGGGGGAGACGGAGCGAACTCCAAACCACTGATGCTGATGAGACAGGCCAGAAACCTGCCAAGCGTGAATGAGTGTAAGTGAGTGAAGATGTGAGTGAGGGGATGAGATCATGGCTGAGTGGGGGTATGATGTACTGTGGTGGGCAACAGGGCTGGTTAGGAAGGGAAACATATTCAGTGTGGAGGAATATTGCTTGAAAAAAAAAAAAACAGCTGTAGGGCTGCAGGACATTTAACAAACAAACCACATTGCATGCCATCTCAATGAATGATGAAATTAAATTCAGCAGACATTATTTAGTCTGCTTTTTTAAACAGGGATTCTCTAGACAAAACTCATCCATCTTCTACTTTAGGATGTGGTCATTAACAAATAAAGAACAAATTCTGCCAATAGTAGTAACAATAAAGCTAAACATCATAATTGTAAAGTAAATAATAAAGAGTCAGTTCACCCAAATTACAAAAAAGCTTTACCTATACATGTTTTTATCGATATAGGTACTGAGCATATGGGTGAAAAGGAAATGATGCTCTATCAAAGTCTCTGTTCCATCTGTGTGGCCTTATAACAAAAACCAACAAAATCTTTTTGGTGCTATTTCTGAAATGGCAAATGCTGTCTCACAGCCGCTACGTCACTCAACATTAAACCCTAACTACGGGTCATAATAAGCTGTTTACATAGATAACCTATGAGCTTGTTTCTATGGGAGGACAGTGTCCACTGTCTGAAGTCTAAAGAATAACAACTCTAAGTGGTACAATTGAATGTCTTCTCATTTGTAACTCCAGAAATCATCCCCTGACCTCTCACATTCACTTTGTGACCCTCTGTATTATGAGATCCACTGTTCTAGTTGAAGCTAGCCATGCGGGAAGTTTGAATTATATCAATGCACCACAGGACAATGAAGATTAATGCAATTTGCAAAAACTAAATGCAAACATTTTTTTGAAAAAGCCGCAGAATATCCTATGGGAAGTTTCTCTGGGACTATTTCTTTGACAGAAGAACAAAAGGGACACCTTTTTTAAATGTCAGAATTTCATTCAGCTCCTGTGAACAATGACAGATGTTTTTTTTCAGACCCTGAACAAATAAAACTCAAACTGTCAGCACGGATGCATGTTCTTGTATTTTTGGGTGAACAGACCCTTTAAAAGCATGTTACTGTATTGTGGCTGCCATGTGTTTTGAGGAACTTTTAAAAACCTGCTGGGTTTTTATAGAACAAAGCACAAATCAAAGGTGCAATTGTCATTTTCTCATGATTACTAGTGCAGCCCTACATACTGAAGAGAAATACGACCTACTCAACATATGAAATGGACGGGGTGCGTTATCAGTAGTGTTATTGGGGATTATTGACCTTCTTGTCGGTGCTGTGCTTGCTGGGCTTGGGGGGCAGCGCGTAGAAGTGGCAGATAGAGCCGGACAGGTTGTCCATCAGACTCAGCTCTCCCTCCATTGAACCCTGGATGACCAGGGAGATCGAGTCAAACAGCGCTCTCCGCTGGACAAAATTGGATAATGCCAAGAGACAGAGCGAGAGAAACAGAGGACAGCAGAGGTAGCAGAAAGACACGAGGAAGCGGCAAAAAAGAGAGACAGCAGTCCAGACAGAGACAGGTGGAAAAGAGTGGATAGAAAGAATGGGTCAAAAAGAAAGGGGAGGGGGGAAAGGTTGTTTATCACGCAGAAAGAAACAGTTATACAAACAGAAACAATATAAAGATATGCATCCCAGCAGGACTATACATCAAACTTAGTGTCTGACTGAATGACTTTCAAGTAGTGCAAGGCAACTGAATATATATATACTGTATAACTTCTCATTGATATCCATTTCACACTCACGTGTTACCACAAATACCCTCAGGGGGGCACTAGAACACTGCAGTAGAGCCAGAGGCAGGAGCAGAAGCTGTGGCTTAACCACACGTGTTTTGGAGGAGCAGTCGAGGAAGACAGATAACTTCTTGGAGGGTAAACATAACGGCTGCGAGACCTCTATTTCCTATCCCTAGAAACAGCCCCGCTGTCTGGAAATAGCTGTTGAAGTGAACAACAAGACCCTGTGGTCCAGCTTTCCCATGGCACTGTGACCCCTCTGTGACTGGCATGTCCTCTACTGAGGCTGGGCTAGCCACACACACACACACACACACACACACACACACACACACACACACACACACACACACACACACACACACACACACACACACACACACACACACACACACACACACACACACACACACACACACACACACACACACACACACACACACACACACACACACACACACTCTCTCTCTCTCCTGGTACAAGTTGGTGCATTTTCTGGGCAAATTATCGACTTGACATAAACCATACTATTGCAGTCCCTTTCAAACAAGGCTCCAACATGTGAAGACCATATGTTAATATTGAAAAAGCATGTATTGTACACGTGTGACAGAAAAATATAAATATGTGGCATAAAAATATATATTTAACAGAGAATACAGTATATAAACATATCAGGGGATAAACTTACACATTTGACGCTGACTTTGGATACATCATACATGCATCCGCTTACATTCTGAAATGATGCCAGACTGTCCAGTGAGTTTTTCCTAAAATGGCCATATCCACTATAGTTTGTTTACTTATGGGTTATAGGTATTACACTAAGGCAGTGAAGAGGAGACATTCCTCCCATTATTTCAGATACCCTCTGGCAGGGCAGACTCAGAGTTCCTCAGTATGGGCCAGGGAATTAACTAATGGTTTGGATCAGAGTCAGAATTAATGATCAGAGAGATAGGGGTCATCTGAACAGCATCACCGCCCCTAGCAGGAAGTGACCGCAGAACATCTGTCACATGATGCAGGAGGCAGTGACTCTGCAGAATCAAACATTTCCACCCAGTTGTTATCTGTGTGTGTATTATATATATCGCACAACACTGGGAATCAGGCATTCATATGTCGCTATAATGTAACCTAGGTGGATTAAGCAAGTGTCTCAAAGAAAAATCACACAACATGAAAACAAACCTGCTATTAAATGGCGTGTACAACTTAACTCAAGGGCTCCTATTCATTGATCTCTTTCAGTAAAATCCATTATTTATGTACATAACCCAAGTTCTGCTTTTTGAAAGCATGTAAACATTACGAGATGATTGCCCTGCGGTGCCTTCAAAGTCTCAAAAAAAAAAAACTTGCATATACAAGATGTAAAAAGCAACATGAAAAATATTCTATACCTCCAGCGGGGGGTCCAGGCCTGAAGGGGGGTCTGCTCTGATGTTTGGAGAATCTCTAGTGATGTCGGCAGTGGGCGAGTCCATCGGAGCGTCCCGTTCCTGTTCCCTGTCCCCTCCTCCAGTGGACTTCCAGGGTGAACCCCCAGAACTCGACCTGTCCATGCCCAGTGCCAGAGGGTTTAGCTGGGGCGACCTCATCGATATGTCTCCCCCGTCCATCTGCAGCTCCAGTTCCAAGTCTGCCTCGGGCTCTGCCCCCATTTTGGCTTCCTTGTTGCTCTCTTCCAGGTGCTTCATGAGGACAGCGATGACGACGTTGACCAGGACAAACTGAGCGGTGAGGACAAAGGAGACGAAGTAGATGGGAGAGACCACAGTGTTGTAGCAGGTGTTGGTGTCTTGGGCACAGTCTCTTAATGTGTCCTGGTGGAAGCAAGAAAACACCACAACACGTCAGCAAAAGCTTCACTTACAAGCCACGTGCAAAATACAGACAATGAGAACATAGATCTTCTTCAAAACTCTGGATTCAGTGATGAAAGTTTCAAATATCAAAATCATACTTTAAGCCACATCAACAGCATGGCTCTAGGGATGGCAACGGTGGTCGGTCAGTCAGTCCTGAAATATTCTAAAAGCTATTGCAAAGGATTACCATGACATTTGGTAGAGACATCATGTGCAACAAGAGGGTAGGCTTTCCCCAGTCATGACATACCAATCAGCACCAAATCTGCCTCTGTGTTCCAGCTTATTACATGTTCATATATCAAAGAAAGAGCCTTCTTTTTGTGTACGTGTGTTTCTATGACCACAAACTCTAAAGTTAGTTTCACCTTCATTATGCCATTCCAGTTGTCCCCGGTGGAAACTCTGAAGAGCAGCAGGAATGCCATTCCGAAGTTTTTAAAGGTAGCGTAGCGCCCCAGACCCTCACACGGGTGGAGCTCATCACAAACTGTGGAGACGAGGAAGAGGAAGGAGGGGATGGCGAGAGAGGAATAGTCAGACAGCAATGGAGAGATGGAAAGACGGAGAGACTTTACTTACTTGTCACAACACAGAGCTATGCAATGAAACGAAAACAACTGTAATACTATTGAATAACTCTTCAGAACTCTCCGGACAACAATTAGAGAAATCAATAGGGTGCAGTATTTCAACAAAGGATTCTAGAAAACAAACCCACAGAGGGGAGAATAAAACACTCTGTGCATGCCTATGCATGGCCTGAGCTGTATGTATTGCGAAACCTACTGTGCTACTGTGTGTGCGTGCTTACTCAAGTCACCAAACAGCTCCACTCCCAGTGCTGCATAGATAAAGAAGAGAAGCATGAAGAGGAGACCCAGATTCCCCACCTGCAGAGGGACAACAGGATGCAAGAGGGATTATAGTCAGAGGACAGACATTCTAAGCAGAATAAACCAATAACAAGGGGACAACAAACAGCTGATTGCAGAGAGAAACACATGAAAGGCTGCAAAGCAACGAGGGAAAAGCATAGCAACTGACTTACTGCAAAACCCTCCCCTGAATTGTGCAGACTTATCCTATCAAAAACTATAACTAGGCAAGCTCTGGATTTCTCGGCACACTCAAGCAACGTGCATAAGTCTAATTAAGATTAAAGAGTCCATGTTTGTTTTTTTCTATTCTGATGTGAGCAGGTTTTATTCACTCCACTTCTAGCAGGATACCACGTAAAAGTTGGATGCAACTCAGGACCTATGTCTACGGCAAGCGGGAGGGGACAAATGTATGTGGTAACAACTGAATACAAGATCCTACATTATCTAGCTGACTAGTTTACTAACAGTGGTAACCAATGTCAGTTACATGCCATTTAAAATTTTGTTTGGTTCTGGGTTACATGAAAATATTGAGTTAAATAAGATTTAATAAGATTTTTTCACTAGACTTTGTGACTTTTATCTAAGAAGAATGCTGTTCTGTTACCTCTTTTTTCCAATGACTTGTAGCTGTTGCCTCAGATTTTAAGCACAGTATGTAGCCATCAAGTCTGGATTAATCATCACTTAAAGACAAGTTTCACTGACTAAATGAAAAAACTTAACCAAGGGTTTGCAACCAACTATTCAAGCAAACAACAGCCTTGTACAATTGTGAACTAGCGAGCTACAGGTGATAAAGGCGGCAGTGACAGTTATCGTTTGAGATGACAACATTTGCAGTCATGTGCTAGACATAAGAAACAGCCTTTGTCTAACTCTGTCAAAAAAATAAAGGACCCATTGTTGTAAAATTACAATAGAAAATGTGTGGTAAGTCTGTCACTGTCATCATTTGTAAACTTCACATGTGCCATGAGAAAATGCTGTGAATAAGTGACTGACACAAAGGAGTAAAAAGAAGCTTAATCTGAATAACAATGTGCAGAGGAACTCTAATGTGGCAACTAGACGAACAGAGTGAACAAGGCAACATGGAATAACAACTCTGACACAATGTGAATTCCTATACCCTCAATGTTAATCAGCATGTGGAAACCTGCACACACCTGCACTCATATTATTTATGAACATTTCTTGCAAGCGTGAGGAGGAATTAGCCTGGAACAACACTCAATCTCAGTGTCTCTTGAATGAGGCCGACAGAGGTGGTATCAAAGGATGCTGAGAACATAAGACCGTGTTATTTTTTCTCCCGATCCAAACAGTGCGGAACTTGCTCTAATTTACCGACTCCCTCACCCCTCAAATCCACCCACCATCATTCAGAATAATACCGCAAGCTACATTCGCTTCTCAGTCTCTGTGGGGGGCTGATAATGCAAATAAGGGTCCCTAGAGCTGGTACAAAGCTCATGGGAAAAGGCAACTCCCTGAAACAGAGGGATGTGACCCAAAAAAGACATGCTTCTTGGATGTAATTTTAGGAACAGCCTCTGTGGGATGTGTTCGGGTGTTTGAGACCCATGGCGGCAAGGCGAGGCAGGCAAAAGAGGCTGAGCGGGATGTTATTCCACAGAGTTGACTGTGTACCTGAGGCAGGGCTTGCATAACGGTGTCCAGCAAAGCTCTCATCCCCACCGCCATCTTCAGGAGCTTCAACACTGTGGGGACAAACACAGAAAATGAAAAAAAAAGTGTCTCACCAATAGTAAGAATTTTGAGTCTTGCCTAACAGAACAGGGACGTGTACCAGCTCTCCTTCTGTCAAATGGAATAGGACACAACATTCTCCTGACTCACAGTCTACCCCTGCTACATCCTCCTGCTGGCAGATTGTCACAGCCTCCTGACTGGAGTTGCAGTTTGACGAGCTCGCTGGTATGAGGGAGGTATATCAAGGCTGATAGATTTATGAATTCGAATGAATGGAATAGTAGAGATGCACAGAAAAAGCCGAGGTAACAGAAAATCACTAGTCCACATGTGGATGAGATCTTGAACACACTCTACGAAGGAAGTGCATGCACATTAACTATCTGTGTCTTAATTCTTACGTGTGCATTCTAAAAAAATTTCATTTTAGTACGACGTATTACATTTTTTTTTGCATCTTAGAGATAGAAATATCTACGAATAGAGTTAAATGGTGATAGATGGCGCCTACACAATTCCATAATTATTCATGCTTATACATTCTCTAGGAAACAACCCAAACTGGGGATGATTAACGACATTAAGAAAACAATAAGAGGCAGGCCTGGTTTAACCTATTGGGAAACTGCTACCTTCAAGGAAGCAGTGCATCAGTGGTGACCACCTTCCTTGCTCATGTCATATAGAAGTTCCTGACTTTCAATTTCATTTTATTTGTTTCATGTGCATGTTGTACATTTTGCATTTGTTTATTGTATGTGTTTTACTTTATTTAATTTAATTTATTAAAAAAAACTATATCAGGTACAATAGTTTTGCATGGCGCACTGAAATATAAGACAGCAGTATTTCTTGCAGGACAAATTGTAGTTATGTAGATAGTAATAACGATTCAGACACAGCTACCGTCAGGCATCTTAAACAAATTAAAAGTGTTTGAATATGAATGGGAGAATTGTGAATGGGGAAGAAATGTTTGGCACCAAACAACACAAACATTAAATGAGGATGTGACTAGAACAGCAGTCATGGTGAGGAAAGTTTAATGCAATAACACTGGAGCCAAAATGTAGTCCATCTGAATTGCATCTACATCCAGTCTGCACCCACAGCGTCAGACGCACACACATCACATCGACAGTAATCACTATTGATTTCCTGGCTACTTCTTTTATTATACATTCTGTAATCAGACTGAACAGATGAGCCTCCCTTCTGCCCATCTCATCTCGTCTTCCTCCCAGCTCCCCTCTCCTCTCCAGTGCCGTCTTCTCTTTTATTACCTGGACAGTAATCAGGACCAAGTACACGGCTCCCGCTACATCCATCCCTTCTCTTGTTCTTGACCTCCCTAATTATCAACCTCCTCCGTCCATCTCCACCATTTATTATCCTCCAGATACACTGCATGCTCTCCCTGTCTCTCACCCACCTACACACCTTCCCTCTGTTCATTTATCTCCTCCTCATCCGCTTCATCACAACTTTTTTTTCCCCACTCTACCATCAATTGCTCCTCTCCCCGACTTCTTTCCATCTTCTTAAGATCTATTTTGGGGACCAAAGTTATTCATCACTCATACCTCCTCTATTTTTTCCTGCTCTTACCCCTCCCCTCTCGCAGCTCAATTCACTTACTGTCATGTGTCTTGGCTCTCCCTCACAATCTGCTATCTTTCTTTCTTTTCTTTTCTTTCTCTTTCTCTCTGTTCCTTCTCAGTGCTGTGTTTGTCAGCTGAATGTGTTTCTCGGTGCCATCTGGTCGGCTCACATCCTGCCCGAGCCCTGCTGAGACCTGCCATGCAAAAATGACAGAGGGGAGTCCCGGCGATGTGGCTGTTTCACAAGGCATCTTAAAGTGCAATACCACCAATGAGCCTGGACTGTGTTCCCTTGTGTGTGAGAGTGTTGTCAGGGAGGGGGAGGGGATGGATAGATGGATGGATTGATCGGTAAAAAGGAGGGGTGAGGAGGAGATCGTACCTCGAGCAATCCTCAGCACTCTCATGATGCGGATGATGGTGGGGTTTATGGGCAGTGAAGCGTTGACCTCAATCTCCTCCAGAGTGATGCCCATGATCGACAGCAGCACGATGGCCAGGTCCAGCTGGTTCCACCTACACACACACACACGCACACAAAAACATAACATCCCTAATGAGTCCATAACTGACTGACTGACTTACATGTATGTCACTGAGACGTTCAGATCTTACTGTTTTCATTGCCTTTTGTTTGTTTTGTCATTCAGCTCTGGTGGTTGCAGAATCTCATCCAATCAAATCATACATTTCACTTTAGTGAGTCATTACCTTTTGCAGGTAGGTGTGAACTGAGTCACATGACTCAATTGGACGAGTCACACATCCAATGACTTCAGACTTTTTTTAAAAAGCCACTGCACCCATTTTTATTCCTAAACTAAACTTGCTCAATTTTGGGACCATTGTTAGAGACTAAGACTGTTTGGCTCCTCCATGTCCATATCATTTTTCAAGTTGCCATTTGCAAGACGTGAACTATGACTTATAATTTAGTGCGAGTGTGACTTTTTGGAACATCCTGAGCCAAGAAGTGCTGTGAGCTTCTGTGGACATAATGATATGTGTTTCTTCAGCTGCAGTGCAGCTTTCAAGCCCACAGGGGTAAAGGGAACAGCCGGAAGAGACTTTAATGGTCCAGCAATCACAGAATTAAGCCAAAAACTTTAGTCATGCTCAATTAACTAATTGCATAAACTTACATTTTTGGAGACCAATCATTTTCCGGATGACAATGCATAGGAGTGTGCAGGTTATTTCAGTGCTATGAGGCAAGTTAACAACGCCGCAATGGAATAATTTCATTTCATCATAAACAGAGATACAGTGCACCAGGGACACTTCTAGGATCAGATTGAAAACAGATTAAACAATAAACAACATTTTAACGTAATTTTGGACTATCATTCCCACATTTGTGAAAGAAGAACATTAAAACAACAACACTTACTTACTTTAACTTACTTTAATGCTGAGCCACAAAGCCTTTACTTGGTCTAAGTACTACAAATTAAATTGTCTTAAAATTAAAAGATAATGAGGTATAAACAATACATGTCAAATAAATAA
This sequence comes from Scophthalmus maximus, assembly GCF_022379125.1. Classification (NCBI taxonomy): domain Eukaryota; kingdom Metazoa; phylum Chordata; class Actinopteri; order Pleuronectiformes; family Scophthalmidae; genus Scophthalmus; species Scophthalmus maximus. The sequence continues at coordinate 6,848,752 of NC_061530.1, forward strand.
AGGTTATTAGAACATTGGCTCAGCTAACTCCAAATCCAGCCCATCTTAGTTAACCAGGTCTTGAAGTGCAGGAATATAAAATAAGGAAAATAAAATCCAAACCTTGAAAGTGCTTTTCCTATCTATAGTATACCTCTCCAGTGCAGCAAAAAATGAGGATTGGTGATGATTATAATGTGTTGGTATTGAGTGGTAAAAGTAAAGAAATGTGTAACACACCGTTGTTTGAGCTACTTACTGGAACCACCGCACCAGTCAGTCAAACTACACGCTCTACACTAACTGAACTGAACAGAAGGTTGGGAACTAAGCAGATGTGTAAAAACTGAAGGTAGTTGTATGTGATCAAACTAATGTCTATTTCCATTGTTTTAATTCCATATATAGGTCTCTCTCTCTCTCCACTCCACAGTATGTCCCTCTTGTCCCATTTTCAGATACTCAAAGTGCACAAGTCAACAAGAAAATCAACTTAAAGGTGACATGTTTTGCTCATATTCAGGTTCATACTTTTAATTTGGTTGACCACTTGAAAAGGTTTACATGGTCTAAGAAAAGGCATCAGTGTTCTCATACTGCTCATTCCTGCAGCTCCTCTTATCACCCTCTGTCTAAAATGCATGGATTTATTTAGCCCCGCCTCCAGATAAACCTCAGTCTGCTCTGATTGGCCAGCTTGCCCAGTCTGTTGTGATTGGTCAATCGCTTTCAAAATGTGTAGGAAATGTCTCGCCCCCTTCACCAGTGAAGTGGAGATTCTCAGTGCAGGCGGGGTTAGAACAAAAGAGTCCAACTGTGACATCAGAGTGGGAGAGAAGTCTGAACCAGTTGTTCAGAGCCAGGCTGTAGGGTTTAGCCAGCTCACAAAAAAACACAGGGTGGTCTTTTTTTCACAGTTTTTGAGCCAGCAGCCAACCCAGATACCCAGATTTATGTGAACAGACACTGAAAAATAGATATTTTCACATAATATGTCACCTATGAAAATCAACAGGCCTGTAAAATGAGTCGTCTGGGGGTCTTGGCTAAATGCTGGTTTATCTGTTTGTGTGTATCTGTGTGTGAGTGTGTATTGAGATAATATCAAACAGGACTGCTGCCAAAAGCAAAAAAGGATAATGGTCTACTCTGGCAAAGAGAGTGGACTTCATGGAGCCCTTGGTGGTCAGTTTTGGTCCAAAAACCATGAGGTGTGTGTATCCATGAATATGTGGTGTGCAAGTATATGTTTGTGCATCAGTGTGTGGTTTTAAGCAGGAAACCAGAGATTTCGAGGCAATGAAATCATCTAAGGCAGCATTTTTTATGAGTGTTTAACAAGGCTGTTTGCATACATACAAGGCCTCGCTGAGAACTATGCACTGTGCACCTTGGAAGAAGCTAATTTAAGGTCTCTGAACGCTGCCTCAGATTTTCCACATGACTCATAGGTTATAGAACGGTACCTTTAAAAAAACCTCTATTCGAATACCATGCCTGCTAAAATGTCCAAACCCTTAACTGGGAGCTAAATGTTTATTCAGGATCTCGGTTTGATCTGGGTCAGGGACATTTAGAAGGTCAGACATGTAAATACTGACTTGTCTTTGAAGAAGCGTCGGAAGCCGAAGGCTACCAGCTTGAAGACGGACTCCAGCACAAAGATGAGGGTGAAAATGTAGTTACAGATCTTCAGGGCCTCGTCCAACTCCTGCGGATGCCAGGAAGAGCAATGACACATTGTTACAGATGAACAAAGTGCACCAGCTGGTAAACCCTGCATTAAATATTTTCAGCTGCGGCTTTCATCATCACCCCTTTATTTAAAAATTGCTGGAACTGCACTGAAAGCATATCATCATTTTTTGTCTACATTTTTAAAAGGAACACATTTTCAGCTTGACTTAGAGTAAGTTGTGCTGAACTAATTTCTATGCCTGAATTCCTTCCAAGTAAATAAACAATTTTCCCGCATTTACACTCTTCCCATGAAATAACAAAGTCTGTATTGTAAACTTTGTCCTACGCTCCCGAATTAGCCATTCCATTAATAGATCACTCATATCGCCCTCCGCTTCTCCCTCCCTCGTCGTCTGTGAAAAGGCCATTAGAATCAAAGTGTCCATTTTAGCCTGTGGGAGAATACAGGCCCGTCTGCGTGTAAAATCTGACCTTTAGCGGAGACACGCAGAGAACTGGTTACAGAGGTTTCAATAAATCATTGCTGGTTGCAATTCATTGACTAACAGCTATTTCCAGTTTGTGAGACACCTCTTTAGTGTACTAATAGTGTTTATTTGATTTTAAACATTTATCTTATTTTATAGGGCGCTGAAATAAGATTGTAACACAGAATATGTAGGACTGCCAAGTATGCAAACAAACATTGTATCCAACATACCAAATGTAGATGTCACTAAATCAGCATTACATGATTACAAGAGGATAGCACAAACTCCAGGAATTATTTTCAATAATTATTGAAACTGGTGTGTTAACATTTGAAGCACAGAGCCCACGATTCCCCCTCCTTCCAGCCCCCGATCTGACCTTGGGCTGCTGGTAGTGCTCCATGGACATGGTGATGACGTTGAGCCCTATGACGATGGTGATGAACAAGTCCAGGTAGTGGCTGGTGCACATCTTGTGGATGACGAGACGTGTGGGAGAGTAATCGGAGTAGTACGGCTTACTCTGAGCTTCTGTTGGAAGTGGGAATTAGCGGGGGGTGGGGTGGGGTGCAGGGAGTGTGGGGGAGGAAGAGGAGGAGGAGGAAGGGGGGGTGTTCAAAAAGTGAGATGGGAGGAAATACACTGGGACACTGTACAATTCACCTGCTGTGTTGACGAGTGGAGCGACCCGAGCTGCGTCAAAGAGAAGTAGTTAGTGAAACATGACAACACCTTCCTGTTGTAACCACACACAAATGCTGACTCACATTTAGAACAAGTAACGTGTCAAGAGAGATGTGAAAGAGAATACAAAAAAAAGGGAGGGCTGATCAGATAATGGCCAGAGAGACAGACAGACTCCAGCCAAGCTCTCCTGTGGTCTGCAGTCACGACCAATCAAATCAAATCTCTTCTCCTCCGATCAACAATTGTTTATATCAACTCTCCCCTGAGTGAGTGTGATGGGAGATAAACAGCATTGTGTGTGTGTGTGTGTGTGTGTGTGTGTGTGTGTGTGTGTGTGTGTGTGTGTGTGTGTGTGTGTGTGTGTGTGTGTGTGCGTGTGTGTCAGACAGAGAGTCTTCATGGTGGAGGCTGCTCTTGGGATATTTCGGGTCTGGAGATTTGGCCGTCTCTCTCGCTCCGTCTCCCTGATCGTCATGTGACCCCGCCTCCCCTTGATCTCTTTCCATCTCACTCTTCTGAGGAAAAAGACTATAACACAGGAGAAAAGTTTCCCACACTCATCCATCACTTTGTTCCTCACCTCCTTCCTCCATCGAGGGAGGATGGATGGCTGGCTGGGCTGCGAGCTAGGATGCGGAGGAGAGAGGAGGCTCGCTCCATCCATCACCTCATCACTCCATCAGTGAAGGAGGGGCAATTGGTCACGTGGGAAAGTCAACGACACCGAAAAGGCAAATCTCCTTCGGGTGTTGTGCGCAGCTCCCGCTCTGCCCAATTAACCTAGGTGTATTTCTTTGGCTGCAGCTGTGCTGGGCTCACTCCCCAGAGGGTGGGTGGGTGTGTGTCTGTGTGAGTGTGTGTGCAGTCCATGGTGTGTGCCGAGTGGTTTCCCTGTTGCACGGGAGCAACTCCCCTCATAGATCAGGGAAGAAGACAGGAGCGCTGAGTTGGCTGAGCCTGTTGACAAAATAAATATGCCCATCTGTCCCTGATGTTAAATATATTTCTGCATCTTTTGGGATCGAGATTTTTCTCTTGAGAGAAACCATATCACTGGATGTACACAGTGAAGGAACAGAGAATATTTTCAGAGGTATCCTGTGATGTGTTCACTTTCAGGAATTGCTAATGTGTTCAAATATGACAGGGAAAGTGCAACATCTTTTGGACACACATTTTGATTAACTCTATCTCAATTAACAACGGTCAGAACAAATGCACTGAGGTGGGTGGAATTACTTGTTCTTTAATGGCTCATGATAAATTCAGTTTAATGCATATTTCACAGAACAATTTGACCTATAACGTCACCACTCACCAACCTGATGCTACTGTTTGCTTTTTCAATGAAACTCTGTTTTCATTTATTAGTTTTAACTGTCATTCTATCATTTGGTGTTTAGTAGTGAAATTAAATGAAACTCTTCCTGCAAATATTTCAAATTAAAGGCGGGAAAGGGCGGGATTACAGTGTTTAAGTCATTGGTAGGCTTTTAAGATGAAACTCCTTTGCAGGAAGGGTTAATGAAATGTTAGTCTTTACAGTAAAGACAATACAAAAGAACGGCACAGTTGATGCAACTGGGGTTGAAACAAAGAAAGAGTTTTGATGACAACTCAGAACTGTTGATATATGATATACAGATGGCGTTGGGGCTGTGGAAATGTACATTAGCCTGAATTCCTCACGGTTAAAATGATGGGAATGTTGACCTCACACAGCCTCAACACCAAAATTAAAATGTGAGCCGATTAGAAAACAGGGAAATGCCTCATTAAAATCTGATTAAGTACACTTCTAAAACCGTCAGCAGTAAGAACAAAGGCCCGTTTAAAAATAAAGCTTTGGCTGTCTCTGCGATTAAGTTAAAGAATGGCACTTCCTCCCTACAGCACTGTAAGTTGGAGAGTTGTCGAGGTTTGGCAGAGCTCTGTTCTCTGCTGAGTGCCTTTGAGTAAATTATTCTATACAAGTGAGCGCATGGGTCGTCTTCACTAAAGCTGTGCCTGCTGGTAATGATTGATATCGACATCACAGGGTAGACAGACCTGAATGCCACCAGTGCTGGGGTCTGACTGCGCCTGAGCTCCTACAGAGATGTGCGTGCCAGAGAGGGAGAATAACGTGGCCTCCGGTGTGAGCGGTCTGGCTCTCCAAAGTGGATGCACTAAAACTGGTTGACATCCTGTTTCGCTCTTTAGCACCTCGGGTGCTGGAATGGCGTTGGCACCGACCCTCCGTCGTCTCGTTCAGATTTTTAATAAAAGAGGCCAAACTTTTGGACGTGTCGCGGAGGAGGCAGTGATGAAGCAGGTTTCGAGTGCCTTGGGTAAGTCTGGGCACGTTTTTTGAATCAAGGCAGTCGGGCTGAGCCCTTGTGGGAGGCACCGACTTTGTTGGCTCACAGGGATTTCCCATATACATGATCCTCCATCATCTTTGGATGAGCCAACGTTATTTTTTACTCTGTTCTACTTACTGTCTTCTACACTCCCTCATTCATCTAAATATGCCGCCTTTTCTATAGCATGGTACATCTTCTGTCTTATTTTACATTCCTATGCAGTAAAACACATCCAAATACAAGGGCAAGAAAATCCCATTAATATGCTCGCTGAAGTGAATATGCTAGATGGTTTTAGTTTTCCCTAAGCATTGGACTTAATATTATGGATGGGGCAGGGAGGGCAAGGCCGAACATGAGTCAGGGGGGGATAAGGGAAAAGAAATGGAAAAAAGACAGGAACCTTTTGGCTAAAGCTCAACTAATCTCCTTTTCTCCCATCTGTCGGGAGAAAAGGTGAAAGTTTAGAAAGCCAAAAGAAACAGACTCCTCCAACTCTCCAGCTCTCATTTCCACTGCTCTTTTCTCCTCCACAGGGAAAAGAGGTGAGCGGCTCTTAAATGGGAATGGGATATTATGTTATTAAAGTTGAGTATAGGGTAGCAACAGAGTGGCAGGATATGAAGGAATGATCTAGCTCTTGCTCCCTCTTTGTTTGCCTCCGCTCTTCACTGATGTGACAGGTGGAGCTTCCTCTCTCGGCTCTGACATCACTTTGACCTGAACATGGATGAGTGCAAAAGCACCGAGGGGTCACGACCTGCATCTCCTTCCTCGTATATGACACAAATTCACTGCACATTAAACAGACCCCTCAGATCTCATGGGGACTTAGATCTCATTGCCTCTGTCACACCAATGCACTACATAGTATTGCTAAACCTGGGATTTTCTTTTTTGCTTGTAAGCAAATGGAATAAATTTTGGCTTTTTTTAACCCAACAATAACAAGTTATGCTGTCCATGTTGGGTTTTGAATTCAACAAAAATAGATTGTTACAACGCTTTAAGCTTTATCTTCCTTTTTTGCCAGTGTCCACTGGATGTAGCTCTGTCACACTGCAGCTTTGTCACGGCTGAGTGGTAGTGTCCACCGGCTATCTCAAATTTGGCTGTGACTTTTCCGCTCTTTAAGTTCCTGACTGAGTTTTTGAAGCTTAATAATCGCTGATGAATGTATATAAATACCTATATATATTGACAATGAAATGTAATGAAAATTAAGTTTTGTACAGTACATCATTTGTAACTTCATTTGTAATTACAGGCATGCCAATACAGCAAACCAATGGTGTGTTTTAAGATTAATTGACAATATACAGTACAGGCCTGAACAGAAGACAAATATTTTTTTTGTGGGTAGTCTTACTTTTGAGGACTCCTATTTGAGTTCATCGAGTTCATTAAGTTATAAAGACTGGGTGAAGTCTGACAAACAGCCGAGAATTACAAATGTCACAGATAATAAGATAAACAAAAGAGTATGAAGAATGATAACTGTCAGACAAAATATTGCTTTCTACTTCTAGGGAACTGACAGGAGATCTAGGTGTTTTGTAGACATGCATTTCATCTTTCAGTTATTCAAGATAAAAAAAGGAGGAAACTCTTCTACTGTATGACATCTTGGAGAAACTTCGCTGACAAGTCGAATGTAAAACTATTTCCTATCCTCAGAAAGTTATCTCTTAAAAACCAGATGTTTGGAAAACGAGGGTTGTCTTGTAATGAGGGTGGTCTTATAGTGAGGCCAACACTGTAGTTCTTCTAATTTACATATTTCATTTCATTGTTTCTTTTGTTTAAAAATGGAAAATAAAATAGTGATTTGTTTGCGGCTCATAGATACAATTACATGATAACCAGATGACATTCCCAAGCTGCACTGCAGGACTGAAAACTAGGACAAAATGTATCTTTTATACATTTTAATTATAATTTAATGTGCATGTGGGCTACTTTATATGCACCATTTAATTTTGGGTAAGTGCAGTAATTTCACTGGGTAAAGTACAGCCACGAAGCATCCATCTGGCTGCAAATGTACATTTTTCACTTGTGCAACATCAAAAATACCAGCCATGTCGTCACGCCTGGACTATGTTCGAATTGTGGCTTCTGCAGGACACCGGCTGTGCAGCGGAGGCGTGACTGAGCTGCAGCATAGCGAGGCAGCCACATCCTGTGGACATTGGGCTTTAGGTTTACTGCATGACTTCCCTGACGGTGAGGAGATCTAAAACCCCTGATCAAAATCTGCCTGAGGTCTGGCGAAAATAAAAAATGAAGAAGGCATCAAAAATCATAAAGAATTCCTAGTCCAAAAACAACTCCAAGAGCATCATTCCTCCTCCTGCCTTCCGGTGCACTCACCCTTTCCTCCAATGAATCCCTACTTGTACCCACACCTCGTCTTTGTGCCGTAAAGGTTGAGGATTTGGCCTGGGAGTTGCTTTTGGACGCGGCCACGCTCAAAAACATAATCCATACATTTCCAAGGCGGTCTTTGTTGGGAAATACAGACACAGTAAAGGGTCCTTGGCTTGTGGGACCGATGAGTATAAGACCACCACGGCACAGCACTATGGGGAATACTGTGACCGTGTGGGTGAGCGCAGGCTTGGTTGGATGTGTTGAGTATGGGTCTGGAACACAGTGGCACTACGGTTGTCCTGAATGTGGTGATCAAGTGAGCGTGTTCTGCAGGTCGGGACGTGGGGAGGATGCTGTACCGGCCACTCGACAATGGTATGGCTTTGATTCTTTGGCGCAATGGCTGCTGTTTAGCTGGATCTCCTCTGAAAAGGCCTGAGGGCTCTCTGCTTGTGTGAGATTTACAGATGTTTGGAATAATATGATGTGAAGTGCTGACTGATGTAGGGGAGGGTTATAGGTGAGATGAAAGGAGACTTAGCGTTTTGACCCTGGGTGATAAAAAGGATGGCTGTGAAAGGAAGACCAGGACACGGGCTAAAAAGCAGCAGCAATGCGTTTTTGAGGTAAAGGTCCTTGATTGGAAAGAGTGAAATGTCAGAGAAACATTCATATTTTCCCATTTTAGAAGCAGCAGTTTGGTTGGATGCAGCAGCTGCTTTTATGCCCCTGTCCTTCATGATGAATGGCTCAGTAGTAAACCTTGAGACTCAGTGTCTGCCAGGAAAAAATAAATAAATGTATCAACATTCAATGTCAGGGACTGGACGTCCAATTTTAAAATCCAGCAAACACAGAGTCTAAAGAAACAAGTGACAACATAAACAGTTACTGTAAAACAAAGGTTGTTTTTTTTACTGGAATCCTTGAATGCTCTGCTGCCCTGCTAAAATATCAGAGAGAGAGGAGAAGAAACAAGAAAGGAAAAACTAATGAAATGAATCAAACAGAGGAGCAGCAGAGCAACTTGAGGAGTCCAGAAGAAAAAGAGGGAAAGAAATAAGAAAACATGATTCATCATTCAAAATGACTGGGCATGATAACACACACACACACACACGCACCCACGCACAGGCATATACATACACACACACACGCGCACACACACAGTGCCGGTTCACACAGTAGACTGACACACCTCTTTCTGAGTCATACTTGAGCAGGATGGACCAATTGAAATGGGGGACTTGAATGGTGAAGGCAGGCGATTGGACAGCGTGAGTGGAGGGCGGAGGAACAGTAATAACAGTGATGACGAGGTATAGAACGATGAGAAAGCTTTTCAACAGCAGAATGACACAGCGCTTTAACCCCTCCTCCTTCGGTCGAATCCATATTCAGACCCAGAGCCACCAGTCAACTTCACACAACGGGACCACAATGTGGTCCAAAGGTAAAGGATTTTTTTGTCTTAGCCTCAGTTAATAGATCTTTGACATTCAAGTGCTCTGACTTGGATTTGGACCAATTTTGAAAAAAGCTAAAACCATTCACCATACAACTATGAATTACACAAAGTATCTCAAATCAATCTTGTTTACACTATTCACTAGAACATGCAAAGAGTTTCAGTCTCGACAGCCAGAAAAGAGCACATATCACAGTTGAGAATATAGTTATAAGTTTTCCTGCCCCAACACTGAAAACCAGCACAAATGCTTCATGTTGACAGTTTATGCAGGAATGGAATGGAACAGCGTAAATGACGTCAACAATCAGGACTATAAACTGTACAGGGAGAGACGTCGGTTTGGACTGCTGTCTAGGAATGTCGATAGCAGCCTGTCGGTTGGTCGGTGAACCACTTTGGTTATAATAACATATCACCAAATATGTTGATAATACATGATAATAATGACATACCTCAGCAATTATTGTCTGTATTACCATGGGCTTCTTAACAGAAGCTCATGGTCCCCGGGGGATGAACACAACTGACTTTTCCTCTAGCACCACCACGAGTTTGATGTTTTCTTTTTTCTGTTAAATGTCTCGACTATCGAATGGATCGCCTATGAAACTGTTAGACACATCCATTGTGTTCTGAGGTTGAATGACTTTTCGTTGATCCTACAGACTTTTGTACAACATTCATGGTCCTGAAGAGATGAATTTGTGTGAGACGTGTGGATTGGTGACAAGCGCTTTTGAGAGTCATAACAAATTTGGTATGGATTACTATTAATTATGAATCTACATGAATAACTTTGGTGATTTCTCTACGTTTACTCCATCAAGTGGAAAACAAACGGTCTGTGCAACGAATGCACAGGTGTTCACCAAAATCAATAGAGGGAATTTATCGTCATTCGTCAACACATGGTGTTAATGCCGTTACGATGGCAGTTTTGAAATCGCATTCTTATAGTAAAAGAAAGTTACCATCACCTGATTGGAGTATATACAGCACTTGCCGGGAATGCATCGCCGCTCTGATGCTTTTCAATGTAATGCGTGTCATGTGCAGCTTTATACAACCACACGCAGAGTATGCTACTTTGGAGTTCATACCGGATGTCCACCCTTGCTTGAATATACCACACGCATACTCACACAAAGGTTAAGATGCAGCTGTTAGTTTAGGACCCCGGCACTGGAAAAAACTCCTCTGCTTCAGAGCGGTAGAGAAACATTCAAAGTCCACCTCATGTCTCTTTTCATCGGTACATTCAATACAGCGGGGCGGCACTACAGTGTGAGACTGTCCGGCCATGCCGCTCCACGCTGCTCCTGTCTTGACATTACATGAAATATTCATCAACAAAGTTTCCAATATGAAACATTCATGGTGAGCGTAGTTGGGGCGGCTTTTCCTCCCACAACGATCGCTCACAGCTTTTCAGACAAACTAAGTAATTACTGTACGTTTCTTCACAGCACTGAACGCAATTATTAATGTTACAACATTGTCTTGTGTGGAAATAAATGAGTTTTTTTTTTTTTTTACTAATTACATTACTTTTGATTTACCTTCTCTGGCATAACAACATCCATCACTTGCTGTTGCCACCTATTCCGTACATGTCCTTCATCAGTGTTTCATGCCTGCAGATTTATGGACAAACTAATATATTTAATGTTTCCAGGAGGCAAACGAGCATCATTAGCTAGTCTACTGGATGGAGTTACATTGATGCATCGTGTAGTTGAATCTGACTCTATACTTGGGCGGAAAGTAGGGTGCATAACATCAGGCCTAGTCACACACCCACTGGCAACCCCCCAAGCAGTTGCAGTAACTTGGCGCCCTGTCGCTGAGAGAAACCTCAAAAGTCATGAAAGATTCATCACATTTAACACTTCACTTAGCACTGCTACCTACACCGTGGCATCAAACTTTTTACGTCACTGCGCCGCTCACTCACTGTCTCTCACTCTTCCCTCTGTTAACCTCCCCTCCTCCTTCTATAGCCCCCTCCCACCCACCACGTCTCCCTAAAGGACCTGGGTTATTAATTACATCTGTACAACAGAGGAATGAAAGAAAGAAAGAGGGGCAGTGTGGAACTTCTGTTAGATTCATCTCCGTTAGCTCTGACCCAGATACAGCTGTAGGGATTGTCAGTGGCTGGTGTGTGTGTGTGCGTGTGTGCGTAAGCTCATAGATGAAGAACAGCTATTCATGGAATGTCAGGCTTTGCATATACCCACACTTATGTTTTTGGATGCCACTGTGTTTGCGCTTGTGTGTGTGTCTGTTTGGTAAACGATGAGCGAGGGGACGATCCCATTATCCTCATGGTGTTGTTGCCTCCTGGCCGTGTACTGACAACAAAGATTAACACCACAACGTAGGAGATAACTCTGTTTACCCAGCACAAGGTGATGAGGATTTATGAATCTACATGGAGAACACAAGTCCCGTCTGTGCTGCTGACGCCTTTATCTGCACACCTGCAAGCTCAACTTTTGCAAAAGCGAAAACTATTCACTATGAAACACGAGTGCTTCTTATCCTGAAACTGACTGAAATGAGACATACAGCAGGGGCTTCCATTGTGTGAGAGCTTAGCCTAAGATTTATATGTATTTCCGTTGACTGGTGAAAAGGCTCAATAGGTTGGAAAACTTGTATGAGTTTGTTTTTAAAGGATTTTAAAAACATTGCATTCATTTGTCAACTCATCAACTGTTTTATTAATTACGTCGCTTTGTTCAATGTACATATTTGTTGTTTGCATTAAGGCAAAGCACTAGCAAAGGCAATGTATTCAGCAAACAGGTGTTTCAGAGATAAATGTGATCCCTCCCTGCAGACCTATTGTATTGTACAGTATGTTACATAATGTGTTTGTTGGAATTGAAAGCAGCTTCCTTTTATAAAGCAGGCCACAGGTCTAGTTATCATCAACAAGGTTATCAAACTCTGCCACTGCCACTTACCTGAACGTGGGACTGAACTGAACAAGCAGAGTGAAACCAAATAAAATGTAATCACCTGATGGGTAAAACATTTTTATACATAAAGAAACTTGACTTACAACAATTCGGCAACAAGGAAATGTTTTCAATCTCTGGGTCTGAGGTCAATGTGTCATCGATTTAAAGAGGTTGAGTTTAGTGGTGGGGGGTTAAAGGTGTCCTGTGGAGCTTTCTTATAAACATCCCACAAAAACATTTTGTTTATCCTTTAGGTCTAACAAACTCAATCAATGCATTTCCTCCCTGATAAAACATATACAAAGCCATTTGAAATTATATATTTTAAATAATGTTTACATCCATCATTGCCACCCTGCGGTTTTCTTCTTCCCTTCAGTCGCTCTCCAAGAAATGCAGCAATGTGCTACAGCAGAAGCAGGGACAAAGACAATGACGTGGACAATGTCATATTCAAGTTGTTCCCTCAGTCAGCTTTGGCATATTTTATGAGTTAGGAAATGCATTAGTTTGTTTGGATATAAAAAATAGATAAAACTCCACAGGTTACCTTTATGGTTGTGCTTTGATTGCAGTGATTGACTGTGTGCAGCTCGCTTGGTAATATACAGAGGCCGCGGGTGGAAAAACAGCGGGGAAAGAGCTGTTGCCGGAGTGTGAGGCTGATTTCCAGAGCTGCGGGAATAACCGCTAGTCCAGTTTGTAACGCACTTCAAAAAATTAATTAGCACACAAGACGCGGTCCTACTGTTTTCGTTGGCACCACCGGCAATATGCTCTCTTTTCCAAAGCAACAAGGGACGCCAACAAGCGGTGAAACATTATAAAACGATTCGAGGGAAACTGTCTTGAAAATTGTGACAGATTAAATTAAACAGACAAAATGGAGCAGTAACAAGAAACAATGAACACGGCTCGACCAACATAAACTGTAAATATAATGATTACAGATACAGATAAAGCCTCTTCTGTTTGTGCTCACAGTGTTTGAGGTGTGTACACTATTTTTCACGCACTCGGACTCCTCGAAAAAGTGCCTGTTTTGGGGTGAGATGTGATGACAGAGTTGTGATGGAGTGAATTCTTGTGGGGGCTGACCCAGCCAGAGCTGCAGGGTTGGTCTGCTCAGCCTGTCTGGGACGTCGAGGGCCATCTGTTAACATGGCAGCGGCTCAATTCTCTCAGACTGACCTATCAGGAGGAACGCTGGCACAGCACACGCGTACACATGCAAAGAGACAACCTGCAAATTAAACTCATATCCTATGGATACAAAGAAACTACAGCTTACTCAGAGCCACAGCAAAGGACGTAGAAAATATATTGCAGATTAAATAAGTTTCTCCCCTCTGATGACATACTTTAGAACCATCGCTCCTGCTGGACTGCCTTCTCTGATCTTAGCTCTCCTATCTAATGTTTGCTATTACTTTCATTATCCTCTCTTCCTATTCCTCTTATCCTTCTTGTCATGAGGACCTTTAATACACCCGGCAGTAAGTGGCATGAAATTGCCTCATTATTTGACCAATCATGATAATACACAAGGGTATTTGAACTGACCCGTTTCCAATTCTTTCTCACTACCTGGCAAATCCCATCCTTATAATAATGCGACTGTGTATGAAAGAAAATGGGAGATGGCACTCTGGTTCATTACATGTTATGCACAAAACACAACCGTGATTTATTGAGAGACTAAGTCTCATTCCTGTTGAAACATGTACCTGGCGCATCTCCCTTTTATTTCTTCCTGCCAAGCAAAAGTGGATTTGGACACAGTAAATGTTCTTGTGCTTTGGACAGTCCGCTTAGATCGATAAAACAGAGCTCACGGTGTTAAACAGCACAACGAAAGCCATTCGTCAGTGATACTGTTTTTATGTTCACTCATCGTTACAAGCTCTACTCTGTCCCATGGCTCTAATTCAGTTATGTGGCAAATAATAGACCTAAACAAACCTTGAACAACTAAGCATTTGTCTTCCAACCTCTTGTGATAGAATACCTGCTTCCAGCCACTAAAGCATAATTAAACTCTTGTATAATCATTTTGATGGAAACCTGAGGCATAACAGGACAAGCTCTTTTTTTCTGAAAGTCAACTTCAAAAGAATTTGAACAAACATTTAATTTGTTTCCTTTTTTTTCCCCAAGTAGTGTCATTTAGCTGCCTTGTGGGCCTGGTGGTGGTGTGACTTTATTTCACTATCCTGGAAGCCCTCTGCCAAAAAAATGCCAATGGGCTTCAGATCTTTGCATAAATAAATATGCAAAGATAAATCAAATTTGGCCTGTTTGCGAGCTACTGGCGAGGCTCCTGAGGACGAGTGCATCTCGAGCAGAAAGTCAGACCAGGTTGTAGAGATGAAGTCGCTTTGTAGACTGTAAAAATGTTTTTACGTTCTAACATTTTTGTCCACATTAGCATAACATTTCAAATAAAGTGTCACCTCTAACACCCAATAATCAAGTTCAACCAAAACCATGAGCTTTCTCTAGCCTAAATCAAAACCACACATAAAAACCCAAATGTGAATCCTGGACACTTTTAATTTCTGGGAAACAGTTTGGTAGAGCTGCCTAAAGACTGCAATGCTGAAACAACAGAGAATAAATTATGATCACATTAATAATGTTAGCATAGTGAGAGAAAAAAAAGTTGACGATGCACATTTTCCTCTGACTTACCTAATTACTAACAAACTCCCTTTTGCCTTTCACATTTTTTTTAGATAAAGTAACAACTTGAATAACGACGCCTTGTCACCTTATTTTCTTACATTTTATAAGACTGAACTCTTTACTGATTCACTATACATATATATATACACACACACAACTATAGATCAATCAATACTGGAAATAACTTGTTGCAGCAATAAAGAAAAAACCATCATGGGTTTCCATTTGTTTGATGAATTCATAACTTCAGTCATGGACATACGATTCTCACAAATAAATGAGTGAAGAATTATTCATGGTTTAAAAGTTGCCTGTAAATGTTCCAGACTTATACGTTATACTTCTGAGTTACACTGCTACTGCTGCACACTGCACTGCAGCCTATAGGCCTCGCATCATTACCACGATACATGCTACTGTCTGTCAGAATACCCAGCATGCCATCTCTCCGATAGCTGACTGCGGGGAAGAACGGGAAGAAAATGATTTGGGACTATATTTACAATTCGCCGCATACATCATGTGCATTGTAGTGTAGCCTCTTCCAATGGGTCTGTTACAACCAGCTGATTTGGCGGCAGAATGCATGACTCAACACAACACAACACGTCACACTCAAACAAGGAGATGCTTCACACTGACACTGAGGAGAACTGGGCCGAGTGTGTGTTGCTCACTGAGCGTCAGACTGTATGAATGTCTACCTCTGTGTGCGGGACGGGTTTTCTTTATGTGGCTCTATGACGTGGATTTAATAAATTTAGTGATCCCTTATCTTTTAATCTATCATCATGTAGTCTTTCATTTTTGACAGAATACCTGCAAACTAAAACCAGTCCCATCAGCCACTGGTGTACTTTGTGTGAAGTGCTACTTCTGAAATTTAATTAAAGCAAGAAGGTCAACGTGATAAACATTATTTGTGCATAACATCAGCATGTTAGTATTGTCACTGGGAGCATGCTAGAATGCTGATTTCAGCATTCAGCCCAAAGCATCTACTTGTAGAAGAAGTCACTATATGGAGTATCTAAACAATTCTCGGAGGAATTAAGTCCAACTCCCTTTCAGTGATAAAGTATGTTTCAATCCGGCGTTGTTGTTTTTTTGTGTGTACAGTACATTCATGTCACCCTACCACCTCTCACCTCCACCCTAATCTCTTCTCCTCCTCCTCAAATCTTCAGTCAAAATCTTAATGTGCCTCCTCCATCACCTCCTCCCTCTGTTCATCTCGTTCTTCTATCCTCCACAAGCAGACAAAGTAAAGATAAGTCCACACACCCACGCGCAAACAAACACCTCACTGTCTGCGTGCTGATCACCCTTGTACAACTTCCAAACTGTGTGGACAATGTGTTTTGATATCTTGTCACTTCTGCAGTTACCATTCAAAATATCAAAATGCGACAGAGCCCACGCAGCAGTTTTCCTAACTGCTGCGTGGGCAGGAGTAACAGAGGTGTGTGGGGGTCCTGCTCCCCTCGCAGACAGTCATCAAGACTGAGAGGAGGACAAACTTGTGGATGAGATGAGGCTCCTGCATATTTTACAACCTGTTCTGCAGCCATCTGCTGCCTCACAGACTCACATATGCAAACGCAGAAAAAAGCCATAATGCAAGAATACGATTCAGCGTGGTCCATTCTATCTTTCAGGAATGTGTCCCTATTAAACACACACTGCACCAGGTAATATATGTGCGCACACACACACACACTCCGCTACAATGCAGAGTCAGTGGAAGGGTCCTAATTATGCAGCAAACCTCTCAACAGCTTCCACCTATCAACAACACCTTGTGCCGGCAAATCAGGCAGAGTGGTGAGACAGCTCTGAGGTGACCTCTGTGCCCAACAAGAGCCAACTGCTGTGAACAAACCCGCTGCGCTCGGGCTTAATAACAACTTGTACTGCTGTGACCTTTGCACGGTGTGCTGCAGAAAATCAGCCGGTAGGTCGAGATACATTTATGCAGTTTGGCAAGAGCCTTAATTCTATTTTAGATCATGATTTAATAAAGGCATCCTCCTGATTCGCATCTGATCGGCTAGAAATAGTGTTTTCCACCAAAGAAACTATTTCAACACAAGCGAAACATGTCATCTGAGGCCGGACCTACGGAGACTGCAGCAAAAAAAATTAGATCCTCTCAGAGTTTGTTGCCGTTGGATTCATGGCGATGATTACATTTACATATTTCCACACAGACTCAATGGGAATATAAAATAACATTCTTGATTGAATATTTGTGGTCCAATGGCCTTTGATGGAAGTCAGTAACCTTTAATAAAGGACATTATCGCAAGATGTCAGCAACTGAAAGTATAACTGATTTTAGTATTTGGCTCAAAGCACCATTGCACAGTGCAGCCTTCGTCTTTTTACAACCGGTCCAATAATTGTACTCCTCTTGCTCCTTGCACAATCACACTTCTTTGCAGCAATGTTGCCATGTTGCAATATCTATATAAATAATTATGAGAGGAGGAGTACAGTTCCCTTGGCTTACAAAGACAACAGTGCTCGAGAATCCTTTGCCTTGAGGCAAGTCAAAACATTTGTGGCCCCTCAGTAAATTCCCCTGCCTCGCCCCATCTCCACCTCAGTTTCCCTGCCAACATAATCAGACTGTAGTCTTCTTCACTTGTGGTGGTGGTGGTGGTGCAGCGGTGCAGTGCTGTGGACGGTGGATGGATCGCGGACAGCGTGGAAGAGCTGTGAAAGACAAAGCCACGACAGAGAGAACAGGTAACAGCATGTCCAGTGGACTGAGGGCTGATGGGAGAGAGGCAGGGGGGCGGGGACGCGGGATGGGGCCCTACCTCCCGTGATCATTGAACTTAGGACCCTGGCCACCATGGTGGGTGGTCGTGGTCGGTGGTGGTGGTGGTGGGGTTCAAAGGGACACACAGAACATGCTAGAAACTCTGTACCTTTCAATGTGCCTTCAGAAAGGGCCCAACTCACCCCCGGAACCATTAAATCTAGAGGAATGAGACCGTGTTAGTCAGGAAGGAGCAGAAGACAGCAAGGAAGGAAGGGCTGAGAGTTAGAAGCAGGGGGGAGTCAAAGAGAGAGAAAGAGGGAAAGAGGGATGGAGTAAGGCCAGAAGGAAGCGATGGAAGATTAAGCTGGTTCATGTTCCTGTGTTTTGTCTTTCCAGTGATTCTGAGTCCAGTTCTTTGATTAACACATGCAACTTTTGTTTGAAACAAATCAAGAAGCGGTCAACTCTCAAGGCAAAGTTCTCACACCAAAGCAGCGATCTACAGCCATTTAACAACCTCTATCCTGTTGAGTTACACCAGTAAGATGTATACTTCTGTGAACAGCTTTGCTTATTTTGCTTATCAACTAAGATACAGCCCCCTTTTCACCTTAAACAAAACTGTGTATAACGAAGGTGTCCTGGCCAACCAAACCAAGAATTCAGAAAAAGAAAAACCGAGAAGTGGACTTTCAAATACGAGTGTGTTCGAGTGTGCACAAGTCTGAGGGAGTTTCTCTATTGGTCATATAACTTTGGCAGATGACTCCAAAAAAAAGGAAGACCAATTTCCATCTGTATTTCTCAAGAGTTGGACGGAAACATTACGGTTACTGAATACAATTATTATATAGACGAAACTCAAGGGGAATTTGAGGAAACCAATCCACTGCTCCTTTGGAATAAGTGGGTAATTTACTTTAAGTATAGGCACAAAATTCTCGAGACGGTTAATGCAAGCAGATGCTAGCGCTTGTGTTTTCGGGTGTAGGAGGCAGTGGAAAAGAATAAAAAACCAAACCAAGCAGTTTGTCACCAACTCCTATACAGCCGAAGGGGAGGGGGACTAGGGAATTAGTTCTGACTCCTACAAACCTAACCTAACGTGATCTCAGATCTCATCTACAGGAAAACCAAGGGGGAACACTTCCTCTGTTTGTTTGTTTTTCCAGATTTGGGTCAATCCCTGCCCCTGCGGCTGTACTAAACCACATGCAGAAGAGTGGAAGGGAGGGGGGTCATCTCCTTTTTGGTTCAGGGCAATTAAATGATCAACAACTCCCCCTCCCTCTAGCTCTGTATACCCAACACCATGCAAGCCCCGTCTGTCTGCACTCACTGGGCATGCTCCGAAGGGGCCATCCCAAGCATGGCGTCTGTGGCCCAGGTAACAGAAGAGCGGAGGGGGCTAAAACCAGCAGTCAGCTATCCTTGCTCTGTAAACCCAACAGTTATGGAAGCTTTTCTCAACACCCAACTTGACTAATTTGCAGCCGGAGTTGGAGAAGAGCCTCCACATTCTACAGCAGTCTGCAGAGTCAAAGTAGGTGAACACCGGACGGCGAAAAACAAAAAAACTAGCCATAGGGCTAACGAAGAAAGGGAAAGGGGATGTTCGAGGCGAGGGGGAGGGTTCTACCACAGAGTAGAGACTACTGTTGGCACTAGCTCACTAATTGCGTTCCGTCAGATTCGGCCAAACCAAATCAAAAAGCAAAAGGAAAAGTAAAAAAGGCTCAGGCTCAAATCAAGCAGGACTCAGAAAGATGTGGAAAGACTACCGACCAGCCAGCTCCTTCTCCTTACTCCGTCTCTTTTTCTCCCTGCGTTTCAGTCTCTTCGCCTCCCTGCGCTTGGCCTCCTCGGCCTCCTGGTGTCGCCGGCACTTGTGGAAGTTCTCCACCACCACGCCCACGAACATGTTGAGCACGAAGAAGGCCACGATCAGCAGGAACGAGATGAAGTAAAGCAGCATCCATGGATTGTGGTTCAATTCTGGCTGAAACATACACAGGAAACAGGGGACTTTATGGAAATGACAGATCATAATTCAATATTTTTGAGGGGATGGAACCAAATGATTATACTCACATGATCTGCCATGAAATGTTCCCTAAATTGATTTTACATCCGTGTGCGTGTGTGTGTCTGTGTTCAGATTTACCTGTTTGTCCACGCCTACAGCATCGAGTCCATTATACATAATGTCCACCCAGCCGTCTTTTGACGCCAAGACAAACAGAGACATTAAGGCCTGAGACAGAGAAAAGAACAATGGGTGAAATAGTTAAATGACATTCATGCAGTTTATCAGACCATCTGTTTGCTGTACTTATTGATAAGAAGTCACAGCATCTCGGAGGTTGTACCTGTCCCAGGTTGTCAAAGTTGTACTTGTGTCTGACCCATTTGTAGTTGGCCTGCAAACAGTCAGATCTGTTGGTGACGTTCTTGATGTGATGTTCTACTCCTTGACAAAAGAAGAACTTCCCCTTGAAGAGCTGGAGAAAGAGAACACGGATATATGCTCTTTATTTTAGCATGGAACCGAAACAGAACAATGATTTCTCAAAACTAAATTATGCTATTTGAGGTTAGGTTTGGTTTCAGAAACTATTCTTGATGCTAGAAATGTGAAGTTATATTTTCTATTACACTTGCATACATTACAATTAACTCAGTCATTGCCATTTTCTTATTAATTCTCCAACAGGAGCAGTAGTCTAACAAAATGGAATCATAGATGCTGTTAAAGAATAGACTCAGATTCAGAAGTTTGTCTTTATGCAATACTTATATTTCAATCCCGTGTTACAAAGGTTAGTGTTCACGCTAGTCATTCAAAATTTCTCCAGACTGTGTTTCCCAGCTGCAGTGGAAGAAAAAGGATTTTTTTCTTCTAAGAGGACGTCAACCATACAGGATACCCACTTGACCTGGTTAACGCTAACTGCACGAGCTTCAGAAAGTGCTCTTTTAGAATACAAACTGTATACATATTGTATTAGGCCCTGTACTTTACCACCAAGGCTTTTGAAAGATTGTGATGGTACCAGCTGTGCCTCTCCCATTCCTTCTGTTACTGATGTTTTTCCATCCCCAGTTTTTTTTAATTTTGTTTTTATTTGTACCCAGTTTGTTTGGGCATGGCATCAGCTCCCTCCTGCTGCCAATTGACCAGAGCCCCTGTGACTCATCCACTAATCAGCTCCTGCAGTAGACGGTGTATACCCCGGCTTCCAGACTTCGCCAACATGGTAACGACACTGCAGCCAAACTACAGTTCCAGTTTGTTTTTCCTCTTGTGTTCGCCTGTTCCTCTTGTTCATCATTCCCAGCTGCTTCCAGTCTGCCCGCCTCGCCCAGCTCCTCGTCTGACTGTCTGTCAAACTGATTTTTTTTCCAGTTCTCTGTGCTGGCTCCGCTCCATCGTCTACCCTGGCTCATGTCCAAAAAACCTCACTGCTCCAGGTCATACCACTACTTTTGAACTTTGGAAAGTCTGCTTTTTGGGTTCCAACTTCACTGAACCAAGCAGATAGATATCAAAGGCAGAAAATGAGTGAAGTGAAACGTGCCTTTTGCCGAGAACATGGCCTGGCAGAACCTCCTGCAAGGCTGTGTGACTATCCCAGGATGAGGTTATAATAAATATTAGGGTTGGGGCATTTGCTGGGATTAGCTGCCAAAAATAGTGTTTGGGAACTTGAGTACAAAATACAGGAATGGCTACTTGGTATGAAATCACAAAAAACAGTTGTAGGTCATTGAATGATCGGGCTGGTCTTGCCAACATTTTCAAAAGCGGAGGTGGCTGTGCGTTCTGTTGAAACCTTTTAACAAGTGATAGATTACAACAACTGCTTTGTGGTGTCATCAAAGCCATTAACCCTTTATGACATTACTTAACTTGGACAGATGGTCTATGGCTCTGATAGCCATGAAATCTCAATTGTGACCAGATAAGCATACATAAATGCCATCGTGTGGGGCGTGCGTGGAAAGAACTTTTTTTCTGCTAAGATTTCATCATGCTTGCACCACAGAGATGTACCGGAAGTACAACATCTGTCATGTGTCAAAACAGTGTGGTGTGAGATGGATAATGTCTCTGCGTCATGGCTGTCTGGACTGCAGCTGTATACTGCCCTCTTCCTTTCTCATTATGTCTGTCTGTAGCCTCCCTGTCATCACCCTCCCCTCTCACCTGTACCCCCAGGATGCCGAAGATGATGAAGAAGGCGCAGCAGATGACAACAATGTTGCCGATAGGCTTCAGTGACGACATCAAAGTCTCCACCACCAGCTTCAGCCCAGGGGCTCTGCTGATCACACTGAAACACAGCATACAATAAAATATTAGTGTGTGTGTGTGTGTGTGTGTGTGTGTGTGTGTGTGTGTGTGTGTGTGTGTGTGTGTGTGTGTGTGTGTGTGTGTGTGTGTGTGTGTGTGTGTGTGTGTGTGTGTGTGTGTGTGTGTGTGTGTGCGTGTGCGTGCGCAGGGCACTCTCTGGTCACTTATAGTATAGCTCAGACCAGATGGAGAAGGGACGCCTGCAGATTTCACACCCTCTGGCCCTCACCTCATGTGCACACACACTTTATGTTTTTTAATATCTTGATTTCCTCTGTTTACCACAGTAGGAGAAAATGTTTTTGTCCCACATTTCAGAACCAAAACACGCGTTATCACTCTCTCCAGTTACCCCCCCCCCCCAACCCACCCACACACACACACCTCTTTCTGCTTCCTTTCATTTCTGCAGTCAAGGAAACAGACTCCTCTAATTAAGCCAATAGACTTATGGGGATGTTTAATTAGAGCCAGAATGGCACCCGGCGCTGCAGCTGAGCTTCGCCAGCAAAAAATTACAAACACACACGTACAATTTAAGATCCACCAATGCATGGGCACTTCGTCAGCACACATTTGGCACACAAATGCAACACACACACACCAAAGTCAATATGATTGGAGAGATAAGATGAGCATGGAAGGGCCTGAAAGAGAGAGAACAAAACGCAACAGTCAAATAGGCTGTCGAGGTAATAATCTGCTCTGCCTTTATCCATTTGTCTTTGTCTGCATTGTGTTTCCCCCAAGGCAACAGTTGAGTGAAGGAAGAGTCAATAGCACATTAAGGGAAGACATGAGATAATAAGGAGCCAGGACTGACCGAGGCCACAGATCAATAGGTCCGATCAGAGAATAACGAGCTCATGGCAACAGCTCATCGCTC
Source organism: Scophthalmus maximus (assembly GCF_022379125.1). Lineage (NCBI taxonomy): Eukaryota > Metazoa > Chordata > Actinopteri > Pleuronectiformes > Scophthalmidae > Scophthalmus > Scophthalmus maximus. The sequence continues at coordinate 6,871,442 of NC_061530.1, forward strand.
TGCATCTCTCATCCTCTTTTGATGTTCTTTTGAAAAGTACAGGCTGCTTGGCTGCAGCGCTGCTGTTGGCCTATGGAGGGCGCTAGTGTTCAAGAGCTTCATCTGCTCGTCTCTGCTTTGGTGATTGATGCAGGTTGACGTGCGAGTATGATAACATATTTGCATTGATTAGCATTTGCTAAGCAATAAGAAATTTTTCTTTATAATTAACAGAATAATGCAAAACAGCTGAAGATGAGAAGAAAAGGCTTATGGAATTAATCCTGTCAAATGGTTAGGTATGCATATGTCGGCATTAAATGAGTTGATAAATTGCTCCGCTCAACAAAGAAATGGCAAAACTAGACCAAAGAATTAGAGGCATAATCACCTCCGTATTCCAGCTCACTCCCTTTGATTACACATTGCCAGCATAAAAAAAGATGATTCCACACAGTTCTGCTTTGCATATGAAAACCCCAGAGCCAACCTCTCTACCTCTTTACATCATGTCCTCCTTTTGAGCTCCACTCCGACAAACGCGCTTAAGTGAAAAGGCTTATTGAGGAGGGGAAGGGAGGGGAGACGGGCCTCTTATTATGAGTCAATGCACTGTGATGATACGGGACGTGGAAGAGACACACTGCAGCCGGCTCCTTTCCGTCATGTCTATTTGCATTCGACACAAAAAGGGGGATGAGGAGGAGCAGGACGAAGAGACGGGAGGTGTAAAAAAGTTAGCGCTCGGTTCCTCTAATCTACACCTCCGCATAATTGCGCAGAAGTTCACAGTGCGTCCATGTGCAGGAGGGAGTGTGCTGCGGTGCACAACACCTGCACATATCTCCCTCCTCCACCGGCATAACTTTCGCACCGAGGAAAGAGAACAACAAGTAGGGTAGTAAGTGGCAGGCGTGTTCCAACAGTGGAGACACTGGGTGTAATTTAGAAATGCTGGGGGATAGAAATAGGGGAAAAGAGGCAGGATAGGAGGTCTGGGGAATTGTGGGGATATATAGAGAACAAAGAATGAGGCAGCTGCTGTTTTTTTCCCCCCAACTTTGTTTCTCACTCCACCTTTTTCAACCTACACCTGTCCTTCCTCTGCTGCTGTCAAACTTCCTCGCGCACTTTTCTTGCAGTCGTTGCTGAGTGAGGGGAAACTTGCAGGTCAGCGGGTGTGACGATGTCGCGCGGACAGAACCGTCTGGGAGAATGGTAATTACTGAATGTGCTGAGTCAGACACGAGGGTCACACTAAGTGAGACACAGGAAGAAGCTAAATATGGAGGCCCTTCGAGGTAAATGCATCATCGTCAAGTGATGGACGAGCTTGAAGGCTGAGCCGGCAGGGTTCATCCAGGACGGGCGGGGGTCGAGCCCTGTCAGCCATCCTCGACCAAAGCTGCTTAGATCAGTGTGTCTGCAACGAAGCCCGGGAGTATGGCATGCACTGTTAATGGACACATTGATGGGGAGTGTGGAGGGCAATGGGGGGTCGTCTCTCAGATGAATCGTCAATGAGGTGTAATGGTGCTGGGTGGAGACACAGGGTATCAACTTCACTGCCTACCATGTAGCCGGAGCTCGGGGGTGGGCTTGATGAATGTTTGCAGAGGTGTGATAGTGTGCCATGTTAAACAAATTGTATGCATCTTTTGGTCACATGAAACAGATTTACACACATACACATGATTGTGCCCCCCCTGTGAACCCCCCACTCCCTTGTGCCATGTATTGCCATCATTCACATCCAAGAGCAATAGACAACTGCAGACAAACACATTTGCAAATGCAAAGTTACCTGCTTGCTGCAATAACACTCAACACACAGCACAGAGCAAGCACACGCTAAAGCTCAACTCTCGGTTTGGACGCGCTGCATAAACTACAGTCGACACTATTCAAAACTCGTCTCGCTAAGTGACAAGCTGCCATGGATTTCAGCCTGCGAGCACATAAACGATTGCAGATACTCTATTCCAGAGTCAGCACCGGCAGCTCCGGAGCTGCCTGTGTGAACCCTGCGTGCACCGAGCAGCCGCGGGGGGAAACACAGACAAGCTCATATTTAATTTAACACCCAGCGAGCGCACGTCGACCGCAATCGAAGCGGGCGGACAACAGGCTGATATCGAAACTAGCACAGGCGCTTTATGGATGACACGTGCGAGTCTGTTGTGTGCCAGACTATGCCATGTCCTTCAGGACAGTCCCTGCTGACAGGTCACAGTCATGGTGCAGGGAACACACACCTAGCTCTCAAATGTCATTGTGATTGGGTGAATTGGCACTACCACAAATGTCAGAACTAACTCTTTAACTTTTCAAACATTATGTAAAAGAGTGAGGACTCCAAAACAGGCAAATAAAAAAGAAACCCAGATCCAATCTTTTTCTTGATAGTTAGATTAAGTGTGTGTTGCAGAAACACCGTTGTGCCGAACTCTAAAAGTGCCGCAGTCCCCAAAGGTACATACGTAGGATGCCAGGCAGTAATTCCACTCTGTGTTGATCAGAACGAATTATATCCTACAGGGTTTTAAGCAGCAGCAGCGCACCATAACAAAGCCATACTGTATACTGTAAACCCACAGCAGCACATTAGTATCTTAATATGCTGCAGCCTTCGATGCTGCTCTCCTCCTTTTTGGATTGGAAGTAATAAACTACCGTGAAAAAAGGATTTTACAGTGTTGCTTTCCTGTAACTCGTCCTGCAGCTTCTGTGGAAAAGAGCTGACAGACTCAGTTCTTTCCTCTTTCTTCTTCTTTTTCCCCTCTTCATCATCCCCTGTTTCTCCCTCACACACTCTCTGCCTGCCTTCATAGAGTCTTCCCTAATCCTATTTTTCCCTCTGCCATTTGACATTTTTCTCATACCGAGGACGTCACCAGAGAAATGGCTGACCTTTTCTCCGAGAATGTTTTTTTAACATAAACCTAAAATGTCCTCCTGTAATTGCCACACATGCATTCAGCATCAGGGAGAATCAGGTACAAGTTTCAAGTGCTCCGTTTGTCACAGATGATCCAGATCAAATAATAAAGTCTTTTGAATAAGAAAGTTTCACATGGCCTTTAATTTGATGGTTTAATCTAAAATGTTCAATTATTTTTTTCTTCTAATAAACACCACAGTCCAAACCAAATTCTGAAGTATGTTGTAATATGCTTAAATCTGAAGTAGTTGGAAAAGAATTGTACATAAAAATGTAATTTTTGAGATTTGAGAACACTCCCATCCCTTGCAGCCTCGCCTCTACAAGCTACACAATCTCATTACATTCTAATGTGTATCGTGTATTTCCGGCTATATTGTGCTGTGAAAAGTTAATGGTAATTGAGGTGGTCCTAACTTTACAGCTACACAGCCCCCGGCCCACACTGATCTGATTAAAGCTACATCCACACCAATACCATTTTGTCCAGATGAGCGTTTTAGCTCCGTACCTGAAATAATGCCTGTCCATACAGTACTAATACACCTGAAAATGCATATAATATGACCATTCACATACACTGGGCATGCGTGAACCAGTGTAAACAGGATATGGATCGTCTACTCTTGCAGATGGTTGCTTATGGTGCGTTCAGACCAGCACGCTACTCGCGCAAGTTTTGCTGGAGGATCATCGGTGTATACTTGCGTGATTAACGCAAGTAGATATTCACCTGCGGACGCCAGTGACTTTGGCAGAATCTCAACACTAATTGGCTTTTGCAATATAGCATCATCCAAATATTTCGAGTTCAAATATTTAAACTCCAGCGAGTATTACGTCATTCACGTCGCCCGATTGATGGAGGCTTACAACACGAGGTTTCACTTTTTTTTCTTCTGAATAAGTTTGGTCAGCCTGCAGATTTGTTATTTAAAACTTTGCATGTTTGCGCTTTTGATTTCACTCTCATGTCAAAGGCAAAAGTTAGAAAAAGCAAAAAGACAAATTGTGAAAAGAAAGTTCAGCGGTATTTAGTGGGTAAAATTGTCAGGAAAGAAAATTACAATCTGATTCTTTTGTGCTCTTTCTGAGAGCTGTGATAAATATTCAAGAGAGAGCAAAGCCTGGAGAGCTCCCCTTCTCGCGATGAGACAAGGAGCATGTGACAAGGAGTCAAGTCAAGCATGAAGACACACGCACACACACTGAGGCTAAACCTAATGGACTTCACAGACGTGTTAAGACCCTGTTGAGTATTATGCAAAGACACAAATTGCTCTTTTCTCTCCGTCTTTCACAGTCTCTATCTCTCTCTCTCACACACACACACACACACATTTGGAGATAGGAGTAAAAGAAGCAAAACAGTCTCCAAATTGGTGATTTCCGCCCCATTTCTGCTCAAATAAACATATCCGTGCAATCGTGTACTTGCTGACAATAACACACGCACGCACGCACGCACGCACGCACGCACGCATGCCAGAACATCGCATTGGGTTGATTTTATAATCCCTCATGAGTTTGGAAAATGGAGCGATTCTAATCTTTATGCTCAACATGGGAATGGTCTGGTACTGGCTTTGCAACACTGCCCACCAAGAATGTCCAACCGCTGATTTGTGTAAGGTTATATTGTTATGATATTATGAATATTTTAACAGGGGTGGTCTGTCTTCTCAGTCTATATATTATCCTGGTGGAGCCACTCACCGCAGCGGCCGCAGGGTCCTCAGCAGCCTCAGCACTCTGAGCATACCCAGGATCTTGGTGCCCGAGTTGGAGATGAGGGAGACCAGGATGTCGATGACAGAAATCATCACCAGCATCCCGTCCAGAAGGTTCCAGCTGCTCCTCAGATACGCCTTGTCCCCGAAGCACCAGCCCAACGCTACGATCTGGACACAGATGACGACAGAGAGATGAACACAAACATGTAGCAGAGTATATTTTCTGAGCAGATAACACTCTGACCTGCCAGTTTAGTTGGGTAAATTTGAAATTAACTCCAAATATAAATACCACAAAATGATACACATAGACACAAAACAGTAATTCAATATCTGTTTTCTTTTGTCTGCGCCATTGCAGATTTTGTTTATCAATCCATCTTCTGCATTTATTAGGAGCTGACGCTTAATGTCCCTAATGCACAGCTTATTGACTTGGCAGAGCGACTGTGTACTTGGAGCTTGGCAGCGAGGATCATAAAAGCAGCAAGCTTTCCAAAGCTCATTTCTTATTCCATAGGTTCCACTCATGGTTTATTCTGCCCATATATCAATTTACATTCCAGAAATAATAGAGACTGGCAGGCTGGCTGACGTTGTTGTTGTTGTTGTTTTTTTTCTCTCTATCTCTCTCTAGCTCAAACTTATTCAACCAGGCCAAGAAAACTATTTTTGTTTCATGCATTTGTAAACATCTACTTATGGGCGGGCGAGAGACAGAGGACAGAAGATCATTTACATTAGCTCATGCTAATCAATGCATAACATTAGATACTGTATATGAATCATGTGTCAGGGGAATCATCAAAGTGGTCCATTAAACTATATGGACACTGATAGGTCTACTTTCATTGATTCCTCACTGGAAACAAACAATTATTACATCTCAAATGTAATTGATGCTACATCATTTATTTACAATAAACATCCACTAATGTCTCTGAAATAAGAAAATCTTTTTTCATTAAAAGTACTTCACTTGGAACAAGTATTTAGATCCCAAACTGAACAATGTGAATGTAATCCATTACAAGTAAAAGTCCAATGTTTCAAAGTGTAATCAGCAAAATGCACAAAATGTAATGGATTATGAATAATAAGAATACTGATGTATGACTATGAAAGCTAACCTCACCAAAGATAAATAACACGAAGAATGCGATACTGAACATGTGCATTATTTCTTTGAAAATTTTTCTCATGGTTGCCATTTAGTGAAATATTGTATTATTTTACCTTTTTATGCAACGAACAGTTAACTAAATCCATCAGGAAAATTCAGAGGGGAAACTTTTCTTCAGTGAAACTGCTTATAGTACAAAGTCGACAGCATTATGTTAAAGCCTTGAGAGGTAATTTAAGTAAACCGTACAAGAAGACCCTGAAATTGTGATACGGTATATCAAGCAAAGCATGTGTTATTCAATTTTCTTTCTATATCTGTAATGTGACTTGTAAGTCAGAAGCAATAAAATAAACTATAAGTAGAAGTATAAAAATATAAAGTACAGGATTGATTAGTTCTTCTTCACCACTGTCTTACACATAACAAGATTTTTCATCCTGGGACTTTCAAATAATTCCTATATTGGGTAATTCCTATGTTATGTTATGTACTGTAAGTTGCTCGCAACATATAAAGTTGAAAACAACTCCTTAAAAATCCATGTTTCAGGTTTTGATTTGGCAAAAGGTTTGGTGATAATCTCCAGCAATTCGGCATTTTTTACACTTCATCAAGAAATTATTTGGAAATGGAATGACACATACTAACCAGTGCTCTGCGCGCGTGTGTAAATTCGTGATCCATTGCAATAGGACCAAAAATAGAGACAAGGACCAGCAATGAGTGGCACCTATGAACTTTCCTCCCCTCTGCCTCTGCTCGCTGTCGCCCACGCCTGCAAGTACCTCCATTCAAAGCTGCGCTGTTTGAATATTGGCGAGACTGTGTGTGTGTGTGTTCACTGTCTGCTAGAGACTCAATCTCTTATCTCTCCTCCCTGTTAACTCTGTTTTTTATTTTCTGTATTTTGGGGGTCTTACAGTCCATGTGAGTATCAGACAGGCTCCATTTTCCCGCAGCTTTGTGTCTGGGCAGTTTTTGGAGTCTGGGTTAGGTTACTCCGTCTCACACGAAATATTTACATTGCGGGTGTGTCACATCTCGTTTCTTTCAAAGCGCGGGCGAAATGAGAGGTCGCAATGTGAGGCAGACAGTTTTTTTTTTATGGACCCAAAAAATCCTTCAAGGTATAAAGGCAGATGTCAACTGAGTGGTGTAGAACGCAAGACCAATATGTACACCTTTCTGAAGAGGAAAAGAACATAGGATTACAAGTTACCTACGTCACGATCTGTAATTGTATGTGGCATCCTATTACATGGTCAATCAGTGGCCACCATCTACTGTGCTTTAGGGAGCGAGCTGTGAGGAAAGATCACCAGTGGGAATCCGGAGTCTCTCACCTTAACCGCCATCTCGGTCACAAAGATCGCCGTGAAGATGTAGTTGGACAGCGTAAGGAAGATCCGTTCCTGTCGAACCAAAAGAGCAGAAACACCTGGCTGAGCTAATGCAATGCTAAAAGTTCAAATGGTTTAAAGATTCACATCTTTTTGGAACTGAGCATGTTTTTTTTTTTCCCCTACTGTCTTCTGCTTCCACATTGATCTAGTGTACTGCTGAATGATGTATGAAGGAGTTTTTTTTTTTTCCCTCACACCCAGCACATCTTTACAAACGTCTCTATTGCACTCACTAATGATGGCTGGTAGGCATTCCTAAAGTTTACTCTTCATGAGCGCTGCAGGGAATATTTAAACAAGGCATCTGATTTGGGTTTTTAATTGAAGTTTTTTGTTAATTTATACCTGTGGAAATAAAAAATCTGCCATGTTGACCTATTTTTTTGTACTGCAAATGAACAAGTATCATCAGAATTGCCTGGGGAATAAGTGAAGCTGTTTTACCTGTGGAAAATCATATTGTGCAAAAACAAAAACAGGAACTTCATGCACTTTTTTATTATTTTCTAATGACACTGACGGCTGCAAGAGGCCCCTCTGTAGTCACTAATGACATTAGTGACTCTCATCAAGTGACTCATCTCATATATATATATTTATCTTCAAAAACGTACATATAAACAGATCCTTGAGAGACTGTCTTACCGCTGGGAAGTCCTTCAGACTTTTTTGCATATTCAGCCACAGGTGGACTACGCACATGCACAAAATGACACATAGAAGACCGACATTGGCTGCTGAGGTCACGTGCTTTCCTCTGCTTCTTCTCTATCCAGGTCCCTCTCATTTAAACGTGCACGTTTCATCAGAGATAACCAGTACATTTCAGTAAACCAGCGCCATCTTTTTGTTTTGTGAGCGCGCACGCAACACAACACCACCAGGAACGCCATCTAAACAAACTTGCATTACTGTACTCATTTTTGCATTCCCTGTTGCCTGAGGGAAGCAAGGCTCAGTGGTGTGTCTCCACGCAGGAGAGGATGGGAGCCTATTTACTGAGCTAAACAAGGGCCGAGAAAAGAAAACAAGCAGCCCGGCAAGAATTAGGATCCTTTCTGCGACTGCTTATTTACCCTGCTTCCCCTCTGAGGAGACACGACCCTGCTCTGCCACTGAATTTCTACAGAATTTGTGTGTGTGTTTGTGTTTGTGTGTGTGTTTTTGCCTCTGGTGGCTGTAGGTGGCTGCCTTTCCCACGGCCTCAGACTTCCATCACATACACACTCTCACACACACACACACACACACACACACACACACACACACACACACACACACACACACACACACACACACACACACACACACACACACACACACACACACACACACACACACACACACACACACACACACACACACACACACAGTCCTTTGTGAAGTCTCCGGGAATGTCAGGCATGACATCACTGGGAATGTTGCCTTTGAGAAGCTTACTTTTCCTGGCCTCTGTGAACAAGTTTTATATTTTCATTCATGACAAACTAATGTGGCAGAGTGTCAGGGAGGGGAAAGAGAGTTTGGAATTTCTGCAACTGCAAAATGTATGCTGTGAGACATAGATTTGACAAGTAGCTTCAATTGTCTGTTGGATTGGGTGTGTATACACTTAGTTTGGCTAAATTGAAAAAAAAATAAACCAACATACATAAACTGAATGGTACTCAGTAGAGTGCATACCTCCAACATGACCCAACAGTCCCCTTATAAATAAATCAAGCCCTCATTTTAATTCACACACCCATAGATATCAGTCCACTAAATATGCATAACATAGGGGGTTAAAACATGGGAATAATCCTATAATTAGTGTTAATCATGCTGATAGATGGACACTGTTCAAGGCCCTGCCTCCTGTCTAGCTTGTGTATATTTCTGGGCTCAAGTTTGACAGAAACAAATCCAGAGCTGCCTCACCTAACTCTTGCCTCTCACTCCTCACATCTAAGGACGGCAGTATTATTCTAACTCCCGCTCGGCCTGGTTTGAAATAATGCTGAGCACAAAGACAGAGGCCAGGTGTGACTTAAACCGAGAGGCAGTTTGTTTAGTCACGTTCCAGTGAAAACCCAATACTAAACACTTCCAGTGAAATATTTCAAATGGCAGGAGCGCCACAAGGCATTGTTCTCCCAGATTCCCAGAGAGGTTCAGTAACTGCCGTTATTTTTCAGGAACACAAAATCCTACAACTGTATTATGACTGCAAGCACTTCCTGTGTTCCTGAGCAACATAAAACAAGACCGTCTGTAGCACCATCTCTACCAATCTTAACGTTGTTGTAACAAGCAGATGACGTAGCTGCTGAAAATCTGAAAAATGTGATTATGTTTTATGCTGTTGGTGCTGATATAATTCAATGTAGAGCTCCAGACAGTGAGGTATTGTCCTTCAGCTCAATTAAAAATAATAAATCATAATAGGCCGCGCAATCATCCCCAATCATTTCCGTGAAGCGACAGGAAGACAGTATCCAGGCAACCTCCAGCTCCAGTACAAAACAGCAGTGGACGGCCAAAACACAAAGTGTGTGACATAACTTCCAGCACTGAACTAATCGTTCCGCCTGCATTCCTCACCAAAATGTTGTGACTGAAGGGCTTTTTCTCTGTAACAAGTGACTACGTTTCTATTTAAGGAGCAGAACGCGTGTCCTCTGTCAGGCGATCACCACGGGCGACGGGGAACAGGCTCTTCAAATGAGAAGCAGCGGAGTGATCATTTATACCTCTGGTTGTTATACACAGACCATAACTGAACCAGCGAGCGGAAAACAATTCACAACCGGCTTCATTCATTCAAAACAACCCAATCAGGGACATCCACGGAACTAAATGCTCAGTGAGTAAGGGAAAAAAAACAGTGATAAATATTGTGTTTATTCACGCAGTGGCTGGGTCTGTGTTCTGCTGATATATCTGGAGGTAAGACAGGACACAGGGTGTGTTTGTTCTCGTGCAGCATTGAAGGCAGCCCTCCTCTATCTGAAGGGTGAAGTGATGATACATTAGCTAAGGAGGTGACGGTGTTGATGATGCCTTGCGGTAGAAACAGGGGTATGGCACACCCAGAGCTACTGGATCACAGGTGGTTCCCTGCTTGGACGATCTTCCGCTACATTTCTCTGTGGCGAGCAAACTACAGTGGGAGAGTGTGTTTGGACCCGCTGACATTTCTCCATTTAAGTTTGGACAGTTTTTGAGCCGGCAGCGAGTTTCTTCATCCTACACTGTGTGTGCACGGTACACAGTATACATTACGGGGGTGTGTGTTTCTCATCCTGTCCACCTTTCTTTTTTTTTGTAAGTTTCTTTCTGAGATTGTCATGAATGTGATAAGTTTTCACAGACTCTGACCTTTCAGAGAGGACTGTGTGTGATGTGTTTGACACTCACAGCGCTTGTGGGGTCGATGCGAGGCCTCTCCATGGCGATAGTGATGCAGTTGAGGAAGATGATCAGCAACACAATGTGGTCAAACATCTTGTGGGTGATGATCTTCTTGCAGACGATCCGAAACCTGACCCACACACACAAAAAACAACACGGAGAAAAGGAGAAACTTGAATGACAGTGGAAATTGCACTTTTACACACAGGGAAGAAAGACATTTTGGTTTTGCGATTATAATAGATTACTGCTTTATACTTAGACACAGGTGTGGTGTTGTGTAGGCATGGGTATATGGCGTTTTCCACACACTGACATACATAATTAATCTTTGTCAGCAGTGACAGTGAGGAGCCAGAGGGAGAAGATGGACACAATGTAGTAAATATCTACAGTGTGTACTGTATATTGATTAGCAGCGGTTGGGAGCGTTCCGATACTTTAGTCGAGGTCCTCCTCCAGGACAAAATTGACTTCTCCCTTGTAAAGTCTCTTTTGTTGTTGCCTCTCTTTGTTAGAGCGTCACTCTGCAGAGTGATGTATGTGAGCAGACTTCGACAGTAGCGGGTTGTTTTCACATTCGTCTGCTGAAGGGGAAACTTCCTCTGTGCTCACTTTAAATCTCGGCCGAAGATGCGTACGTGTGTGTGTGTGTTTGTGCTATTTTGGATGCTGGTTGTGATTTGATAAGAAACGTACACATACGAGCGGGATCTACAAACACACACACACACACATACACACACACACACACACACACACAAACACACCAAGGGCATCTTTCACAGTTGTTAAACTTATGACATGCGCAATGTTTGCATTTTGCATTTTCACTGTCGTTTTCTCAACAAGGGATGATTAGTGGATGCAATTTAAAAAAAACACATCAGACACAATAATTATTGAGCTTTAAGAGTAGCATGTACAAAAATATATAGAGAGCTATAGATCTATAGATAGAAATATGCCAATATTATTGGCAAAATTTCACCGAAAGTAGAATGAGAGTTGTCATAATGTAGATACTGCAATGCTATATTGCATTATCGGATTATTAGTACTAATGCATGATCAAGCATTTTAAACTGTATATGCTATGGGGTAGATCCATCTACAATAGTGAATCATATTTTACATTCTCATCACGTTTTGCATTTAAAAGGTGAATCTGTAAAGTTGCCCTTACTAGAAGCTGTAGCTGTTAAAGAGCTGGGATAAGTACATTATATCCCACTCGACTGTAATGGAGTAGGAGTATAAAGTATTGTCCATCCAGACTGCAGCTCAGTCCAGGCACGTTGTATGAAACCCAATGTAATATCACAAACCAAACAAGGACAATTACTGAAACGCACTGTACACACTTTGCGAGTAATGAAAGCTCTCTTTCAATTTAAAAGAGCTTCTCTCACATGCGGTAATTCTGTAATGAACCGCTGTAGAATAAAGAGTCATTAATTATGCCTGACTTTCATTCCCCGACGTGGAAAAGGTTCCCAGGCTTTAGCTCGCGACAACAGGGAACAAGTGGAAACACTTGTTATTTATGGCAGTGGAAGGGATCAAACTTTGGCTTCATTTGGCAATGCAGACACCAGTGTCAACACTTGTTGAGTGTGTGTGTGTGTGTGTGTGTGTGATTGCTACACAGGCTGTGTGAGCTAAATCCTCTTTTAATGTGCACACCAGAGCCATGATGCTAAAGGATTCATGTGGTTTCCTGAAGAGGAGGCGTGGAGGGAGGACACATGGCGAACACACACACACACCGACCCACCCCCCCACCCCCCCACCCACACACACCCCTCCGGTGAAAGCTCCGCCTCCGCAGTTTGAAGGGCCAATGTCTGGCTGGGAACTTTAATGCTTTAATGTCAAGTTCAAACACTGATACTAAAACCTTAATAAGACGAAGAAATTAAAAAAAATCACCATACTCTGAAGTGTCAGACTGCTAGACCTGGGATATCAGGAGGAAAAAAGAACTTGATGCATTGGATGTTTATATAAAAATATCTTGATAACTGTTTGAAGCTCTCTTTCTCTGAACACAGATCCTCTCTCCTGAAGCTATAAATCTGCACATTTGGAAACTCTTTTTTCCTACTCATATTTGCAGATTTTAACAAAGTCAACCAACTCTTCATCTCCATATTTCAAATCGTCGTTGGCATCCTTGCTGTCTTTGTACGTCACTTCCCAATAAAAGTCACCTGTCACTTCAGCAGTGCAGCTTAACACGTGTGCTTGGATCTTACCTTTGATCTCACACGCGGTTCTTGTTCTGTGTACTTAAAACAAGCCAGAGACACAGAACTGCATCACTTCCTGTGTGCGGGATGATTGCGTTTTACAGGAAGGAGCGGACAGACGCAGAGAACAGTTCATGTTTTCTGCAACTGCAAGCTGAATCACTTTCATGTTATTCTACTTTGAAAGCAGCAACACAGAAAGTTTGGGCGTAAAAAATGCCGCAGATCATTACCTACACTATTTACTGTAAATCTGACAGTCCTCCCTGCTGTCTCTTTGTTCTATTCTTATCTGCGTCTTATTATCTGCTGCCTAAACTTCAGTCGAGCTGCACTTAATCAAATCATGTACTACACTGTACAGAGGAGGAGATACACAACCGCGAACCTGTCAACAGCCACTGTTCTTACGCAGCCTGTTGTTGCAGGAGAACAAGTGTAATCGCAGAGCCGGCCCACTTCTCCGCTCATTAAAAACTTCACCTGCAGTAATCACCAGCAGCGGCAGAACCAAACAGTGAGCACAAAGGCAGGTTGAGGTGAACTCGGGCATGTGCTGGAGCCGCTTGACTCCAGCCTCCCGCTACGCCGTCCCTTGATGTGATTGTGAGTACAGGCGGGCGCCCGTCGTGGTTCGGGCCCAGAATGGGAGCCACGCAGAGCCAATGTCCTCGGTGTCACTCTCAGCGGCGGCCGAACCTCGGAGCCCGCTGTGATTGAAAGCCAGCTAGGAGCCCCGTCTGAGCCGAGCTCCTTCACTTTTCTTATTCAGACAATAAAAGATCACAGGGACCTTTTTCCTATTAACCTTTTTCCAAATGATGTAATGTGGCCGGCAGAGAGGACGACCATTGAGAAGTTCAGAAAGGGCTCAAATTAACAGATGGACCGTTCGGCTGTGATGGAAATCACCAGGGAGAGTATTAATACTTGACATTGATGTTGGCTGCCTCCCAGTAAAGCTGAACGGATATTTGAATTCACCTCACCTATAAACTAAATGATTTGTACAAGCTGCATTCTGTGACCTCAGCACTCTATACATAAATGGAATGGTACATTTATGGTATTTATATATAGTTTTTCTATTTTCATCCTCCACGCACATTCACATTCACTGACTCACACATCGTTCATATACTGCCGACACAGCCGCCAGGGGCAATTTGGGGTTCGGCATGCAGACTGAAGAGGGTTCGGCATGCAGACTTGAACCATCCGATTAGCGGACGACCCGCTCTTTCTCCTGAGCCACAGCTGCCACTTACGCTTAACCTCGCCTCAAATCAAGACATATCACAGAGTGCTGAAACCGCAGATGTGTATCGACGTCGGCCCTCGGCTGGTTACCCGCCTGCGTCCACCCACACCGGTACTGCCCCAATAAAATTGTCCACATCAATATTATCGTGCAAGCTTCAAATTTGACCCATTAAGCACAGGAGACAAGTGACTTCAATGGGTATTTGCACCAATTTCGCCACCAAAAAAAGAGTAATTTGTAAAAGTACATCTGATGATAAATAGACAGAGACAGAGAGACAGATAGATAGATAGATAGATAGATGTACTTTGTTGATCCGAAACTAGGAAGTTCCGGATGGAGGATACTTTGCACTGCATGTGAGAGCGACCACATTTCAAACATCCACTCAGTGGGAATTGACACACTGTGACAGTGGTGATGTCTAATAAGAACTTTCCATTGGGTTGCTGGTGGGGATGATGGGGGGCTTGTTGTCTGATGGCATGTTGCGATGCTGTGGCTGAATGACGGGGGCCGGCGAATTTTGCATAGTGTTGCCTTCACAGCAACATTTTCCAAGGCAAACGGCAGAGACGCATCAAAGACCCAGAAGGGGGAGAAGGAGGACGAGTGAAAGAAGAATGGGGGGGTGGGGGTGGATTCAGCACGTCTGAGATAACACGCAGCACTCAACGGGAGAAACTCCCTTCCTCCCTTTGCTCCTGCTTACTCACCACTGACATGGCAGAAATGTGCAGATAAAAGAGACTTTACAAGTGAGAACGTAGGAGGGAACAGGAGAAGAGGGGGCAGGGGAGGGGGACACTGCGGTCTCATTGCAGCAAAAAAAACATTTTGCCATTAGTGCTATTTTTACATTGACAAAGACAAAGTATACAAAAATATGTGCAACAAAAAGGAGAAAATCTGTAAAATTGGGGAACATAAACATGATTATTTTGAATATTTCATTAAATTACGAAATACACAGTTGAATTTGTCTTAACTGTCACAGGAGGAAGAATGAATAAACACTCTCGGTGCTGTGTACCAATGAATGTAGAATCAATGTACCCAGTGTTTACGAGTTTTTTTGTGGAAAAAGACGTAAAGATGTGGCGTCATGGAGACGAGCTGTGGCGTGAATACTACCTGGACTCTGGAGGGAAGAGGTAGAGTGACCAGGTGCCTCTCTGTCGACACCACTCCGGCTGCTTCTTCTCCAGCCAGTGGAACAGTCTGGCAAAGCGACCCTGCACGGAGCAAGAGGTGGACAGTGCATTCATTATTCATGAGTGCGCAATTTCCCCGTGGCATAGTGTGAGCCACAATCATTCTCCATGGACAGAACTCAGTGGATTCGTCTGTTGCAGCTCTGTTTTATTCATAGGTACAAATTCATACATATGTATCAAAGGAGGTTCATTAAAAAGGCACCTACAGACAAATACAAGGACAGAGGCATATTTTCCAGCAGAGATTATACACTTTTTCTTCAATTGTGAAACAAATGTCCGTTAACATTTGAATTAAAATTGTCTATGAATGTTTTTGACTCTTACACCTCCTCAGTTTTAGCTCTACTATAAACCACGCTTCTTCCAAAAAGACAGAGGTACAGAAGAAGAATAAGACCAACTGACCAGACTGGGCTCCTCCTCTGCGTTTTCGTCTTCGGTGTTGTCCTCAAGCGAGACGTGTGTCGGACCCAGGGCTGTTAGAGAGCCCTTTCCATTGCAGTCGCTGTGCTCTGCGGGTCGCAGGTGTCCCAGGGAAGGGGGCCTGGAGCTGTGCATGCTGGCGGAGCGGTACAGGAAGGGGACCTAGGAGAGAGGTAGGAGCGAATATATCACGCTCAACCTATGCAGTACTTTACATTAATGAGTACTTTACATTAATGAATGTAAAATCTGTCTTTGAAGGGTCGGATTTGGTTAACACGTTTATTTTCCTTATTACCTCTGCAAAGGAGATCTTTTTCAACTGATTTCAACGGAACTTGGTGGAAGGATGGGACATGGGCAAAGAAAGAACTCGTCAAACTTTGGGGTCAGATGCAGAAATGTTTTTATCACTTAACATTGTGAGATTTTTTGAGATTTTCCTCAATTTCCCAGAACAAAATTCATGGATGTTGTTGAGAAAAGAAATCAGGCATACTTAGGGGACTGTTATATATGAGTGTGTACGATTTGGTGCAGTTTGATTGAATTTAAGGAGACTTTTGGGCCTTGGGGGAGGTATGAGCTTTTTACTTGATCTTGCTGACAAACAAACCAACCAACCAACAAACCGATTAACCAAAAAAGCAAATAATGGGGGACAAAACATAACCTCTGTTGTTGAGTGAATGCAGATTTCCATTCCAGCCAACGATGACAGCAGGTGGTTTAACGGATAAACATTCAGTCAGCGCTTTAGAGGGAGAATTCATTTTGTAAAAAAGCGCTTGCTGCAACCTTTGGTTGTAGGACAAACCTGCATTGACATGCTTGTGTACGGCACGAGTAAAAAGTGGCCTGATGTGAGCGAGTGATAGACAATGCAACGTAAAATGCAGCATTGTAATATAACATAGGTAAGGGCAACACAGAATGACATCAAATCTAACTATATAATTCTAAGATAAATGATTAAACCTGCAGGCAACAGTCACACTTGTAGACTGATGGATGGCGTGGGCGTGTCTACCTGTAACAGAGCATCAGGTGGCAAATCCATGGAGCTCTGAGTCTCCACAGACTCCATTCTCCGATGTCTGGGACCTCTCTGAGACTGCGACATGGAGTCCGTCCTGGCCAGGGAGGTGTTGTCCTCCTCCATCAACCCTCCTCCTTCTTCCCCACCACCCTCCCCGTCCTCTGAGCTGGAGCCTCCCTCCCCGGAGAGGAGCGAGCGTCGCTCCCCGGACTGCCGCTTCTGGCGTTTGAGTGACGGGGCCCGACCCAGACTGTTCCAGCTGGATCGTCGGCTGGTCCAGCCGCTGCCGGAGCTCCATGGGGCGTAGGGCGAAGAGCTCCGAGCACTGGTCTGGAGAGGGGATGATGGCAAATGAAGGACAGAGTGGTAAAAAGGAGGAAGGAGAGAGATAAAACAGGAGGGACTGAGTGTTGGTCTTGGGCCTTAGTACTCTGGTAATGTTGTTATTTCAAGCAAATAACCAAGCTGAATTGGATTGACTCGGCATGACGTGAGCTCAATTCAATTGAGATTAACACTGACAGACAGACAGGAGCAGATGTAGAGATCTGAGCTTATTTTCCCCAAGTCTTTATTCCGATGATCAGTCTATCAAGTAAAGAGTGACAGATGCAGCAGTAATTAAGAGTGTTTGAGTGGTATGCCACAGTAATCATCATCAATCACTGTGACCTCATCACATTAGCGGGACGCGTACAATGAATCCAGAGAGACGCTCTGAGGAGCGCTGGGGGACAGCAGGGGCGGGTGGGTAATTCTTGGCACTTATCCTCTTACACATGTATTAATGTTGGCTTCGTGACATGTTACACTCGAGAACTGTCATGTGCTTTTGAGGTATGCGAGAATAAAAATAAATGCACTAACCGGGGATTTGTCATAGCAGGCTGGGTCTACAGAGACGCTGCTGCCTCGACGGGACTCGTAGCCCAGGATGGGGTCACCTCCGACGGGCAGCTTGGGTACGGGCATTGGGGTGGCAGCCGTGTGAGTAATCAGAGGTGGAGTCAGGCTGGTCTTCAGGTCCACATGACCATTTACAGGCACTACTAGTAAAGAAAAGATGTACGAAGAGAACAAAAAATATGTTGTGGGTTAAATGGGGGTAAGAGCAAAGTGGATGAGGGTTTGAAAAAGTTAAAGATGAATCAACTCTAATGTAAAGAAAAGAGGAGAAAATTGGACATACTGAAAAGAAAACAACAGATTTGGAACAAACAAGAAAGTTGATGAAAAAAAGCAGCACAGAGGAAAATGAGAGCTCTAATTTGAAATAGAAATAGGCAGAATAGATGGCGCATGGGGAGGCTTGCCGTGCGGGTGCACCTACAGCACAGCATATTTAAAAATGGATGCCTCATCCTGTTATTGAGCAACATGAATATTTCTGGAAGGCATTAATCTTATGGGATGCGTGAAAGAGAATATTATGTTCGGCAGCAACACAAATAAATGACATGGGAGCGGGATGCAACTTTAATAACGTTAATTCCGCCATCTTTAAACCTTTATCCGAGGCCTAGAAAATGTATATTAGGCTCTCAGCAATGTAAGCAGTTTTATATATCAACATCAGAAGGGGCTGAGGAGAAGATGATACCGCACGTCTGAGGGTTACACTCCTTACAGTAGTATTCCCACCGGGCTTTTCAGTCTATGCGAGCAGTAATTAGAGGGGATGGGAACTGGCATATGAGGAATTATGGATGAGCCTGCTGTACTGGTTCTATGCTGTGCTGCGAGACAGCCCGGCACGTGCCTACTGAGTGTGGTCTGAAACCAGTTGGGAAAAGGCTGAGACCAGGAGCCCAAAGACATAGATCAAGCAGGGAGATGTTTGCACAGGGTGTACTTTATATATAACTTGCTGTTTCACAAACTTTAACATACATTTTGAAAAGAAACACAACACAGCGTGTAACTTCCAGGGATCCAACGAAGACTAGGGAGGGAAAATGCCAGCCATCAACTGCAAACACAGATGGTGTAAGTTCTGCCAAGTGCTTGTAATAGGGGCTTTGAAATCGCAGAGGGGTTGAGTTCAATCCTCTACATTCCTGTTGTAGCATCAATACAATGAAGTGGTGCAGCCATGCGTTGTATGTTTGTGTGTATACAAATGGTGTGTGAACATGCCTCACCTGCAGAGGCCGATAAATCCTTCTTGCTGCCATTAACATCCTCCAAACTTCGTGCGAAGGAATCGATCTCCGAGCCTGATTTAGAAGCATCACCCTTGATGCACAAACACACACACACAGTGTCAGAGAAAACCACATGTGAAAATATCTGTTTCTGAGTAAAGTTAACAGAAAGCAGGTGGGGCAGAAGTCGCTTCTAAACACAGATCCCTGCTCAACTGCATTTGCCTTCAAATGTCAGTCACACAGACCTAGGATCAGTCACTAGGGGCAATCTTTCTCGTCAGGCATGTAAGTGATGGTGTGGTAAGGACAGTGAGAGTGTTCATTGAGGAACCACACTGAAACACCATCAGTAATATGCACTTCTCAGACAGAATATGGCCAGTGTATTGGCATGAAACACAGGCTGCGTGGAAAATCTGTTTTACTCGCTGTAGCACATAAACAGCTCCAAAAGAGCTTCAGTGTGGTTGCTGGGTCTACAATTTTCACACACGCAAACACACAACATACTCCAAAACAAACGGGGCAACCTGTAATCTGTGTTTGCCTTGTCAGAAGAGCAGCAATCTTTGTGAATCTACTCATCCTTACAGTAATCACCCTCTTGCCGCTGCTGCTTCCTGCTGCCTTCCACTTACCGACCTACTGCAGTGAGCTGCAGAGTTCCTGCTTGCATCTGTTGTGCTATGCAAGAGCCTGCAGACTTCATTAATATGTGAGAGGGAGCCAGGTGGATGCTGGATTAATAGAATACCGACCCAGTGCAGTCAGATCTCTGTGGTAGGAGGGTGAATAAACTGTGTGTAGAAAAGCCTCAGGACCTAGTCACGATGCACCTCGTTTTAAACTAACAAATGACTTTCTTGGTACTTTGGATGAGTGCCAGAGAAAGACAAAGTGGGTGTGGATATACTGCATATTGAACTTCGGTTAACTGGAGGCGTGTCTGGTATGGGTTGAGCCACCAATTAGCATTTTTCTCTTGCACTTAAAGGCACTATTTGTATGCCTCGAACCGAATCCCACCAACTTGTGAAGTAGCGGAAGATTCAGTAAGGAGTGCGCATGCTAATGAACTAGCAGACCTAAGCAACTCAAGGGTTACCAGGAGACTGTCAAAGTTGCGGAGCTCATCATGTTCCTGCATCTACTTATTCATCACAGTGACTCATTATTTAAAAAAATCTTGGAACACAGCAGGAAAGAGGAGGCACCTGAATAAAAGAGTGTGAAGAGTGTGAGTTTTCATATTCCATAGCTTTTTCATTCTATTTTGCCATTGTTACTATTATTATTAGGGCAGTAACCAACAATGTGAATATCTAGTGTGACAGTAGTCGTTGTGGTAGCAGTTACAACAACTATGTCTCTTCATTTTGTAATGAAGATTTGGTGTGCCTAAGGGTCAATTTCAGGACCATTTTTGCTTTACTTGGTTCCGCTGGGGCATATCATGCGGATACATTGCATATGTCATCATTAGTTTTTCTTACATTATCTTTACATCATCATCATCTTGATGTTAAACTGAAAACTGTCTAAACTGATTTTCCTGAACCTTGCACAAGGAGATTTTTGTAACTGGGTCCAAGCTTGCCAGGTCTTTAACCACAACCTGCAGTCATGACTACATCACCCCTGTTTTAGCCTCCTTAGAATGGCTCAGAGTATATTTTTTAAATGATTTTAAAGTTTTAATGATTACTTTTACAACACTTCCTGACCTTGCTCCTTGCTATTATTCTGATCTCTGAGGAGCAGTATATAGCTTGAGGTCTTTGGGCAAAGGACTTGTCCGTTCCTGAGTCCTGTCCTAGAACCAGAGCAGAGCATTTGCAGTCGGAGTCCAGAGGCTCTGAAATGACCTGATCAATGAAATACTGCTGGTTGAGTAAGTGAGACATTTTTACTTGTATCTTATTCAGATAATTTATCTTGGTTTTACTATATTTTAACTATATTTGTATTTATTTTATGTCATACTTGTCTGACTTAATTTCACTGACTTGATTTTGAAATTGAATCGATTTGATTAGATGTTATTTGATTTCATGGCTTGTGTAAAGCCCTATAACACCCGGGTTTTGAAAAGTGGAGCAGTAGTATCAACTGTTGTTGCAGGATTGAAGGATTGAAGCTCCCTTTTTTAGCACAACAGGGTGAAGGTCAGTGTGACTGGATGTGTACATGTTCTTATAAAAAAATAGAGGCTTGGCCAGGATCTTTGTCGCAATGGCCATACACCTGACAGGACCTGGTGAAGACCAATGTGACAACCTAGCCCTTATTTGTCTTTTAACGGCGTGACAAAATGGATCTGAGTTTTGCAAAGTTGACAAGCTTTGTCCGTTAATGAGAACAACACAATGAACAATTGACGGAAAGGTATTATTATATTATTATCATGCAGGTACAGACTAGTTACCTCCACTCCCTATGCTAAAGCCTGTCACATAAGAAACGCGTTGAACACTGTAAAGTGGTTAGTCACTGTTCATCTTGATCTAAATATCTCTGCTAATCACTAGGCTGATGTTAATTCATTAAACCAGCAGTAATGAACTGATTTTGGCATGAAGGCCCAATGGGGGAATTGGAGATTTCATGTTTATCCAGAAAGCATTTTCCACATCACAATAACTGGGAGAGGAGCAGCTGTAAGACAGGTGCAAACCCCCTTGAAATGAGGAATTAATTAAAGCTCAGCTATGGGAAATCTTGGACATGCCTTCACCCAGAGCAGCTGGAGAAAGACTCAAAAACATGGAGCGTGAGGAACCCCACAATGGCTCTTGTGGCGTGTGCAGTGTACCGCGCCAAAAACGTTCATAGGATCATACTGGGCACTATCTTTGTACACTGCACTGCCAAACACACAAGGTCAGTTGCTAGTCGGCTTACAGCAAATACTTTTACATTGGGCAAATAAACACAGACTATCTACTGTGATGAACGAGCAGTCTTCTCCAGTATGGTCTTATCTAAGAGCGGCAGTATTAGAAATCTTTGACATACACATGGCACCAGCAGGTCAATACAAACAAAGTAGTTTAACTGTGCAATTCTGATCGATCGTGTCAAAAGACCAAGCTGACTGGAGACCTGCTCGGCCCTAATCCCTTGATGGTCAGGGGTGCATGGTGCAATTTAGAAACTCACAACTGGCTGCTGAGTTGAGGAGCTAAAGTCAGTGAAACAACATCAGACTGCGAGTGTGAGATTAATCCAGCACAGGCCCGGTTTTGATCTTCCAAGCTTCCTTCTCTTACTGTCTGTTGCGCTCCCACTTTGTGGGAGTCTTTCCTCTGTCTTCTGAGGCTCTCTTCACAGGCAGACATTAATTCCTAATTTGTCTGTCATAAACCGAGCCTCTAAGCAAGAATGAATGAAAAGAAAAGGAAAAACCATACAACTTGAACAACAATAAGGGACCTTTGCCGTATTTCTTTTGTTTGCAGATTAAGGCATCTCAGGAGGGGAAGAAATTAAATAAACCTGATGGGAGGATGTAATGCTAATCTAGCAGGATTATATTTCTGACTGTGTGCTTACAGTATGTCGAGGTGGAGTGGACTGTTGATTTGGGGAGACTTCAGCCATGATCAGTGAGAAGAAGAAAGTGTTCTCACCAAGCATTACACAATGGAGGCTTCAGTCGAGAAAGAAAAGGTGGGGGTGATAGCTTTGGAACAGAGGGGACAATGGTCCTGAGGAAAATCCCTTGTCCTGAAATAGCCACGTTGTTTGGATAACTTGTTTACACTCTGTCACCCCAATTTGGGCATGGTGGTGGGCACAGGAGATGGGCCAGACCAGGCCTGTGGCTGATAGACAGACAATAATAGAAACCAGCAGTACACAGGGGATCTCAATTACTTCGCCTCAGAAAGGTGTGTAAATGGGAGACGGAGGGCGGCTGCTGATAGGTGGAAGTGCACAATTGCCAGCCTGTGTGTGTGTGTGTTTGTGTGTGTGAGGTGCGTGTCCGCCCAATTGTATCCTTCCACAGCTGCATTTGAGACTCATCAGCCCAGACCTAAATTGGATACTTCCAAACTAACAGCCAGTCCTTAATGACATCCACAATAATAAAGGTGGAAAACCAGGGCTGACAACATTTTAAATTAGCAAGTTTAATGGAAATGCACTTTTATTTTCCATATGTTCGCACATGAAACTGTCTTATAAAATATATATATATATATATATATATATATATATATATATATATATATATATATATATATATATATATATTTATGTATGTATATTTTTTTAATTTGATATTTCAAGATCAAATGTAAATTGTCCGAAAGAAAATTTAAAAAACCTACACATTATTTAAATTTCTTCAGCGAACAAAATTAAACAGAAAGGGTTTTTTTCACTAAAGTTATCACAATTTATCCTGAGGTGGACATAAATTACATGATTCTCCGAGCAAATTTCTTCTTTCACAAATAAAACTCTTCAACATTTGTAGAGATATTTCACTGAAAACCACAAGTTAATTTCACGGAGATACTTGATAGAAAGTGAGTCAATGGTTGGTGATATACTCCAGTTGCAATTTTCAGGGTTTTATTGAATTAAATTACATATAAACTTTTTGTTTTGATTTTCAAATTGGCTGAAATAGGAAAGACTGTAAAAGTGTAATCAAGTTTGTAAGTTATTAAACATTCATTCATTCATTCATCGTCTACCGCTTTATCCATTTAAGGGTCGCGGGGGGTCGCTGGAGCCAATCCCAGCTAACATTGGGCGAGAGGCGGGGTACACCCTGGACAGGTCGCCAGCCTATCACAGGGCCACACACAGAGACGGACAACCATTCACTCTCACATTCACACCTACGGTCAATTTAGAGTCTCCAATGAACCTAACCCCATTCTGCATGTCTTTGGACTGTGGGAGGAAGCCGGAGAACCCGGAGAGAACCCACGCATACACGGGGAGAACATGCAAACTCCACACAGAAAGGCCCCGGTTGAACCGGGATTCAAACCCAGAACCTTCTTGCTGTGAGGCGAAGGTGCTAACCACTACACCACCGTGCAGCCATTTATTAAACAATTATATCTTAATATTGACAGCCCTAGACTTCCATATGGGCTAGTATACACAATGTACATAAAAAATAGTGTTTGGATATTTATATATGGCAACATATATAGGAAAAATGAAACAAAAATAACTGGTTTAACTCGTTCTATATATACTCTATGATTTAACCATAACACCAGCAAGCAGACTCCACTCAAAATCGCCACTTTAAGCTCAGCCCCCAGTGGCCCATTGTATTTCAACCAGACAAAAAGGCTCGGAACAATTTGGAACATTTGCCCATTGTCAAAGTCCTGGATCGGTTCTGGAGAGCATTCAACTGTGTAAAATTAGAGGACATCAGGACATGTCTTACATCTGCTTTTCAAAGAACAAATTTCATAGTGTGCAGGTTTTTGCCTTAAGAGCCTGAGTCATGCAGTCGATCTCCCCCGCTCTCTTTATTAGCTCTCATCCCATAGTCCGGCTGGATTTATTTTGCTGTGATGAGGCCTCCCAAAAAAGCCCCACCTTCCCCTCCCATGCTTCATCTCTATGCCCCAGCCAGATAAAACAGAGACTGAGACGGGGAGAGTTTTGGCAGCACTAGTGTGGCGTTCTTACCCTAAGGCCGAAAAGAAAAAAGATAGGGCTGGTGGAAGGTGAGCATTCAATCTGAGGATTGATGTGGAGTCTGTTTTTAAAGAGGACAAGAAAAGAAACATTCACAGACACACAGCAAAGTGACGCGAGTGTCCAAGCCCTCTTGTTGTTTCCCCTAAACCACAGTCACTATGTCGCGGGTTAGTCTGAGCAGCGTGGGCAGCATGCAGGGAGCAGGTCAGAGGACTTTTGACATGATGTGACACATTCTCTGCCAGCCATGTTGGAGGAAACACTGCACGGCTCATTTAGAAGAGACAGTGATATATACCAGTCACAGTTCTCTATTGGATCTTGTTGAATTCTCATTTTAAAGAACAAACATTTACTAAAAGCAGAAAAAAAACCGCGACTGTTTAACATTTGTATTTTTGCAAGTATATTTTTAAGATTTCCTATGATTAAAAAACAATACTTGAGTGTTTTGGGGAGGTTTTGCCCACCATGTATTTGAACATCAGTGTGGTATGAGATATGCTCCAAATACCTACTGCATGACATGTCAAGTCCAGTCTCAAGGTGTAAAGTCAAGCTGTGTGGTCACACTAATGTGAAAATCGAATATCTTTCTCATTATTTTATAGTTTAATGCAAAAATGTTCCAGACTTCCATAGTTTGCTTGTAAAAATGTTATTTTTGTTACTTTTTTTTACTCCTTCTCTTACCCAAACTCAACCTTAAACTGGACTTGTTTTTGAGTTGTTAAATGCTACGATACCCATGAGACTAGCTATGACCTTTGGGGAAAACAGCACTATAATTGCCTAATGCAGTCTCATTTGAATTGAGACTAGAACTGATTTAAATTGATGAGTTTAATATCAGGTTTCTAAACTACTGGCTTTACTCTGCCATTAGCCAGGTAATTAAATCTTTCTTACTAAAAAGCACCTTGGGAGCTGTATCTGACTTCTCATCTTCCATCTCTTATGCAGTAAGTCTTGTAGCATCTCCTGTTTTTATCAAACAACCATGTTCAAACAAAGATCTTCATCTCAGGACATGCAGACAATAATTGACTTTCCACTTCTGCACTTCTTTTAGTTTGATCTCAAAATCTCTGTGGATCAAACTAAAAATACAAGTTAAAAAAATACTGGAGATTACTTTTGCAATGTGGGTAGAGTGGCCCTTTACAGCTCCGGTTGCAAGCAGCAGTTAGGAATCGTTTGTACCTATAGTATTCTATCTGATAAATGATTGTTCTGGACAGTGAACCAAGCTAGTTTGATGTCGGAAAGCAGAAATAGACTTGAACGAGAAGAACCTCTGCAATGAACCTCCAAGTTTAAGCCATCGAGAAATCTGTGACATCACCAAAAACCCTCTATGGGGAAGGGTGAGGAGAAGAGGTGGTGAGGGAGGGCAGAGGGAAGGACAGGGAAGGGGGGGTGCTGTACATACCCCTGAGTCTACAGGCAGAATTAGGCTCAGTTGGACATGCACGTCCTCCCGCTTGGGCACT
Source organism: Scophthalmus maximus (assembly GCF_022379125.1). Lineage (NCBI taxonomy): Eukaryota > Metazoa > Chordata > Actinopteri > Pleuronectiformes > Scophthalmidae > Scophthalmus > Scophthalmus maximus. The sequence goes on from NC_061530.1 coordinate 6,897,537, forward strand.
TCCTGCAGCGGAAGTGATCGGTGCAGCCAGACAGGAGAGGGAGGTGCAGACAGGGCAAAGAGGCACAGAGGTGAGAGGTGGAACCACAGCCGTAGACAGGAGCAGAAGGACAACGTTAAAGTGGGTTCAGCCTGTTGTAACATCTGGACTGTACCATGCAGCAGAACACATCAAAGCAACTGTCTGGGGGGGTTAACAGTGTGTGAAAAGTCAGGGCAGCAAAGAGACGCGCAGGCCACGCTTTTACCATCCGGTTGGTCCTCCGGCATGTTGTGAGGGCGTCACTCGGAAATGAGAATGACCTCGACATGTACATTTAACGACAAGTGCAGAACAGCAGTGCATCATTCAGGACATAGTATGCTCAGCACGGATGCATTTCTCTGCAGCTGACACGTTGAATGAGTGCGTGAGAGTGCCTTTGTACCAATGTATGATATGTATGTTTATCGTCACAGTCAACTGTCGAGAAAAAAAAATTAATGGCAACTTGTTTTAAATTTCTTTCCTCTCCGTTAGGACACAGTTTGGTCTTGTTGCACTCTCTGCAGCGGATATGTCACACGGACACACAGAGGAGAAGAGTGAGACACAGAGAGTTAGAGAAAGAGAAGGATAAAAAGAAATGGAGCATGGAGAGAATGGACAGTAAAAGTAATACTCTCTGCGTGCATGTCAATGTGTGTGCGCGCGCACACACACCTCTCCTCGCTTGGCCCACGTCATTCAAGCACCCCGTTCCTTAGCAACCCTGACGCAGGGAAAGTTTGGCCAACTAAAAATAAACTTAATGTTTGCAGAAAATGAGGTAGCATTGAGAAGGGAGAGGGAGAATTAGGCCCACAGCTCTGTGATGATACTGGGGGACAGAGGCAGAGAACAGAACCTGGGCCGATAGACCCTCTGGGAGTGTGAGTACGCTTGCGTCTTGGAAGGTTTAAAAACCGCCAGCTGGCAGACCGTGAGGTGATAATAGTCGCCAAATTTTTGAAAAAAATGTATTGGATTAAAATATCTTACTGCCCCTTTAAGGGGCCGCCTACTCAGCTGACGTCTTCTGACCCACGACAGCTTCACAATGAACCCAAAGTATTTTTACACTTCTCACTTCTACACTTCCTATACACAGCATTGTACTGTAACACTGACCACCAACATATTGAATTTCTATTGTTTTCAAATGTGTAAATTCTTGTTTGATTGTAAAGCCACATGTATTGATTTGCTCCACACCTCCTGGCTCCACTCTCTACCTCGGTCTCTCCTCCTCACAACGGTACACACACAGATACACCAGCTAAAAACCACATATTCTGGTCTTTGTGAACAGAAATGTACGTTTGTTTACACTTGCTATCAGATCTCTCAGGACGGATGTATATACCAGCTCTGAACAGGGTCTGGGTTCACCAGCTACTAGCAGACTGTGTCTGCCATTTGGTTGCTGGAAGCGTAAGCAGGCATTGGTTCTTTTTAGAGCTTTTGTTTCGACTGAAAATAGCCGCCACCAGCAGCAGCTAAAAAGATGCCGTAAGGCAGATGGATGAGGCTGAACCAACACGCTAAACCCGGCATGTGATTCCATTAACCACAGTCATGCACTTGATATTTGTACAGCCAATAAGCACAACAGCAGGAGAAGCCCATTCCAATTAATCCATATTTTATGAGGCTGTCAGCCTCCCTGTCTGCCACCCCTCATCTATTCTCCCTCGACTCAGGCAGAGAGCCAGAGAGCCAGAGAGATCAAAGAACTGGCGTTGTCACTTCTTAAAGACAAGGGGGGGGGGCAAAACACACTGAATACTCCTGTGATTTATTCTGTCTGTCTCATCTCACCAACTATTCCTTTCTCCCAGTCGCTCCATCCGTCTGAAATAAAACCATGTACACTTCAAATGTGTTGGCTGAGGAGTGAAGAGAGGTCGCTGAATGAGTTTCAACTCCCTTATTATCTGTAGCCCCTGAAAATGTTACAGGGAAAAGTGTTTTCCCAGATGCCTGTCTCTAAACAATAACAGCCATTAATCCACCTTCTCCACTCTCCGCTTTGCTGTCTTGTGCTCCCCCCACCTCTCTTGGAGAAGTGTTGCCGCGGCGGTGGATAAGATATCACTTTTGTTTTATGACACAAGACGAGCAGCACCGAGGAGGGGGAGAGATGAAACGGGGGATGTGGGTGATGTGGGCTGCAGTACAGTCTCGTCGAGCAGACATAGTTTTCGTATGATGTACTTTATGGCGCAACTTGCACTGGCAAAATAAGCAGAACAATAATGAGGATGACTGCTGAGATAGTGGGAACGAGTGGGAGGAAGAAGAGGCTGACAGCGAGATGAAGATGAAAAAGGGGGGAGAGGAAAATGAAACTCTGCAACTAGTGTGATCACATGTCCTCATAAAACCCGCAGCACAGAGTGCAAGGAAATATACAGGTTAATGCGTACAGTGTAAATGAGCTTTTTTATGTATGTGTGGCCATGAACGTCCATCTATTAGTGGTGTGCGTGGGTGTAGGTGTGTCTGCACTGAAAAATGAGTACCTCATTGAGTAATTTGGCCTAATGGTGCAGTCCTAAACTTAATTCCTCCAAATTTGTGTGGTTTGTGCAGCAATTAAAATGATTTGTGTTGAGGCCTGGAAGCCAGCCAGGTCGATGTGCAAGGTTGGTACAAGGTAGCCGCAATTAAAAGAAGATAAACAGTGTCCCCCCCAGTGGCGTTCTTCACATGCTTTGAGGGGAAAAAAACATATGATTTAATTACATTCAGACAAAATAGCTCAGTAATTTATACCCTATGGTTTTTAAATGCCACACGATGCACCGGTGTTGTGAACGTGTGACCAGTGACATTTTACCTCCGTCTGGAAACCCTCAACCAAGATGGCCACCAGCAAGTTGAAGAGCACGTAGTTTCCGAAGGTCATGAGTGCGATGAAGTAGAGGGCGGCCACATGCGAGGTTGAGGCCATGCCGTTATACAGCACCTTGTTCCAGTCCTCCTGGGTGAGGATCTGGAGGAGAGGAGGGAAGAAAAAGAGAACAATGGACATATGCAGTTTACGGTGTTTATGGTGTCAATTTTTTTCACTTCTAAATCATTCTTGAAAGAATGAGTTCCTGATTTCTGACAGAAAAAGCAGGCTGCACATTTCTAGCTGGAAAACAGAAATTTTTCAGCTAAATTCCAATTATCAATGGTTTTTACTGGCTGTACAGTAGTTAGCTAGCTAATTTGCAATGAGAATCCAGTGAAATAGTCTCAGATATGGACTTAATGGTAGTATATGGTACATGATCTCATGTTTAAAAAAAAAAAATCTGAAGCCAAAGCAGCATGTCCCAGGCAAAAAGTTAGTATGCACCAGGTGATGAAGAAGACAGACAGAAAAAAAACCAACAGCATTCTTCTGTTTATTGTAATTGTAAGGAAAAATATACTTAGAGCTCACACTGTTATCCCAACCAAAATCAACCTTGTTTGTCTGCTTACCTTATGTGTCCGAAAGGTGAAAGTTACTTGTTAATGGTTGTTTGTCTCTGTATAGCTGCTTTCAGACATGCACTCAAGTCCAGACTTATTCCAGAACTTTTACAAAGGGGCTGTATGTGAGGTCAGCTAAGATAGACTCCACCGTTTGTGTCTCCTTTATTTCTCTGTCCAAAACATAAAATGTAGCAAATTCTCTGCTGTTTCATTTGGGGAAAAAAAGCAATACTAATAAATGTGCCTATAGGTTGAATCAGTGAAGCTGCATTATACTCTGCCTGTGTTAAACCATGAGAACAGACATGTCAGTGCAATGTTCTGCAGAGGGAGACACGCTGCAGCTCTGCATGGTCCCCGATCTGACGGTTCACTGAATTATAAATGGTTACTATATCAGGAGTGATAAATACTATACAGAACTTTATTCAGAGGTAATGGATGGATGGTTGGACACCACCGAGGGCCGCAGAGTCCCTAATGCAAGGTGACATGACGCAAGAAGCAAACCCACTTAACCTATGTAAGATACTTGGAAACGAAATTTGGATGAATGGATGAAAATGAGGGGAATGAATAAAGGCCAGACAGAGAGGGGGAGAGAGGGGGTGTGGAGGTGGGGGTGCTGGAAGAGTGAAGAGGAATATTTGATTTCATATATTTTATCTATTCAGGAGGAAATTGTCTTTTTGGCCTCTGAGTGGGGACGAGTTCTGTCAGCACCAATGAGGCAAGAAGATGTTGATTTAGTTGCTCGCGGGCACCTCAGCAGGTACGGTATGATCACACAGGAGGTTCACGCTACCAGATGGAGGACGAACCTCCCCACCCTTAGGTCATCCTGCTGCTACATTTTCATGGACTCACTAGAGTGTGAAGCTACAGCCAAACTGGCCATAACGCGGTTGATCAAATGTGAATATTGAGGAGAAGGGGTTTGTGCTCACCTGGAAGACAGTCACTATGGCCCAGAGAAGAGAGTCAAAGTTCTTCCTGTCTGGCACAGTGTCCTCTTCCCTCTCTGAACCAAACTTACAACCAAACAGATGCATCCCCAGGATACTGACAGAGGAAGGAGGGAGTGAGGGGGAGGAGAGGAGAAAACAAAACAGGAAAAAGAGGGATACATGTTTACACCAGGCCATCCCATTAAATACAGTACAAATAAACAGATATTATTTGCAAAAAAAACCACACCAAAAAAACGTGTTGTTTGACTGAACCCTACAGATTACAATGCTTTCACAGTAAATAATGAACATAAATCATAATTACTACATAATGGATTGTCATGTAAAGAATTTTATTAGGAAAATAAATTGCAAAGACAAATAAAAGCAGAGTGTTTACAGTGCCGTCAGTGAGGCAGTCGGCTAATATTGGTTCATAAACCGTGGGCCCACGATGCATTAAGGCAGAAGTGGAGAAGAGTGCATGTGCCAGGTCAGGTTCAGCACCATGGAGAGCGTCATAAACCGGGACAATGACATACACCGTTTGCACTGCTTTCCACTAATGAAAAGGAATAACTCAACCAATGTGTGCTTCCTCCCAGAGACCCAGCTGTCTGTGTGTTGGGCATGGAGCTGGAAGTATGGGGCGATTAGCTGGAAAGTATAAAGACTAGAAACAGTCAGATCATTTGCCTCCCAATACAACTTTTCCAGTATCCAGCAACGTCACTGTGACTGATGGCATTGCTCTGGGAAGTTCTTTAAAAAAAAAACTAGAGCACCAAATTGCCCCATACGCCCATAAAACTGTCATTTTGGAATTTCGCTTTATGTCTAGATTAACTAAATTGTCTTTAGCTTTGGTCAGAGCCCGTCTAGCTGTTTCCCCCTTGTTTCCAGTCTGTGTGTTAAGCTATACATTTGGCAACGACAAATCATCTGACGATCATCTGCTAACCTGTTCAACTCATCTCGCTCGGTCAGCCACACTGTTCCCTGGACCCCTTCAAACAAACACTCTGGTCTGTTTCCCACTGGATTTTCCCTGGCAAGATTCTCAGCCCCTTCAGCTGGACCCTGGGTTCCTTCATCTTTAATTCCCTCACTTTGGTTTGGTCGTTTGGGTCATGTATTCAATAGTCACACATTTTACTGTATTTTATATATACTAATTGTTCTTTTACTCTGTGTGTTGTGGTTCTGAGTCTGCATATTTAGTCTAAGCCCTTTTTGCAAACCTGACACACTTTTATTCAAAAACACTTTCTTTAATACATGTTTAATTGCTGCAAAAAAAAATGTTTACCTAGTTTAACGGAACCAGTCTCTGGAAACTGTGGATTATTAAGATCCACCATATATTTTGACAGGAGGTGGCTGTTTGGTGCTTTGAAGAGCATGTAAGTAATTTAGTTTAAATTGAAACGGACATCTCAAACAAGATAAATGCTCAGACTGGAGATTTCCCCATGAGCGTGTGATTTGATAAATCTGATTTGCCAGTTAATTAGGTCTGCCTAGCTAAAATACTGCAGGCTCGGGTGTGTGATGCTTTTGAGGGGTACATTACACAGGAAGGTGCTTCTTTTATTTATCTGTTCCCTAATTGATATCAAAGGATTTGCGAGAATAATAGAAACACCTGTCAATATAACACAACACAATCTAACAGCATCACAAATTATACAGCCTCCAAAAAAAGACTGATGAGGATACAGATCAGTGTATTTCATCATGCGTTTGCTGCGACTGTAGATTGATTCCTTATTGTAGTCTCTGATCCCTCACATCTCCTTTATTTAAACACACTCAGCCATGTCACTCAGGTCAGAGTAGCAATATAAATTAACACAGCTAAACTTAAATGCTCCTCGTCGAAAATGTAAAATGTGCTTGTATAAGTAAAATCCACATACACTTGGACAAGTCCATGTGTATGTGGATTCAAGTGTGTGTGTTTGTGTATCAGACAATTACAAAAAACCTCTGCAACACTGATTTTGTCAAGCTCAGCTACTGTGTTTAACCAGGCAGAGAAAGAGGAATGCTGAGGACAAGAGGGACTGACTCAGTCTCGTCATCCCCTCAACTGATCTCTTCCTCCTTTCACATGTCTGTACTGACCTCTGCTTCTCACCGACGCTTCTCCTCCAAAAGTTACTGTGCACTGATCGACCGATTTCATTTCATTTCACACCATTGTGCTTTTAATTCCATCTACAGAAATGGGCTTCATGGCCACTGATCAAAATGTTAGTTTAGTTTTACTTGTATTTTTCCTTTCACCGTCTCTGATGTTGTTCCTCCACCTTTTTTGTGCGTCTGTACGAGCAATGTGTATTTTTCTGCAGTGTAATTGAGGTCACTCTGGCTACCTGAAGATGAAAATGAAGAGCATGAGCAGCATGCAGAAGGTGGCCACGTTGTCCATGGTCTTCATCAGGACCACCAGCTGCCTCTGCAGGGCCGGCATGAAGCGCACCAGCTTCAGCACCCGCATCAGCCGGAAGGTCCTCAGCACTGACAGACCGCCACCCTGCTGACCCACAATCTCCCACACACTGAGAAGACACACACACACAACACAACCACACACAAAGTATATACAAGTGAGATTTGAAAGAGATTGAGACAATTTGAAAAAATAAAAAACATGCGAACAATTCATTACTAATAACACAATGTTGTAATTGACAAAGTAGCTAATTATTAAAGATTATATATGAATTGTTGAATATTGGCTTTAAAAAATGACATTAATCAAATCTCACATATGATAGAATGAGACAAACAAAGCTGAGCAAGCTATTTTTAGCAGAGTGTAAACGCTGATGCACTTCTGTTGGGATTGTGCATATGTGAGCAATAAAACATGACAGCAAGTGGCTGAACTACACAGAACTGGCAGCGAATACTCATTCCACCATCCGTTCATTGCTATTTACAGTACAAGTTACAAGTTTCAGGGGGATCTCAGGTCACTTTCCTTCCACTTTGACCGTCCCAAAATAGCCACAGTGACACACTTTTTGAAAATGGAGGAGCCATCATTCTAGTGGTGTGTCCTCACTGTGTTTACCACAGCACCGCTCTACCAGACTGCGAAGTACAGCATCGCGCTCAGAGAGTGTTTATGGCTTTTGACCACTCTGTTTACTACCCACATCAGGATGGTGACATCACCGTTGTTTTTCTGGGGCCGTGTTTGGGTGAAAGTTTGTTGAATGGAAAGTTAATGTGACCATACCTCTATCCTCTGTTTTGTTTGTTTACCCTCACGGTTCATTATAGTACTATGTTTCTTATGTGTAATAATAACCATGAATCTATATAGGGTCATCAGCTAATGTGTTCCCAGTGGTATTATTTTAAAAACAGAGACAAGGATCCCATGTAGCATTTCAGGGAATTTCTGGAAAAAAACAAAAAGATGTTAAAAAGTCCTGCATTCCAACCTCACCTGATGACTACGATGATGCCATCGAAAATATTGTAGGGGTTCTTGATGTAGCCAAAGGGCCCGTAGACCAAAACCTTCAACAGCATCTCCAGTGCGAAGAGGCTGGTGAACACAATGTTACTGATCTCCAAGGCATTGGTCAACTCATCAGGCTGGAGACACAGGCATGGAGAGAAAAGGAAGAGATTGTTAATGCACAACTGTAGCATTGCACACAGCGCAGGATGTAACCAGCAAAGCAGGCTGATCACATGACATTAGCAACAACACCTGGGGTGTCACATGTGCGCAACGCAACATGGCGATGACTACAATCTATTCAGGTCTGACAAATCTGTCTATTCACACACAGCTACTCTCTGTCACATACAATACACACAGTGCTGCCGCTGAATATGCCTGGGACGCCTGCTCGAAGCTCATTAGAGAATTGGGCTGCCACTCACATGTACATCAAACAATTTGCTTTGTGTGTTTGTGTGTGTGTGCATGCTCATGAGAGAGAGAGAGAGAGAGAGAGAGAGAGAGAGAGAGAGAAAGAGCATTTGAGAGTGGGTGTTTGCCACAAAGCATGTGAGAGAAAAACAGGCAATGAGAACAAGCAGACAGAAAAAGAGGAAGAACACGATCCAAAAGATAAAAGGCGCAGAGCATCCAAATACGACACGGTATGTAAATCAGACGTTTTCAGCTGGTATCCGTAATCATCGGCGAGGAGAAAAGAGCCAGCGGGATATTTGTGTTGTGTGTCTGTGGACAGTGGAACACCACAGACAGGCTTCATGAGGCCTTTCATCTCTATGCATTAAACAGTTTACACAACTCAAACATTGTGACACACACACACACACACACACACACACACACACACACACACACACACACACACACACACACACACACACACACACACACACACACACACACACACACACACACACACACACACACACACACACACACACACACACACACACACACACACACACACACGGCTGTATATTATTTGCGCTTGATAGGCCAGAAAAATAAGTAAATTTTTTACGAGGTGAGACTTGGACAGTGGATGGATTAAAGGTGTTTGCTAGTTCTCCATCATAAATGTGTGAATGTGTGCATGTTTGTGAGACGGAGAGAGAGAGGGGCTGCTTGTCTTACGGCCTCAGCATCCCAGTGTGCGCGCGCGCGCGTATATATAAATAGAGACGTCATCCTGGCAGAAAAATTATCCCCCGACTGAACCACGAGGTAAAGTAAAGTAATGTAAACACAGTGTGCGCATTAAGCCCGTCCTGGTGGGCTGCCACTAATCACTATGCATCATGACTGTTTAAGCAGTTATTACTCAACGCCAGCATGGAAACGAAATGGAAAATGAACACGGAGATTAACATCACCGGTTGAATAACAGCTGCCTGTGCTGCATTACAGCACCAGTTTGTCTACGGCAGTGACAGAAGAGTATTTCATTATGAAGAGGTTGCCACTGGTGGTGTCGTTTCTTTATGTTCATACAAGGAAGATGGCGGTTACAGTGTCCCTGCTCTAAAGCAGTTTTGATTAGTTTTGTCAAAAGGAAAACTTTGTTATTTTAATGGTAAACCTCAGGCTACAGCAAGCAGCAGGTTAAAGAAACAGGGGGAAACAGCTAGCCTGGCTTAGTCCAAAGGTAACAAACTCCACCTTCTAGCCCCCCTACCACTCACTACTTAACTCACTAAATACATGATCTTACTCCAATTCAATCTAACCTACAACTCCACCAGAAAAACAAATCAATGTATAGTGTAAAGAATTCCTTTAGCTGACTTTGTAGTAGTGTACTGGATGGTGTGTCAGTACTGTGTGACATCACATTGCACAAAACAGCATATATACATTTTCCACACTTACTGTAGGGCCACATCTATCCGTGATGTAGGGTGTGGACACAGGTGCAACAGACTTAAAACTTTTTATCCGAAAGGGCAGTGGAACACTGCAGCCTAGTGCTGAGTTACTCTTTAGTTTCAGCCAAAATAAATAAAAGAAACTCTTTATATACCAGCAAAGCCACAACTTTTTGGAATTGTGTGGTTGACGGTTGGAATGGGCTGAAATGTCTTAGATTGTCAAAAGCAAACACTGCCATCGGAAAACTTCAATAAGAGTGTCTTGACAATTTTAACTGAGTTTGAGCCGGTCAACACTTTCAAGTCATTGCTTAGTGTTAAGTCATTATTCCCATCAGACATGAATTCAGTTTAAGGCCCTAAGGCAAAGAGTCCAGCAACACCAAGGCCCATTATTACACCATAACTCATAGCCTGACACTTCAAAACCGAATCTCCCTGGCTTATCATAATAATAGTAAACTTGCCATTACTACTACTTTCACCAAGTCCCCATGCCTCAAATAAAAAATAAGTTGTGATTCCTTTTACAAATGACCCATAAGTCTCATGCCGTAGTTGACTGCTATACATTTAAGGTTTACACCACTAAAACGTCTTCGCTAAGGTTATGAAAAGATCATGGTTACAATAAATTTGTGTTGGCTGTTGGTAGCAAAGACAAAGTGATCAACGCTTTTGGTTTTATGACGAGGACACATCTGAGATGCTGAATAATCTAGCTGTTTTGTGATTGTTTGAAATGCAACTTTTGACTGTTGACTGTGAAAACAGTTTTCAAGTATGAGTCGACATGCATGAAATCAATTGGCTTAACTAGAAAACACACCGTGGCCATTTTGAAGACTGGTACATCTTCAACACTTTGTTAAATACAATCAATTATAACAGTTATCTCCCCTGACCTCGGAGATATGAGCCACGATATTTCATCAGCTGAAGCCGTCACATCGAGCTACAGGCAGAATAATTATAAAGTCATTGGAAGCTGCGTTTTCTGCGACAAACAGGAAGATGAAAATATACTGCAGTGAATATACTGTGAATAGAAAACAGCTAATTGCTGGGAGAAATAAATGGGGTATAAGTTCAAGTGTGATCATGTAGTACATCTGTAAAATGGGCACAGCAGAGGACACTTTGGGAATAGAGGATGACATTTTCCCCTCTTGCCTCCTTGTTAAAAAAGAATAATTTGCCCACGGCCTTCAGAGCTGCTCCTGCCAGCGAACCCAGCCAATCCTAAAAAAATAAGCTTTTTTTCTGTTTCATCTCACCTCTCTTTGTCAGTGTCTGTGTGTCTCGTGTCGGTCACTGGATTCACAGACGAAGACTAAATCTGTTTGTTTGATCCCACGCCTTTATAGTGTCCATTTGGCTGGGGCCAAATCCTTCATGTGTGCACACACTAATTGTGCCATTGAGAAAAGTTCAAAGTGTAAACAAATGCAGGGGCACTTAGATGTCTGTGTGTTCTGTCAGATGAATGCCCTCACATGCAGTTCTGTAGACACACACACACACACACACCACAAATAGACATAGAGGTGCACCCAAAGCTACACTAATGAGCATGTGAACTCATCCACAGGCCACACACATAAACCCATACATTGAGCTCCAGTATGCACATGTATGAGAGAGAGAGAGAGAGAGAGAGAGAGAGAGAGAGAGAGAGAGAGAGAGAGAGAGAGAGAGAGAGAGAGAGAGAGAGAGAGAGAGAGAGAGAGAGAGAGCTGTATATTAATTGCGCTTGATAGGCCAGAACAAGAAGTACATTTTTTATGAGGTGAGACTTGGAGTGCAGACATCTGGCCTTAAGACTGAGGTGCAGGTCATTATTTTTCCCCCACTGTTTCTGCCCTGCTATTGTTCCAGCTTGTATATAAGACATTCCTCAGACATCATGCACGATTTACAGCTAGAGAATGAGACCATAAAAGCCCTCCTCACACGTAGAAGAACACACCAGAGACACAGATGTAGAAACATACGCAAATAAAACACACAGAGAGAGAGAGAGAGAGAGAGAGAGAGAGAGAGAGCACCATCAAAGGTTTCACAGCTATTATTGATTTCTTAATTGACTGCTGGCCAATGAGTTGTGCGCACAACCGAGAGAGAGAGATGAATGTGCCCGCCTGTGCAAGTTTGTAAGTGAGAAAGTCTTCTCGCGTTTCTAATTGCTTACTTTGACGGTTGTGTTCTGGGTAATGAGGCTGAAGGAGCATTAGGAGGTAAAGTGTGTTAGATGAGGAATAGTGTAATCTGGTTAGTGCTAATGTAATGTCACCTAATCTGATGTGATCTAATCTAAGCGGGATGCTGCGCCCCGCTCCTATTCAGACTGTCAATGATGCAGCACCATGTCTGGTGTGTGTGTGTGTGTGTGTGTGTGTGTGTGTGTGTGTGTGTGTGTGTGTGTGTGTGTGTGTGTGTGTGTGTCTCCCCATCCCCCCAGGCCTGCAACCTTGGCATAATTTTCAACTCCACCCTCTCCCTTGAACCCCATATCCGCCACATAGTCAAAACCTCCTTCTTTCACCTCCGTAACATTGCCAAGATCAGACCCTCACTCACACTCCTCGCCGCCGAACGACTCATCCACGCCTTGATCTCCTCCCATTTAGATTACTGCAACTCACTCCTCTATGGCATCAGCCCCAGCCCCATTGACAGACTCCAACTGGTCCAGAACGCAGCCGCCCGTCTCATCACCCACACCAAATCCTGGCACCACATCACCCCAGTCCTAAAACAACTCCACTGGCTCCCTGTCTCCCACTGAATCACCTTCATGGTCCTGGTCCTCACCTTCAAAGCCCTCCACCATCTTGCTCCCAATACCTCACTGATTTCCTCTCCCCCCACCAACCCACACGGTCCCTCAGATCCACCTCTGGCGGTCTCCTCTCCACCCCCAAAACCAATTATTATTATTCCACCGGGCCCAACTTTAGGGCCTTTGTTGTTTGTAATTTAAATACATTATATCCCTATTTTATATCAAACTAAAACACAATATTTTATCAAATGATGATAGTATCATCTTTTAAATTTGCAAAAGCCTTCATTAACAGGCTGCCATTTTAAATTAACCAAATCCTGTATCTAGATGACTACAGTATAGCTAATTTAACTTTGACTCGACTTGTGTTCCAAGTCAGAAAATCCAAGTCGAAAATCAACAAAGAAAAATTAATTTAGATAATCTATACTTCAACATGATTGCCAACGATTGATAGAAAAATCAAAATCATGTATAGATAGTTTGGTTTAATCATACATTGGAAAAAAATATATAAATATAACAAAACAAATATAACTCTGTGCAAGGGACAAATACATTTCTGCCAAGTGTCATTGACTTCCAAAACAACAAATGTCAGGTTTTTTTTTTAGGAATCTTATCTCAAACATACTGTGACCCCGCCAACTTTAATTATTATCTTTGCATATTTAACATCACAGTCACTACCGAACTAGAAAGTGTCATCAGATTAAACCTGGATTTTCAAAAAATTCAAATGACAGACAGAAAAAGTTGAAAGGATTGTTTAAAATGACAATGCAAAAGGAATCAAGTGAGGTAGACTCAGCTGGAGCTAGAGAGAACTTGTTAAATGCAGGCAGCATGCTATTTGACATCTCACTGAACCAAGAAATAGCTGAATCTAACATTTTATCACTTCATTGACTCTCTCCTTTTTGATTTCATGGCCTTCAGGACTGGAAAATTCCCCCCCCCCATAAACCAGGATTAGCAACTGTCGTTTTGCTTTCTACGTCTCACCATTGTACAAATTAGAAAAACACTTTTCTTAGGACTGTCTTGGAGGGCAGCCAGTGTCTTCAAGATGCCAACTCTGTATTCCTCAGGCAAGACAGGATAAAAGCTGAATAAATATTGTCTCTTGTTGAAGCAAAAAGCACATCGAAACGGTCTTTCCATCGTCTCCCTTGGTTTGGCAAAATGGAGAAGCCATGTGTGTGTGCACGCACACAATACAGTATGACAACACATTGACGCCTTCAAACATCTACTGTATGAACACATTAGAAGTGCACATTATTTCTTTATAATAATAAACCGAAAGCTACCTATCAAATGTTAAGCTCAGGTTGCTTTTATTTTGAAGAGAGACAAAAGCTGAGGCAGAAAAAGTGGCTAAACCTCAGAAAATAAACCATTCCCATTGACAACAGCATTCAATTAAACCATATTGACCTCCCTGACAAATCTGATCTAAAATCTTCACTCTAGACTCCTGCTGGTCCCTGTGCATCACTTCACGTTTTCAACCTTTCTTTTGTTTTGCCTTTATCCTAATACAGCTCCTGTTGCACCCCCAGCATTTCGAGGGAGGAAGATCTCTCTGTTTTCACATCCAGTACTTTGACTTAGGGGGTTAAACACTTGCTATTCAAACATTATTTTCAAGTGAATACCTGTCAAGGTTAATGAAGTCATAACGTTGCCTGTGGACAATGTGTTGATGAAGTGACCCAAGGGGGACTTCAGATCACTTTGTGTCAGCTACACACTGAATCAACATTCATGTAAGCGCTGAAAAGCTTCCTCCATAGCAGCAAAATCCAATTTCCAAAACAGGAAGAATACATTTCACCCCGCCGCTCCCTTGACATGTCTGTCTTTTTCTGTGCTTCTTAACTTCTCCGCGAGCTATTTTGGCATCGGTGCCGTTCATCGAGGGAGTGCAAACGGCTGACAGGAGCGCGTCAGAGAAGGGAAGCAGGAAAGGGGAGCGGGCTGTCTCTGTGGCCATAAAGACAAAGGGGAAGTTTCTTATGTAAAGTTAGAGAGTGGTTGACCTTCCCAAGTAAATAGACTATGGGCTGTGTCACATAGTTGGCAGGCATGCAACTATTCCATCAGCTCCACCATAAATGGTAATGCTCTTAAACTGCACAGAGAGTCAAAGCAGACACCATCTTCTCACTCGCCCAGCCCGTCCACCTCCACTCATCCACCCATCATCAGCTCCAAGTCCTTAGACTGTGTCATCTCTATCCAACACTCTATTTAATCATCTTTTTATCCCTGCATCTCTGTGTCGCACACACATTTTCATTCAGTGCACTTACACTGTCCGCTGCCCTCGCGGTGGGACCTTCTGTGCCGCCGCCCGTGCAGGTTTGAGTGTACGTATGTTTGAGTGTGCATTTAAGAGCCAGGAAGCAGACGGGGTGCTCTGTTATGTGTCATGGTCAGTGAGGGTTCAGGCCCCGTAGCTGCAGACACACTGATGGGTTGCAGGGTAACAACACGTCTGTGTTTGAAGAACACGTGTGGTTGTGCTGTATCTGTCATGGTGCAGTTTATATCTCAGAGGACAAGTAATGGTTTGTGTTTGATTGCCTGTCCAGGAAATGACATGTCTGTTGATAAAATAATCAATATACTGTATAGTGTTCTAGTGACAAAAGTTTAAGCTCAAAATTGTGATGGCTTTTTCGTTGCTATAGGAATAATATTTGTGGCAAAGTGTTACCTATTTAAGCTTAACGTAAAGCTGCACTAATCAATATCTTATCTTATCTATAAACATTGGGTTAAAATATGATGTGTAATGTGAAAGATCTGTCTTGAAATGACAAACCCATTGGGCTTGGGACTGACAGAGCTTATCCACTGTGTGCCCACCTACACCTGAAACCATGCACTGATGGTACTAGCTGTCAATCACACTGTATCCATGTTACAATGTATCCAGGGCTATTTTACTACAAATGAGACCATAATTTACTAAATGAACATAAAAAAAAAAACACGGTTCATTACCTGCCCTGCACCAGATGACAGCTACTGACCAAAGTGGCCAGAATTTTCTTTTCGTATTACTGGGAACCAAAACAGAGCTGAAAGGACATTTAATAGTGGACTTAGAATTATCCATTGGCCTGAAACATAGCTGCAAAAGATAGCATTATATTGTTCACGGTGTGTTGTCTTTTACTGATTGTAAAGTGCAGGTGACAGCCACTGCACAAATGTTCGACAGTTGTTATCATGTGCGATGCACGAGTATCCATCTTAACAACTTTCCACCAACTATTGTACACATCTGTCAGAGATGATGAGAAATATCTAAATGCTGCATCATATAGTCAAGAGCATAGTGTTTCAAGTGCTGAATGGCTGCCACTTCCCACTGATTAAAGTCAAACAAAACCAAACCATCCAAACCAAATCTGTTAAAATTTCACAGTTTCTTCTAGACACTTTCTTTTCTTTTCTTTCTTCTAGTCCACACACACGCGAAGACACAGCTGCAGCAACTCATACCTCTATGACAAATTGACAGTTTATCTCTTTTCTGCAAGATAAACCCGTTCTGTTCATATACAGCATAATTCACAATTAATTAGTACATTATATGTAATTATTGGCAGCAGAGACACTGAGCGGCCTGCAGCAAAATGGGTTCTGCTAGTCCACAACCCCATGTTTCTCTCTCCATCACTTCCTCCTCAGGTGAGGTCTTTTATTGTGTCAAATTCTCTTTAAGACAGTCAGAGCTCTACAACCTTATTTGCAGCTGGATGATGTATTGTACCAGCTCTGTTTTGTGTGTGTGTGTGTGTGTGTGTGTGTGTGTGTGTGTGTGTGTGTGTGTGTGTGTGTGTGTGTGTGTGTGTGTGTGTGTGTGTGTGTGTGTGTGTGTGTGTGTGTGTGTGTGTGTGTGTGTGTGTGTGTGTGTGTGTGTGTGTGTGTGTGTGTGTGCGCGCGTAGGATGGGCGACAAAAAAACAGGCCAATTTGATCAATATGCTGTCATACTTAACTGAAATTTCTTAAAGGGGCAGGTTTCTCCAAACACAGACTCTGACTCAGATCTAGAAGATGATACATGGGAAGTTGTATCTCCATCCATCAGAGGGATGTATGGATCAGAGACTACAGCAACAACAGTGGCCATCGATGGTTGATTTTACGGGCGAGATGCCACGAGAGGATTCAGAATGAGTGATAACCTAACAAACTGTCAAAAGACTATACATATCCACACTCTTCACGAGAGTTGAGAACTGGGCAGAGGTATCATTTTATTTGGGAAGATGGAGACATGTTCTGACCACAGTACATTGTGGGTATCCTTATTGACACCCGTTGATCCATTTAAGGATAACCCTTTGTTATTGGGTTTTTTCTAAAAAGGTATAGATGGACGTCACCATTTTTCTACTTGAGGCCTAGAGCATAATATTTTACACTGTTCGTCTGAATTATGATGTGCAAATGAGACCATTACATCAATGCAGCAAGTAAGCACTAAGCGCTAAGAGGGAACCATCATTTAGAAGCACTCAGCGTCACTTATGGTTAATCCCATATTGCTCCAAACCAAAACTCCTCATAGCTTTGGAACACATGGAAGCTTAATCAGTGACTGGCTGGAAAACCTTACAGAGATCACATCCCATTTAAGTGAGTCAACCACCAAGTCAAACCTTTAGCTGACCTGCCAGGAAGGATACTTTCCTTCATATGCTGCATCAAGTTAACTCATTTTAAATGAACCCAGTATGTACTTATTTAATATTCTACTATGGTGAGTGTTTTGAGACCCCATTTGCATATAAGACCGACCCAACAATGCAATGATTTCCATATTTGATGAACTAGTTATGACAGTAATCAGTTTTCAAGCTGTGTATTGCTGACCACAGCAGGTGAAACTATAAAGCACTTGGCAGCTGCTCATTGTATACACTGTATATGGTGTGCAAAGGTTCCAACAGAAAACTTGGCTGAAGGATGTAAGGAAATCAAAACCCGGCCTCTTCGCCATGTGGACAGAGTTACGGAGACAAACAGAGGCTTAGTGATCCTCCCGTCTATTGGATATCGATGGGCTTGCAATCAATGAAGCATCTCAGTAAAGTTTTCAGGAGGGATACATGTTACCCAAACTAGGAAACGGCACTCGAGGCAGAGAAGACAAAAGGCTGAAGAAGAGGGAGATGAGGAGAGGACGGAGCGTACAGGAAGAAAGAATGACAAAAGAGGTGAAGGTGAAAGTAAAAAAGAAAAAAGGTCAAGAAAGAGGAATGGAAGGGAAATAAAAAGAGTGGGAAGGAAGAGACAGCATGGGGGGGAGGGAACAGCAATAAAACGTGTGTGTGTATGTGTGTCTGTATGCGTGCACGCGCTGAGGATGTTTAACATCTGGATATGTTTATAGGCACCAGGTCATGGATCAAAAATAACCCTGTAAATCCTGGTCAGGCTTTAATCTCCTACTACACACCTACACACAGCACTTGTGTCACTTACTTTACGTGCGTTATATAACTTTATACACAATCACACATGCCAAAGATCCAACACAATAGCCTCAAAACACCTCAAACTTTAATCCTGCATTTGGTAACATTTTTACTCCAAAAAACACTGAACCGTGCCAACACAAATTTTTGATATGTGCTCAAATCAAAGAGCAATGTATGATCACTGCGAGGAATTTACCGCACACTTCAGCGTGATGACGATAGCAAACTAATCCAGCCTCTCCAAAGATGACCGAACCTCTCCGTCCCGACAGCACCCCCGTCTCCTATTAAATACACTTCTATACTTTTCCTTGAACAAATATATTTGTGAGGAATTGTAATTGCAATGTTTTTTTTAATACTGGAATTGTGACTGATATATGCTTCGCTGCATTCTGTGCTGGCGCTGACCTGCGTGAGTGGCTTGGGTATCAGCCAAGACGTGACCGATCCACATTAGATTCAGATTCTTTGTCAATGTTCCTATAATATTCGGTTATTCTTCCACAGAGAGCTTCCAGCTCTTTAGCCACAGCAGTCTCTGGAGCGAATATCCAGCCATGAGGTTTCAGAATTTAAATGGGGGGGGGGGGGGTGTAAGAGAGTACTGGCACTGGATCAGTTGTATGAATCACTTGAAATCCTTTGTTTAGATACTCATTATTTGGATTAGGTCATGTCTTGTTGCCACCAAACATCAAGACATGACAGTCTTTCAGGTATGGTAATGTGTTACCTCAAATCGCCACACCTAAAGTTGTTTTATATTAGGTTTTTGACTGTGTACAGTTGGAGCGAAATTAGCATTTGCAACAATGACTCATTTACTCCTTAAGAGTCAGGGTTAACCCATAAGCATGTTCAGTTTTTAGTGCTGCCCATGTCTTAAAATGTTAATAAAGATGAGTGGAGCTGGCAGACTTGTCAACAAACCTTATAGGAGATTAAGAGATGCAAATGTTTGGACTATAATTTTGACTGATCACCTGTCGTTTTTGTGATGGCCAATTTAAGATAGCAGGAATTTCAGTGACATTTCGTTGCGCAGATCATTTTAATGAGACTGTACAGGTTGCGTTCATTCATTGGCGAGATCTGATCACAGTCAGTGTCAGGTGACCTCCAGATGTGGTTGGGCTTATCCGATTAGCATTCATAACCCGATGTGTTCTTCGTCCATTTACACCTTGCTTTAACAGGCCTTTTTTCATAATCCAGATTCCTTCTCCGGATACAGATTTCAGGTTAATATGAGGTTTAACTAGGGTCAAAGAGGAAGAACCCCTGAGGGAAAACAACAACAGATTGTGAAAGAAAGAAACAGTTAAAATCTCTGTCAGATGTTGTGGGGCCTTCCTCAACCAAACCACCACTGTGATTCTCTCTATGTCTCTGACTCTCTCTCTCTCTCTCTCTCTGTCAGTCATACTCTCTCTCTCTCTCTGGCTACAATTATGCTCGTGTAAACAAAAGAGAGCGACAACAGGAGTTCCAGTTGGGCCCGTGGGAGCAGTGTAGCTCACACAATTTCACAGAATGACACAAGTACACGCGTTCAAACACTTTCTTAATGAGACATACAGAAACACACAAGTACACTAACCTGCTCATGGTACTCAATCCCCATGCTCAGAGTATTGATCAAAATGGCGATCATAATCCCTCGTCCGAAATATTTGCTGTCCACGATCTTCCTGAACGTGTCGCACACCAGCCTCCAGAAGTGGACCACCTTCGACGCCGTCTTGCCCAGCCCACACTGCTTCTTTTTGGGCTGCCGGCTGTCTCTCCTGTCCCTGCGGTGGAGATCCTGGGTGAACTCGTAAACGCCCTCGCTGTCCGAATCACCCAGTGTCTCGTTGCCTTCTGATTCGTTGGCCAGGGCCTTGGCGCAGTAGGGGCAACTCTCGGGGTCCAGTGTCAAAGCGGCCGTGTCCATGGTGCTGCTGGTGGTGCTGAGGTCACGAGCTGACAGCTGACGGGAGAGCCGGGCTGCAGCAGAGCGACAGAGGTCAGAAGCTGACACTAAGACAGAGAAGGGAACTGCAGCAACATCAGCATTTTTGTGAGAAGTTACACAAATTAAATGTTCTAGACACATTTTCAAAGCCAATGAACGAACCAATGAAATCTGGTCTGAACAAAAACATTTGTAGACAGGTGCATGTGTGTCAGAAGGTGTGTTTAGTGGTGGAGGTTAGTGTGTTTGGTATATGAGTAAGGACCCCACAGCCTGTGCCAAGGCCTACAACCTGAACGGACCTGGCCTGACATTTGCTGAGACCACTGACTTGAAGAACTCGGCGTCAGGCAGACGAAACTTGCTGCGAGTGCGGGCATGAGGGATTAATATTCATTGACCGGAATTAGCAGTCTCTCTGTCTCTCATGAAAGAAATTTAAGAAACACCACTCTGGAATGGGTTACACTTTGAAGCTTAATCATGACAAATCAACCACACAAATAGAAAACACTTCCAGTTGTGTGTCACTTCATTTACCCAAACACTGAAATTGAAATTAAACACTGACTGAGTTAATGAGATCCTCTTGTTATTTCCAAACCCCATTATGCTTTCCAGGTTTTTTACTTCATGCCAATGCTCAGCAAAGGGAATTCTATCCACCCCAAGTATAACCCAGAAGGAATGTAGCTAATCTAGCTAATCCAACACCTCCAACATTTGTCTTCATTGTATGTGATTGTGGTTTTCATGAGCAGGACTTCCTCCCTGTTCATTTGTGGTGTGTTGTCTACCTGTTGGAGTGTGTGTGTCCACCAGGCTTGATGGCCGTCTCTCCAGCGGCACGGGTGGGATATTGAGGTTGAAGTTGATGTTAGTCAGAGCAACACTTCCTCGTCTGGACTCTGCCAGGGCTCGTGCCTGTAGGGTGGGGTAGTTTTTGGGACCTGGTGCAGCAAAGGGCACAGAGTTCCTCTTCATGGCCTTGGACAAAGGAGCGGGAGCCAGGGAGAAGGAGTCCGGTGTTTGCCCCGTGCATATGGGCGAAGGGGTACAGCAAAGAGTTTCCATGTTGAATACACTGCGAACTGAAGCTGACTCGGCACCTCCTGCAGGAGGATTTGACAAATTGGCGAGGTTTGAGTCAGATGTGGCTGCCGTAACAGAAGAAGGTGGCATCAAAGCAAGATGTCCAATGCTAGTTGTTGCTACAAGAGCCCCGCCTTTGTTGTTATGTGCCCCTGCTTCCACATCCCTGCCCTCCAGACAGTGGAGGCTCACTACTCCCCTCACGCTGCCATTTCGTAGGTGGTAGTGGTGATGGTGGTGGTGGTGGTGATGATGGTGAATCATGTGGTGAGCAGACACGGATCCCTGTCTGGACTTCCTCCTCCTCCTCTGACTCTGGCCACGTTGGGGCTCAGTGGCTGGTGGCGAGGCGGCAATGTTGAGCCCGGCTCGGCGAGCCAAGAACCTGCAGATATGCGCCACTTGTTTGGCCCCCTTGCGGATGACATGTACTAGGTACTTGAGGAGCTCATCGTAGCAGGAGCCTGGCTCGGAGAGGGAGGCCAGAGTGCTGGCGTTGGACAGGAAGCGCACCCGCTGCTCCTTCATCAGCTGGCTCTCCCGCTGCTTGGTTTCAGAGAACTGAGTGGCGATGACCACCAGGCACAGATTGATCATGAAGAAGGAGCCGATCTGAGGACAAAGAGGGGAAGATGACATTGTTATTCTCACGCTCACACAACCGTCCCCCCAAACTGACCCGCTTGTTCAATTGTCAGCACACAGCTGGTGGCATCATGTAGCGGCACTTACAATGATGAGTAGGATGAAGTAGATGAAGTTGTAGAAGGAGTGAGCATCCATCACAAAGTACATGATGTCCACCCATCCCTCCAGAGTGATCACCTAAGGAAGAGAGAAAAAATAGGACAGTGAAAAACACAAAGAAAGAAAGCAGATTAAAAAAATACAGATTAAAACATTACATTGCATAGTTCAGTGTTCCAAATGCCAAGACTCAACAGACAACTAATTCCCAACATTTCTCTTGTGTGCTTCACCCCACGCAGGCATCAGTTGGACTTATGGGAGAACTCATCTCCAAAATTAACCCCTTCAGCTAGACAGGCGAGAGGGTTTTCAAAGGATGTGGTGATAGCAAACAAATAGTGTAGCAAAATGAAACTATGGTCTGGTGGTGTGGCTGTGGTAACTTGCAAATCCTGTAAGCCCTTTTTCCACTGATACACCAGCCACCGGGGCAGTTTGTCTCCATCTTGAACTACAGACTTGCGTCACTCAGACCATACTGTATGTGCCCTTCTGCAGAATAAGTTTATGCAATGAAATCTTACTGTTCTGGAGGCGTCATTAGCTGCCGTACCTGGAAGATGGCGATCCAGGCATAGCAGATGTTGTCAAAGTTGATGGCATCCTTGAAAGGGTTGACCCGACCGGCAGAGCACTTGGTGAAGTACTGGTTCCAGTTCACACAAGTGGTGTTGTCAGTGCTGTTGTAAGAGTCCATGTCCAGGCTGCACTGCAGGCCTCCCTCGTACAGCTTGGGCACCGAGCCGCAGTCCCTCATGCCGTTGTCCCGGCGCTGAGAGCAGATGAAGGGGTTCTCGTCGTCGTTCTCTGTGTGGTAGTAGTCGTGCAGCTTCTCCGACTTCACAGACAGAGGGCTTGGGAGAGACAGAAGAGGGGACATTGCAGGGATTACTGATTTGTTTGGGTCGTGGGACTAGACAAAGTCATAGAAAGGTGTTCTGTAAGTTGAAATACTTAATTTTTACATTTGAAAGGGTCAGTAGACATATAGTATTTAACACACAGGGTACAATACACTTCAATTTGGTTGAACAGCGACCGCTCTGGCACCTGGTGGCAATTGCAGGATAATAGAACAAATTTAAAACTTTATTAAGCAATAGTCAGTTGCAGGCAGGCTCACTCTAGTGTTGCACTTAAAGGTCTGTGTGTCTAGATAACAAGTTTTACCTTGAGACACTGATATGAAAAAAATGAACCAAAACTGCTTTTACGTTTATTTAAACTAAATTGATTAAAAATACTGAGGGAATAATTAGAATGGGTGAACACAACAAGTTGTATAACACCAACAACACAGACTACCATGAATACCCTAAGACACAGCAACATCTATCTAAGGTAACTGTTCATACCAAGACCAGACAAAGTGAGGCTGCGGTGCCCATGACTGATTTAGCGCAGCTTGCTTTTGTTGCCAGATTGAAGCAATTGAGTCGAGATGCGGCTTCGTTTGAATTCGTGCAAACACTGGCCCCAACTGTGAATTGATCAACTCTGAAGCCCCGAAAGTCGGCAGGTTTTAATTTCATGCAAATAGTGCGGCAGCTGGCACCCCTTCAAGCAGATAGGAGGAAAATAATCCACAGAGGCAGCTGCTATTGTGTTGACAAACCTGGGGCCAACTGGCCCGGGGAGACCCATGTGTGTATTGTGTGAGTTGGACGGACGAGCGTGTTTGCTGGACACAAACTTTTGGCATATCTGTTACGGTGCACTCATCCGGCCGGAATAACTGGTGTTGTGCGTCTGGTGATTGTGTGATATCTGGCTTCTCTGTCAACACAAATTCTGCTGGCAGGCTGTTGCATAGTAGTCTCACATACTTTGTGGGACAGGACCAGTTCCTTTTCCGTATTGGAACTTGCTTTTTTTTATTCAGACATTCTATAAAAGTTGTTTAAGTCACACTTAGGGATGATCTACTAAAGCACTGCCAACCCAGCCAACAGTTCATAGCTGGTACTGCCAAAGCGTGATAATATGTAGCCGTAATATGAGATAAAGAGAAAGGGGAGCAGACATTAAAACAGACTGAAAGTCCATCCATCTGACGCGGATTTCTAGACACAAGAAGAATGTCTAAAAATTGATGAAGACGAAAAAAAAGAAAAGAATGCATGCTCACCAACGCCAGTATGCATGGATTTAAATTATAGCTGTGAGATGTCATAAATCCTATAGAGGGAGATGAAGCCGGGATGAACATGAATAAGTCATGGGTGCCCATATTCCACATACCATGCGCCGCACAGGGCCTTTGTCATTATTCCAGGGCCCGTCTGTCTCCCATTCATCACTGTGATGAGACTCTGTAATCGCTAACCTCATTGACTTCACTGCATGACCTAGTTTAGTGTGCAGGGCGAAGGTTCACGCCGCAGTTTTACCTTGACCTTCTCAAGACCTGTTTGCGATCGCAGCCTTTCATCTGAGCTCTGTCAGTAAAATAAGACATGAATAAATACATAAATCCTGTCACCTTGTGCACCGTTGGCGTAGATAATCATTTGATCAATATAAGTTCTTGAAGGCCAATACCCTCATCAATATACAGATTTTCCAATTGGGAACACAGGCTCTTTTGTGCGTATGATGTTATGTATCATTTTCAGTTGCCCTCTCTGACCTTTTAAAATGATATCACTGGTTCAGTACAACTTGATATTCATAGGTTTGGCCATTGTGTTTAATGGTTATGATAAAAATGTACTGCACAGCCAAATGGAACAGGTGACACCAGGAAACAGTGACTTACAGGGCAGGAATTGAGCAGTCACATGATCGGAGGGATTGTAAACAATACGAGTTCATCAGTTTGTTTGGAGATAAAAAGTGAAAGTGAGTGTGATAAGTCATCAGTGTGTTTCCTACACTGCCGGAGCTTTTTGTTTGTGATACTGTCACACTTTAGATCAGATCTCATCAGTTACTTAGTGAGTATGGTGCTATGATAATCAATTGAAATCATCATTATCAAACCTACAAAAAAAAGGGGCAAAATGAGTGGGAAAAATACATCACTGCTGAAACTTCCCTTTCGTTAACAACAGTTTATAAATCTTAGTTATAATTCAATGTTTAATGTTTCTGGATCATCGTTGATTGATATGGAAATGGTGTTTCGATACAGTAGCAGGTTGAGGTGGAGCTTATTTTGTGGCTTCAAATACTAAAAAGAAAATACAGGAATGCACCACTTTCAATCAATGTTTTATATACATATAAAACATTGTGCTTTGTTTGTCAAATCTACAGCTGTCCCAACAATAAATACCAGAAAAACAAACAACAACACAATGTCACAGATAAGCATACACATCAGCACATATAGTGACTGCGGAACTCACAAGGAGAAGTTGTCCTCCACAAAGCAGCGGTTTCGGAGCAGGCCGGCCCACAGCTGGACGCCCACAATGCCGAATATGAAGAAGACAAAGAAGCAGAGCAGCAGCACGTTGCCCAGCATAGGCAGGGTGTCCAGCAGCAGGGTCACCAGGATGCGCATACCTGAGAGACAAGGACAAGGTCAAACAGCTGAACAGCACGCTGCAGTACGGCAACGCACACGTACAAAGTGCATATTACTGATTGAAATGAAAATCAAACCTCTTTTACAACAAGTGGCTGTGCGATGTGACGGTAGTGGGTATTTTACTCAAAAGCCCAGTCGATATGAGGACATATCCAAGCACCTCTCAATTTACAGCCATTCTCTCTGCCTAGTGCAGAGCTAGAACACACTCACAGTGCACATTTCAGTATCTTTATTCATTTGATCTTATTAAACACGTGCCAGTCGATGCTATGACACTTTCAACAGTTTAATGAACGGTAAATAATTATGCTAAATGGGCAGAGCTAATAGCCCGCCGTACATCACAGTTTATTGAATGTGGCCTCTGAGCCTTTAAAGTCGTATATGAGTTAAACAGCTTAATGAAGGACTGCCAAAACAGGGCCATTCATTGCAACAGATGAAGAGCAGTGCTGTGGGCTGCTCGTAAATAATACGACGCCTGGCTCTTGACAAACAGAAGTGATTCGGAGAGATTCCCTGTCAGCAGGAAGTTTTTTACAATGTTGAAATTGAGCAAACTGCTTCCAATTAAAGAGTGACATACTGGTCTCACGTCTCTCTTGTTCTAGTGGCCTGTGACAAACCTCAGCGGCATGTAACCGTTGGTACTTAAGTCACTCATGCTCCACTGTCATATGCCACCTCACTCTGACATATAGAAATTTGTATTGAGATGCCACAGTCATGCTATTTGGAAGTCTCGAGTTTAGCATTTTGACCAGCGCCAGATTGAAACCAGAGGTAAACAAACGGGGAGGAGAAGGGGGTTGGGCCAGACAGAGCTCAGACAGTGCTTTGTCGTCTATTTTACCCTAAATGAGACCACTATTTACAAAATGAACATCATGCTGTATTGAAGACTTGAAAGGAGAGATTGAGACCTTAAACTCCTCAGGAAAATGTTTACTGACGTTATAAATCAAGTGAGGAGTCAGTCATTTTCTCATAGACATATAGAAACTGACTTCTTGTTGCAACCAGTGGAGTCGCCCTCTGCTGGTGATTCCAGAGAATACAGGCTTCAGGCCCGTTCACTACGTCCACTTTTATATACAGTAAATCGTCCAACGAGATGAAAAATGAGAAATCAAATAAAACAAAAATGGAACCTGTTGTCTTCAGCCCCAACTCACGCTGCCTCAAGTGACCTTACAATACATTCACTTGAGACTATTTTCAGTGTCAGTGGAACAATAGTGACAAAGTATGGGAACACAGCAGGGAAACACCACAATAAGCAGTGACATGTGCTGTTAAAGAATCAGTGGGTGGTGGCACATGGCAGAGGAACACCAGTGTCAGATGTTTACAATCGCCATATTCATACCACTATGAAAGTGGCATACCACTCGGAATCGTATTGTGCCACTAGAGTGGGATATGCGAATATTAGATCTCAGCATCGCTGCAATGAGTGTTTTTAGAGCAAGAAACTCCAGTGGAAGTACGTAGTTAAATTGATTTGCTCATGGAGGTGAATGTGTGTAAGTGCAGAAATGTTAAGCAGACCCTTTTAGAAAAAGAGGGGAAGTGTGCGTGGCAACATCCTCCCTTGGATGGAATAAAGGTTAAACACATAATTGGATATGACACAAGGGTCCTGAGTCAAGCGGAAGTGCAGTGATTTGTTAGCAACCTGCCAGTGTGTCAGCAGGACTCCTACAGTTTGCTCTGAATTAACGCCACAGTAAAAAGACAGCTTTTTCACCTTTCACACCTCTCTGCTATGGACAGTGTTTCTCACGCACGCACGCACGCACGCACGCACGCACGCACGCAGCTAAATCTGGCCATGTACCTCTGCTGTTGCAGCTCAGATATTACTCTTACAGAAATATTTTTTCTTTTTTTTTAATGTTGCTACCAAGTTTTTCTGTCCCTGCAGAAAGCTGATAAAGTAAGCTACAATAATGGGGATAATTTTTTTCTGATCAGGGTTTTTTTCGGGGTAATTGGAGCGGCTGGGTCAGCCCCTGCTGGAGCGCCGGCAGAGCTCGTCTGCTGACAGACGGCCTCAGGGGAACAGGGGAGGGACACCAAGAACATGGATAGGACAAAACTCAGAGAGATGGAGGGAAAGTGAGGGGATGAGAAAGTAACTTGCTTTCCAAAATTGTAGTCTGATTGATGGCTGTCAGTGCAACACACAAACTTAATGCTGAGTGGGTCTAATGAGCACAGGCCCAGAGGTCGAAGGGGAGTCTGTATTTGATGAGGTTTTTCTTTGAAAAATCTAATTTCTTAAGAGTTAGGGACACCGTGATGACAATTTCCATTTGCTCCTGACCATTTAATATTGAATACAAATGATACAATGAAAAGAGAATGAGTTAACTGTGAATATTTGAGAGCAGAACTCTTAATAACCTATATCAGACTTCTGTTGATGCTTATTTAAATGTTGTAATGCTATGCCAAAGTAAATGCTGAAGTCTGATGCTGAAGTGTCAGTGTGGACCTGCTGTGGAAGAGTTAGATAGCTTCTCTTTGTTTACTACATCAACGGTCTGGGTGAATATTTAGACAGTCTATATAGAAGCCAAAGCCTGTCAGTTTTTGTTTTTTTTAATGTGCGTTTTTTCACAAAATTGTGCGTATTTGCAAACGTGATCCTGAGCAGACATGCTGTGAGGATAGAAAGCGCTTTGTTGTTTTCTTTTAAATGTGGTATCAATTCCAGCCCTCTCTGGTTTGGAGTCGTTGCCTCAAATGAAACATGTATTTACAGGGCATGTTTAGAATACAAAAATAATATTGTATCCACATTCCAACACCTTTCATCTACACTGTGCCATCTGCATGGGGAACTTTTCATATTTGCAGAGAGATTCTGATAGATTCTCTCTTCTTTTTTTTTCATGTGGGTACACAATGTGACAGAGACTTTTGGTGTTGGCAGATGGAAGGAAAAACGAGGGGGGTTTTGCTGACTTGTTTGGATATGGAAAAAGAAATGAGGAGGAGACAGCCAGGAGAGACAAGGGGGGCGATAAAGGGAGGAGAGGCAAAGGTATTGCTGAAAGACGAGAGAATGAGTGGCAGTGAGGAGCATCTGCCATGGATAACAATCTTGTTTGGATTGGGTCTGTAGCCATCATTCTCTCAAAGGGAGAGACGTGAGTAAGGGAACCCAGGGGAAGTAAACAGAAACTCTGTGAATGGCATCCAATTGAAAAAAAGCGTTTTTAAGTTATACTGCCACATTTTCCACTGCGCGCAGCAGTCAGAGTAACTGCAAATGTGTACACAGTAACAGAGAGAGATGATAACCTAGAGCTGTATGTCACTCTGATGATCACACTGTGAAAAGAGTGATTAAATGCTGTTCTCCGAGGTTGTTTTCATGAGAAATTACTGTATACAACTATACTATAATAGCATAGTGATACATTCAGCTGCTGTCACAGAGGAGGGGAGGCTCACACTCTGACAGACCCGACTCGCTGCCTTCAACAGCAGCTCTCTCTTTTCTTTCTCTGGTCATTAATGGGCAATGTAGGCGCACACACACACACACACACACACACACGACACAGGGCGCACATTAAGCAGCAGCTCCTTCTAGGGATTGCTCTCAGAGTGCTGAGCTGTTTGGATGCCGCTTTAGTCAGTGACCGGAGCTGAGATTAGTGTCCGCTGCAGGCCGAGCCTCCACCGACCGGCTTCACACTACCGTTCAGACCGGAGATGTGGCTGCACAATGACAAATTAATACTAAAGACTCTGACAGCTGCACCCATGCAGAGCGCAAAACCAATCATTAGCAGGTTTGAATCTGACAGTCCCACCAATCACAATTATCACTGAATTGAAAAATCTTTTTTTTATGTATTATATTATTTATATGTATTGTTTTTAATCTGTGGATTCTAAATTAATTTTACACTTGTACAGTACTGTTTAAAACTTTGAAGGTATTTTATTTTCATAAGCTGCGACTGCACTTTAACAGCTATTTAAAGGAAATAATTGTTGTTTATTCCTAGATTTCTTATGTAGTCAAACTAATAAAATAAGTTCTATGTCTTCATTATCTGCATTTAACTGTTTTTCAGCAACCATCATTTCCATACAGGGTTATACAGCTGTTAAAAAATGTTATGAGTTGTTTTAAATGTACATGTATCTGCCAATACACAAAGTCAAGATATCAGGAAAGCAGCCTCCTCTATTAAACAATGTATGGCTCAGCTGTTTGGGGGAACACTGAATATTAAGAGTGACTGCGGGGGTGTTTCAAGCCTGATATTGTTATTTTGAAGGTGGTAAGACTAACATGGACAGAGCCAGATATGAGGCCATATCATCCTGAATATCTTGGACAGAACCTGAGTTTACCTCCCAGATAAGAGAATCAATCCTTCGGGCCTCTCCCAATCTCAGTAGTATGCTCATTCCAAGTGATCGACATTTCATATTCAATATCAATCATCTCCTCCTCCGCCTGTGTGCCCTCTCCAACCTCGCCGTGGGCGGCTACTCCATTCCAGCATGGCTGGCAGGCAGGTGGCTGTGTGAGATCGGGGGAACCATCTGTCAATAGGCAGATTAGCTCGGCTTCTTTTGCCCTCCTGCCCAGGTCCAGCTCCATCTCTGTACGGTGAACTGATGGGCTCACAGAGTCGTGGGCCAGCGTACATCTGCGTCTCTTCCTATTTGCTCCGAGTGGACGGATGGTAACTAGCTCCGTGTCAAAGACTCCGGACGAGGATGACTAGGTGTTTCTCGAAACGAAGTGCCTCTGCATAAGTGAGCCGCGTGACACCCCCCCCCCCCCCACCCCCGCCCCCCCGAAGAGAAAGTACATGCAGAGAGATGAAAACTGATGGAGAGAACAGAGGACAGACAAACCATCTGAACTCTGTTGACCTGCTTATTTGCATGAGTGAGTTCACAGATTTGTTTCTGCTCACCAGTTTGTATGAAGCCATCTGCTTTGATGTGTTCATAAACTGTGTATTCCTGTTTATTATATTATATTCACATTTGTGTGTCGACAACTCCTGCACAGATAAATCCACAGTGAAACACAGGTGCAAACACAGATAAAATAATTTGTAAATTGCAGACAGACAAACTCATTACTTTACAAATCCTAAGCAAAACTCATAAATCGTCAAACTACTGAAAACAAATAGGACTCAACACCTGTGGCTCCATTTATAGAAGCCTACAGGATCTGCCAATAATGCCCAGTCGTAATCGTAAGCCACTAAGAGGAATCCAACGACAGAGCCAGGTTCAGTTTTTTTTCTGTCATGCTGAAACTATTAACAATGCTTTTATTAAAAAGTCTTTCAGTTCTTCGATCCAAGGGCTAGCAGCCCCACAGCGAGCTGTAAGCCGAGCTAATGTTTGCTCAGCTTCTTTTTCTTGGTTAACTTAAGATCCAGACGTCCAATGACTACAATTCTTCATCTGGATGAAACTTATAATCAAACCACAACCACTTTACTGCTGCATGTGCAAAGAGGATTTGATGCCATTGATAGGGGACCAAATGAAACAGACAGATTCCACTAGGTTTTTGGAATTGGGATACAAACATTCGGGATAATGTCAGTTCACGTTAGTCATGTAACATAAGGTGGTTGGTTTTAGGCATTTTAATTATTATGAGTTGAGTACATATTTTACCTTTAAAAATAAAATATCTTTTTTTTTTTTCCAGACATTCAAAAATGATTCAAAGTTATCAAAGAACTGAATTTCAAGCTTTAAGACATCGTCGCAGCTTAAGATTAATTTATAATGAATTTGGACTGCGAATACAAGTAGAGTCGATTGTGTTCTTTCTCTGAGCGACAAAATGCCACTTGCCTGCCAACAGCTGCTGGGGGCGTCTTGTCATATTGAGATTTGACTAACACAATTTTTTGTATATAGACTGCCAACAGACAGTGAAGAGCAAGGATCACTCTGTGAATTCATCCTTTGGCAAACAGCTTTCTCCTCTGATCTTGTTTTAACCTTATCAGCTTTTTATTCCTTCAGCCCAGCTCGCAAACAAGGAGCCCCCAGGATCACACATCCCCCGAGTCCTCAGGGCTCTCCCTGTTGCCCTCGTATCACAATAAAAGTGGTGATCTTGGCCTTTGAATTTGTTAAGAAGTTTGTCATTGCTCGATGGGAAGAAGAAAGAACAAAGAAAATGCTGCCATTGTGCTGCATTAGCCTAGGGGAAAGCATTCGGTGAAATAAAGCTAATACAGAACTTTGGGTCTTGGGTTGGCTCATCTTAATACAGCTTCTGTCCTAAAGATGTAGAGTGTGAGCCTGATATGTTTGGGTCTGGGTTTTACTCACAAGAAGAACACAATAGGCCTCATGCAAGAACCATTCGTAAAGAACAGATTTATTCTTAAATCATTCAGATGAGTGTTTTACGGTAGAACTTCCCGCATTCACCAATTTTCTCGTATTTTCTCATAATTAAGAGTGGTTCAGACCTGTCGTGAAGTCGTAAATTAGCCTGCTGTTAGTCAAACCAGTTTATTCACTAATGGATCATTTTCTTTTAATCACTTTGAAGCAATTATCAATATATAAATGAAATATAGAAAATGTATATAGAAATATATTCATTACACCTCATTAAGTTGACATTATTCTGTAGTCATTTACACACTTTTCTGATGAGACGCGTTTGCTGAATCAAACGTGGCTTGTTCATACGACAGAGTGTGGGTTAAGCTCCAAACTGTAGTAACAGTAGTATATATTGTATAGTAGACTCTGTGCTTTAAATGTATATCCTCCAAACCCAAGCCAAGATGACCCTGATGTCATTATTAGAGAAAACCCCTCAAAGGCCACAAAAGTTTTCATAATATAAATACTAGTCCCCATAAACTATGCTATGCTAAACTACTCTCCTCAACTTTGTGTGAGAAATCCGTTCCTCTTTAACTCCAGCAGGCCTTGGCTTCAAGGAACTGTTGGTAGCCGAGGTGGGATAATACATTGAAGCTAGCCAGGAGGCAAACAATGAATTGCATAATCAGACTGCAGCTGGCTGCTTTGGCCACCGAACCAGGCACTTTGGCAGATGAGCAACCATCATCCTGAAGTCCATGACTTTTCCAAAATTATGTTTGGCTTGAACCAAATAGTGTCTGCTAAATGTGGCTCTATAGCCTGAGGATGAAAGGAAACGTTATTTTTCCTCTCTTTGTACAACAATGGCACTTTTACATATAGGGCTGGAACCAACACCCATTAAAGCAGCTCTCCACTGCCGTTTGCATATAGTAGCATCTGAATCAAGCTCGCAAAAGTTACAATTGCTGACAGTGTATTTTAAATGTTAACGTTTGCAGTTTTATTTAGTAGAAGCACTGTTTACTGTGAACAGGCAGGGGGAAAAAAGATGTTTGGGTTTCACTTTAATTGAGCGAATCTAGATTTACAATCTTTCTTCTTTTGCTCTCTATGCACTGGACAAGGGCTGTGCGTTAAATGTTTTTTGCGCATAGCACTGGGGCAACAGAGGCTCATAGTTTTGTAGCACAGGCCGCAAATTTGTAGTTCAACAGGTCAACACCACACATTAATGATGGGGTGTATCACACTAAATGAATACATGATAAATACAATACCTCAAAAGATGTTTTGATTTCTGATAGGATTGCTGACATGCTTTGTCTCCTATTCTATCACTGCAGCTCAGAACAACATGAGAAATAGAAAAACTGAAGCCCTGATGTGTTTTATATTGCCTCTGACGTCTGTGCCTGCAGTGTATGAGCTATGTGTGATAAAAAAAAGTGCTGTATATAGCAGCGCTGCATGAATGTGTGTCTGTGTGAATGG
This sequence comes from Scophthalmus maximus, assembly GCF_022379125.1. Lineage (NCBI taxonomy): Eukaryota > Metazoa > Chordata > Actinopteri > Pleuronectiformes > Scophthalmidae > Scophthalmus > Scophthalmus maximus. Next base: position 6,930,819 of record NC_061530.1, read on the forward strand.
GTAAATGTGACTTGTCTTAGAAAGCACTTTGGTTGGTCACTAAGACTAGCGAAGTGCAATATAAATACAGTCTATTTACCATTTACAAACTTTGACTATCAGAAATAATTTGAAATGTTGTCCCTCTGTTCTAATCATGTGATCATATTGTTGTATACATATGAATTACATTTTCAGAATTTTACTTTTGTTTGTAGCTTTTGCTGAATTTGCCTGTACGTATCAGTGTTTCTTCTCATATCATATTAAGAACTTCACTCATTGTTTTGAAGTCACTCATAATCTACAACTCCTCCTCTTCCACAAGAATATGGTTGTAGCCTGGTATGAAAAACCAGAGTTAACTGATCCAGTTGATGACCAGCTTCTTAGTGAAGCCAGATAATGAAAACATATCCTGAGTATGATGAACTTGCTTCCTAATACTGTACAGGCTCCAAATATATGGTTAACTTGACTCGCTAAGGAAACATGAATTGTTCAGTAGGTTTTGTGGGACTTGCTGTTTGATGTATGGACATTGGATAGGCAGGGACATGGTTTTTACTCTGACAAACTACCAAGTAGAACAGCAATGCGTTATCAATTCACCTCACACACAAGCAAGTACACACACAACAGTATCGCATGAGTTCATCGCACTGGCATTTTTTTTACAGCATGTATGACATATTTTGCACTGTATAGCCTTGTAGACATAAACTTAGCCATTCAAACTCATAGCGACAACCTCACCATAGCACCATATCTGTTTCAATGCCATGAGCAGTGCCCAGTAAAGGATTATTTCCTCCCAGAGAGAGGGATCCTCTTCTGTCATCCAGTAAAACAAACTGCACTTCAGACACAAGAGTGACCAGCGGCTGTCACGGGTTGTCATGTCAGCCTTGTAGCCAATGACAGGTCCGGTACAAGGTCCCCAGCATCCAGTACTAGGATGGGAGGGTAATAGCCAATGGTTGTGGCATGCAGGTGGTGATGTGATGGTGACAGGGCCTGGGGTTTTTTGGTTGTGTCGGCAGTTGGTGGATGAAGCCTGCAAAATGTATCCTTCACTTCCACTGGCCACACGGCCATGACAGTTCATCAATCACTGTCAGAGCCCAGGATGTGGACAGGGGCACGGGAACAATGTGTTCGTAAATGCAACTCTCAAGGGGTGTATGTTTTCAGATGAGCTCCAGCCGTCTAGTCCAGTACTGACTGAAAGTAAGCGGCAAGAGATAGAGAGAGATGAGTAACATGGGGCTGGAGATGAAGAGGCAGACGGATGTTTATACATCTGCAGATCCGGGTTCAGGCAGCTCACATTCTTGGCAGCAGTGGACAAATATCAGCGTGAAAGTCAACTAAGAGGCTATAGATGGAAAGTTTACACCACCTTGGACGGACCATTTAAATTAACCCTGCTGACCTGTAAATACACTGATAATAATAAGCTGTTTCACTACTATGACACCTGATATTTGAAATACGGCTGTTTTGTCAACTTGTATGTGATCTCATACATTGTTTCCTCTTATCATTCTGGACTGTCTATCTACTCTATGTATCCATACTGATGACGGCGTGATTGAGTCATGTGCTCTCTAGTGGCCTGCACCAGTGGCTATATTCCACAGATTGGCTGCTCATCGCTTCCACAGTAATTCCTGTTAATGTGCCAAGTGTGTCAACCTGTCAAGTGTTAGCTGTTTTACACCAGAGCCCCGAATGTCACCTAATCACTTAGGGCCATTAGCATTCATAGTATGTTAATGCAGGTGGTGATTTTTAAGCCCTATTCACCCCTGAAAATGAGTGTGGAAGGACCTGGGTTTGTGTGCAGTATATTCATGCCAGGTGAGCAAAGAAACCCCCCAAAAAACTGCTCAGATATGATTGAAACATTAATTCTCTCTATGCTAAGTAGCTACAAGTGCATTAAGCTAAAATATAGCACAGAAATTCAGGGTTCAATCTTCTAAAAGCCCCATTTGACATTAACTCTACATAAAACAAAAACAACGCGCATCTATGAAGGATTTCAGGGGGGCAATGGTATTTGAGAAGACTCTGGTTGTAATGGCCCCACTATGAACCTGCATGGACATAATAGGTCGCTGCACGTCACCTGATGGCTGCACAGCCATGAATGAGCTGGTGCCTACAGAGCATGAATGAAACAGCTGATGTCAATCAGCCAATGCAAGCAAACATGACTCGAGTGCTCTGCCTGAACCGACGTTGCGCTTCATTCGTATGTGGCTGTGCATCTGTGGATCCTGTCACACTTTATCTTGCACCATCTGCTGTTTGTCATCCCTATTCTGTTCCTCGCTCGTAATGTGCTCGGGCTAAATTACTTCTCTACACGGCATGCTTCAGGAGGGGGAAACTAGCTTTGCCCATTTCCCCGCCTTTTCACCATCCCAACATCTCCTTATTGACATTAGAGGAAGAAACGCTACAATCATTTTAATAAGAATCCAGTCGAACAAGTGGGAAATGAAACATCCAATAACGGAAGCACCCATGTATTCAAATCCGGATATGATATGTGCTGCCTCAAAATAGCCAGAGTCTCCACAACAACCATTCCCACCCAGAATCATAATGAATTCTTCAAGTTTCTCTACAGGATTTGATTATGCAGCTGAAGTGATAAAGGGGGAGATGAAGACAGTATCAGCCACACCAAATGCAATGGGACTCCCCCTTCATCAACTCTACCACCGCAACTGTACACATTGACATTTCCCCCACGGGGCAAGAACCACTTCAAATCATCCACACAACAATGACGGCATTAGTCATATGATTAGAATGAGTAATGGTTGAAAGGCTGCTGAGCGAGTCATTGTGCATGACTGTGCTGGATGTGCGGTCTGACGAGCACTGTTGGCCCCCTACGACGCCTTTGATTGACAAGAGGTATGGAGTGCAGAAGGAGTTTGGGAGTGTCATCGGTAAAGGGATTGAAGAGACGGGAGGGGGGTTGATGCAGCTACATGGGGTAAACACCTGCATGAACACACGCATGCGCAACCTGGGGAGGTTAGGTTGATGTGTGTATAATTATACATGTATCTTTCTGAGGACCATTTTGAGGATTGTACCGAGTGAGGACATTTTGGGAAAGAGAAGACATTTTGGCCGGTCTTCACTCTCAAAAGGCTGTTAGGGTAAGGGGCTATGGAATGCATTATGCCAACACGTGTCCTCTCATTGGCGTGTGTGTACGAGGGTGGAGGATGGCGGAGGGAGCAAGCATCTAAGGGATTTGTGTATTCGCATCATTATGAACAAGTGTGGGAGTGTGTGCGTGTGTGTGTGTGTGTGTGTGTGCTTCTAGCTATGAACCAGTCATTTAATAAAATTCCATATAAATCTGAGTGTGTCTGGCTGCGGAAAGCCAAAACACAGAGACACAGTCAGGCAGCAAGTGTGGATCAGCTTGTTCCTGACCTACATTTGGCTGCTGCGTGGGAATCCACCTGCATGACAAATTACAGCGAGTACCATGACAGAGCAGGGGAAGCCACCTGAATCTAAATAAGGGAAAGCTAATGCAGCCGATGCCTTCTTCTACCTACTTAATACAAAATGGGTTGGTCATTGTGTTACATTAATAAATGTCTTCTTTCACATTATTGTACAGTGAGTCGGTTCTGTTTGACTTTTAGCCTGCGTCTATTTGGGCTCTTTCAAGTGATGCAGTTCCATGCCTGAATTAGTTATCAACAGTGTGACGTTTGAGCTCAGCAGTCAGTTTGATGTCTATGATCAAAGTGTATCTCACATATAATTGACAGATAGCTTTTTTATTTTGTTTATACTGCCATCTATTGTCGTGTCAGATTGCTTGTACACAAGAAAGAACTGAGGCAAGTATCGTTCTGATCTAGGAACAATGTGTGCTGAAAGATCAGAGACTTCCTTTAACACTGAGCATCTGACAACATGTTTTGTTTTCTTCTTTATACTGTGTCTTTAGGGCGCACAGCCTTATATATATTGAACTCACAATAACATAACCAAAGGCATGGAATCAGGAGCAACTGGACGCCTTTGGTTAATTATGACCTGGATGTATGAGAATCTCCACAGGCACAATACCATACTAACTACAATCTCTCAGTCTAATGCAAATTAAAGTAACTACGTAAGTATTTTGAAACATTTATCCGATTGCCAAAACTTCAATATTGTAACGTTTTACTTTGTAACTCTTTGAAATCTATAAGAATCTTAAAGGAACGATTGACTTTTTTTTTTTTAAATGAAACTTGTGGATGGAATACCTTCTCATGGTGGAACATAAATATTAAGCTAGAATCTCTTCATCTGGGTCTAGAGTTATATTCATCTTCCCATCCCACTCTCAGAAAGATATTTAAATAACTTCCCCAATTCCCCAAACTTTAAAAATGTAGAACGTATCTAAGTGTCAACTTTTGGCTATTTGCTAACCCTAACACTGTTCTTGAAGTGAGAAGCCCAGTGCTGACAGCAGTGGAAAATTTCACTGATCAGTCTGCATTCAGTTTCCATTTGGTGATTGGGTCACACTGTGGCAAGATCGATGAAGGACCTGATCACATTTGAGCCTTACGTATCAAATATTACTATTTAATGTGAAGATTTAAGCATGTGAACCCCACATACCCCAAGTTGGGATGATCGGATGGATCTGTTGATTTTACATTGTGATTGATAACATTTTTAAGCTAATCATTAAGATCGTGACATATGTCGTACTGCGAATACTCCACCCAAATCACGTGGACCGATGCTACGTTGACAAACCAACAGAACGATTCCTCAATGGATTGTTGGGTAACCGTTGGCACTTTCAGAAGTAATACAGCAAATTTATCGACCACCTTAGAAGGAAATATAGGGAGGAACATGCAGAGAGTGTTGCAATCAGATCAGTGCAACCCCACTCGTCTGTATCTCCTGAAGGGAACAAAGTTATCACCCAAAACTCACAGACATCATCGAATTCCTTTTAAAATTACTCACAATGGACAAAAGGGCCGACCTAAACGTTGTACACAGCCTGGCTTTAGTTTCAGATCAAAAGAAGTCTATTTGGCTCCAGATGAAGCCAAAAGTGTTGTGATATTAGAGGACAATGTGTTCTCAGATCCTGAGTCTGGTTTGAGGGCTGCAGCGAGAGGGGGCCAGTAGGTCTGCACTCACTTGGCACCCGGTTGATGGCTCGCAGTGGTCTCAGCACGCGAACCGTCCTCACCGCTGAAAAGCTGACGTTCTGCAGGTTGAGGGAGTACTCCAGCATCCTGCAACGTGTGGAGAGAGGAGAGGAAAAACACGCGTAAACACAACACATTCAATCACAGCTAACACTGCAGAAGCGGCTTAATCAGCTGGGATTGGAAACATGAAAAAAAAAAATGAATGCAAAGGCAATATCATGTAGCCAATTATATATTGTATGTATTACATGCTCTCCCTCTCTCGCTGGGTATGTTGTAATTAATCCTCTAATGTCCCGAATCACATTTACATTCCTGCCTTTAAAGATTACTGCAATGCATGCGTTTTGGCAAACAATATGCTTTCATTCCAAAGCTAAGTGACTGCAACAACGAGACCAGAAAGTTGGACACACACACGGACACACACGGACACACACACACACACACACACACACACACACACACACACACACACACACACACACACACACACACACACACACACACACACACACACACACACACACACACACACACACACACACACACACACACACACACACACACACACACACACACACACACGTGTTTGTGCTCGCCCTATCACCCTTAAAAGAAACGAGCAGCTACGTGTGGATCACCCTTTGCGGCGTCACGAGCGGGCGAATCACTCGTCATCCACAAAAGAGCAGCAGCAGATAATTCCGCCTCGTAACCTTGAGACGGCTCACTCGCTCTCAGCAGCCTCTCCAACTGCTCTTCAGAGACGCTCTCAGGCTGTGATGGGAGGTTAGAAGGACATGCACTTAGAGAGCGAGACTGAGGAATGCTTGAAAAAAAGGTTTCTTTTGTTTTTTAATCAGAGATTATCATCGTCTCTTCTCACACTCTTTCCTTTGTATGTGTGTGTGTGTGTGTGTGTGTGTGTGTGTGGCAGATGTTAAGCACATGTGCAGGGGCGTGCAGATGAAGGAATTCCCTCCTCACACCGACTCCAAGTATGTCTGTCTGACAAATTCACAACACATGTTGGACAGTGTACATTTGAGTGTGTGTGTGTGTGTGTGTGGGGGTGTGTGCAGAGGCCCGTTGGTCACCTGAAGTACAATAATTTCCTTTAAGGAATGCGCAAATGTGTGTGTTCCCCTTTAAACCTTCAGGTTGTCCCGGTACAGTCAGAGCCCTTTCTGCTACACTGAAGCAGTACCGAAGCCGGAACACTCTGACTGACTGACTCACTAACTCACACTCGCACACGCACGGCCTGCAGGCCAGAGGGAGAAGTTAAATGGGTAAACAGTTAAATGGGTAAACAGAACAGCACAGAGATGCCATCCCATCTGCAGCAGAGAGAGCTAACGGTAACATCTACACCATATTGGCAGCTGTGTACAGGTTGCCATGGACTCTCAGGTCAAAAGGAATCTACTGGCATTTTTATGAAGCGATTAACTCAGGAGGAAAATATTACTTTGGGAGCACAGAAAAGAACTGACATAGAAGCCCCAAGAAAAATAAAACTATCACTCCTTCCAAGAATATTACAGTAAATGTATATAATAAAACCAGAAATCCAAATAATATTAAAGGAGCATTTCAGTGATATTACACTTAAAAGGTCAAAGCACAAGTCAAACAAAATTAGAGAACCAAACTTAAGGTCAGGATATCTCCTCCTCTTTTACAGCACCTTCATACATTCTTTATTTTTTTTAAGTCCCATAGCTTAATAGAAGTGCAATAGTAAATCACTGGAGAGCTGTTTAATATGATTTAGTTTTAAGTCACTACTGGTGCCGTACAATCAACGACAGAGAGTATAAATAACTAGATGATTAATGATTATTACTGTTATTAATCAATCAATGTATTTTATGAACTAATTTTGAAAACCATTCAATTTCCCAGTTATAAAGATTAGTAGCTTTTTTAAATTTCCCGGTCTATCACATATCTCATTGTAAAGTGAATAGTTACACTAGACTAAAGACAAAGTAAGATTTTGAATGTCTTCTTGGGGCTCAGGAAATTTTCACCAACCATTTTAGACTTTGAAAGGGAGATGTCAGTAATGATTACCAGAATTCATTCACGTTTAAAGGAGGTAGTGTTGAGCCGACTAACAGTAACAGATACACCTTTTACTGCTCATGGAATCACCTCCACAGTGTGGGACCAGTTCTATTTCATCTGGCCAAGATAGATTCCTGCACATGACCAAAAAAACTATTTTCTACAGTGATACTTTTGTATGGACTAAACTATCAAGATAAGTGTTAAACAGTGTGTTGGTTGACAGATTCTGTTAACAATGACATAGTCAGACTGGCGGATAACATCTGTTTGGACTCTTGTGCTAAGCTAACTTGTGGCTATAGTATTATATTTACCATATGAATGTGAGCCATCTCTCTGCAAGAACACAAATATGTGTATTTCTCAAAATTCTGAACTGCTGTGTTCCCTGCTCTCAGCGAGTAATACTATGATGTCACTACTGATTAGTTGGGTCAACCCTTCAAAACCATAAGGCGAGGATATACAATAAATTCAGTGGGATGTCAGTGGTGAGCAGTATAGTCCCTATGAGGAATTTATAGCAACATTATCAGGACACCAATGGGAAACCCTAATGTTTGAGTGCCACAGACACGCTATAAATCCACAGAGCATTACAATACAAATATTGGGGTAATTTTTCATCGGACAGAGTCCTATAAACAACCTTAAAAGCGGATGATGAATGATGTCTGTTGAAAAACAGTCCGTGCAAAAACACTTGCTGCCCCTGATGAGAGCCAGATGAAGTTTGGTGCGCTCAGTGAAAACTGACCCATCTCGCCTCATCTGGAATGAAGAAACAGCCGAGGCGAAATGGAGTGTATCAAACAAATGCTGGAAATGACAGGAAGTCGTGCGCTGGCTTCAACAGAGTCCGTGCCAGTGCTGATGATGCTGATATGGTGGAGGGGCGGCGGGAGGCGAAACGAGAAGCAGGAGAGGCCGGGGGAGGCCCAACCTTAGGGGGGGGAGTTTGCGTGAGGAGAATTCCCAAACTAAAGTGCTCAAAGTAGATCTACACTCAGGGATGAAAGTCGAGGACGAAAAAACACTTTTACAACTTGTCACACACTCAGATATGAGGGAGATACTTACAAGGACAAACTCGCCGAATAACAATGACATTCATACAAGTCAGGCAGTGAAAACCAACAAGAGATATAAAGTGCGCACACACAAACACACACAGGCACACACACTTAAGGGCATGTAGACGGCTTGTTTCTTAGCTTGTCCTCTGTTATTGCAGAGTGGGAATGTGTGTGTTCGTGCCAAAGCAGCCAGGGACCTGATGGATGGTATACGTTCAGCATTCCAGCCAAACCCCCCCTCCAAAACACAGGCAACAGTGGCTTGGGACATCTTGTGCGCACACACAAGCACACGCATAGGAAATAATGCCACCCAGAAAGACCTATAACAGGCAAAACTCCTCCCCTAACCTTTGTCTAACCTTTGCCTTTCGACATGTATCTGTCCGTCTGTCCATCTACTGTCCATCTAACTCACTCCACTCATCTGTCTCCCTGCAGCCACTGCAATGCCACAACGTTAACAGCAGCTGCCAGTTCAATATCTGACAGCAGGACAAGAAGGAATAGATAAGTGATAAATGAACCAAAAGGCAAAATCCTGCTAAAGTCAATAGTTAGCTATGAATAGGTATCTCACCAGTGCATATTTTTTTCATCTTTTCCCCGACAGGGGTTTCCATTTGACTATTTCTATGCAAATCACGACGATAGACTGAGAAATGCTGAGTGGAATTGACACATTTTGATGGAGTCTCCCTCAGTTTTTCGTGCCTGATTTGAGGCTGGGGAGTTTGTTTTATCAGTAACAAACCGATGCGATAAACAATGTTGGAAATGTGTTTGGATAATAACTGATGTGGTGAGTTGGGGCACTGAGCTTGGCTGCACAGTAAATTGACGAATGGCTTTGGAACTGGCAAACTTAATGGCCTAAAAATATACTTTTATTCCCGAATATCGTCTGTGAAGCTGCTAATGTGAAAGGGCTCGTGGGGATGAATCCACAGAGAATCACCTTACTCTCTACGAAGACTTTTTACCTCTTTTAGTCCATCGTTTTGGCAATTGTTAGCGATGAAATTGCCTTCAAATGGCCAGAACAAAGCAACACATTGTCGATGAAACAGATTTCATTCAACTGTGTGTATAGTACAGAGGTTTGGGAAGTGTTCAGCCTAGAACAGCAGGGAAGCCTTGTTTTGTGACAAAACTATTTGTTTAAACTGAGTTTTTTTTTAACCTCATCGTAATATTGATATCATTTTTTTCCCCCTTCGCTCAGCCTATTTGTAGGCACACTTTATCATAAATGTGTAAACATTGCAAGAAAAAAAAACACATTTTCATTATCTAAACCACATATAGTTCTGTGCAGAACTAAATCTCATCTAAAATGATTTGGGGCTTTTTGACCGAATTAAGCATTTTTCATAAAAAACCCTCGTACTCTGGAGTCAAAGCATTTATTCATGACATATTAAGTTTTTATTACTTAGTACAACTAAATACTAAGTCAGTTAAGCAATGCACACAGGTAGCGGTTATTTATATAATCTCCAAAATGAGCTCATGTTTATCTTCACTTCACTTCCACCCGATTGTTCCAGTCTGTCTTTAATTAGATCCTGACTTTGTAATTGGGCTCATGGACAACACTGCTGTTTGTCATGATAGCAACACTTTGCTCCATCATATTCTGTCCAATCAATTCTCACTTAATATGAGACAATCAGTCATCTTTCCTCTGCTCAGGTTGCATAGTGATTGGTTTCTTTTGGCCTCGACGTCGGTAATGAACAAGCCGTCAGGGGTGTGTTGTGTGTGCATGTCAGCTTACAGAATATTGTTAAATTAGAAATGCAACGTGTACCATAGAAGCCCCTCTTACCATGCTACGTGTGACAACCCCGTTTACAAGATTATTTGCTATTTAGGTCAATACATGGATCGAGTGCATGTACTATCATGAAGACGTGCACAGAGAGAGTAGACAGATGGAGTGTTTTCATGCTGAATCACATTAAAACCCTTTCATCAACACACACTGTTGCTTATCTTCACGGTCACGGCTGATTATTGAATATCTCTCTCTCTGTCTCTCTCTCTAAACAATCTATGCTCCACTCACCCGAGAGAGTTCATGAGTCTTTTATACAGAATCAAACTAAGACGAGCCCATGGAAAACTTGTTCAAACGAGTACATCCACTACTACGCCGCACTGTTGCAACTTCTTTCACTTTCTGTTAAGGGGTCTCATGGACAATGAGGCACAGTTAACTGAAAACAAATAAAGAATAAACTATGTTTTGTCAGGTGAGTGATGGAGCAGGACGCAAATGCAGAGTGAAAAAACAAGTACCTCGATAATTGGAAAACAAAAAACCGACTTACATTCTCAGGAGGAAGAAATATCCAAATCCAGCAAAAATAATCCATTATAGGAAAAATAACTGGGGCCTAAAAAACAGAGCCAGGAGACATGACTGAACATAACTGAGCAAACAGACGACCCGCCAAAGAATCACAGAGACCGTGTACACAAGGTGGGCGGGGCTGATTGGACACAGGTGAGACACGTTAGGAACAGGTGCAGGCAATCACAGGGGGACGCAAAAAAAAGATGAAGTGACGGACGAGCAACAGGGAGACAGGAAGTGCAGAGACACAAGGAAGGTGATTTCAAAATAAAACAGGAAACAACAAGCTCAAGATAAAAAAGACAAACAAAGACAAATGGGGATAACAAAGGTAACTTAACAAAAAAAACACAAGGAAGGCAAATTAAGGAAATAACATTTTTAAATCTATATTTTTTATAATACATAATAATTAGAGTGGCACTGAGTAGATTGCATAACCCTGCCAGGGCCCAACAGTCCCCTTAAAGCCAATCAAGTCGCAACAATTTCCACACACTCATAGATACAAGTCCACTAAATATGCCAGATTCTTTAATATTAACTACTACAAAAAATACAGTGTGCTTACCGTCATTCCCTCCAGGTACTCATTATTTTGAAACTGTGGCAAGTTTTTTTTCTACAAAAATGCAAAATGCCACTTTGCCTTCTGTGCTGCAAATGATTTACTCCTCTTCAAACCCACTGATAACAAGTCTAACAAAATCACACTCAAGCATCTTTCTTGTGGATTTGCTCCGGCCTGCGGGACTTTCAGTTGTCAAAAACAATGCAGGCATGGTTTTTTGATCCATTTATGACTGTCGGGAAGTACCACCGCAAGTGTGAGAAAAGCCTTTAAAAAATGCCGCAACGCTAGTTGGGGCTGAAGCACCATCCATTATCTATACCGCTATATCCATTAAGGGTTGCAGGGTCGGCTGGAGCCAATAGTAGCAGACAGTTGGGCGAGAGGCAGTCAGTCAAATTTCAAAAACACAACTTAAACTTCAACACACAAATTCTGTAGCATAGATGTCAGATGTCGGCCCTGTGCATTCACAATACGAGTGTGACAAGCAAGTAGGTAATGGTCATGAGAACAGATTCAACAGTTTTAATTTGCTCTAAAATCTACAAGCAGTTACAATTTACAAGCAGTAGTGATTTCTTAAGGTAATGCTCTCTCTCTCTCCTCCCCCAGCCTCCTTTTCCCCCCCTCGCTCTCTCCCATGCCCCCGCCCCACCCTTCACTAATAATCCATGGCTTATCTGCTCACCCACTTGCAGCGCAGGGATAATCTAGCTAATTGAGAAGAGCCCATGTGGATAAGGAGACCCTGGACAAGGAAATACAGCAGTCACCATCTCTGGTGCTGTACAATGTAAACTCACAGAGATGGGGCTGGTGGACAGTTTGTTTAATGGCCATCACTGTTCACGGATACTGTAACCTTGTCTTTGTCCTCTCTCTCTCTCTCATCTGGACTGCAACAACGACATCTCTCTCCCTTTCTCTCTCTCTCTGCGTCGCCCTGACTCAGCTTTTAAATTAAATGAATAATTCATCATTCAAATCAACTGACTGCTTTCAGTGCAAAAGTAATGACAAAAATAACCTAGAAATGAACGCAAAGGTGGAAGTAAATGTGTATTATGGAAATGTGATTTTAGTAAAAGGTGACAAGTGTCATTAGAGCACATATGTAACTTCAATCAAAACCAAAGATAGTACATTCCAGTTCCCCGTGTGGAGGATATAGTGTATCGAATCGTATCGTATCATCAAGTCTCACTCTCTCTCAGCCTCTCTAACTCTTGGCCTCCCTCGCTCCCTTCCTCTTCACATCTCCTCCACCCTTGCTTCTTCTCCTCCATCCTCACACTTTCTTTTTTCTTCCACTGTCCCCTAAACTGGGCTGGAGCTGATCCAAACTCTCATCAATAAATCAAGAAGAGATGGCACTCAGGATTAGGTTCTGGGCTCCCCTCTCAAGCTCCTTTAGCGGGACTCAAATCAGAGGGTTGATTTAGGATTAATGCATTGGGCACTATAACATTTCTTTACACTTCAGGATAATATATAAGGATCATTAACACTCATAGATAATTTAAAATTATAAATTTATGAACATGTAATCAATAATTGCTGTGTAGATTCCAAAAGGAAAACGCAATCAGGAAAACTGGCAAACTACCTAAACAAACAGTAGGTCTCTCACCTTATGTCATGTCTACTTTATCAGCTATCTCTGGAAAACTGTGTGTGTGCCATGTCTGAAGTATGTGAGGCACGTGAGGCGTGCACATGCATCAAGTACTTCATGTACAAATACCCAGGGGACGAATCCTCTTGACGGATTGACAGAACTTTGGCGATACCTTCACTTTTCATCCAAGCCTTTCAGACTTTACCCAGTACTTTGGTGTAGGACTTAAGACGTCTGCCTCAGTTCCACTTTGCACTGTGCTATCAAACATTAGCATGCTCACAAACGAAAGTATAATTTTGAACGAGGTTAACATACACTATTACTTTTCTCTGAATTTTTTGTAAAGTTTCTTGTTGTTTCTTGAGAACCCTAACCCTAATACTGTATATTCTTCTACATCTCAGGCCCCCCTAATATGAAAGAAATGAAACAATATGTACAATATACAACTCTTGTGAAAGGATGAAAGAGACACACAGCTTTAAGTTGATGAAGGTTCTTGGACCACATATCAATTATTTTATATATGTAGAAGTAAGGTATACAGGTATACAGTGTATAGTAGGTAGGTAAGGAATAAAGGCATGGAAGTGTGGCATGACCGCATGTATTGACTCTTTGTCACTGTATAATATCAGCAATAGCAGCCTGGGATGATAAAGAGGTTTTATCACGAAATTCTGAACAAATGTTTATAAGGCATATTTCTCCTTGGGGGCGACAAGTTTTTAGACTCATAGATAATTCATAGATAACCTACCAGAAATTACCTTATTCATCACTGTTTTTATAGCCTCACAGCAAAACTGGCCAATACAACCAAAATGAGTATTTCCACCCGTTGTGTGTGTGTCCTCAAATATAAAGACCAGATTAAATATTGAAGGTGTCCAATGAGGCGATCGACCCGAATGCCTCAGCTTCTCTTCCCCTTTCTGTCTGCCTTTCTTCATCAATCCGTCACCCTCTCTTCTTTTATTAAGATTTACCAGAGAGAGAGAGAGAGGGGGAGAGAGAGAGAGAGAGAGAGAGAGAGAGAGAGAGAGAGAGAAAGAGAGAGAGAGAGAGAGAGAGAGAAAAAGAGAGCGAGAGAGAGAGAGAGAGAGAGAGCGCGAGAGAGAGAGAGAGAGAGAGGGAGTGCAGTGCCGGATCGATTTATGAAGGATAGGGTCCCCTGACTGCTACAGTAAGTGCTAGTACAGTTTGCTATTCAGACTCCCTCGGCTATCGACTGGTGCTGCACTGCAACGATCAATGAATTAATAAATAAATAAATTCATTGACGAAAACACTCTCTTAACAGATCAGTCTGGAGCTGAGTCTCCAAATGTAATTTAGTTTATTTAACCCTGGGTGCAATCATGATCTGCCTTAGTTAGCCTCAGTTCAAAAAAGCCTTTTGATTTGAAGAACAATTTTCATAACATAATGGTTCCCACTAGATTATACAGTATATAAAGGGTGCACAGACACATACACACACACACACACATACACACACACACACACACACACCCACAAGTCATCTGATGCTATCAAGTAGCCTGATTGAGCTTTTACGTTCACACTGGGATCTGCTCATCGCCCTTTTCCGCGCCTCACACGCATGCTGCTAAAGAGTGAGAAATGTGAGTCCAAGACTCAGAGAGAACTGGGAGTCGCAAGGTCAACCACAGATGAGAAAATCCGGCAAATAGGTCTTGTCATGTCTCGTTCCTGTGTCAAGTTTCTGTTTTTAGTTTGTTTCATGTTTTCTGTTAGCTTTTCCATTTCCTGTTTTATTTTGTAGATTCTCTGCTCTCCCATGTGTTGTCTTATTTTACTTCCTGTCTTAGATGTGCTTACCTGTCTCCGCCCTAATGTGTTGAACCTGTGTCTCATTGTCTTGTGTATTTAAGTTCTGTCTTCCCCTTACCCCAGTGCCAGATCGTTTGCTTCCCTGTGTTCAGCCGTCAAGCGTTTTTTTTTCCTGTGTCCTGTTATCCTGAGTTCCTGTCTTCCCTTGGATTTTGTCCATTGCCTGTTTTCCCGCATTTCCCTTTTGCCTGCCGCTTACTGGACACTGTTGCCTTGCTTTATTAGTGTGCTAGTAAATCGTTGTATTTTACGTACCTGGGTTGTGCATCTGTGGGTCCATTCTCTGTCTGCGTGACGGGTCTGGCCTGCGAGGGCAATTCGGATGATGCAATTGGTGCTGAACACTGATTGCGAAGTACGGGTTTCATGTATCCCCAGAAAACGTTCTTTTCAAGGGGGAAACTCGTATCTACTCTCTAATCTGCATCATGTGAGTGCAGCACAACATCCCTCCCTCCTCCTTCCACCATTCACTTGACAATAGAAATCGTGCCTTGCACATTTGGCTCGTCTCTCTCTCCTTCTCCACACTCCACCTGTTCGGTGCCATCCTCCCTCCAGCAGTGCCTCCTGTCTTGTTCCTGACAGAGAGGTGATTAGGAAGGGAGACCTGCTGAAAAAACAGCTTAGCTGTAATTATCATCTCGGAAAGAAGAAAACTGCTCATCAGAGTCGTCCTCTGCAGACTTAACACTCGTTGCCAGGATATAACAAATGCTCGACAACCAGCCGTTGCCTAGGTTACCATTGTCTCCATGTGGCTGGGGGCTGTCTGTTGGAATGAGGTGTTTTTTTTGTTGTATGTGTGTGTTGAATTTGTCCAAAAATGGCAACGCAGCGTAACCCATGAAACATAGTCTTCATTTCCTGTGCCGTGTTTTCTTTCACGCTCTGTATTGGTCACGCACCGTTGCACTTCACCTTTCCCACATATTATTTTCGTGACATTTTTCACATTTACCGGGGAGCAGAGAGTGACAGGGGAAAACATGGTGAGGAGAAGTAGGGAGGATGTAATAACAGTCCCAGGTTTACTTCAACTGACAATATCACAAGTTGCATGAGTCTATATATTTCCACTAGAGGTCGGCAACCTGTGACACGTGCCAGCATGGGTGCATAAAGCCATTATCAGAGGCATGTAACAAAGCAAATATTACTCTAAGCAATGACATATGTCATCACTTTGTTAAAATATTTAATGAGTGTGTTCCAATAAGTATTTGTTCCCAAAGGAGGTTGGTGATCAAACCAGCAGCATGAAGTAATGTTGACATGATGATCTGCCAAAACAGCGTACGACACGCCAGGTTGCAAACATCGTGGCAGACAAACCAAGCAGGCCATGTTCAGCCCGTCTGGACAAAGGAGTTCAGGAAAAAAAATGAGCTGCATGCGGTTTTTGCTGTGAAAACAATACGTGTTGAACTTCTCGTTAAAGCATCATTTTGAATGTAAGTATGAAAAAGACTTGATGACTCCAAGATTTAGGCTACAGAGGGCAACTAGAGCATTTCGGAGTGTACTGTTGAACATGGGAAGCAATTCACAGGCTTTCCTCAACAAAGACACCATATCCTGGCCAGGATTAAAGACACGCCTCTGTCTGCTGTGGCTCCTGAGAGGTGCAATACTGAAATGGCAGATAATATACACAACTGTTGCACTGACAAACGCACTTGTGCTCAGCGTGGCTGTGGACTGGAAGTGGTGACATCAATCACTTTGGGACACTGAGCAGCTACAGGCGCACAGATTGGTATGCCCAGTTTACATTTGACTTACTGGTGGCCTACCTCAACACATGGTTTTATGTTGTGAGCGTGAATGAGGGTTATCCTTCTCCTCTAGATCCTTCTGGTGCTCTGGTATTTGATCAGATGCCAAGTCACAGAGAACAAGGGGGAAGCAGCCTTTATCATCTTCGATCCGCGCATGGATAGAGAGGAACCGAGTAGAGGGGGAGTAAAGGAATTGAATGAATGAAAGCCGAGGACAGAGAAGACGAAGGAGGCGACCTTTGACTGCTTCACTGGTGTTACTGCAAACGAAGTAGGTGAAATGTATCCCATCTCTGCTGCTGAAGGACACACGCACGCACACACGCACACACACACACAAACACACACACACACACACACACACAAACACACACACACTGAGGGAAATGTGTCCTGTTCCCACTGATGGACAACAGAAGCTGTGGCAGAAGGATGGCATTAAAAACCAGCAGGGGATGTAGTGTGATGAAAATGTCAGACCAAAAGCAGGAGGCTGGTTTCTGTAACATGTTTAATCAAATGACTGCGCGCGTGTGTGTACGTGTGCATCTGTGATTGAGTGGCTTCATGGATTCATATGTGCAGAACACGTTCTAGTAAAGCGAATGAACTCTAAATTAGCATTTACTCATCTCAAAGTCTGGCCTCACTCTCTCCAGCTGTTTGACAGATTCTGAGCGCCTAAGAATTTAAGAGGGCACTTGCTACCAATTTCCAGTTCAAAGGATTTTACAGGACGTTTAGGGTAAATTAATTCAATGACGACCCCCAAGCCTGTCGGAATCTAGTGACACGCTTACAGTTACAAGCTTGAAAATCTATTACACTCTCGATTCATGTCTCTGTTCATGTGTGCACCAAATCCAGACGTGCACATTACTGCTGAAATGTGTTGCACGTGTGTGTGTGTGTGTGTGTGTGTGTAAAATGTGTCTTGAGCAAGCCTCCAGTGTTTGCGCATGGAAATGCCTGGCCACCTGTGTGTTTGTGCGTGTGTTATTGCGTGTGTAACTGCAAAAACTCACCCTGCCAGCACTATAAAGAAGTCCAGGCGGTTCCACGTGTCACCTAGGTAACACTTCTTGCCAAAAATCCCCAGGGCCACCATCTTGATCACCATCTCAATGGCAAAGAACGCAAAGATGAAGTCGTCAAAGTCCTGCAGAGCGAAAAAAAACAGACAGAGAATCCAGGTGATCACCGGGATGTGCAATAAAGCAACCGGCAGGTTGGTAGAAAGTCAAATTAAAAAAAAAATAGCAAATTGTCTCGCAGCAAAACCGTTTAGTCCATCATTGAAAAACTACTGCCACTATTTAACATTTATATTGGAGTGAAACAACCAGCTATATCTTCATCTATTTTAGAATGTGCTAACGTTCGCATTTGCTGTTTGAACAAATGTTAAAATGATGGTGACAAGAGGCTGCATTTATAAAACTTTCATCAAAGTTATTCCAGTTCTTCCTGTGGAAAGAATGAACAGTGTTCTCAACGTCATGTCAGTCCATTAGATTACCATGAATGTCAACCTCATGATGGTGCCTGGAAGTCAGAAGAGTCACTTTGGGATTTATCGTCTTGGAGCCATGAATACTTGGACAAAACTCTTATAGAAATCTATCCAATCATTTTTGAACCGGAGTGGTGGACTAACCAGACACTGCAGTCTGAAAACAGGTTGTTGTGTATGAAAAGGGAAGTGAGTAACACCAATTATCATGACAACATATTTTACCACTTTGGCTTCGTGGTAATCGATGAGCCATCGCCATGACGATTGATCGAACACCATCCATGAGATGGTGAGCAATGAACCTTACACATACAGCTGATGTTGTACAGTATGTCAATCTATGAGATGCTGCTGTATTAGTTGGTCCCCTATTTCAGTCATATTTGATACTTCTGAAGCCATTAACGTGATTCTTTATTAAATTGCATCAGAAGTTTCCTCTTTATCTATTCCCTGCTATAAAGAGGTCAGGCTCCCCAAGTGAAAAAGAAAATGAAAGCGATAAGAGCCCCCTGGCATCCGCAAAGGAGTTAATGTTTTGCTCAAGGACACTTCAGAAAACCAGATGCTCGCTGACGGCACAGTTCCGAGGGCCTAATGGCGGTTTTGCCACCGTAATGCACTCACAGACACTCAGTGACGAATGGCCTCCGATCGGGAGTACATAAAGTAATAACCTGGAACAAGCCGCTCATTGCACTAATCACTCATCTGGCTGTCTGAGCGCGTATTGGACTGGAGAAGAAAAAACAAATCCAAGCACGCAGGGTGGGAGCTCGACCGGCATAAAAAGGAACGTGACCTTAATTCTTGAAATGTGAAAATCAATGAGTTAATTTAAAAAGGCAGAAGAGAAGAAATTGGAGATGGGGGGGGGGGAATCAAAAGAAAAAGAAAAGAAGAACTCTGGAAGGAGATCAAGGCACAACACCCACTGAGAGACGAGTCATCCAAACATGAACACAGAAATGTATATATATATCAAATCCTGTTAACTTAGGCAGAAGCTAGCCTCTCACTGCTCATAAGTCAAAATGTACACGTTCACGTGGGAATGTATGGCCGTGTGTGTGTGCGTGTGTGTGTGTGTCTGTGCGTGTGTGTGTGTGTGCGTATGACTCAAAACTCTCATCCATCCCATCTTTGGAGAGCAGTCATGTAGTCTGCCTCGAAAAACCCAACAGATTTCATTCAACACACTGGACTTCAGGGCAGCTCCCACAACAAGCCACCTAACAGAGGAAGGGTCTCTTTAGCAAACTGCTGCACCGGGTTGATTCCATCACCATACAGTGCACCGCTCCAGATGTTTGACACACTAATGGTTTACTCCAAAAGAGGCAGAAGATGCTCAGAGCGGTGCATAATCCCCTCTCCCCCCAAAAAAAAGAAAACGCAGGACAAAAACAGTGTTCAATGTTTGATCTAAATTTAATCTGAACTGTGGGAGTGCTGGAACTAACTTCTCTATGTAGGGCATCAGAGTGCCCAAAGTACACGACACGTCACATCCTGGTGCAACTGTTTCCATTATTAAATATCCTGACATCAACCCGTGTTGTCAACTTCGGAAGACCGTGATTGTTGTGAAAGACAGAAAAACAAGTTTGGATTC
The DNA here is from genome assembly GCF_022379125.1 of Scophthalmus maximus. Taxonomy (NCBI): domain Eukaryota; kingdom Metazoa; phylum Chordata; class Actinopteri; order Pleuronectiformes; family Scophthalmidae; genus Scophthalmus; species Scophthalmus maximus. The sequence continues at coordinate 6,950,501 of NC_061530.1, forward strand.
ATTGTTATGTTTCTTGGCATGTATGGCTACCATTCAGTGTGATTTTTGGATTTTGGTGTGCATCCAGTGAAACGCAGTTACCCTCCAGACAGATTTTTTCTCTCACTTGTTAAAAACCCTCCCTTCGAAAGATGCTTTGCTGATTGACAATTATTGATAGATAATTGAGCACATCCACAGACTGTTGGGAAAATAACAACTGAGTCTATTGACAGATGTTCAAACCCGAGATGCATGACAGAACGAGTGTTGTGTGAAATAGAGATGAGCAGAGATGTTTACCGCCATGCTGGGCAAAAAATGTCTGTGTTGCCTTCTCCTCGAATACTACCCCCCTTCTATCCCTGCTATCGTTTGCCCAATGAAGGAGGCATTTCTCTTGTTTTCGCTCTGGAGTTATCACTCATCAACTTTGCATTAGCTAAAGCCTGTATGCCTATGAGATAAGAAACCCTCTCAAGACTTGAGAGTGGGTGTACTTTACTGCACACACAGACTGCACATACGTACGTACATCTGAATAGTGATTATACAACACATACACACAAACACTGTAAGATATACTGTACAACATGGGGGTAAGCCTTCAGGGACTTTTGATCAATTGACATTGATCAAATGTCAATCAACTGAACCTCATCCAGACACACACACACACACACACACACACACACACACACGCTGGCCTGAGGCACTCCCACAGGAGCATACAGGTGTAGCGCCACATGCTAATACTGGCTCTGCAATAGGGATATTGATTCCTCAAAATTTGCATCACATATCGGTGGAGCGTGAAACATATTGCATGATCCTGAAGAACATAGATTATGATCTAACATACACAAAATGCTGGAATGGCTTCGTAGATACAACATCAATCACAGGCTAAGATACCAAAGGTCCCCTGTCACTTACAATACAAAGCTGTGTATTTACAAAATATATATTTTTATAAAATGAAAAATATATATGTGTGTGTGTTTGTGTGTGTGTGTGTCCATTATCGACACGGTTCACTGGCTACATGCCTTCTACTGAGGGAAGACACACCAGTGACCTTTGTTGAACGGCTCGTTGCTCACACACACTCCCTAATTTCTAGCCCATCGCTGCATTTCGAAGACAAAGAGAGAGAGGCACAGAATATTTGAACTCCGCCGGAAAACTTTCCGCCACTTTTGGAACGTCTCCAAGGAATAATGTCACTTTTGCATTATGTGAAAACAAAAAACAAAAAGTTAATTACGTTATATCATCCAGCATAAACCCTTTTCAGACAAGCCTTGCGAAATTGGCTTTTATGCGGCGTGACAGTCACAAAAAGCGCGAAATGGGCCGACAAATGACTGCGGAGCATTTGCGGTGAGCTGGTTGAAAATAAAACGCTGTGAATTGTGTAGAAATACTGTTGAAGCAAATCCGATAATGGCATGGCGGGTTAATAAATATTCTTTGGCAATCTCAAACCACTTAATGGAGGTGTCTGTTATAAACGGTCATTTACTGGTAGGTTTTTACAGGGTTTGTCTGGTGCACAGGAAGTGAAGGCATTTCTGACAGCACCATGGAAGGGTTTATTTGTAATGAATATATAAAAGGATCAGCGGTGATACCTGCTACCTACACAATATCAAAAGACAAAGCAATACTGCCGACAAGGTTTCATTGACAAATGATGTCTGGGAGATGGAACGCAGAACGACAACAGCGCCTTTAAGTTATTTTTGATTTGAGTCATATCATGTTGTTAAAATCGATGATGGAGTACAGTTTGGTTGATGTATTAACTAATGAACACCTACATTATTGGTTTGCAGACATGAAGCATCGCAAGGGTTAGGGTTAGAAGGGTCCGTCTGCAGAAAGCTTAGGGGCTCCACTGTCCTAATTGAATCCTTTTCAAGTATATTTGACAAACTAATCTAATTGGGAAAGATATGAGTGGGGTTTTTTGTTTTTAATATTATTATTTTTGTATAGTAAATGATAGCGATGCTGATCCACAACCCAATACCAGTTGTTGGCTGTAATGCACCAATTTGTTCGTTCGCCAACCGCCAAAAAAAAAACACTCAAGAAGATTTGCGAGCTACAACTCGCCTGTCAGTGAAGTTGTCGTAATCAGGTATATGAACAGAAACCAACGAAAATTGTTAAAAAAACATGTCAATAGGTTCCATTATATAACAAGGTGGAGGACACGTGTTTCCGGTCTAGGTGGCGCTCCACAGCTGCGGCGGTCTGCAGCCACACCCTCTCGGTTAGGGTTCGGAGAGGGTTGGCAAACATTCACCTGACATCCAGGCAACAACAACAAGTCATGCTTCTGGCCACACGATCAAAAATACAAACTCTCTTTGAGACGTTGCCATCCAACACCTGAGGAACATTCACTCGAAGATGTTTTATGTTTTGTTTTGTTTTTTTCACCGCACTTTCGCTAGCTTTTTTTTATTGAGGTGAAAACTGCTTTCAGTGATGCTACAGAGTTGGTTGAATATAACACTAGTGGCAAACTTTATTCATATTAGATACATATTATCATGATCATTATGGATTTAAGGCTAACATATTTTATTTATCAATGAAAGTTTCCCAGCCCTTGTACTGCAGCACCGCCTATTTTGTCACATTTCAAAATCATGTCTGTTTCCCTCTGGCAGTCTTATCTGTCTACACACAGCTGGATGGAATTCCTGCACTTTTCTCCTCACCGCCTCACACTGGAGGTGATACCACTCTATTACTACGATTATTTCTCACATTAGTGTGGGCGTGTGTACGTAACGGTTCGGTTGTGTGTGTACACTTTTTTGTGAATGCAATTATGTGTCATTTTTCCGTGTGGTTTATTGTCATTTCTCAGGGTATTTGAATGTTCATGACTTTAGGCATACGTTTGCCTCTCTCTCACACATAATTACACCTTAGGGACAGGCGGACCACACTCACACTCACTTGCTCTCTCAGTGTGAACTCTGTAACCCTAAATGGTGAAGCTGTAAAGCGTGTTATCAATGCGTCAGGTGAGCGCAAACATTGCTTGCCCTCTCGTCACCTCCTGATTGGAGCCTTTACGCTCTAAGTGCACTTATCACTAATGCTGAGTGCACTTAGAACGCTCCCTAATGACACGACGTGTCTCACTCACCAATCGTTTTCAAGTGTCAAAGCAGTTATTTCATACAGCGTGGCGCCCGAAGAATGAAGTGTCGCAGCTCTTGACAAACAATCGGGGATCAGTGCACCGACTGATCCGTCTGCGTGACTCACACGCCGCCATGTGTTCCCGACCAAGCGCAGGCTGCCTCGGGTGGACAACAGGCAATCGGTCGGAAAAACTGCAGCAGGAAAAGCGTCCACCCTGCTAACATGCCCTTCAGCAAGAAGACGAAAGCCTTCCAGCTCCTTGGTGTCTGTGGTCCAGCTGACCCTGACCTCTGACCCCTTTGAGCATGGATTCATTTCAATCAATAAAGTATAACATTATGCAATTCCAATGAGGCAGATGCCGTCATGCAACTTCTGCAAACCAGCTCAGAAACTGAGGGTGAAAATGGGCTTTCTTTTTGGGAATAAATTGCACTATCCTTCATTTATGACCAAAAAAGATTTGATGAAGCAGTTTCCGTGTCTGTACTGCACTACGGGGATGCTGTTTATGGGCGGGCGGCCAGTTTCACCCTTTAGATGCAGTTCATCACTCTGCATTGGGATTCATCACTAAAGACAGTGTCTTCTCAAACCGCCTGCTCTATCAGCAGTTGTTCTCATTTATTGATAAAGTTATTATAGGCCCATCTCTAAGACGTGCTTTCTTTGAAAGTTGGTATGCCTTTGTACCCGTTCACAGACATGGATCACCCTGTGGATGCCAAGCATTCACAAAGAATAAGGGAAGATATGCTTTATGTTACTTTGCACCACATACTCGGAATATGCTTTAGATGTTTAATTCATTCATTGGTTTATTTATTTTATCTTATTGTTGATTGCTATACTTGTTTTACCTTGTTGAAATCGATACAGCCATGCATTCCTCTTTTATGACTATTTGATTTTAGGGGGGGGCCATGTACAGACTGACAATACCACTGACTGATTGCTGAGTTCAATATGTTTTGTGGTTGTAATGATGACTTGTCCCTCGTCTGAATTTAATGTGATTTAACAAATGGAGTTGCTTTGATGCCAGAATAGGTCCATACCACCACCACCTTCATCATCATCATCATCATCATCATCATCATCATAGCTACAGACGGTGACATTTATCATTTTAACAGATACTCACTGTGCCTGGACTTTCCCGTTTCTCTTGTTCTTTTGTTTTTCAGCAATGTGACATGCAGTCCTAAATAATTACAGTAAAGGCAGCGTGAGAGGTGATCGATCAAACAACTTCAACCGCTGAGCTGAATCTGACAGCTCCTGACGCACCTCATGTCAACATCAGTTTCGTTACTGGGAAAATGTCTCAAACAGTCGACTCACACCTCATAAAAGTGTAGTCATTCGTTCTCAAGTTAGTGGAGGTGGTCTTTCTTTCACTCGGAGTGCCTCTGCCGCAATGTGCGGTGGGAAACCCTGGGTGTTATTACAGGTACACACGAAAAGAGGAATCACAAACAAGGTGGTCCTGGTTACGCCCTGTCCGACACTGAAACACTGCGCAGAAACGTGTACTCCTTTGAACTTATTACAGCACCAATCATTTTCTTCCACTGTACCTCTCCCTTCACAGTTTAAACAGAAGGATTCTCAAAAATATGCCACACAGGTCATGAAGTATTCCATGTGTTTGTGACCTTACAGCGCACAGATTTCATCCGCCTTCGTGGGTCATATGTCCCTAAACTCGAAAGCAACCCATAGGTTAGTCTCCTAAAATAGACCTACAATGGCGGCGGTGTGTCAGCCATTTGTACGGTTAGAGTACCTTCATCTAACAACGTGCTCACTGAGGGGGTTTTAGGATGCAGCCCCTGTTTGTGGGGCCATGTTCTTTCACCAAACAACCAACATATAGAGGAACAATTCTTCCTCTTCCACCCCCCCCCCCCCCACCTGCCCCCATGTATTTAGCTTATTTTTTCAAGAATCACTTTTTGAATGTCAAAAAATCATAATGGGTAGAATGAATCGATAGCATTGTATGTACACACACACACACACACACACACACACACACGCACACACACACACACACACACAGAAAACCAGATTCCCTTTGGTGAGAGCATTTGCCTGCACCCTCTCCTGAAAATAAAACTCAGCCACTATGTATGCTAATTTTGCCTGTCTCAAGTCTGAATGCTATTATGACAGGGGTCAGATGCTCTTATCACATGCGCAAACACACACACACACACACACACACATATATGCACTCACACAGGGCAGGCGGGCTGATGGAGGCGGGGAATGCCTCGTGGTGAGGACAATACAGCAGGTTGACTGTAATCTGCCACTGAGCTCAGATCCACTCCACACAGGAGGAGCGAGCGTGACAAAATCGTGAGAGATCCTTTTTTTCGCTCACTCGCCACCAATGGCTGTAATGCCGCACACAAACACACACGCGGACACGAGCCCCGACATTTCCTCATCCTCAAGACACATGGCAGGCGGACCTGGAGGTGAACCACAGCGTGTGCGAGGTGTGCGTTTTCCACTAGGGCCTGAAAGCTCCTGCAGTAGTTCCATGTGGCAGCAGCACTTTGGCTCCATCTCAGCAAGGAGTCTAAATCTACAGCTACTTTGTCCTGCCAACTCCTCTCCCTCCTTCTCTCTGTGTATCTTTGAGTGACCCTGTGTTCCCATTGTATTGGCAATCATTTTATTATCCTTCCAAAAGACATCATTTTTTACTGTAGCTGCCGGAAGGTTACTCTTTTTTTTTCGCTGTAGCATTCAGAGCAGAACGTTTTTCAATGAATTCTCTCCTTCAGGGTAAGTAGAGACATTATTTAACATTAGAGCTGCTACTCAGAATAGCCAGATTTCGACAGTTCTTTGAAACTATTCACTAACTCCCTAAAGGTGACATATTATGCTCATATTCAGGTTCATACTTTTGATTTGGGTTACCACTTGAAAAGGTTTACATGCTCTAATGTTCAGAAAAGGCCTGCAGCTCCTCTTTTCACCCACTGTCTAAAACGCCTGGGGTGGATGGTCCGTCCTATCGTCTTTTCCTATCTACTATTCCTCAACCTCAATGGAAAACGTCATGAGGTCAAGGAAAGGTGTAAAGGAGGATTCATAGGACAAAGGTCAGGCCAACAGCTCTAAGATAATCTGACTCCACTAAACTTAACTATGTCATTATGCGACAGTGAATGTTATTAACGTGCGTCTGCCGTGGTGAAACTACTGACAATTTGACCGTACCTTTGGATTTCTTTTTATCCCCACCTCTCGATAAAGCCCCAGTCTGCTCTCATTGGCCAGCTGGCCCAGTCTGTTGTGATTGGTCAACTGCTCCAAACTACAAATGTCAGCTCACAGTGTTTGATGAAATGGTGGAGGATCAACTAAGTTATAAGAATGAATCCGGGCACAATACATTTTATATATCTATATATGTAATGGCAAATATATGTAATGGCAATGCATAGTAGCTCTGAAGGCATTTTAGTCCAGACCAAGTGTCTGACAGACACTGACATACAGCTGCACATGTAACAGTTGGTGCTGGCGTAAACTGGACAAGAGTGTCAACCAAGGAAACTACATTCATCACGGTGATTGTTTGTTCAACTCTAATCAAGTCATTTAAAATTGTTTAAACTACCCATTTTGAAGACAAATTACTTTTTGAATCAAAACATAGAATTGCAGCGGCAGACTGAGCCTCAGAGGAGAAGAAGAAGTAAAGTAGTGCATTAAATAAAAATTCTCATCAATGATTAGATTTAATGGCATGCAGTGATTAATCTGACGGATTTTAAAATGTCTTTCGAGTGTCATTAAGAGAAACACTAAAGAAAAAGCCTCAGGGCAAACCTTTCAACAATACTGACACAGAGAGCAGGGGTGAACTTTCTTTCTATACCCTGCAGCTACACAGTGGCCTGTGATCATCGCAGGCGCCATTAGCTGTGTCAGGAGATGAGAGCTCATTTAGCGAGCATCAGAGAGGAGAGCCATGGAGAAGCCTGGCCCAGCTCCCCTCATTAGCCCCAGTGCTACAGTAGCAAGGGCCGCGTTGGACCTGACACATGTAACTGCGGAGCACAGATGCACTAAGTGTTGTGCCAGAGGACACATATGTATTTCTAGAGTAATTTATAAAGTGTTCTTCATTTTGGCTTTGTACTTTTTTTTATGTGGCTCTGCAAAGGACTTTGTGACTTATGTCGCTGGAAAAGTGCTCTATAAATAAACTTTATTGAAGTACTCACAATGCTTATCACAGTTCTACGACTCCTGTTAACTCCAGTAGAATAAAAGCTGATTCTGGTGCAGTGGGACTGTAACTGTCCGTGCCCCGTGTCTGTTCAGGCTGAGGTAAACAAGACGATTTTTACTTCTGTGACAGGAAAATCACTGTCCCAACTACACTGTGCCACCAAAAGCCATCATGTACTCTACTCCATTGCATACAGTAATGTATGTAATAGTATACAGTCAGACCAGGCTCCCCACTGAACAGGTGGAGTAGATGAGAATGCATGTGGGGAAAAGAAAGATATGAGAGCATGCGGACAGTTGGACAACTGAAGAGTCAGTGTGTCACAGAGCGTGTGAGATGGGTCACAGGCGGAACAAGAGCGTCGAGGCGACAGGCTGTGTGCTTTTACGATCTCATAAAGTATCGACTTGGGGGGATTGAAATGGAGGAAGTGAGGAATTAGTGAAAATACATTAAACCTCCACATGCATCCGCAGGTTCAGAGAGGAGAGACCCCGTTTCACATTGTTGAGCAGAGGGACGGGAAGGAGCGAATGGGCGCAGGGTGCCCTAGCAACAGCAGACCGGAAGCCTCGACTCCTCGGCTCGCTGCGCTTCTTGTTTTCATCTCAGAACCATCCTACTCTCCAAACTCACCTGTCACCTTTCCTTTTCTATCATCCCTTCCTTATCCTCATTTTCTACCATGTCTTTTCTTCCCTCCCTTCTCATCTCATGGTCTTTCCTTTAATGCCTTTATTCTCCTCATTTCATTTCCTTCCCTTCGCTCTCCTCTCCTTTCCCTTTTTGTCAGCCTTTGCGCAATGTTTTGATATCATGAGCGAAAAAAAGATATTCATGCATCCATTAAGAGAAATGTACTTTCTGAATAATGCATCTGATCTGTCAACGTCTTGCCCATTAACTGACTTTTATAACCGAAAAAGCACAGTAATGGTGGGGGCTCTACGAAACGGCTCTTTTTTCACCGACTAGATGAACAAGAAAATCAGAGGACCCTTGTTGTGAGTCAGTCGATTTGGAAATCGCACATTATCCGTTCGCGGCCGAAGATGAGCAGTGCCAGACAACACAGATGTATCCTGCTGCACCTCACCCCGCTCGATTCCCTAGTGCAACAACACAACAACAACAACAACAACAACAACAAACCCTTCTCATCCATTAGTGTTTGCTAGGTTGAAGGAGGTCTATGAATTAATGGAAACTCCTCCACACAATTGTGTTACTCGTTTATTTTTTCAAATGGAGGGGGCTGCGGAGGCCAGATATGCTGGGAAATATACAAATTGTTTCTAGACATTTTTACAAATCAGCTCCCGCTCTCTGCGTCCAGTCTGCCACGCAGACAGTGATTTTGCCTCGCACTAATGGCCGCTGCCTTGACTTCCAGCCATTACTCTGCATTTGTTGTCCTTATCGACTAGTGTCACATCTGCGTGCGGGAATGTTGTTTCCGTATTGTGTCTTTGTGGTTTTCCTTTTTTTCCTTCTTGCTCGCAGGGTTGTACTTGTCTCATTAAATAAAGGTCAACAGAGATAAACAGACGCCGGTGATTCATGCGTTTTACTCTTAGCACACCTCAAACACTTTCCGCTACGAAACAGTTCAATCAACATTTTTCAATTAAGAGTGCAAGGCTAACGTAAACTCCTGGTAAAAGAGTGCTTCTTTTCCTTTATGTGTTCTGTTTAACTTTCACGAGTGAAATTAACTTAACAATGTAACTGACAATGACTACTGACATACTTTAAAGGAACACTCCACTGAATGTTGAACACGAAAAGACAACATACAGCCTGCAGACACCGTGGTTTAAAGTTTGGTGTGCAAAAACGCTCCCCACAAGTTAACTGCTCAAAATGCATTGAGCTTGACCTGGGGCTACACATCAGACTACGGACGTGTACACTGGGAGATTCTTGGAGAGCCCCCTTTCAATAAAAATGCATGATAATTTCAACACGGCTGACAATCAGCGTTCGGCTGAGTCACTTAAAAACTCTAATGAACGATTTGTTGCATATATCTCCTCAAAAATGTGCTTAAAGCACTTGCATTACTACCAAAGCCGCATTTAATATGTTAGAAACAGAAAATAAGGCGCTAACCCCTACCACTATCCCTTTACCACAATGCATCGATAGGTAAGCCATTATTTAGGCAAAATACTTAAATACCCCCTCTTGTTTTGTGGAAGATTAAAACAAACTATCCACAGATTCTCTGTATCAACAAAAGATGAATGACAAAGAGACAAAAAATCAAGACAAGTGAGGTCTTACCTGCAGGATCCTGCACCTGTCAGAGTCGCAGCTGCTGTCCTCGCAGGGCTGGAACATGCCCAGTGTCACGCAGTTCAGCAGGATCACCAGCATGGACGCACGCTCAAACCATGTGGACAGCCGTTAAGGAATATAACACAGGAAGGAAACATTCATACATGCATACACAAAAAAATTGCTTTTCCAGGGACCTCCTTGTCTCATTCAAATTCATGAACTTATCTGACGACGTGATGCACATTTGGCTCTCCCAGTCAGGTTCCCTATCAAAAAAATGGTTTTGAGAGGGAAGATGAGCCACGGAGGAAACCAGTGGCTGTTCCCATTCCACCCTGTTAACCCAGGATCTGTCTGGTTTACAGGGTGAGGCCTGTTGGAAAGGGTTCAGATTGTTAGTATAGGCCGCGCATTCACACTTTAAAGGGACCGTTGAGAGGTAGAGGTAGAGACCAAGAGGGATGACACTTGTGAGTGAATGAATGTGAAGACATTTGAGGCAGAGCGCATGATATTTGATTGACCACAGGGTCGAAGCGGGCATTCCTAATGTGGTTAAGAACGAATGGCAGTCTGAGCTACACGACGCCAATCGGTGACGAGAATAAACACAGATTAGGCGAATATTTATTCGATAAACACACACGCTATGACAGAGATGTGGCCTGCACACACACACACACACACACACACACACACAAACCCACATGGATTAGATTGCTACCGTTTCCACGGTGAGCACCCTGTAAACAGCTGGTAAACAATGTTAAACAGTGTAGACCGTTTGTCATCCAAGTGTGTGAGGAGAATGCTGCTTCTTTTCAGCTGTGTATGAGTGTTAAAGTGTGCACGCCGGCTGTGAGGACAAACGACCTGTCCATCTTTTATCGCATTAGCCGCCCCTTGCTCATTCATCCCGCTGACCCATAATGCAGCTGGGTCAGCATGGTCCCGCAGCAGGCACAAAAAAGTAACTGCACGACGAACGACACCATGAAAGCCCACGGTTTGTAACAGGTTTCTCTTTTCTTTTCTTTTTTCCTGCTCAAAAGTAGCAGGCTGGAGTTCCGAAGCAGAAAACCAGACGATGTAACATATCTGTAAAAAAAAAAAAAAGAATGTAGCAGAGAGCAAAGCAGAGAATCTTAAAAAAGGCAGCTCCATATTTGTACATCACTCCTCAAGTAATTTTGGAGGCCGACGTGAGTCTTTTGAGTGAATGAATAATGTAATGCAAGAACATTTATTTAAATAATTTATTTATGGGTGACCCTGGTAACTTGGGGTTGAAAAGTGGCAACTATGAATCACAATGTCCTCCGCCACCATGCTCACTCATTTTCACATTTTCTGTCATCGCTGCTGTCCCTCTCATAAAAAAAAGTTAAAAAGGCCAAAAAAATATCTATTGATCAATTCGTTAGAATTAGGAATATATTGTGGATAGGGTTGGTGGGGGACCGAGACACCTTTTTGAGACAACAGGACTGGTTTCCAGGCTATGTTCACCACGTACTAGTTTCTCACAAAACACAGTTTCATTATTGGGAAGCATGGTATTCGTGTGTGAATCTAGAAAAGGTTCCGCCTCAATTGTTGTAGTGCGAGGGTGAATTAACTAGTCTCTTCGGTGCTAATCCACCTTCCGCACCTCCAAACCCTTTACTTTATACATCACTAAACAAAGGTCGCGCGGCTCCCTGCATTGGCCCTGAACATCGGCACAAGACATAAATCTTGTGCTTCAGAGTCATCCAATTAAAATGTATGTAATTCCAAGAGACGGGGCCAGAAAATGTGATACTCTGTGCGAGTTTCAATACAGTATTGAAGAGGACCTCCTGAATAATAGATGCAGACTGTTCGAGTCTGGAAGGCAGCACAGGATTATGTCACCCACTTGAGGATGCACACAAAGTTCTGCGAGTCCAACAGGGATGCAATTAAAAAGATCAGTCAGTATGGAGAGTGGGATCATTAACCAGGACAAACAAACTCAGACAATCAGACCTGTATAGTGTGAAAGCGGTGGCGCTGGAAGTTTTGGGGGATGCAAACTGTTGCTGACACCCGGTGGTATCATCTGCACGAGCTCACAATTAAGGGCGGAGAAGGTGGGGCTGATTAAAAGTAATGAGCAGCATGGGTTGTCTTTGTAAATCACGGACATAGTTTAGCTTCACCAGCGCTGAGAATGTTTTAGTTCAGGAGAGCTTCAGTTCATCAACGAGCCCAACCAGGCTGCAGACAATGCAAATCACATACGGGACCCTAGGGAACATGGACCACCAGGTCAATTAAAAAAAAAAACATGAAACTATTACTTTTTACATTGGGTTATTTAATCAGAATTATTTCCTGCTCTACCAGAAATATGACATTAATATGAAATCTTTGATTAGGTTATAGCACTTCTGTGCTACTCATAGACCAGAATATATCTTCTACTCTACAACGGCTCTGTATGAATATGTATTTTGACCTAATTTCACTATCCAGTAGCCTTCATGGCCAACTGGCTTTTATAGTGGACTGGTTAATTTAGTGTGTGCTGTTATTAATTTAGCATATGTTCAATTTCAATGAATCAGCCAGGGATTTGGAATGTTTCCAAATGTTCTTCTGCTTCTATAATGTCACTGTTAAACTGTATGAATTTTGACATTTATAATATGGTTTTACTCAGTATTTTATTCCTTCTCAATATACTGTATCAGAACCACACCATTTCCAAATAAACATGGCTTATATACTCGTCAAGTCAGCCTGACAACGTTCACATTAACATACAAAGCAAATCATGAAATAACAATGTACAATGAGGACTATAATGGCAAGAACATAGAACATAAGCGGTGTATGTGTATTGTACAAGAAAGCTACTGTGGTTCTGTATGGAGTCAGACTACATACTGATGTACAGTATATGAGGGCCAGTTGCACAACATTTGTTTCCCTGACCCTGACGCCTCTCAGCATTTTGCAGCTGCAGCACGGCAGGAGCTGGTGTAGTCGATGATCAGGGTTTTGGGGGGAATTATGGTGACTCAGTGTATAACTGCTAAAATATGAAGATCTGTGCTGTCTTCAATTAAGAGTCGAAAGAGATAAAACGTAATATGATTTCTATTAAAGAGTAGTAAAAGAGTAGAAAGCGGAATGACTCACACGAGAAGTTTTTGCAACGAGGATTAGAAACATTCTGTACTTGGTCCACGGTGTAATGATTTAGAGTCAGAGAGTTGTCCAAGACCTCGGACAAGATATTTGATGCTCCCCTCCGGTATTTATTATCAGCGGACAGGAATAATGCAGCAAGAAGAGGAGAAAGAATCCGAATGCCAAAAACTCTCTAAAGTCATCACGAATCATCGGATGAACCTTTTGGCCCTTGGCACTCGGCACCGTGGTACAAAAGCTAGTCATTACTGTCAAGAGTCAACATAAATACTAATGCTGAGCATCATCAGTGTCTGCTTTTATGGACAGAGTGGTTCACTGGTGGCATTACATGGTCTGTTACTTAGCAAGGCTGCTAACGCACTGCAGTGATAAATCTATTGAGATGGAAAAGGTTGAGGTTTGGCGAGTTGGACACACTGGAAGACTGACAAGTTACTGGTGAGCAACTTTCAAAAGGAGAAACAATAAATGTTAATCTTTAAAATCCACATACATTTTACTAATCTCCACATAATCTTCTCTTATATTCAGTCAAAAAAGTATGCTTATGGCAAATATAATTAATATGTATATATATTAACAGTTAATCTCAGGATTACTTGAATGTGAGACTTATTAAACTGCCACAGTGGTTCACCTGGAATCTACGGAACTCCTTTCAGCTCATTCTTTTGATTTTAAAGCTGAACCTTTTTAGTTAATTCTCATTGGTGTACACTGTTTCTGTTCAATATTTTCAACAAAAACGCTCTACAAACACACTGTGCACTACGCACCCCACAGACTTGCAGGGTCAATACCTCAGCTGCAGAGCATGGTGGAGACATTTAAAAAGTTAAAAAGTCAGAAGTAGGTGGAGACCAAAAACAGAGCTAATAGGGAGTGGATATCGGTAGAGACATGAAAGTGAAATAAAATTGGGACTTGTCTGTTAAACGTAACACTTTTTAGTAGTGGTTTTGCTGCTACAGCCTTACTTGGTTTGGTATGACCTTTTAGCTTCGGTGGCTAACATTAGCAAATGATCAGCTAATGTTAGAGGAATGTTGCTGTGTAACTGATGTTTCTGACTCTCCTCTAAAGAATAGATTTTGTGGCTGCAACTTGACACCACACTTTCTAATGCTAGAGCTAGTGAATAGTACAACCTGTAGGAAGGCATTACAAGTAATTAAATCTCTGATCCTGATATATTGAATATGTATTATATGAATAAAGGAGCTCAAAACAAGCAGAGGAACAACATTTTTTTGACAGAGAGTTCTGACTTACAATGGAAGTAGATTTTCATCTCTGATTCCTACTGACGATGCAAGGATGCATGTCTAAACTCTAAAAGCAGCTGAGTAAAGTCACACTCGCTGCCCTTGGAATGCATATAAAAAGGCAGGCCGATTTAACTGGCGCCCCTCAGACCGTGTCAACTGATAAAGGTTAACGACACGCATTGTTTATTGGCTGTCTTTCAACAGCATATAGACAAAGGTTGCACGGAAAGTAATCAAGATGATAGCAGAAGGATGGCGACTGAGCAAAACATTAAATATGAATAATCTGACTAATGTAACCAATAACTCTTCCTCTCCTGCCATCTTCTCTTCCCCTGCCTCTACAGCTGGTGGGCTATAATTAAACAATAAGGAGAGTGTTTGCAGTGTTATGCATTCGACACGAACACACACAGACACACGCACGCACACACGCCAACACACCTTCATGGTGTCAGCATATAAACAAGCGGTGACGCCCTGAGGGATGGATTCAATTAGAGGGAAGACACACATGGATATGCTCTGTCAAAATCCAGAGAGGAAGAAGCCAGCTCCACACCACAGATTCACACAAAACACAAAGAGACACACACACACACACACACACACACATACACACACACACACACACACGCACACGCACACACAAACAAACCCACCGAACTCACCCAACCTACACGACCAGGCTTCCATCAGAGAGGCGGCATTATCAAACTCATCAACGCCTCAAAAAGTTTTCTGTGATCTGCTCTCATGGGGTCTTCTGTCTCACACTTTTTGTGTCTCGCACCCAAACATGCGCACACACACACACACACACAGATTTTAAGTCCCTTTCTTCTTGCCTAATGAAGGAAAAACAATATGCAAGCCTTTTGTCCCCCCCGCCTCTCTGCTGCATCCCACTGCTGATTCACTCTGTCCACTAATGATCTGACACCAGACACGAGGACACAAGCAACAAAGAGGAGAAACAGTGCGCACACTATATACATGTGTGTGTGTGTGTGTAGTTGTTGAAAGTGTGTAACAGAGAGGGGTAGCATGAAAAGAAGGAGAAAGTGCGTAGCAGATTCAAAAGAGCAAAGTTTTCATGCAAAAAATCAAGCTTCAGCTCGTCTCATCAAGTTTTCTCCAGACCTTACTTTTTCCTTCATGAGAGAAGGGAAACGAATCCGCATGGAGACGAGGTGCACACACACACACACGCGCATCGCAAGAGCGATCAATCGCAGACAAGCTTCTCTGAATAGATATTATTCATTGTGTTGACTATAATTCGCACAGGACGTGGTTCCGAATGCGTCTCTGCTCCATGTCCACCCATAACACGCAGCCCTGGCTTTCCGTATGCTCTCTCTAAAAATCTATATCTCCCAAATAGACACTTTGAGCATGAATAATAGATCAGTCCTACACTTGTTGCACATTAGCCTCGCCAAGCCAGAATGAATCCCGGACACTATGGTATTTCTTAAAATATCAAATGTATATGTGTATATATATTATATTAATATATATTTATATTAATCTACCTGAGAATGAAATCTCTCTCTGTCACATACACTAGGTACCGGAACTATCAGTGATTGTTTAACTGATGAGAGCTTCCTGTTTTTCTCACTCTCGAATCTGATCTGATCTTCAGATATATAATGATGCATGGTTATGAAACTGCACGATCTATATCACACCTCCAATTTATTCAGGAATAAATATGGGTGGAAAGACTGAGATAAATTAAAAAAGTAAAGCTGTCATGTTTTTTGTTTTTTTATATTTACAGACTGCAAATGCAAAGTTACTTCCTCATAAATAATAATTGTCAATCAATAACCTCTACAGTGACGATGAATCCCAGAGCTAAAATACATAAGTGTTCTTCGTATGAGCTCCGCCTCATTAGTGACTGTAAGCGCCACGTCTTCTCAGCTGTCATGTGCATTATGCATAACGTCACCAACCCACTCAGTACACACTCACGCTGTGCAGACAGGCTCTGTTCAAACCTCCGTGACTCTATTTCAAATTCTGCAGGAGGTCGCCAAGATTCCAAAGAGAAGCAAAAAAAGTAAAGATAAATAAGAAATTGTATTTGAAATTAATCTTGGGGAAACGTGTGAAACATGAGTGGCTTTGTTGAGTCTTGGAATATAGAATATTTCACGTCATACAACTTTAAAGACGAGCTGTGCAACGAGCGACAGACAGTGCAGAATAACTTGATTTTGACAACCTTCAGGCTCCATGAAGCCAAAAAATGAATAAAAAGGGGAGGAAGTGGATCAACACTTCCACTTCTCCTCAGCAGTTGCTGCAAAAACTCTCCTGTGCAATAACACTATGGCACATAAGTGATACAGTGCTGATAGATGCTCATTGATCTGTAATTAGCCGTCTTCTTTTCCATGGCTGAGGTGGAAGAGTTGGTGGAGTGATACGAGGGAAATGCAACAAAGTGCAACGGGATCGATGGAGTTGGCAAATGAATGCTGACGCAGGTGAGACGTGACTAAATTGTCCACTGACACTTCTGCTCCACAGGTGACACTGAGCAGACAAAAACATCTGTGTAAATACTGTAACGCTCCTCAAAATAAAGCGTGAATTTGAGAGACATATCAGAAATACAGTGTTTCTCCTTCACGGTTTCACGGCTTCAAGTCAAATATTGACTGGCGACCTTTTAATGGTTCAATGGTTTAGTGGCACCCGACTGGAGAACTTCCGCCTCTGACTCGTATGAGGGACGTGCATAATATTAGCATGACCAAGGTGAATGTTTCATATGTTCTTTCACAAATTTTCCATTTGGACGGAAGCTTGATCGGACGACTTAATGACCAACAGACTCAAATCAGAATCCGAAACAGCTCAAGTCAGATAAACAGACTAGGCAGGTCGGATACTTGTTCTGTGCTTGCCACGATTCTTAAATCTTAAGATTTGGAAATATGAGATTAATGACCTTGTTTTAAAATGTTATGTACTTATTTCTATCTTTGAATTCATGGTATATTCTTGAGTTGATCATGAATATGTCTTATTTCAAGATTTCTTGTCAAGTAAAATCATCTTGCTGCATGGACAGATCATCCCACTTGAATGAAGTCCTTTTCTCCCCAAATTAGTGTTCATTTCTTCTAATTGATCTGTTCTGAACAATGATAACTCTCCAATGCTGTACTTTATGTAATATTTAAAAGAAGAAAGGTTTTTATTGTCACTAACATAACACATTTCCTCCGATTTACTTTGACTTAACAATCGGTAGCTCCGATTCAAACAAGAAAAATTCATTAGGATTCGAAAACGTGCTGGAAGGACATGGGCATTGCCTACTGTACAAGTGTGCAGCGGGGGCTGACTGCTTGACGCAACCTGTTGAAATCATGGCACCACGACTCCTAATTATGTTCATGAAAGGAATTCAGATCAAAGCAGAGAGACGATTGTCACAGAGGAAGTGCACAGGGAAAAAAATAGGCATCTTTTCCTAAATTAAAGTTCAAGCCCGACAAAGGCCGAGCCCGGCAGGGGTGGGTGCAAGGTGCCCCGGCACGGGACGCAGCTCGGAAGCTGAGCTGGAGGTTGGGACAGGTGCAGTGACATTTAACCATACGTCACAGTGTGTGTGTGTGTGTGTGTGTGTGTGTCCGTGCCTTCCCTCATTAAAAGCTGTCAGTGGGATTTGCAGCATAAGGCAGGCCGAGCTGCAGCAGCAGGAGGAAATGGACAGATGGGAGAGGGGATAAAGAAAGGGAACAGGTTTAGGTGGGAAAGGTGTGTTATTAGTGTTTTGACAGTTTTTTTTTTTCCTACTGGATAAGGGCCCAGGGAAAGATGCACAAAGTCTAGTTTCCAAACTGGGCTCTTTGCAAACTTCCGTCACATGTTTGCAAGAGATGTTTATGTGATATTTAAACTGCCTTTATGTCCACTCCGTTTGGGGGCGGGGCCACGAGGGGCTAAAGCGTGCAATAAGACTAAACTGGAGACCCAAGTCGTCGCCACTGATATGACCAAGACCACCAGCCATGGCCAGATGATGATGAAAGCAAACTGTGGCCCTGACTGATATCAATCTGATTGCTACAAACAAACAGTAAACCAGCAGCTGGACATATTAGGTAACATTCTCAGGGCCCCCAAACCCAAAAGGGACGTGGGCGAGTTGCCTGCTCACTGATCCAGCTTCATGTACGACCGCGTAATCGACGGTATTGAGGGTTTTTCTGAACACACATTGGCAACCGATGCCAAATAGCATGCCTCACTACATAAATGAATATGCAGGGAGAGTGGAGGGTCCAAGGGAAAATGCATTTTGATTCCCCTTGGTGGTCTGGAACTGTGGATTTGGCAGCTTCAAATGAAATGATGAAATTCATTTTTTGGTGCGATTACTCACTGTATGAGGACAAATCAACCGCCACTACTGGCGGGACATTTTTTAACAGTGCCGTCCAAAACTGTTAGTAATCACAATCAAAACAATTTAAGCGTTTCCTCTTTGGTTAAGATTTGGTCTTAGGTTTAGGCACCGAAAGCAGCCCCGTCTGTGTGTGCCCATAAAGTCTGCAAGTATTTTGATTCAGCCAGGAGTCTGTTGTCCAGAGACAGGAAATAATCGGGGATGCGATTATGAAACGGACAGTGTGAGGTGAAGCCACTCGTGACTGGCCCCTCTCTTTTTCTTTGTTTCCTCAGGAGTGTCATTCCTTCCCTCTTTGAAGAATAAACTTTAAAAAGCAACCAAAGAAAATAAAAGAAAATCTCCAGCAAGACAGGACGGGAGGTAGCTCTGGGTGAAAAGTGAGGTTTATCTCCCAAGACAGAGACATCGGCTGCTGCCTCACCTTTTGCTGCTCATCTGGCATCAATCCCCCCTTTTCACCAAACCCCTCAAAGCTTCTCTCTTTCTCTCTCTCTTTGTGATCACTGTCTTCTCCCATTCTCTCAGTTTTCTGTCTGAACCATCTTACCCCTGCTATTTTCAACAACAATGAAACTTTTTTTTTTTTCCCTGAACATGCCAGAATAAAACTATATTTCAAAAAAAAGGAGACAGCCGAGAGAGGAAGGATGTTCATGAAATATTGAAGGCGACTGCTGCAGCCCTTTCTAATGTGCGATTCGTCACTGCCATTGTGCAAAAAAGTGCGAGAGTGTGCGTGTGTGTCCGTGCATTCACACATTGCCATTGATTTTTCGAGGATGATGAGGCCCCACATGAAGGAAATAGTTGGCAGTTTTCTAGCCGTCTCCCTTTTCCAGTTCTGACCAGGTGGACTTTAAACCTCTATTGATCAGGCTGTGTATCCTTACTTAGCATCTCTCCCCCTTTTACATAACCTATATTCATCCTTCAGCAAAGACTTCAGTTCCAGGGGCCACAATCAGAGCTGCCTCCTGGAGACAGAACGGGTCAAGTGGCCCCGTAGTTATCCACCAAGCAGGATCTGCACCCAGTGAGCTTCATTACTGCATATTAACGATTCGACTGTTGGAGAAGCCAAGTGGCACAAGCACTTGCAAAAAGCTCAACAGTTGACAGAATTACCTCAAAGTCAAACTCTCAGCAAGTACCATTCTCTTATCCGGCTCCTCCGTGGTGAAAAAGGACGGGAACTAAAATGATCAGTCAGAGTCACATCTTTCGATTAACAAAACCCTTCAGGGTCTCGTGTTTATGTTCACGTTGTGGCCGTTGAGTCTCTGACAAGTTTTGAGTAATGACAAGACACACACAAACACACAAACACACACACACACACACACACAAACACACACACACACACACACACACACACACTACACTCGTGTTTGTGTGACGAAAAGAACACTTTGTAGGCTGAAGGTTTAAAAAGCCCGCCTGTGGAAAATACATTTATCGACGAGTGACTGCATTAATTTAAAGCTTCTGAAACAGCTGCTTTTCCCTTTAATAAATATGTTCTAAAGGAAATCTGGTTTAACCACAGAGAGTGAGAAAGTAAAATGATCAAGGAGGGACGCACAAACCTACAATACTGGATATTGTTTTGCTCTGACACACACAAACACAATAGCAGTCGTGAGTCTAATCAGAATGTTAAGACTTAAAATGAGCATTAAGCTTGTAAATAAGCCGCCTCAGCGACATACTGAGAGAGTGCAACTCTTGGCAAAAAGGCCACCATGTTACAGCGAAGCGTCCGGACTGGTGGGGTGGAAAATCCTGCTGGTGTAACACTGTGTATCCCAACCGCTGGCTAACACGGCTTATCAGGGGCCTGAGTCAGGAGCCGGGGAGTTAGGAGGTTGAGGGGAAATAGCGGCAAATTGTTACGCCGGCTTGTATCAGTGCCTACCATATGAGAAATAAACGGGCGAGAGCCGAGCGGGGCGGATGGATGGGAGAGAGATGGATGAGGAGGAAGAAGAAGAAGAAGAGGAGGAGGAGGAGGACGAGGAGGGGGTTAGAACAGAAAAAGAGAAATGTGCGAGAGACTGAGCATGTGCCCGTGGTGAGAGATGACACGAAGAACGGGGCCGACGGGAGAAATGTGAAAAAGTGAAAGATGGGGGCGAAAAAAAGAAGCACGTGAGAGAGGATATGCACCCAAATTAGTTTTATGTCCCTCCAAAACATTCACGTGTGTGTGCGTGTGTGTGTGTGTGTTAGAGAGGATTGGGGGTTAGATGACTGTCCTAATGATTTCCCGGGGGGGGGGGTGATGACAGCAAACACCATTAAACTTTTAGCATCTTACATTATTGATAAACTCAGCCCTCACTCCGAGATGCTGTCCATTCAAATAGGCAGCAACTTCTTTTTTTCCCCCTGCCCCCTGCTCATGAATATGGATGTGCATACAGTGCACCAACAATTCAACTGACACAATGGGGACTCTCAGGAGGAACTGTACGCACAGATCAATTTTTATGTGAGAGCGGCAAAAGAAAAAGGCTGACTTCATGTTTCGGCTGCCTCGTCCATATATTCAAAACAAATACCACTTTATTTATTTTTTTCTCATTCATCCAGCATCGTTTCAGTCCGCAGACGCAGAGTGAACTGCTGCCTCGTGAGTTCTACATATGAAAATATATGCACCAAGGGGGAACGAGCGAATAGGTCCTGCACGCACGCACGCACGCAGGCACGCACGCACACACACACACACACACACACACACACTGACACACACACACACTGACACACACACACACTGACACACACACACACACTGACACACACACACACGCTGACACACACACTTCTCTCTCATCAGCGAGGAATCTCCCCTGTAACTTGCCACTGCGGACTCTGAGTTGCTAAGCAACGCAGGCTTTCGTTGGGAAGTATTGTGGAGTCCCATCTCTACTGCTGTGGTGTCTGTAGCTGAGGTGATGGGGCGGAGATGTCACAGCCACCCAGCGGAACTTTGAGCAATGCGTTTGAAAAGTGTGCGATGCATCTGACAGTCGTGTCAGTGAGAACAACGCCATCGACCGCAGAAACCAAGATGTCTCTCTTCTCCCCGCAGCCTTCTGCTCAGACTGAAACTCCCGCTTCGCCATCTCAGCTTAGTCAAAGCCGGAACCTTAAGTTCCTCACATGGACTTTAAACATGACGGCCCTCAGGTCACTGGTGTGCAATAAGGAGGCAAGAGCGTGGCGTG
The DNA here is from genome assembly GCF_022379125.1 of Scophthalmus maximus. NCBI lineage: Eukaryota > Metazoa > Chordata > Actinopteri > Pleuronectiformes > Scophthalmidae > Scophthalmus > Scophthalmus maximus. The sequence continues at coordinate 6,972,323 of NC_061530.1, forward strand.
ACCACGGAGTTAATCTTAAACCCGCGGGGGTAAAACAGACTCAGATCCACCACCCTCGGAGCAGAAAACGTTGCTCTGCAATCCTTTTAAATGACAGCGGGCCAACATGTGAGCGGAGAGAAAGCGAGGGAGAGAGAGAGAAAAAAGGGGAATGGGAGAGAGTTTTCACACTTTGGTTGGTCACACTCAGTGACGAAATATCCCTTTCTCCACTACAGTCAGCAGGAAGGCACAAAAAAAGGGAAGAGGATACAGTAGATCATGCACTGCTACAGTAGCTCCCACTGCCATTTGCTGCTTCAAATATGCAAATTGCTGCAGTATAGTTTTACGATGTACATTATTTGCCCAGTAAAAAGGCTGTTTTGCGCTGACCCCAGACTGCCTGATCAGCAGCTTTTCATAAAGGCATCGCAACCTCTCGCATGCCGTTTATACTCACGGCCCGGTGTAATGGCTCTCCTTAGTCCTGATTATGCTACTGTGCTGTTCACGCTTGGAGGCTGAGCACAGAGGGATTATATTACCGGGTTCACAGGCGTGGACACAAGATTATAGACAAGGTTAAGGTTGAGTCCGTCACCTGCTTGGATATATCCAAACAGACACAAGACGGACACAAACTGGACGGTTCTGTAAAACCACCATTTAATCATGAATTATTGTGGCCCTTACACCGTAAAGTGTGGGTAAAGGATTGGGGACTGTATGGTAAAGATGGATACAAGTTCAATATTTGCTCAGCGACAGGAGGAAAACTGAGGTCACAGCTCTGCTCAGCCTCAATCTGTGACCAGTCCACACGTCTCCGCAAAATGTCATCATCTAGACATTTTGATGTTTTTTCCTACAGACAGAACATTTTGCAAAGAGAGCGATACATTGCATGCAAACAGACACAGTCACTTTCATACACACTCGCACGTGTATGCGCACGCACACACAAAAGACGGAAAAACACCTGCGTCCAGGAAGTGCTCTCACTGCACTGAAATAGCACGCGTGTCTGTCAGACAGGATACAGCACCATATCTGTCATCTTAATTGACAGAGATGTACTGGCTGTGTGTGTGTGTGTGTGTGTGTGTGTGTGTGTGTGTGTGTGTGTGTGTGTGTGTGTGTGTGTGTGTGTGTGTGCGTGCGTGCGTGCGTGCGTGCGTGCGTGCACAGGTGTTAGGCCATACAGTGTGAGTGAGTGTGAGCCCAAAGGAACATAAAGGATATATTACAGACGTCTCAATAGAGGACGACCTCTGACAGATATCACTCCAACACGGTGTTCATGTTTTGAGAGCACAGGCACACAGACAGAGCAAAGACAAAAAGAACAGAGAAGAAAAAGCTATACAAAGAAAACAGGTGGAGGGATGGAGAGGTGAGAGGAGAGCAAATTAAACAGGCCAAAGCAATGTGGGTATAGAGAAAGCGAGATGAGGGATGAATAATCGATCTGAAGTGTGTGAGGCTACATGGAGTGTTGCGAAATTGAAATTTCTAAGTTCCCAGTCGACTGATAATGCTGCTCGGTACATCATCAGCTGCACGCACACACGGTTTGTTTGGCACTCATACCCATTTGTGTCTCATTAAGTCCGTCATGCACAGATTACTGTCCAACTTCTGTCTGCAGACATGTTGCGATGGTGTTTCTATGCTCAATTAAATTGCGAACTATACGGCTTAACAAGTGAGACCAGACGCCCACTTTCTCCCCACTGCTTGAAATGAAGACAAAATAAAATAAAAACAACTTCTGACACGTTGTACTGGAAAGCAGTCAACTCGAGTATGACGCCATTCCCAGTTCCGACCACCAAATTGCAAGATAAATGGGCCGCAGAATTAATCCCCAGCTGAGTGATTTTTACCAAACACACCCCCAACACACACACACACACACACACACACACACACACACACACACACACAGCGGAAAATAATATCACTACTAATGCCTGCTACTGGCAGATAGACCTGCTGTGGGTTGACACATACACACATTCTCAAAGTCTCAGGCTCAACTGGTGTGTGTGTGTGTGTGTGTGTGTGTGTGTGTGTGTGTGTGTGTGTGTGCACGTTGCATGATAGAGAGAGAGAGAGAGAGAGAGAGAAACAAGAGAGTCGAGGAAGTGCAGAGGTCAGTTCCCTGAAGCTTCCCATTAATTAAGCAATGAGTGAATCGCTCGCTCGCTCTCTCTCTCGGTCTGTTCAGTCTATCTCTCTCGCCCAGTCTTGAGTCTGCACGGCTGCCATTTCATTCATAAGCAAAGCTATTTAAAGACCATTCCATTCAGCGGAATTAGCATTGAATGCACAGAAACACACACACACACACACATACATTATATGAGGAAATCCAGCTGTATGCCACAGCAAACAAATAGGTGATAAATCCTTAAAGGGGGGAGCAACGAGACGAACACACACCTCCTGCTGCACTGACAGGTTAACATGAGGTCAGCTGGATGGTAGAATGAGAGGATAGAGAAAAAGGATTTTAAAAAAAATATAGAAATATGCAAATTGGCGGGAAATTACAATACGAGAAAAAAATGCGACGCCGCGCCAGAATCAGCACGATCAACAGGAGGTCAGTTCTTCCGATGCAGCTGATCTGGCCCCCGGAACAGAACACATGCTGATATTAGGGAATTTAGCAGAGGCACGCTACTGTAGCTTGCACGCACACACACACACACACACACACTATAAACGAGCACACATGAGAGCAGCTCGTGCACACAGGGGATATTTATGCGTGAGACGAAGTTCAAATATTTAGAGCACTCGGAAAAAGCTCATTAGCAATCAGCGCTAACAACGGGAAAGCACGTTTGAGCTCCTGCGATGACGACACGCTCATGTACGCACGCAGGAGGCTAACACGAAAAACCTCATATTGTTAACAAAGACAAATTCTGAGACGATATAACATAGATGTGACGTTTATTTAAGTAACATTATTTTGTCTACCTTTGGATGCTGACAAGTTTGGCAGGAGCAATTCTATAAGGGAAAAAAAGGGGGCAGGGGTTGTGGTTAAAAGGCGCCAGAAAAGGTTCAGAAGTCAAGTTGTGGTGACAAACAGTGCAGAAGTAGCGAGCATCTTCTTGCTCATATGCAGTGAAATGGAATAATTGAAGGACTGGATGCTGATTCAAGAATACGGAAACCGTGGATGTGTTGAGCAGAAGTATTTGTTATAAGAGCTCAATAAAGAGGAGACTTCCGGTTCGCTACACAGATCAACAGGTTCACAGTGTTCGGCGTCCCAAGATGGTCTGCCCATCTCCGGTCTCTGTAGTGTATTTAGTTTTGAGCAATGTCGTCATCGCCCCGCGACTATGACACCTCGAGAGAGACTTCCGCTGTTCAATGATTGTTTCGGCTTGACACAGATAAGAGGACCTTGCTTGGTCCCTGAGTTTCTCAGGGAGGATAGATGAAAATTCCTCAACATACAGTATGAGCTTTATGAAGACACTAGTTTTCTTATCTTCCTGTGCTGAACTTGACAAAGAATGTGACGAGCTTAAAGTCAGTCTTACAGCTGCAGAACAGCAACGCTCGAGCTCTGGTAGTTTCATAATGTGAACACTTTTAAAAGTGTCATCGTGTTCTGTTGAAGAAAGAACTAAGAGCATATTTCAACGTTACCTGAGTGCTAAAAGCTGCTTAGCTGGTGCAGCGTGATTTGAAGACAGGTTTGTTTTCATTACAGGTGCTAAAATACATTTCAAATACCAAGAGGGATATGAAATTGAGTTTGAGGTGGTGGGAACATCACCACGGTGTACGCTCACAATCATACACTGGTCGACAGGTATCTTCTAATATAAGTTTTTTCTATCACTTAAGTGAGCCGTTGAGAGATGTCTCATCATTATTCACTTGGGTTTCATTGATTGTCAAACTGTTATTTTTGTTTGGTTATTTGAATAGGCTGCTATTTTTCAAAAGTTCACCAGCAAAATATTCAACTGAACTGCACACAAGAATAAAACTGTCATAAATATATATTTGAGAACCAGTGACATTTTGCACACAAATGGGAACTGACAATAAATTTGTGCCCATCAAATTATCAATATACTTAATTTGTTTATTTCTTCATCCTCCATAACTAATCAATGTATAGACGGCTGATGGCTGTAGCTCTAGATCAGATCAGAGCATGGACACTACACCAACAGATGAACAGCGCTGCGAAGCATCTGTGGTCAAATCAATATGTGATCATTCATTCTCACCAAGGCAATCAGCCGTTTCAACTTGCTTTCATCTGGAGTCGCTGCATCGACAAGGTAATAGAACCCTGATGTAGTAATCAGATTACAGGTATTTTCAGAATTCCAGCCCAGACACACATACACGTTTGTGCCACTTATGAGCACATTGAAGACACTTAACTGAATTCCCAGAAGACTTCAGGTGAACTCAACCATAACCACCGCATCTCTAATCCCGACGCTGACCCTTACCCTAACTCTCAACTGAACCAAAACAAAACATCAAGTCTTTTAACCCTCATATTTAACGATTGACTTTGTAGGGACACAATTTATCTCCCTTGACAGGATTTAAACGTCCCCAATAAACACGACTGTATGAAGATATTTCCGTCTCCAAAATGTAGGAATCACAAGTACGCCCACCGTCTCTCTCCCTCTCTCTCTCTCTCTCAGTCTATTGGTGTATGATAAGTGGGCCAGTGAGGGTGGTGTAATGTCTGGTGCATTCTGCGCTTTGTCTGGTTCTCAGGGCACTCAAAGTATCCCTCAATCTCCGCTTGGCTGCCGCTTGTGACCACTACTTCATGCATAATACACACACACACACACACACACACACACACACACACACAAACACAACGCACACAGTCATTACAGCATAGGCTTGGGGAACCGAAGGCCCAGACCAGCAGAGCTCTGCTCTGCCTGCCTCCCTCCCACTCTCCTCTCTGCTCTGGTCTCCCCCCTCCGAGCCAAGCCAATCCTCTGGCGCTGAGCAGCCCATTATACAAAGCAAATAAGCCATAGCTGTAGGCTCCAAAAGCTTCTCGGAGTGGGGCGAGCGAGGTAGGCAAAGGAGTGTGTGAGCGAGAGAAAGAGCCCGTAAACCCCAGTGACTCTAAAAGCTTTGCCTATCCAAAAAAGAATGCATTGTGGATCCTAAGTGTCGGATGACTCCAAAACTTTCTCTGTAGCTTTAGAAAAGCCCCAGGTCTGTGTTGTTTGGCTCTCTCCGACATCACAAAGAGAGAGGGAGAGAGACAGGAGGGGAGAGAGGGCGACTCCTAAAGAGAAGGACTTGCAAAATGGAACAACAGCAAATTTTAATCTTTAAGCATAAGCTACTTTTTGACTTCACCTACTGCGGCGGTGATGTCTTTTGAGTTCAAGCCAAAAGCCAAACAAGAACAAACTGTTGTTTAACAGTCAGCAACCCCAAATAACCTCCCCGGGACCCGTGCGCCAACACAGAGCCTCCATCCAGTGCGCTCCAAACCACAACCTCCACAGTCCAGAACACGTGGAGCTCGCTGGAGCATTCCTCCATCCAAACGTGCACCACACTGCGAGTGCCTTTAATTTTTGCTGGTATTAATGCGCTACAAAGCCCTTCATCTAAGGTCACACACACACAGTACAAAAATCTGAACAAATCAAACAGTGTCCACTTCTCCATGACAACAGAGAAAATGTTTACGCTCCACGGAAGGCAACTCCTTCTCATTGGCCATGATCCGGTGTCTATGGCGACGGAGTCGGCATCTCTGTGTTTGGGCATCGTGAGCTGCGAGTGTGTTGATGTTATGTACAGTACAGGAATGTGCACACATATGGCTGTGATTACACAAACACACACACACACACACACAGAGATGCAGCAGGAATATCATGTGTCTTGGAATCAGGAGTCTGACCAATGGTTAATCTTCAAGGCAGCGGTGAGGGCTCTGATTGGCTCTTTTCTTAATTCAAATGACTAGAATGCCTTTTTCAAAGACTGGGATGGGATTTAATAAGAGTTAAGTCACACTTAGATGGGGCGTAAGCTCGTACAAATGTGTTTAAGAGGCATCTTAGTGTATGAGCAAAAATCCAAAAAAGACTGTAAATGATGCCAAATTTGTTATAATATTTTCAAAAAGGAACCAGGAAAAAATCAAATGCACACCCAGTCAGAAACACACACACACACACCCATAATCCAAGTGCAGCCCTCACAGAGGAGTGCCACGGGAAGTAGCTGCTGGCGAGCCCTTGTAATGAGGGAACACCAGTAAGCGCCAGGGGAAAAAGACGCGGATGGAAAGAAAGATGGATGGAGAGAGCGACAGAGGAAAATCCAAACAATAGGAAACAAACAAGGAGGGAGACTCGAAGAACACACAATGACCCTGTTGAGCGATGGACAGAAAGACTAAAAGAAGAAGAAAAAGAAAGGGAAGGGAGGGGTAGAGGGAGTTAAATTGGACCAATATGAATTTTTAATGCAGTTAGTTATATCAGTATCTGTGCAGTGGAACTGCCAGTGTGGTATTTTGTTTTCCATATCGAAAATCAGCGTTCTTATGCACCGTTTTCAGGAACCCATGCCCGAAATCCAGCTGACTGCATGTGACGCAACATCTCAGACCACCTCAAGAGCCACTTACCAGTTTTTATTGGAAGCAGCAGGGTCTGCCATTCCTGTGTTGGATAAAGATGGCCGACCCGAGCTCAAGGGATTCACAAGAAAAAAAGATGCATACATGTAACTAGCATGGTTTCCTCCACTCATTGATTTCAGCCCTCATTGTGTTCCGTCAGATCTTTTTTTTTCCACGGTGTTGGAGCTGTATGAATTTACCATGAGTAGAAATGGGAACACTGCATTTGCAAAAAAAGACAATGGTCATTTTTGGAAACTTGCCTCGAAGTTTCATGGTTGAAAAAACTAAAAATAGGGGACAACAGATTTAATTTTGAGTATGCAGAGAAGAAAGTGTATTTGTACAGAATGATATAGCGGGTGAAACGGGGACGCGAAAACTTAAAGAGGAATAAAGGGGCAACAAGAGATCATCAGAAAGGGTGGGTGAGGTTCATCAGTAAACATTTGGGGGGGCAGGGTCAGGAGAATCAAAGGTACAGGAGCCACGAGGGGCGGTCACCTCTCCTGGGGCCCTGAGCTCCGCTGTGTGAAGTGGCCGACGCCTTCCCAGGTGCACAGAGCACATACAATGTTCCTTTCAAACAGAAGCAAAGAGACACACAACAGATCTGTATCTCTCTGCTGCACCGACGAACAACAGAGAGACAATATTCCCTGTTTTCCAAAAATGTTTAATAGCATTTTTTAAAAAGAAACAAATTGAGGCACAACATGGCAGAATGCTCGAATAATGTGTTACCCTATCCACCAGCTCGTTCAGTCAGTTCAATTGCAGAAGGTCAACAATAGAACATCCAATCATCCGATGCAGCAGCGCAGCACGAGTATGCATCTTGCCTGCAGGGAGAAACAAACACACTTCCCTCTCGCCGCTCCTCACCACCCGCTTGCCTCTCTTGATGCGATTTAGGTCCGATTAAAACTTTTGCTCAGACGTGCGCCTCACACACACACCGAAATTGATTCTTGCCAAACGAGCACATCACCACCTCAGATGACAACTCGGGTCCTCCGGGCAGACACTCTGTTTCAGATGTTTCCCGTTTCATCCCAGTTTGAATCTATTTTCCATAATCCAAACCGTCCACCACCTGTTCGATTTGCATCGGTCTGATCTGGGTGCGATCTCTTTCCGCAGTGTTTGTGCGAGGGTTTGGGACATATGGCACTGAAACCTGTTCAAGTCCGTAGCTCTGACCACCACTGGGTCGGGGTGATGTAGAACACCTGGATTTTTAAGCACGAGTCGGTCTCCTGATGCACTTTAATGTACCTGTCGATTGCAACAACAGGCCGTGGTTTAATGACAGTTGTGCAACCCGATGGTTAAAAGACCGGGGCTGATCAAAAGCAGCTTTGAGACAAAGTGGCTAAGCTTGCGTGAAACATCATTAGCGATGCCGCCAACAGGCGTGGAGCCGGACAGGGATGTCAGCGGGGTTTGGTGCACATTACGGTCACATTTGCCGGCGTTGTGGCCAGTGGATAAGCGGGCCCTAATAACAGAGTGAAAGAGCCAGCTGGGGAATGCTAATTTGCCACATAGGCTAACAATCAGATCTAATGGGCGCCGAGTAAATACCAGCGGTTGGCTAATAGCCATTAGTGTCCTACAAGAGAGCCAGATAACTGCAGCATCCCACTATTATTTGGAAGTGTGTGTGCGCGCGTGTTTGTGTAGATGTGTTTTTGTCCTGAGGACCAAACATCTTCTCAACCAGGGTGAGAGAAAATATTATGAGGCCACTCTGCCAGTCACCCATTTGCAAAGAGTGAGTTTAAGGTCAGAATAAAAAAGTTGACAAATGCAATGTTTACTTGGAAAGCGTGTGTTTGTGAAATTGGGCTGATGATTGGTAGCTTTATTGAAATAGGTTTGAAAAGTAATTTGTTGTAAGTCATGTCATAATAGATGTGAGGATTCTGCAGAAAGTGTCCCTCTGCTGACGCCTGGCAAGAATACAGAAAAACTAAAGAGGAACATTTAGAGGATACGGCTCTAAACACTAACTCCATTATCCATCCATTGGAGAACCCACGCATTCACGGGGAGAACATGCAAACTCCACACAGAAAGGCCTTGGTTGGTTGGAACCGGGATGTGGACCCAGAACCTTCTTGCTGCAAGGTGACAGCGCTCACCACTACAGCGCCGCACAGTCGTCCAATTCATCAATGAGTGATCGTCTTTAGAACTGCAGTTTCTAAGGGCGAGGGCTGTTGAAGTTACTGACACGGCTCTTAATTGGAGTGTCATCAGCAGCTAGGCTAACCCCTATTTAAGTAGTTAGAGATTAGAATCAGTAAGACGGCTTGATCGCAGCTAATTCACTGGGATCAGAGAACACAAGACATTAATGGAGCTCCTATAATGAGTGACCCATCAGCAAATAAGGGCTGAAAGTCACTTTGTTGACTTTAAAAGGGTGGTTGGAATCGAGGGGCCTGTGGGAGATTAGGGAACCGGCGAGGGTTGGACTGAATGGATGTTCCATAAAGATCAATTTTGCCAATCATTGAAAGGTCATACTGGTGTTAGCTAAAGCCTTGGGCCATGACTTTCACTGTGATCATTGCTGGTTTTTCTGCCTCATTAGTGCAGTTATGTCGCCTGTTTTTTGTACCATTTATGTGCAATTTTCAATTCACCTAAATAATTGCATAAATAAGCTTTTCCACCAGAGGAGCCATCTTAGTGTACTGTCACAGTCTTAGGGCAGAGATCTGTTTATTTACAGTGGGACAATGGAGCAGGCTGATCAACCAGGGGGCCCTGCTCCGATGCCTATAGTCTAAGGCCCTGTCTACACGAATGCAATTTTTTTGTAAATACGCAGAAGTCTTGCACGTTTGGGCCTCCCGTCCAGACGCACCCGAGGTTTTCGCTGCCTGAAAACGCACTCTTTTGAATCCAGGTCCCAGGGTGGAGAAGATAAATCTCCCCCCTGCGTTTGTGTATTTGAGTTTGTGTAAACACCAGATACGCATACGATGATGTCATCTGTATGCTCCGCCTCTTCTTCTTCTTTTTTGGTGGAGTTCTGTTGCAGAAAACAGCGCCACATATAGGCCGGGAATAGGTACTACAGTGTTTCTACAGCTAGATGCGTCTTTCCAATGAATCCATCATTACGGAGAAGTTTCAGGCCCCCCTGCTGAGGAAAATGGGGGGGGGGATCGTTTTCGAAATATCTTGTGGTGTGGATGGGGCCTAAATGTCACACAGACAAGCCTGTGCTAACATGAGAGGGCAGAGCTAACTGGCCGAGTCGTACACCAACATTCACACAATTACATATAATCATTCTATCTTGGTGCTTTTCAGTGTGGGAGGAACTAAAAAAAAAAAACGTGTGCGCGAGCGAAGGCGTCAAACATCCATCAGCGCTGACAAAAGTAAAAAGATGGAAAAGGCATTGGATTGACAATTACATTGACAAGCGATAACCACACACACACACACAAACCTGTCAGAGTTAAGTATCTCCTGACACGACGGCAGTGGTAATCAATTCCCATTCGCACTAGAGCCAGGGTTCTCATTAAACCTGGGGTCCACTCTTTCTCCTCTCGGACTTTCTGTCTCTCTATTACACACTCCGTCTCTCCCCCTTTCACTCCCTTCCCCTGGTTACGGAGGAGAGTAAGTTGTGGTTTAATCCCTGCATCATTTCATCTCGAGGAGGTGGAGGCTATTGATCTGCACACGTACACACACACACAAACACACACTTGGAGAGTTCTATATACTGTAGTTACAGCTATTTCAGGAAATAAATGTAGTATATATATATATATATATATATATATATATATATATATATATATATATATATATATATGCAGTGTAGAAACAGCTTTATTTCTTCTCACACCCAGCTACTACGATAGAAAACGCTAGCATTTGTGCACACCTACCATCTCAACATCGGTGCATTACATTGTCAGCATGCACTCCATGTTTGATCGGTAACTCTTTGATACAACATCAAGGCAGCTTCCAGTAGCGCTACGGCCAAAAGAGAAAGGCTTATGGGTTTCGGCTGTTTGATGGAAGTCACAGGCCTGCCAACATTTACATGTACTGCTGTAACCACTACAATCAGCCGTCTGTCTTCTCGACACAAGTTGCAAATGTGTGTGGGCGGCTACCTGCGAGCAGCGCTGTGGAGGCAGCAGGTACGGGGCTGCGGGGGCCTGAGGCGCACAGCGCACTTCCACTGCAGGGATGAAACAAGCTTAGAGACTAAAAACTCTCTCCGTTCCATTAGCTCAGCAAGCATGTATTTCCACAACGCGACGCCAGATTCGGAGGGAGGGGGTGGGAGGGAAATCCACCTTGCGCTAGGTGAATCCTAATTAACAGAGGATTCCCATAAAGCTTCGGGATTTACCGTCAGGCTTGTTGGAATATCTGACATGTTGCTGGCTAACAAGCTGACTGGAGAGGGCAGTAGCATGTGACAGGAAGAGGGGAGGATGGTGGAGTATAATCTTTCTTTCTGTTTTTTTATTTCATTTTTTAAATCGGCTCAAAAACAAAAGACAGCTTCTTTCATTTGCAGGGAGAGCTTTGCAACGAAAGCAAAAAGCACTATGGTTGTCGATTCTTGTTACTGAATACTGAACCAGTGAGACCATCCAGAGCCCAGAAACTCCCTGTCCTGCACCTCTGTTCTTCACAGAGGAATGCTCTGAAGAGAATTCCCCCGAACCTGGATGACTCCTTGAGAGCTATAACCGTTACCTGAGTCTCTACTGATTGATCCACCAGGTTGATTCATGCGTTGTGCTCTCTCCGTATTCTGGAGCTGATGGAGGTCAAGACGCTGCTGTCTTGTGTCACAAGCGGTGTCAATCAAATCTGATCCAAAATATTCAGTCCTCATGAGGATTATACCTCAGGGAGATTCCCGTAGCTTTGGCTGTGGCCTATATAGTTATGAATATGTGAAGACAAGTTTTACGGGCTTCAGATTTCTAACAAACAACTCAGCGTATGTGCCTCCAAATTGCAAACTCTACCATGAAAGGCGGCGTGTTTACATCAGCCTGCAACCTGAATGGGTCTAAAGGGCTGCGCGCCAGACTGCAGCGCTTTAGACATGAAGAGAGTGAAGTGGCCATGCTGCCGCTACACACTGCATGGTGGTCTTTCTGCCCACAACACAGGCTCCATCAGGTTGTGTGTATGTATTTTCACTGGCAAAAAACGGAACACAGCCTGGATTTGAGAGTCCAGGCTACTGCCTTGACTGAATGCAAATAGCTTGTGTGCACAAAAAAAACTTAAGCTGGATTGGAACCTTATAGCAAGTATATGTACCCAGATGAAACTATGGCATAACACCATTAACATCTGATGTACTGTAATGTACTGCACCCTATATTTTCCTGGGAATGGTCAAGATGCACAAGGAAAGTTCCACAGGTGCACATAAGAGGAAGAAACAGTTTATTCTTTAAAGAGGCAGGCTACAGCAATAATACCGCAGATGGACGGCCCGTGAGATCTCATCTCCGTGTCGTATCCATCATGAGCAACCACGGACTGATGATGAAGTCTAAAATCCCTCCACCCCCTTTGTCTGACTGTCACTTTCCATATCCGTCTCCATTCATCCCTCTCCTTCCTCCTTCAACGCCTGTCTCTTTCTGTCCATCCCTCTCTGCATCATCCTCCACGCACGCGTCCTCTCCAGCCATCGCAGGGAGAGGCCGCTGCCGATTTCCACGCAGACTCCATTCCCTCACCTCCAATTCTGACTTCTTCCTCCACCCCCGTAACCCCCGAGCCATCGATCATCCAATGAAATCTGCCACCGCCAGTCAGATGAGGTGAATTGGTTGACATACAGGGCAACTTAGACCGGTCAGGTGTATCTTCGTTTCTTTTCTGTGAATGGATGACTGCGAAGCTGTGTAAGGAGTCGCTTTTTCTGTATTTGTGGAAATATATAAACTCAAAGAACAAGATTACTGTTGCGGATAAAATATGAAACGGCTCTCTGATGTACTGAGAGTCACAGCCACAGTCGGTCTAACATATGAAACGTTCACACATGCACAGATTGATTAACGTTATCTCAGCTTTAGCTGACCTGTGAGATTCATCGTATAGCAACGCAGCTACACTCTCTGTATCGTGTGTGTGTTTGTGAGTGTGTGTGTGTGTGTGTGTGTGTGTGTGTTTGCGACAGAACTGAGAGCACCTCCAGACACCATTATGGCGCAAATTGCCAGTGTCCAAGGGGAAGTCAGATATTTTCGCTGGCAGCTGATAATTTCTCGCCACCGCCGCCGAAGTGGGAGGGTAAAGTCGGAGTTCAGCGTTTGACCCCTGTCCTGCCAAGGACAATGTCGTTACAAACGTTGAGAACGTACAATTACGTGGCATTAACAGGTCTTAGTTTTGTTGTTGTTGCTTTCAGGCTTCGGGAAAAGGCACGACTCAGCTGAGGCTGATGGGAATATCAGTAGTTTTTGGGGTATTTGGTCGTAAACCAGTATATGAGACACATTCAGTTTCTCACCCCCCGCCCCCCCCCATTATGGTGCTAAAGAAGAAGAATGGAAACTCATTGCCTCAAAAAAATGAGGTCAACGAGATATAAGTTATGTAAACCCACCAATTTAAGTTTTTGGTTTTTTTGGGAAGCAACAAGTTTCTAGTTTCAAGTACAATAATGTATTTTATTTGACTGTGTACAAAATTTCATATATTTTTTTAATTTAATCATCATTTAATCAGGCAAACTCATTGAGATTAAAAATCTATTTTTTTCAATGACTTGATATGTTGCTGTTGACATAGTTCAGTTGGCCCAAAAGACTGGCATTCCCATCCATAAAGCCACGCCTCTGATGATAGGAATGATTCATTAAAATGATCCCCCAAAAAAGGTTTTGGATCTTCAGGGATTGTTTGTTTGTGTATTTGTTCATTGGTTGGCCATAACACTGAATGCAGATCATTACTGAAACTCAACGGAGAAGCTAAATGTGAGGATTTCTGCAGCAAGGCTGTGAGGATTTGTCGTAATTAGATTTATGGAAATTTACCCTCAACAGGCTGTATTGTAAAATTGTCTGGAAAGAGAAGCTACTTTCCTCTGATCTCAACAGCAGGTTTATGGTGTGTGTGTGTGTGTGTGTGTGAGTGTGAGTGTGAGTGTGTGAGTGAGTGAGTGAGTGAGTGAGTGAGTGAGTGAGTGAGTGAGTGAGTGAGTGAGTGAGAGTGTGTGTGTGTGTGTGTGTGTGTGTGTGTGTGTGTGTGTGTGTGTGTGTGTGTGTGTGTGTGAATGTGTGAGTGTGTGTGCGCTCGCGCGCGTGCATGAGTGTTCTTGGTTGACTGAGTTATGACTCTGGAAAGAAGCGCTGAGATTCTTCATGCAAACTGCATCAACACCTTAGGCTTGAAATATACACACTGCAGCATTTTGAGAAAGGAGGGAAGCCTCTCTTTTTCTTAGCAAACTTTTTTTCTTTTTCTTTTGTGAGCTTCTCTAACAGCCCTTGGTTCTCACATAAATAAAAGTGCAAGCTCTGCATCTCCTCTTCCAAAAAGGTAAAATTTTTTCATTACAAGCACAAAGCAGAGAGTGTGTATCAGCAAAGAGGCATTTGCAAAAACACATACAGTAGACCAAGCACACACACACACACACACACACACACACGCATGCACACACACTTACACACTGCTGAACTGCATCTGGTTTGGGTTATCACGTCGATGGTGGGGAAGTGCATTGGCGCCCTGCTCCCATTGGTCCCTTGCTGCCGGCACTGGTTTTAATTGGCCATCTTAGTGCCAGACCCTCAAGCTCATGCTTGCATACACACTCACCAACCAACACCAACAGACACACACAGACAGCCACACACACACACACACACACACACACACACACACACACACCACTAGCTAGGGGAACGTTGCAGAAAAAAAAGAGGGAATGGTGGCTAAAGTTTCAAAGTTTAGCTAATTGGGAGCCATTTTATCCGCCTGTCTTTTTTTGTTTGTTTTTGTTGCTCACATAGACACAAGTGTTAGACTTATTGATTCTGCACAATTAGCAGAACTATTAATACCCCGAGGTGTGCAGTAGAAAAAAGCGCTCCGCAAGAAGGGGTAAAAAACGTAAAAAGAAGAGTAGGCGAGTATTGTTTTCTGCAATGAAAGCACAAAGTTAAGGCCTATGATAAGGTTTGCCCCCGTGTTAGGTACACACACACACACACACACACACACACACACATTTGTGATCTCCCGAATTCAAAGCCAGTCTTGGCACTTGGCGAACTGACAAAACTCTGAACCACCAGGATAATACGCAAAAAAAAAGGTGAAATATTTCATTTCACAAACACCACATCACTGCTTCCTCTCAACACTTCCCAAAGATGTCAGGTGTTGTCTTGCACAACTGTGATTCGCCGTGACTCAAGCACAGGAATCCATCAGAGACACCCCAGTGCATGCAGAGTCAAAGCGTGCTACCACCTCACCACTTGTCTATACAATCCTAGTGAAACTTCCCCTCCTTGGAATAACACTTGAGTGTATCACATGAGGCCGCGGCACTCGTCCGTGAGACCGTAGTTCTCTGGGAACAAACCGCACCGGGATCAATCAATAGCAGGGCTCTGGTCGGCGGCCAACTGGGGATCGGTTACCTCACTGCATCCCACAGAGAGAAAATATAGGTCTCTCTTTCTGCGTGTGCACTATAGCTGTAGACACAACAACCAATAGGAAGGGGCTGAGAGTGAAAAATATGAGAGACAATTACATGAGGCACGGAAATTCCCCCAAGTTGTATTGTGTGATTTTTCTTGTTCAGGATATTATAATAAATGGTCAGTGCTGAAGAATCGTTAAATCCAGCCGCGTGTCTGTTTCATCTTACTTGTTCAGAAGAAGCCATGATATGGATAAGCAATGATTTTGAAAAACTGAATAGAGGAAGTCAACTTGCACTGTCAAACAAAATGGTTAATTGTTTGTGATTACTTCTGATGAACTAATCCATTAAATGACGAGTTGGAGAAAGAGTAGGAGCCACAGATGCCAGAGTATAGACTGGCATCTACTGTACCGATTGGAGAAAGAAGTGAATGATGCACAATACGGTCTTTTAAGTGAAAGAGACCACAGAGCTTCCAGCGCTATACTTCAAGAAGACGTGTGAATGAATCTGTTGTTCCCCCTGTTGGAGCGGTGCATCTGCGCTTACTACAGCTACTGTTCTCCACAAAGGAGCAGACTAGATTGTTGTAAGGGCTGCCTTTCAAGTCCACATCAGTAACGGAGAGGTGTTCGTTGGAGCACACCTTTTAAAGATCACACAGAGCTAAGTGTTTCCCCTCAGGTTTTGACCGAGTGAACAAAACATCCTCGCAGAAAAAACAGGAAAGAAGTGGAAGAAGAAAGAGGGGAATTATAGAGAAAGCCACAGAGGGACAGAGGAAGAAAACGAGCCCACGAAAAAGTGAGAGAAAGAGCACAAGCTCCAGAGGGGAACAGAGAGAGAGAGAGAGAGAGAGAGAGAGAGAGAGAGAGAGAGAGAGACGCTTTGAAGTGTCAGGCTGCAGGCTTGGCTACTGATGGCACTTCTAATGAAGGTTGGGCTGCTGCTGCTGGTGTGTGTGTGTGTGTGTGTGTGTGTGTGTGTGTGTGTGTGTGCGCGCGCAATGTGCACCGTACAGAGTGAAAGGTCTGTGCAGCGTTTGACTCTCCATAAAAGTTCAACAGCTACAGGGCATTGGAGGAAGGCCATGCTCCACCACAACACGCTGGCCCCCAAACCTGCCTAATGCTTGCTCCAAACACCCACACACACCCACACAGAGAGAGACACACACACACGCGCGCGCGCGCACGCACACACACACACACACACACACACACAACATCAACACAAGCCCACAAAGCACGCAATGCTGAGATCATCTAAAAAGCCACAAATATGGCCAATCAAACTTTAGGAATAAAACACATTGATACTGATGCACATGCGCGCACACACACGCACGCGCACACACGCACACATTCTCAAACTACTAGCCACAGACTTGGCAAAATTCGACCATCCCGTCATATGGTCAGAACCATAACACTAATGCAAAAAAGACGGAAAGTATGACTATCATACATCCCGACGAGTGGGACACGCAGCGGAGTGTATTGAAAGTGGCACATAAAATATTAATAGGAGAAACCGTTTTGAGCTAACACAAACCAAACCAAGCACCGGAGACAAACAGACACACGGCGGTCGCCTTTTGAACAGGAAGCAGGAATGACTCATCATTCACCGGACACTCCAACTCATGGCTGCTTCTGTCTTCACCCAGCTGTGTCCTTGCTGTGCGTGTGTGTTTGTGTGTGTTTCCCTTTGCTGCTTTGGACTGTCCTGCCTCAGCACACAAATTCAAACCCACACACACACCCACACACACATTGTTTTAGGTTGTCTGTATTTTATGCTTAGTATTAAGGGAAAGGACTCTATAACCCCCACACACACACACACACACACACACTCGTAAGACCTCACACAGTTCTACTCCAGCTCAGCAGCAAACAGCGAGAGACACTTACCACAAATAATGTCAAATATCTTACTTGTGGCAATGGCAACCAGCTCATTGAGGCAGTTTGGATCTTCCTCTCTGACTTCCATCGCATAAAATAAACACAAATCTGCACAGAATCGTAGATCGATCAAGAAAAGACACGCCGTATCGTTCTAGGACAATTATTGTGTTGACTTAGTAATGCAGTGCAGATTGCCTGTTCATCCTTGGGTACCATTGCAAACAAAAAGAGAAAATAACTAACTGAGCATGACTCTTAATGGGGCCAATTTGAAAAACCCTGTGTTTTGTGGTCCAGTGGAGGACAAAAACCTAATTAAGACACTTTATGTTCGCTTAATTTACTGTATAATCACGGTATAAATCTGCATTAAAAGACGGATAACATAGGTACAGTGATGTATGATGAGTATGGGTATTTGAAGGGAAAGCTTTG
This sequence comes from Scophthalmus maximus, assembly GCF_022379125.1. Lineage (NCBI taxonomy): Eukaryota > Metazoa > Chordata > Actinopteri > Pleuronectiformes > Scophthalmidae > Scophthalmus > Scophthalmus maximus. The sequence goes on from NC_061530.1 coordinate 6,990,021, forward strand.
CAGCCTGAGACTTGCTTCAGCTCGCGGCCATGACTGTGGACACCTGATTGAACTTGATGGCCCCGTCAATCAAGATCCTCGAGTCACTTTGTACACACATTCGTGCGCACACAGTCACTAGGAACCATAACTGTTAACAAAGGCATATTGCAGGAGGTAACAGGGTGCTCATGAACACTAAAAAGATCCGTGAGCAAAGTAAAGACAAAGCAATGAGGGGAAGAACGGCAAAGGAGATGAGAGGGAAGGAAGGAAAAGAAAGGAGGGGACAAAAGGGAAGGGAAGGATAAGAGCCGATGATGGAGAGAAATATAAAGGTTAAAGATCCAGGGTGGTGGAGCGGAGAGGGAGGGAACAGACGGCCATTCCCTGTGGTGCTGTTTACATGAAATCTAATGCATCTCGGGGGACTGAGGATAATTAGAATAATTTGCAATCGGTCACCGACCACCACAAAACGGCACCCACTCCTCCTCCTCCTCTCCCTTCCCCTTATTCCTTTGCTGCCCCTCCGTCCGTCAACACCTCTCCTCCCCCGGCGTGTATTTTTTGAGTCGCTCTGACAGGTGAGTTTTTCGCGATATTGACCATTAGATCGTTTGCCTCGATTTCCGCCGTGCTACTGTGGCCAGCCGTTCAGCGGGTCTTCAGATTTCCGCCCTGCGCTCACTGTAACATTACTGGGACCAGTAAGTCCATCCAGTGAGCTCAACCATCCTAGCTGCTCCCATCAAGCACCCACCTAATGACTGCTGCAGGGTTTTGAACCCTTTTTGCAAAGCCTCTCTCCATAAACACGATCACTCGGCACTAATGTACAATTTATTCCTAAAAACGCTTGATGATGGAGAAAATAACAGTCATTAAAAAAAACCTCCATGTTTTAATGTACCGGCATGTTAGTGCACACAATGGACTGAGAATCCAGTAAAAAAAAGTCCACTCAGGACTGCTATAAATGAAAACAAGAGTCTGTCTTTGTTTACTGAGGCTTGAAATCAAGATTAATATGATTCGTAAACCAAAGTAATGGATCCTTTTGCTCGGTACTGTTTGTTCTTTCAATAAAACCGTGCATGCAAATGCACGCAGCAAATGAACCACTCGCAAATCATACGGCTTACTCACTGCTCTGCTCTGGTCCCCCGAGGACTGCAGTTCCAGTATTTACACATTGTTCGTTGGGGTGGGAGGGAGCAGGCGGGAGTCACTAGCCAGGCCTCAAAAACATGGCACGTATTGATAAAAGTTGCCCACACACAGAGACTGATAGCTGGGTTGGAAGCCTGCGGGCGGTGGTAGGACTGAGCGGCGTTTTCATGAATCAATGGAGGCCAGACAGAGGGCGACAACCGACCTGCGATCATCCAGTCGATGCGAGTGCGGTGCCAACCAAACAGAACGCTCCATTGAAGGAAATAAACCTGTGGTCAATTCATGAGCTTTAGTTCCACGACCTTCTCATGGCCACCATCAGCTGATATCGTCATTACCTGACGAGTTGTATGACGTATGAGGAAGAGGGTCGGAGGTGAGCGAAAGTTCTGGAAAAAGCGAGTAAATGACCCCGTCAAACTAATGCACACCTCAAGGATGAACATCCGTTCTCACAGATTAACAAGTCTGGGTCAAAAGCTGGTTCATAACGCTGCACCGCGTACAGTCAATGTGAAAAACTGTTGTGGAACTGCAACATTCCTACTTTTAATGGGAAGTACAGCTATATTTGCATTATTCCTAGGGTTGGCAAGTTTCAGCCCTTTACCTGTTTGCGTCTCGATCTCCTACCCGCTCAGTCTGTGCGACTAAACCCAACCTCCTTTCCTTTTTCGTCTACCCCCCTCCTTCATACCTTACTTCCTTCACTCTCCCTGTCGCTTTTGTCAAACTCTGTGTAAAACTGTCAGCAAGCGGCTTTTATGGGAAGCAGCAATTACAAGAGGGGAGGCAGGCGACACACACACACACACACACACACACACGCACACACACACGCACACGCGCACGCACACACACACACACACACACACACACGCGCACGCACACGCACACACGCACACACACACACACACACGCACACGCACACGCACACACGCACACACACACACACACACACACACACACACACACACACACACACACACATGCACAGGCGTCTCAAGTATGTTGCAGCAGGAGCAACCTCAAAAAACTGTCCTCATCACTTTGGATAATGCATTCTCAGGACAGAAATAACTAGCTGGAGCTCTGTGTTCTACCCAGTTTCATTTACATAAAACTCCACTGTTTGAGCATGACGAGTCGCTGTCGCGAGCAGCAGCCGTGGGCGCTCCCGTTTGAGCGAACATACAGTTCTATTTGACATGCAAATGACCCGTGATGGACGCAGTCCGTGTCCACTATTGAGCAGCCAAGCAAATGTGAGTATATTCCGTTTCCCCGTACCCATACACACTACTCCCCTCTGTCGTACAGAGACGTATCTCACAGCGGTGATGTGACGGGGCCCAGCAGACTGCCCTATATTCTACCACCCAATCCATGATTCACATAGCAGATGGGCTGCGAGCATGACACACATGGCACCCGGTGACCCCAATCCAGTAGGTCAGTGAATTGTCAAATGGTTAAGAGCGTGGTGTCGGCGGTGGCCGCACGAGGGCCACTCTTCTAACGGCCAGTTGTCCTCAGCCACTTGCTGCTCAGTAAGGTGACTCCTTGATCTGTCGACGGGGGAATTAGGGGCAGAGGCAGCAGACCTCTGTAGATGAGAAAAGAAACTATTAAGAGACACAGTACTAAAGAAAACAATGGACACATTGCAAGAGCAAATTCTGCGATAGACAGAGATGCTGGTGATAACTAGTTTTAGTTTGCAAGCTGACTATTGTCAGGTCAATTTAAAAAGACAATACTTTTTATTAAGGGGAATCAAGAGAGACCAATGTCTCTCTGCAGCTATTGTACGAGTAATCTGTGGCACCACGTGTGACGTCTCAGTATGAAAAAGAAAAGAAATTGCCCACACAAAAAGCGAAACGAATGGTGTTTTCTACCAACAGCGGTAACGTTTTTCGCGCAGAGAGCGGAAGGCATCCGTCTCCGTCGTCTGCCCCGTGGGGGAGCGACTCTGACATGGTGTGAACATGCTAATGGTCTCACTTCGAGCAGCCACACCTGGGCTTCACACTCACACATACTGTACAGAGCACACGCAGACGCACGGGGAGCAGAGAGCAGGCGGACGGGCAGGCGTTGGAATCCGAAAAACAAGATCGTCGACAACAACAGAAGTCGCGATGACTGCGCCTGTCGGCACCGCGACTATTTCAACTTCACCTGAACTGTACGGCAGGATGCCTTCAAATCTCAAACCTCGTATCAAACTGCATAAAAAAGAGTTCATTTCACTCTCGGAAACCGCTAATCCACACACAGAAACATCCTGATGAAGTACAATCACACGCTGAGCCGAATTTTAATTGCAGCTCCGCGACGCACAAAGGGAATTGAAGATATTGTTGACGCATCACGAGAGGGTTTATGAATTGTCGCACTTCACTTTGATCGCTACTCCCGAGAAACTCAAAGTCCTTTGTCGCCAAACTGGAAATGCACGAGGCAAAGAAAACTGCAAACTCATTCTACATGACAAAATTTTAAAAAAAAAATCCCAAAAAAACATAAGCTGTTGAACAAAAAAATAGGAGAAGAGCAGTTACAAACCTCCCAATAAACTGAATTTGGGGTCATTGAATTACAATTGGATTGCACTGGGTGTAAATGCACCAGAGTCTGAATGATTTTTGATCTGATTTGGCAAGCCACCGCCTAGGATGCATTGTAACCACATTGAAGGTGAAAGGGTTAACGCAATTTGGTCCGCATACAACAACACGGTGAGCGAAAATAGTTTTTAATTTTCCACACACCAGGTGTAAATGTGATCAGGTCACTTGACATATGTGGTCGAGGAAGCTGAAGAGCAGTGATTACAAATGCGACGAAAAAGGCCTAAATTTATAGTTTTACATCTATTACGTTTGTTTAGTTTAGAGCCATCAAACTGCTTCACTGAACTGCTGTGTTCGTCTATTTCCATGACTTAACATTGAAATGCAATCACATCACAAAAATAGATTTAAATTGTGGGTAAGTTTGGTATCTAACTTTTAAAGTGTATGGGGGGTTTTTTGCATGCTGTCGAGGGAAAAATGAGAGAGGGTTCCAGTTTCATAAAAAATGCTGATGTCAGCCTCCGCAATCCGTACCCAGCGTCTGACTGCACATAAAATGTTTCACGGTTAAATAGTTCAGTCAAAATACTTCAAATTGAGTGACATGTCTGACTCCCAATATTCAAACCGCTGCACACACAAAGCCACTCAGTCGGTGACGGGAGCAAGTAAATCATGATTTCCAATGTGGAGCGTGTGATATCCTCACACCGCATCTATTTTGAAAATAGCTCCCCGCTTGTGAAACCGCTCGCAGGGAGATGATAAGAGGGGCTGTGGGTGAGTTAAACGGAGACAAGCACCGGTTCTCTCGTTGTTGGTTCGGCGAGCGAGGTGAGACCTTGACACACGAAGGATTAAAGCTCACTCCAGAGCGACGGGTTACGGCTAATTAGAGCCATTGAGAATCATGAGATTCATATGCATGCTAAAATATGCGGGGCGCTGCGGAATGTGAAGAACCTGAGTGCTGTCGGGTGTGTTGGTGCATGTGTTGTATTCCAGGAATTAGGATATTGTGGGGACCTCAAATCTGTCTACACAGCCACATTATGGGGACAAAAAGCATTATACATTTAAAAGTAAAGACGTGTTTTAAGGTTAGCGGTTAGGTTCAGGTTAGGATTAGGGTAAGGGTTAATGTTAGCCAAGTACTAATTATGGTCTGTGTGTGTGTGTGTGTGTGTGTGTGTGTGTGTGTGTGTGTGTGAGCATTCTCCTGCTGCAGGCGGACTCTCTAACACAGCCGAGTGCTTGTTTTCTGCTGAAAAACAAAAGAGGAATTAGAAGCTGAAACATTCAACCGACGGCAGCCCGTGGCTTCGTCTGCCACCCCAGCCTTTTTACTGTTTGAACAAACAAACAACAGCTATTTATTCATCTGATTTCCCCCTAACCCTGTCGGCTAACGAATGCAAACAAATGCACAATAAAAACGTGGGCCTTTAAGTCGCTGCCACCTACCCCGACGCAGCCACTTCAAAACACCGTGGTGTTATAAACCGGAACAACTATAAGACATGAATGTCATGAATGCAGCACTGCTCCCACTGGGAATTACATGCATCTTATACAATCAGTTGTTTAGGCCCAGTGAGTAGAATCATATATGTTCTTAAAGTAGATTGAGAAGATTCCAACTATCTTTTTCATCATTTCCTTCTTGAGGAAGGAAACATTTTTTTTTTCATGAACATTTTGTTTTAAGTTTTAAGGATGCACAACTTTTTGAAATGCACCTCGAACATAATGAGGATCTGGGTCAGTATAGCCAGTGGGATCAGAGGGAGGGCAAGGAGGCAGGGAGGAAACGGAAAGATCTAAAGGCAGTGAAAGGTGGAGGGAGGCACGGTGGAGAGTAAACAAGGGATGGGGGGGGGGGGTTTTAAAAAAAAAAGAAGAATTGAGGGTGGAGTTGAATGCATTGTGTTGAGCCACGGGAGACTGGTTATTAAGATGATACTTGGTTAATGAGGGACAAAGGGTTGATTTCGGGCGGGGCAAGACTGTCTGTGTCCGACATAAACACCTCCCTTAGTGAACGGCTAGCTGCCCGAAAAACAACAGAATTCATTCAAAACTATTTAAAAAAAACAACCCCTACATTGAACATCGTTCCTCAACAGAACGTAGAGGTAAGAAGAAAAACTAACTATGCAAATGTCTGTGGCTGAATTTAAGGACAAGTTATGTAGTAGTTATTTTTACTTGATATAATGTTTTTTTTATCATGTATTTTTATTCTGTAAATTCTACGAGGTCTGGCTGTTCATATTCTTCACCCAGCTTTTAGGCTATGCTGTCACCAGTTATTTTTAAAAAAACACCCTGAGCTGGAAAAAAGCGATGAATGATTAAAGAGCAGACTCTCCCTGTAAGTCAGTGTTGTAAAGTGATTCTTCACATTGTCACTTCTCTGGTTACTTGAGCCCCCGAGTAACCTTTGAAATAGCTACTGTTCCTTCAAAAACCTCCAAATACATGGAACGACTTTAAGATCATTCAGAGTAACGTGCTGGACACGGCACAGCTTGAAAATCAGTTCAGACGACGACTTTTAAAAAGTCACATCACTGCCATATCTGATGCCAGCTGTGGCGGACACTACAGATCCTCAACCATTATGCCCCTATTGCTTTGCCCTAATTTGAATGACACTGTCTGTGCTCGCCAGGCTTTCCCACTATCGATTATCCACTGCCAGTTCTACCATCAAAAGAAAAACCCCTATCCCCAAGTCACAACGCATTTGTGAAAGAAAGCAAGTGATGCTGAGCAAAGGCCAAAATATCTCCAGCCGTATGCATTATGCATTCAGCCGCGACCGGGCCCGGGCGCGTGTTCAATAATAGACCTGAGGGGTTCAACTCAGAGGTCAGAGATTCTGCATCCATCACAGGAGACGTAGACCTACAGTACCGTGGGTTGTAGAAACACACATACATACTGTGTGAGGTCTCGGGAACAACTCTGTTAAAGATTGTGTTGTGGTCATCCACACGGATGCCTCGGTACGAATCACAAATTTTGCCGGTGAGATTTACTGTGAATAAAATGCACAAAGCAGACGTCGGAACCATCAAATCGATCCAAACACAAGATCGTATTGACTTTGTTTGGTGCCGGAATAAAGGTGTGATATTTGACAGGAAATGTTGGAAAAAGTCAAAATTCATCAGCCGCGGGAACGTTGTCGGGCGAGACGCTGTTAAATGAGCACAGTCACAGTGTCGGCTGCCAACAATCCAGCCCCACAGCAGCTAATCAGGTGTCGAGTAAACAAAACCTTTTTTTTTTTATCCTTTTATAATATGAGAAGCACAGATGAATAATTCATGGGAGCTTGTGTTTGCATGTGTGTGTGTGTGTACTGTTGACCTAGTTACCTCCCAGTGTTGTTTCCAAAGAGGTGGTGCCAAGTACTTTAACAGCATCTGAACTTTCTCATGAGAGTGTGTTGGTTGATTTGCTGGTTTGATCTTGTACTGCAGTGGGATTTGTTTTTTCATACATACAGTACATATGATCTCATGACCTCTTCATCAATGCCTCCCATCTCATTTTCTTTTAAATTGATTTTTAAACTTAATTAACGCTATCAACTACATTAAGGTGGATCCTGTTAGAATGTGTTTGGGTTGATGAGTTCATACCACTAGTGGAAGAAGCTAGACGGCATTGTAATTGATGTTGTTACACTTCTTATAACTGTTTAACCTCTTCTTTTAACCGTCATTTTAACTTTCCTTTTTCAACTGTTCATCCATTCCGTGCAACAACTTCAGACATTGACAGTTACTTTGTGCAGATTTTGCAAGTTGTCCATTACTTTTAGCTATAGGTTTCAATTATTTTGACACATTTTTTCTACCGTTATCTTTTTTATTTTCTCTTTCAGCTCACCATTTCAAAGATTTTTCATCACTTTCACCTGTTTTATCTCTTTATGCATGAGCTAACATTTTGAATTTTTAATGATCACTTCAAGCCGACCATTTATCATTGACTTTCAGCCCTCTGTTCAACTTTTATTTTTAGCCATTTCTACCCGACATTTTTATCAACTACATGTTTATTAATTTCTTTGATAACTTCTACCTGCCCCAGCTGACTAGTGGAACAGTTTATTTTATTGTATTTAAACTAACTGTCTGCTTGCTTGGTAATCAGGAATATTATGATGATGTACAAGTCGGGTATAAGCCACGTTAAATCATGCATCAATTAATCGAAATTTTCATCATCATATTTTACAGCGAAACTATAAGGGTATATGATTCCCTCCTTACATATTACAATATGATTAGATTAAAATGCATCCATACAAGGTATGGGTTATTATTCATTGCCTGCCGTTATTAAACATTGATATACTTTACAGTGGTTGTGGAGGCAGTTTCAAGTTGGTGCCCGTTATCACACTGCACAGCTGATGCTGTGTGTGTGTGAGTGCGTGTGTTTGTGCCATTTGCTCCTCTTTCTCACGACAGCTGCTGTACAAGTTTGGGATTTTGTTTTGTGTGAAGTGTTTGCGGCTTGGCATCGCCTACTGGGAATATTGTGTTTGTACCATTGCCTTAAAGCCATCTCTCTTAACATTTTGGGTGGGCACCGTGTCTTCACGTTCACGCACAGTTGTGGCGTGCAACGTCGCTCCACCGCGGACTTCTTCTTTTTTTTACATAAAGGGCAGTGACTACTTATTGAAACAGGTGGTGAATTTCATCCATATTGGAAAATTGTGCACATTACGACCTACATCCAATTTCCAACGTTTCTCGTTTTGCACAACTGTAACTGTAACACCAGCAGGTGTTTTTTCTGACCATGCCTTAACCGTTGTTTGTTTGCCATTGTGATCTTTCCCTAACCTTGACCTTAACACAATGATGCAGATTAAAGATACATAACATAATGTTTTTTTACTGAACCTTCCGACAGTGATGTTGAAGGCGAGTCGCACTGTTGTGCCTTTTAAACCGACTTGACCTCCAGAAACTTCAAACTTCCCTGTAAGAATTTGGATCACTAAAGAATCTTTGTCCAAGCAACAAGAAATGTAAAACAAAATATAGAAGACCACAGAGAACCGTATGCCAGAATGCTTGTTATTCGATATTCGTGATTCTCTGACTGCCATTGTCAAAACACTGACTGAATGAATTTACTTGATTGTATGATTCAGCAAAGATGATTTTTTTTTTCCAAGAATGAACAGCATTTTGTTACCGTTACCACCTAGCGAATACTTTTTTAAATAAACATAAAGTATAAACATTCAAAACAATGTCTGCACTTCACCCACAACAAGCCTTTTTTTGTATGCATTAGAACAATCCATCTCTTCAGCTCAGTGCAGTCTACTTTCAGTTCAGACTACAGCAGCACGGATGTGTCAAAAGATATTACAGACAACAGTGGGATCGTTGCTCCTCAGTTGTAACGTATAGCTGTCAACGTGGGCCTATTAAAAGCAACGAGACCATGGCCAGCACAGGATATATAATCAAGGCATTTCAATAAGGGGGACACTGACCGTGACTGGCGATTAACTGCGCGAGCGGCCACTAGGAACAAGCCGGAGTGGGGTCAGAAAGCCAAAGGGAAAATATGCTGATCTGGAAAGGCTGATTCGCTAAAGTGTGTGTACAGTATCCTCAGTATCTGCATGTGTGTGTATTTGTGTGTGTGCACATTTTGTGCACATATTTCTCCATGCATGCTTGCCTGCTTGCGTCTGCATGTGTGTGGCTGAGTGTCTGTGTCTTCCCTCCAGCTCGGGGGAAAAAAACCAAAAAAAAACCGTGTAGCCCAAATCAGAACCATATGCACTGTATTCTCCACATGCAATAAAGCCCCGAGTTCTAACCAGTCTCAGGTCTCCGAAGTCATATATTACCCAATTGTGTGTCTTGTCGTTTTGCACAGTGGCTCAAGGAGAGCGGGGAGACTCCACCGCCACAGCTACCGACTACATGTTAATCAGCTGGGGAACCGCACCACAATGCCACCATGAAGAGCACAGCCTCTAAAATGGCTGCCGCAGAAAGGGATTCACTGCTCCGAGGCCGCGCTCTCTTTGAGCTGAAAAATGACAATCGCTTTCTGAACGAGTGGAGGGGTTTTGCGAAGAGAGAGTTTCCCAAGTCAGACTTTTGCTCCCAGGGCGCCTCGAGAGTTCCTCTCAACAAGTAGATAGTAAAATTGTCTTGTGAATGTGAAGCCATGCTTGCGTGCCAGCTTTCTGTCTCTGTGGCCCTTTCTTATTCTCAAAGACATCCCCTCCTATGCCTACTGCGCGCGCACACACACACACACACACACACACACACACACACACACACACACACACACACACACACACACACACACACACACACACACACAGACACAGACACACACACACACACACACACACACACACACACACACACACGCACATACATAAACACACACACACACACACACACACACACACGCATACACGCATACACGCAGCCATGGCAGTGTTGATGTGATGCCGCACTCGAGGCTAGTGTATACACACCGTCCATCCATTCAGGCAGTAAGCCTCTGAGAATATGGCAACAGATAGCATTAGGAGAGAACAAAACAAATCACAGCCCAGCCGGGGAAGTCAAACACAGAGAGAGAGGGAGGGATAAAAGAGGAGACAGGGAAGGAGTGAGGCACGGGGACACCGAAGCGAAGCCGAGGAGAGCAGAACAAATCTCTCCCTCAGGACTTTCCCACTGTTCGGGACTCTGTGGCGCGTTCGCCTCCATCTGTCCACCGCGATGCCTCTCACCCTCTCCTTCGTTCCTCCGCGTGGCCTCTCCTCGCCTGCTCCGATCTCAGGAGCAACGCGGCTGATTTAGCACTTGACAGAGAAGTGAACTGGACTTGTTGCGCTTGAGCCGCAGCTTCGGGTGGGAGTGTAGGGACAGACGGCAGGACTCTAATAAAGAGGCAGAATTGTTGGACAGTGACATCTTTTGACACGAAGTTTACAATAATGGCATTTGAACGTCGCCACTTCTAGGAGCAAACCCAGAGATTACTCAACCGACTACAGCTTCTCTTAGTTCAAGTTTTACCTCACTGTCTTGGTTTTTGGCATTTCCAGCCAGCCAGAGTCTAAATTCATCTGATTTCCATCCGGTGTCCATGAATAATGACATCTAATGAATAAATGATGTTGCGCTATTGAAGGTTTAAATGTAAGAATGTTTGCTATCACATTCAGTATAACCCCTTTAAAAGGTGATTACATGCCGGATATTGTGTTTTAAGCCTGTTCAACTGCCACAAACTTGGCCAAAAATGTATTGATGCAGCTTCAAAATACAGAAAGTGTGAACGCCCTTTGTCTGCATCACATGAGCTTGTGAAGATCGACTAGAGTTTAACAGGTTAAAAAAAGATGTGAAATCAGCCAGGGAGACAGACTTAACACTGAAACTTGATGTTTAGCGCCAGGGGCTTTAGTCGCGCATTAGGGCTGAGGTGTGATATCGAGTGTGTATACAAGCCTATGTGAACACGTGACGACCGATGAGCAAAGCAAAACCAGAGCCTTAGAAAGATGGAAACGCCAAGCACGAGGAACGATAAATCTTCTTGAGCACAGTCATCGGACAGAGTTCAGGCATGCCTGCGGAGAATATCCATCCCGGGTTTGAGAACTAAACAAGGCCGAGTTGGCTTTTTGCTGAGAGAAGCAACTTCCCGTTCAGACAAAAGTCGTGAATTTAGCTTGTTCTAATGAAATGCACATATAGCGCGGAGATAAAATACCACTTTAAAACTGGCACTGATAACTATCTCAATTAATTCATCTCGTTGCTGTTCCTTTTTTTTCCCGTCTCTCTCTCTCCCCGAGCCGCATTAGGATTTAAGTGTTTATATAAAGATGTTTAAACCAGTGAAATGGCGAGTATAAATCCCAGTGAGCTGTGAGCATTGTCAAAGGACGAGAGGGAGGAGGAGAGGGCGAGTGAGCGATGATCTTTATCTAGATTACTGTGGGTGCGCAGTGTGTGTGTGTGTGTGTGTGTTTAAGATGAGTCATCCTCAACCTTAAACACCCCCTATAATCACAACATCAACACAGCACAAGACGCTTGGTGCTGGCACAAACATTCCCACACTGAACGCTTGTGTGTGCGTGTTTGTGTGTGTGTGTGCGCGTGTAGCAAATAGTTTTGATGATGATAGTTCTGTTATTGTTACAGTTTGGGCTTGCTTCAGGGTTTTTATCTAATACTGTTTCCAGCCAGTGGTATCTCCTCTCCATCACTCTAAACACTTGGAAGGAGCCACAATAACTCGGGATGTTTTTCTCTGCGTGGTTTCAGTGAAATCCCTGGATGTTTTTCTTGCAGTCAGGTAAGCACAGTTGAGTCACATCTTATTTAAAGTTGGTGCGCGGAGTTGGAGAGAAAAAAACACCACTTGTATTTGTTTTGCCCTCTCCATCATAAATCATAGCCTGTGAGCTCCTTCTCAGAGTCATAACTCAGACATACACATACTGCTGGGATCGGTGCATGCTACTCTTTCCAGTGATTTATAATAGAATATAAAGTTTTCTCTTAGAGTCTAAAGTGAGAAATGGTAACAGGACGGGTGAGTAGCCATTTCAGCAAGCCTTGTTGCTAAGTGGATACTTGTTGCCTTCGCTGTTTGGTGACTGGTTAGTGTTACAGTGAGAATATATGGGTAGAGCAATCATAGGGTGGGGGCGGGACTTCACTCATCTCTGGTGGGATAAAAATAATGCTTGGAAATGGTGGGAAAATGTGTCAAAATAGGAATAAATTGAGGTGTAGTCACTGACTAGGCAATGCTCACATTTTCTGTTTGCACCACCCAAAGCATGATGGGAACAAAAGCAATTAAAACCTTTTACACTATCAATACTTTTTTGTACAGCTGCAACTAACAGTTATGCTCTTGATAAGTCAATCAAAATAAAAAGACAAATGACAGAAAATTGTGAAATATTCATATGATGAAAGAAAAGAAGCATCAAATCTGGAAGTGATCAGTTTAACAGTTTTGAGTGAAAAATGACAATGCAACAATCAAATATGGAATTTGTTGCTCGCGAGTCTTCTGTGAATCAACTGATTAAATGACTCAATCATTTCCAATCACATGTTTCAACAAAGCCACGGCTCGGAAAGTCCGTCAACGTGGTCCTAATCGACACTCTCATCGATTTATTTTAGGACTGATATTTGCTTTATGTGTTGGAAAGACTTGGATATACAAATCTAGATTTTTAAAAATCTGAAAATAATTAGAAATCTGTCTTATTAGCCTTTGAATAAAAGGGCGGAAAACTGGCAGGCGATGGATGCTGCCTACACTGACGAACACATCTGTTTACCCTTGTACTGCGTGTCAGTGTGTGTTATTAAAACACTCCTCAGCCTGAATCAATGGGAAGGCTGAACTATCAGTGTGTGTAATCTTCACCAAATACTTCTTTCACAAAATGCAGTGGTGTTGGCTGAGTGCTGGCCCTCTGGGATATCTCACATGGTGTGTGTGTGTGTGTGTGTGTGTGTGTGTGTGTGTGTGTGTGTGTGTGTGTGTGTGTGTGTGTGTGTGTGTGTGTGTGTGTATCTGCGCGTACATTCGCGAGTGCGCATGTTATGCGTTTCCGTCTGCCGTGGAGAGGGTGTGCGTGTTTGTTGTGGAGATGTACCGTTGCTCGGAGTGGACAGTGAAGTGAGCCATTAGGGAAAGACAGCCGCTGATTAGGCTTGAACTTATACCCTACTTGAGTTATCACACAGGCGTGCATGGGCGCGCACACACACGCACAAACTCAAAGGCAGACGGACACACTCCTGCTCAGATAGGAGGTGGTGTGTTTATTAGCCTCTCTCAGCCCCTCTGCCACTTGTGCGTGCATGCGTATCACGTGCGTGGGCATGCAAGCGTGTGCAGCTTAGTGTGTGTGTGTGTGTGTGTGTGTGTGTGTGTGTGTGTCTCTATCTATATTTGTGTATCCATATACACACATACTTATGCTTGAGTGCATATGTGCATATATGTGAGTGTGTGATTGCGTTATCAGCGCCGCAGCAGATCCTCTCAGGCCTGGACAGTGTGTGTGTGAGTGTGTGTGTGTGTGTGTGTTTGTGTGTGTGTGTGTGTGTGTGTGTGTGTGTGTGTGTGTCTGGAAGTGAAGCACTGAAGTCGAAGCTGTAGTGATTAGGTGGAGATAAATGGCAGCAGCCGAGAGACGAACAACAACACTGGAAGAGGCTCAACAACAGGACGCGCACCTTCACCATATATGACCGCTTTAACCTTCATTCGGGCAGGGAAGGTTAACAAAACCCTGAAAAATTACGATACATCGCTAATGTCAAAAAAAATCTGCACTATCCCTTTAACTGCGTGCCCCCCTCCCAGTCTGTTACAGAGCATCTAGCGCAGCTCTCAAGACACAGTCTAACAGCTTAACTCATTTTTTGATGTGCCTTTAAGGTTAAAGGCTGTAAGTGCAGTTTAGATTTTTACATCAACAGAAAATAAACCCGTTAATGCTCTGAGATGATATAAAGCCCACTTAAGCAATTTGGGACTGTGGGGCAGAGGAGGCTTTCTTAAGCTCCACAGTCAAGGCAGCGACAAAGACAAAACTTTCTACAAAGTGACATTTCCACTGGACCAAAAATATGTTTCTTCTGCATGCTGAGACTCCCAGGTTATGAATCAAGCTCTGCGCTGAAATGTCACCACTCTCAAAAACCTCTCACACATCAAGCCACGTCGGATCACAGATGTTTTTGTCTTTTTCACATTCACCAGGCTTCAGGTTGTGCCACATCAGACACGGCCGCTGCATTGGCACCTCAGCGCAGTAACTTCATTTAAAAGCTGCCTGTTTTTCGCTTTTTGCGTGGGCGAGGGGCTGTTCCCATCGGGCCGCAACTCATCGGTCCCTTCTCAGAGGTCCCTGGGGTGGGGTTGGGTGTGGGGGGGGGGGGGGGGGGGGGGGGAATAATGACCTGTGACCTCAGAGGCAGATGATAGAGGTTGTGGGACAGCTCTCTGACGTCAAATGATCCAGATAAACCGACTGTGTTTACTCAGCTGACTGACCGAAGAGGCTGAGGCGGCGAATGGAAGCGAGGAGGGGGATAAAAAACGGATGAGGAAGGAGATGGATCGATGTGGACAAGGGAGGAGAAATGTAAATTCGCCGGCATATCGCATAGCGACGGATAAAAATAGCCAGACGGAGAATAGAGGAGAGAGGTGGGAGGATCGCGAGATGAAAGAGAGAAAGTGGCTATGATTTTAAATGACCCTCTTAGGGACATGAATGCAACTGAACTTCCACTTTGATCATGAGAGCTGGCGCAAATCACTGCAATATGGGCAAAGAAAAATGTAAGAAAAAAGTTTGTGCTGCGATGAAGAGAAGGAGCGGGAGAAGGAGAGAGTGAGAGAGGATGGCGGAGGGAGGTCACATAACTAGCCAAGGCCCGAGAGAGAGGGAGTATGAGAGAGGAGAAGGGGTTAAGGCGGAGGGGGAAGGAGTACTGTACAAATCAAAAAAGGAGGGAGAGTAAAAAAGGGCAAGCGGAGGAAAAAGAGGCACTGGTGGAAAGAGTGTCCGACTTAAGAAAAAATGCCGTCATTCTGCTCATATTAGGGAAACTGACTTTGCAGGATCGACAAGAGTTAAGTCGGTGAAAAGGAGATTCAGCAGCGGAGGAAAACATACTGAGTTAATTTATACGGATAGGACGTTGTTGGAAATGATCTTTACGACTCCAACAAAAAAGCGAGTTCAAACCATACTGTTTTAAGTGGAGAAAAAAAAAATTGGAAATTACAAAATGCACAAAGTGAAGCCAGACTTTTGTTCTTGGCTTGACGAAGCGTTTCGCTGGCAACAGCTCCGAAACGTTGAGGCCAAAATTTTGATGCTTGTGGAAAACCATCAACACTAATAATAATTACCCAATGTGATCTGAGCGTAAGTGTATTATGTCAATAAAATCCTAATGAACTTAGTGGCTCAGTGCACACACATTCTATTCAAGCTACGGCAACAGTAGGGAGAGGGATTAGTTGCTATTCGTGAGGAGACGTTCTCTTGTCCTCAGAAGATGTGGAAGAGGATCAGACCTTTGGTAAAAAAAATATTGAAAATAAGATATTACAGCCTAATTATGTCTTTTATCCCTGAAAAGTTTCCAGGTTTGAGCTGTGCACTTAACAGAGACTTTCCTCACAGGAAAAATCTGAGTACCGGATGTTTGTTCAGATACTTTTAACAACCGATGGGTTAGGGTTAGTCGGCCAATTCCTGCAAATGACAAAGTGCAAAATTTCAAATTGTCATTGCAAACAAATGCACGTGTGTGCTGTAACCTTGCCGGTCATCACCGCGCGCACTGACAGGAACCTCTGCGGCGTTCACTGACGGCTCCCAGCATCAGTATCAGAGCGGTGTTGAGTTACGGCGAAGGCAAACTGAACACTTCCTACTGCTGACAATTCATATTGAATGCATTCGAATGGCAAACCACAGGGTGGTTTTTTATTGTGTAGCGGCGGCAGAAAATTCACCCTCTTTGTCATCGGGGGGAATAAGTTTACGTTCGAGGCACATGGTTTGTGCAGAGAGCTGAAATGAGATTATTTATGGTGGTCTCAGAAACAAAAGTGGAAGTAATGCGACGTTGTAGCAGCTCACAGCCTCAGTGGTTTGTGTCGGCAAAGTGAGGCTTTGCAATGCACATTTTCAAGTAACAGTTCGTGTTGGACTCTTAACCATAACACAATCTTTCTCAAACCTTAAAGCTGCACCCATCACTATTTAAATCTCTGAGGAACCTGCTGATGGAGACAGTATGGGAGCTTTTATAGAGCACTGACAAGCAACCGGATTAATCCTTTATGTTGTTGGCTAAATGCGATTTTTCGACAGTAGCAGATTTCCTGATCAAAACCGCAATACATCTTCTGATCTTGGAATGCACACACACACACACACACACACACACACACACACACACACACACACACACACACACACACACACACACACACACACACACACTCACACACACACACACACACACACTTTAAACACTGTGAATGAATCAATGGCGACAAAGAACAGAAGAAGAATATTCCCTAGAAAGCCTTGGACGGGCGCCTGTTCAGCGTCCTCAGCCTTCCGCTTGTGTTTTGCCTTCTCAGCATACTCCTCGCAGGCTGCCGGCTGTAGCTTTAACACGGTTCTCACGCCACACAGGGACCTCTCTAGGGTTTTCCCCGTCTCCCCAGCACAGGGCACTACCTCCCTTTCCTCTTTCCTCCAACTCGGGAGGTCTGCCTGTCTTTTTATTTCATTCAGACCTGTGGTCCTGAGGGCTGCCTGAGAGGTGAAAGGAGCTGTTGTGAAGTGAGCCATCACTCATTCACCTCCTCTTCTTTATTTCCTCTTCTCCCTCGGCTCTGTCAACTCCTCTGACAACTTCCTCCTTTATCGCTGTCCTCGTCTGTGTTTTCATTCGCCCTCCTCTTCTCTCCCAGTGCCCTGGTCCTTCAGCCTCTATCTCTATCTATACCAGCACATCAAAACAAACTATAACTCAAGATGAACCACCGCAGCCTCCCCACCAGTTCCCATAAAAGCCAACAACAGCCAACAGAAAAATAAAGAGAAGAGGAGAGGGATGGGGACGGGGGAGAGGGAGTGGGAGGTTAGGGAGGGAACAAATCGGCAGATAACACTGACATAATGAGAGAAAATGAGAGAGAGATAGCAGGAGAACAAGTACAAGAGGTGGACAGGGAGAGGAGGCAATGGCAAGTTCAAAAAAAACCTGCTGAGTTGAGAGGCATGGAATGAGCTGCAGAGCTGTGTAAAAAAATGGGAAGATGAAGCACAGCGAATAGATGTGGAGGTTGAGAAAGGAATAGAAGAGGAGATGGGATGGGATGTGAGGGGGAGGGGAGGGGGGGGATGGATAAAGGGAAGTGACCGACTCAGGGGGGAATTGATTAGTGGACTGGAGCTGGGAAGAAAATTCCTGCACCGCCAGGGTTTCTTAAGAGTGAAAAGGGAACGAGAGAGAGAAGTAAAGGAGAAGGAGGGAGCGCTGAATGAAGAGAAGAAGAAGAAAAAAAGAAAAAGATCAAGCGCGGTCAGGGGAAATGCAAGAAAGTGAGATGAAAGAGTAAATTGAGGAAGGGTTGGAGGGAGGGCAGGATGAGAATATTGGCAGACAAGTAATTTAATGCTGGCCATAGGGAACGAAGAGAAAAGGCAGAAGGGGGTGGTGGGTGTATGCTGCAAAAATCAGCATGTACGCATACACACAGTGGACTCAGTTTTCTCTCATAATAAAAACAGAGCGATCCAAGGCAGAGCTGCCCCCCCCCAAACTAGTGGGGGGGGGGGGGGCAGCTCTGCCTTGGATCGCTCCGGTGATTTAATATTGTACAATATTGTTAATATTGTAGTTGAGATACCACTTACAAAAAGCTCCTCCGGAGCCGCAGAAGACTCAATAAAACAGTCTCATTTACTCTACACTCATAAACTGACTTTGACATGTATAAGAGCGATCCTCAAATTTTCATCCAGTTACCTCCAATCAAACTACACCACACGTTCACCACATGAACCAAGAGCGCCTCGGTGTATCCGACACACACTAAGTTTAAAGGATCTGCAGTTGTAGAAGGGCCGTGTGCAACAACCGGCAGATAGCCTGCACGACTCTCTAGTTCCTAATTTAAGCGAGCCACTTCAACCTCTGCTCAGGTCAGACTGCCAAGCTCCAGCCTATGCCACGACAGGAGTCCCATGCTAGCAGAGAGGTGAGGAATGTGAAATGAGTCGGTCGGGGCCACGGACGAAGCTGCGATGAGGCTGATTACATCCCCTCCGCTCTGTTCTGCCCTCTGGCCAAGGAAATGGCGAAATGGCTTGTTATTCTTGCGCTGCGGCCAGAAACACGCTCAACGTCGCTGATTTCGGACAACGATTTTTGGGACTTTCACGTATCGCAAGCCAAGGTCTCACCGCTGGCTTCAGGTGTGAGCGTCAAAGCACTATATAGACACACATGCACTTAAATACACACGTTGCAAAACATGAAAATAGACCCACGCACGCACACACGCACACACACAGTGACTTTATCAGAAGAATGCGCTGGGCTTCAGAGGTATTTCCTGATATCAGGGTATGATTCGATCAGATAGTGTGTGCATGTGTGTGTGTGTGTGTGTGTGTGTGTGTGTGTGTGGGTGTGTGTGCATCTGTAAAGTGGTTGTGAGAGAAAAAGAACACAAAGAAGAAGAGGAGGAAGAAGCACAAGAAGAAGAGGCCTATATAGGGAAAAAAGGCAGAGCCCTCGTTTAGAGCTAGCGAGCAGGTTTTACAAGCGACTGAGGAATGTAGACATGAATCGGCTTTTATTGTTTAACACAGAGCGACGATGGGCTACCAGCAGCAACTATCTGTATCTCGCCACTTATACAACTTTTTGCTCTCTTTTACCTTTATTCCCCCCCACTAGTCATCCCCGTCTCTATTGTCCCCTCATCCACCTTTCCACTTTTGCACTCGTGTTCTTCCACGGCATCGCCTCCTTGTGAAATATAGTTTAACCGATTCACTTTGCCAAATGCATTTTGGAGTAAACCTGCAGTAAATGCTTCCCAGATTATGTTGGCAACGTGTTATTTTTTCTCTCAGTAAAGGAATTGTGGCATTCGTGCAGCTCGGAGAAGACACAGTAGTGTAGATGACTGGGCTGATGGCGCCAGAGATCTGGGTTCAAATCCTGTGTGTCCCTTGTGATGTAAGGTGACAGTTAAACATTTTGCAAAGATTGGTTGAATATATAATACTCTCTCTCTCTCTCTCTGTCAGGTTTTCACATGCACTAGAATCCTTCTCTGACTTCCCCTGGGGCAGAGTTGGCCGATTTCCTGTTGGCTCCCCGCACATAGAAATGGCAAGAAAACATCTGATCTTAGAGGATCTTGGAGATTTGTTCACAGACAGAGTCATTTTGTTTGTGAATTTAGAAAAAAGCTTCTTGTTGCTTCTGTGACGATTGTGTATAGGAAAAAGTGTGCAGCCAGTATGGACCCTGCAATAGTAAAAGTGGCGGCCACACCAAAGTGACTTCACAGCACCAGTGCTGCTCGTGGGGGGGCGTGGTTTCCCCGCAGGCGCTTGACTTACAGCACATTTCTCTGCCAGAAATTATTAGACAACAATGCCATAACTTCAGGTAACCATTCGTATAACCAAACTGACCAGGACTGAAACTGTAAGAATGTATTACTTATATATAATCAAAATGTAGGAAACTTCCTTGAGCTTATTACCAACTGATTTATATCAACAAAGTGAATATCTCCGAAATAGTTCATCTGCAATACCGTACGTGTGTGTTTATTTACTTGTTGTTTATGTCACACTCACATTGACTGGGAGTATTCCCCATATGTTTGCGTAGTCTACAGTGTGATATATATACAGTATATTTTTATAAATATATATATATATATATATATATATATATATATATATATTTATATATATGTTTCACTCCGCTGATGCTTGAGAATAGTGTGTATGCATGAGTTTGTGTGTAGTTAAGTGTGATGGATGACGGTCTCAGCAGCAGTGCTGAACGCTGAGCCTGGCGAGTGTGTTAGGGGTCAACCAAGGCCGTCTCCTAGTGATACCCCGTCTCTCTCTCTCTCCAAACACATAGTAGCATGTCAGCTATGATAAAGCAGGGCTACACGGTGCAGTGTGTAGCCTCGCTCCCTCAGGTATACTTAGCATGGCAAACACGCCTTACAGACACACCCCGTCACTACGCATGGGAGGAAGGGTGAAACGACGAGGCACACATACAACACACACACACACACACACACACACACACACACACACACACACACACACACACACACACACAC
The DNA here is from genome assembly GCF_022379125.1 of Scophthalmus maximus. Taxonomy (NCBI): domain Eukaryota; kingdom Metazoa; phylum Chordata; class Actinopteri; order Pleuronectiformes; family Scophthalmidae; genus Scophthalmus; species Scophthalmus maximus. The sequence goes on from NC_061530.1 coordinate 7,010,753, forward strand.
ACACACACACACACACACACACACACACACACACACACACACACACACACACACACACACACATCCCTGTATACACCCACCAGGCGACATACACACACTTTATACTCCCTGGAGCGTGCGCGCGCACACACACATACACACACACACACACACACACACACACACACGCACAAGCAGAGAGAGATAAAAGAACTGAATTGACTACATAGTTATTCATCCATATAGAACAGTCCTGCACCGTTCAGGTTGTGCCAGTGGCAGTAAATTATGGTGTCACCTCACACAAGCAATCCATCACACACACACACGCATGCACACACACACACACACACTGTAAAAGGCAGAGCTACGTCTCAATTGTATAGAAACATTAATATATTTGAATAAGATCACAGAAGTCTAACTTAATGTGAATTTTCTTCTTCATGGAATTCCTGTGTGAAAATGTGCTCTGATCATAAAACTAGAACTTCCTCATGTCACTACTACCATACTGTTATGTTTTGAGATATGCAGCTCTGAGATGCCTCTGCATCAAAAAACGAGATGGAATTTCCTCAGGCATCAGTGGAAATTAACCACGTACATTTACATTAAAGTACTTCTTTGGTACTTCAGTAGAGAATTTGTCCTTTACTTTACTGTGTCCACTTCATACTTATCTAATACTTCCACATTTCAGAGGGAAATATTTAATAGTTATTAATTACATGTATTTAACACTAGGTTAATAGTAGATTCCAAATTATGAGGACAAACCTTCCATGCCAACTTTTAAGCGTTTGATATAACCATTATTTAATCACATCATCTTGTGATATCTTCATATCTTTCAATTTTCCGCCGCAGGCACATTTTGATATGGTACCAGAAAAGTACTGACGTTACAGTATCCAGGCCAAAGAATGTACTCGTGCAATTGGAATCCGTCCCAACCATCCCCCTCCATTATGTAGAAAGTGAGGCAGACGGAGCTCTTGAAAAAAAAACTCTTAGGAAATAAAACCAGGACTATCAGCATGTACCACTTGATGTGAGGAAGTTTTCTTTGTAATCTAGCGGAACCAACCATTTAACCGAAGCAGGGCATCATCGTGTTATATAAGTATATAATAATTACAGGATATCAGGAAAAACAAGCAGCTCCTTCTGCTCTCATCTTACTTCACCATCAAAAAATGAAAATGAGTTGGCGGGGTTTACTAATCTTTAACTTTTTTTCCCGCAACCTCGAGCCGGAAAGGGTACGAGAGCAGTCAAGCCTCGCTCGCGTGGAAAACTAAATTTGTGAACATCCATGTTTGGCCATCCATCTCACACAAATCCTCCTATTCATTAAACACAAAGCTCTTCCCGTCCATCACCACGTCTCCTTCTCTTTGTCTGTCTCTCATGAGCCATCATTTGGGCCAAAGTAGATGCTGCTGCGTCTGTCGCTGCCGTGATGCTGCGTTTCTGTGTGTGTGTGCGTGTGTGTGTGTGTGTGTGGGTGCCTGTGGGAAACAGGAGGAAGCGGAGCAAATAATAAGTGTGATCAATAATAAAGGAACAAAAGGAGAAAGTCTCTCACACACACACACACACACACACACACACACACACACACACACACACACACACACACACACACACACACACACACACACACACACACACACACACACACACCATCAACCCACACACGTGCTCTAATATTCCTCAACCTCATTGACAGTGATGTTGCTGACTCAGGGCTCTGAGGGGGGTTAAAGGCCCATAGTGTTGCTGAGTGGGCTCCTATAGGAGAGACACACACACACACACACACACACACACACACCTGCCATCATCTTACACTTTTACCTCGAGTACATGTGTAAGAGAAGACAACCATGCTCTTTGATCAAAAGCTCAACGAAGGCTAGGTAATTCTTACCCGTGTGCGTGAGTTTCAATTAAAAAGTCAATGAAATATCATGGTTTGGCTCCATACAGTGTGATTCTGTCTGTTGTTATTGATTGAACAGGTGTATGGGCAATGTAAGATTACCTCAGTGTGGGTCAAACCTCACTGCTCCCACACAGAAAACACACACACACACACACACACACACACACACACACACACACACACACACACACACACACACACACACACACACTCACACACACACACACACTCACACACACAGGTACTTCATCAGCTCTCTATCTTCCCTTTCTCTTCTCTGCATTTGTCTTTGTGTCAGATGAGTTTTCTTTTAATCATCTAAGGTTTACCTTACAGCTTCTCTCCTCTTTAATCATATATACATTTTTCTTTTCTTCATTTCGAGGGGAATGTGAAAAATGCAAATGCTAGAAGTTATCCTTAAATATCCAATGCAATGGTTTGGGGTCAACTTCCCCTATACGAATCCACCTCAAAATACTATTTTCATTCCAATATTGGCCTGGTACCTGAACCCCGTCTAAGTATTACCTCCTATATATAAGAGCATGCTCTGTTTAGTGGTGTCAGCTTCTCCTTACAGCCTAAAGACCATTGGTTCATGTCAAGGTTTCCCATTTGGTGCTAGGTTGGATGTCTTAAGTAGCCTTTATCACACACTCCATTATGTGTGTATCTTGATTAAGCTTCATACCTGGTATGACTGTATTCCGCCACTGTGTCAAAGTGGAAGCTCAGGCTAACATAACGCAGGTCTTTTTCCAAACACATCAGTTGTTTCTCACCCTAAAAGCCTTTTTCTCTTGTTTTGTTATAGGCCCAGCAGACAAAGAGTGGTTGTGTTTGAAAGCAAAAACACGCTGAGCCTTAAAATTTTAATTTTATAACCTACAGTGTCAAGACAGTGGTATAGACGTCAGCGTATTCAACCGATTCACGAACATCCAGCGTCCCGCCTGCGGTTTAGGCAACAAAAGCATTTTAAGGTTCGAAAGAGTTTCCGAAATCACTGAGAACTTTGTCCTTATCAAACCAGACCACACTCTTTCCCCCAACCGTAGCCAGGCGCCTCAACATGATGCTTATCATGACAAAGTTTCATAATGCTGTAGTCAGGTGGACTTTGTGGAAGTTAAGAATCGAATGTGGATTAGACACGAGATCATGCAACGTGTTTGTGTGTCGGATCAGTAATAATAAACCCTTTAATGTGAATCCTCCTTCCTGTATCATCATCTCTTACAGCCTCGCAATCTGTTTACATTCTGTTCTGTTGCTTTCCTCATCCCCTTGCTTTGGTGATTGTATTATTTGTCTGCCTTTTCCATTCCGTAAAATTAATTGCGCCGCTGCCTGCAACCAAATCTCCCCAATGGGAACAACCAAGTTTCATCTTAATCTTATCTCTTATGACTCAGCTCCCTTCAGTTCATTTTACATTGCCAGTGCCAAACCTTGTTTCCCACATTTCTCCCTAGACGGGGTTTTTACTCTTTTCCTAAACGCTTTTCACTCTCTTAAATTGCCTCCCCCCCTCCCCCTCGCTCCATCCCTGCCTCCCTGTGTGGCGCTGTGCTGCGCCCACAGATCCCTGAAAGATACACAGATAGCTGAGTGCCGGACCACTCTGGATGCCCTCTGGAGGATTTCTTTACACACACGTATTGTATATTTCAATGAGCCGGCCGGCTGCTGAGAGGAAGCTGGTGTTAGGCGGTAGCACGGATGAGGAGAGACGGTAAAGAAAAGGACAGTGCGGAGGACAGGTAAGGAGATGGAGAGGGGAAAAAAAGCTAAATGAGGGGAAAGGTCATACGGCATGACATTGAGGGTGGGGGGGGATGAGATGACCACACAGAAAAATGAGAGGGGGAGGAAAGTGTGGAGGTGAGGGAAGACACCAGAGAATGGAAGAAAAAAAGATACCTGTCGATTCTGTACCTGACCACGCCCGACCTCAGGCGCTCTCAGAGAAACAACAGCTAATACACACCTCAGGCCTCTGAGGCTAAACAATGGCTGCATCCTCTGCACTGGAAAGCACACAAAAAACTGTAAGATGAAGAAGAACAAAAAAACAAAACATTGGAAGGAGCTCCCAGTATATATATATATATATATATTAAAAAAATCTCATATCACCATAGCAACCCCTGCCTGAGGATGGATGGTAGCCTACTAGAAAGATGGGGAAAAAATTACTGAGAGAAAGAAAAAGAAAAAAACAGAACGCCCGGAAAGAAGGGATCAAATATTGAAAGATTGATGAATGGAGAAAAGCAAAGGCTTGTCAGCAAAGGTCAAAGAGGCTGAAAGGGTCAGAGGTTGAAACTGAAGATGAAAGGTCATCGAGTTGAGCAAAATAAACCTGTATATTTATAACACTGTGTGTGACTACAGCCACACGAGCAACTGATAATTAATAAACAAAGATGGATAAAAGTCAAATGTGTTTTTATTCTTTCGTAGCCACAGTAGAGGAAGTGTAATAGTTGGTGGTTGGTCCTCGGTATTAGAATAGATTATCATGTCGTGAGCATGAAGGTGTTAGGAGACGTAGGGGCAGTTTATTTATGTGAGAATAGTATGAACAGAAACATTGTCGTGTTAAAGGGGAACCTTGCAGATTTGACATATAGATGAATGTACATTATTTAATTCCATTTCATTTTTTCCTACGAAATTTCACTTAGATCCAAATGCTTCAGAGAGGTTGTTCATCAGTATCAATATGAGTCATGTGGACCATGAATATCCATACAATATCAGTCCAATCCATCCAAGTTAGTGGTGGACTTACTGATCGTCTTAAGAGCGTACTGCTGCAAAAGAAAAAAAATGTAGGGAAGATAAAGGCTAACCTGTTTCGAAACACACCACGGAGTTTTTTATAAACCTTATATCACCCATGTGAGGAAAAACCAAACACCTCAACTCCATCCATCTCTCTTCATCTTCCCGTCATCCTGTCCTAGCTTCCAGCACTTCTTCACTTGTGCAATCTCTCACCTCTGCCCTGCCCGTTCCTCTTTCTTTTCATTCCATTCCTTCCCCCGTGGTCATACCATATTCCCCCCTTTTCTCTCCCTCTCCGTCTCCTTGGGGGTAAAGATGTGCTGAATAATTCAGAACTGGGCCTGATTTATAAGAGTGCTTGTAGTGCCCAGACGTCTCGGTCCCGCTCATCAGTCTGGCAGCTCATTATGGCCAAAGAGCACCGCGGCGGGCCTAATCTCCGATGACACGCCACTGTTCCCAAACTGGTGTACGGCATCAGCACATGCCGTACACACACCCTGTGCTTGAGACGCGCAGCTATAAGCGGCCGTGGCCCGGCAGCAGAAGACAAGACGCCATCCGACTCTCTGTTCGTTATCGCAGTCAAACAGCCAGTTGCAGTTTGTCTCAGGGAAATAAATCCCTCCATGTTGTCATGTGAAAAAAATCTTGATCGCAGTTTTGGTGAATGAAGCGTGGATTGAGTTATTTCCCGGCCTTGTGTCTGTGGAGAAAATCATCCAGGCTATGAACCGCATCAACTCGCGCTACCCGTTTTCGTCTCCCCCATCCCCATTTTCCCAGCTCCTCTGTAGATCACAACAAGCAGCGTTCCAACCCGGCTTGTTCTGAACCCCAAAAATAGACACGTATTACAGACTGCCGTTTGGTATATTTTCGCCCGAGGGAACACTCATATGGGAAAAATTTGTGTTGCTGAATTGTAACTCCCTGCGCTGTATGTGAGGAGATAATAGTGGTGGAAAGGCTATGAGTACAATTGCCATTCTCGTGCATTCATTAAATGGTATGATTGGGAGTTAATTGAAGTACAGACAAATTGAACAATTACTCATTACACTGGGCCTCCCCCTAAAGAGCCAGAGAAACCCTGCACTCTGAAAGCCACTAACAAAGGCACAGTCGACCCTACATACAAAAGGGAGGTATAATTCAATATAGGCATCTATTGTACTGTCAGTCAGCAATGTTAAAGCATACCTGCACGAAATATAATCAGATTCTGCAATTACACAAGAGAATAATAAGTAAGACTTGAGGGTAGATTAGAATGTTTCTGGAAACCAAATTGATAATGCTCATCAGATTTGAATCCTTTCCAACCCCTCACTGAATCTGTTTGGGTTAAGTTTTCGACATCAGTTAGAAACTTTAAGCTTAAAGCTTAAATTACTATAACTCAATGTCATAACCTGTCGTTGGCGGAGACGGCAGAAATATGACTGTTTAGAGAAACAGCCTTACACTTATTCTCTATTGGCTACATGGTCCAAATACTGGATGTGCCAAATCAGAACTATTGAATCTATACATTTTAAGGAAGAGGGGCGGTGAGCTTACTGATTTCTATACCCCAAATATGAAGCCACATCCAGGACAGTTAGATTAGCATTGTATAAAGATATGTAAGCGGGGGGAGACAGCTAGCCCAGTTTTGTCCACAGGTAAAAAACTACCCCACCAACAATCACCTATCAATTTGATTAATCAACATGCTCAATGATTTTTGCAAAGAAGAGGTGAAGGCAAAAACAACAACTTCTCAGTTCACTCAAGTTAATTGCTTGCGGTGTTTCCAACCTGGAACCAAAATGGTCCCAGCTACCCGAACCTAAACCAACGAAGTGCAGCAGCGTGACCTTCGAATAAACCTTTGAATCATCACAGATGGTAAGCGGCCATTCTGTGTGGTGTGGAGTGAATACTATATGTATATGTGTGTGTGTGTGTAGCCGGTCAGGTCAGCAGGTCATTGTTCCAAAGTCAAAGTATCGTGTTCCGTCCAGTGAGGCCGGGCATCCTGGATCAGGTGTCAAAGATGATACCTCCAGGGATAACGGACTCCCTTGACTGTCAAGGGATGATGTGTAACATGTTCAATTAGACCTGCTTAAAAGGGGTTTAGGGTCCTCAGTAATGCAAACGCCAACATAGCCGCTGACCGCATGTGGGATGGTTAGTGTTATCGTTGGCTTTGCTAACACAGACAGACTGTGAACATGATCCCAGCAAGATCCGGGTGTGAAGGTACAGTGGGAGATACAGTACACTGTCCCAGTAAAGGAGCTGCTCCGCTGAACCGAACCATCCACCTATCAGAGGTGACCTCCAGGCCTTCAAGGGAACAACACAAATATTACATTCATATAAACCTGTTCCCTGCCTCTGTTCATCGCTCTTTGTTCCCTAAGCACAGACGATCTTTTCTTCTGTGTCCCCCCACACTTCCTCAAGTGTCAAAACCTGCCACAAACATTATTGTTCCACCAGCGGGGTTGAATTGATAATAAAAAAATAAGGGGCCTCGCTTATCTCAACCGACTGTGCGCGCATATGCGTGCGTGTGCATGTGATTTTTCACCCTGAAAATGTGTGTGAATTAAATAAATAGTCACATGTTCAGCAATGGAAACCATACACTTCTACAAGCAGTCCGACTGTGGATGGAGTTACAATAAATGCAAGATATGCCTACTCTGCATACAGTACGTACTGTCAGAAACCTGGTTACCTGCAAATATGTCCAAGTACTTGGCAGGGAAATCATGGTTTCCTTATCCCCCTTATCTGAATTCTGTAAGGTATTGTGAACTTCTTCGTATACATCGAATTAAAGAAATCAGCTTGATCGACAAAAGGAAACTGTAATCCAGTGCGTATAAATGTATCTGTGTGATAGCTCGTGTTGTATCAGGTCATCACAGGCAGTAGTGTAAATCAAGCAGGAGGTAGAGAGGGTCGTCCACTAACCAGACGATCGGTGGTTAAACCCTGGCTTCCCCCGGTCTGCTTGCCAAAATGTCCTCGGGCAAGACACTCATAAATTGCCTCTGACTGCTGTGCCGGCAGTGTACAGTATCTATGTAAGTAGCAACCCTGTATGAACGTGTATGCAAATGGGGGAAGTGAGTCGATAAGAAATACATTCCATTTGCATCAATATGATGAACTTATTTATCAGGTTTTAATTGTGTCAACAACAACAGAAATTCCCATCTGTTTTTTTTAGTAGTGTGAGTAAATTAGCAGAAAATCAATACATAAATCTGTAATTATAGACAATCTTAGTTCCTGCCCATCCCTAAATCAAATAACAATTATCAATTAATGGACAGTGACTTCATCCGGAGCATTTTTATCCGATGTTGCTCCGCCTGCACAACTACACATTATGAAGACTCCAAGAGATACTGAGCGGGACAAGTGAACAATAACTACATTTAGATACATTAGAGGAAGTACGAGGGCAGTGAGGGATAAAAGCAAACAGCCAGCGCTCCCCTGTGAGCCACAGGCACGCCGTTTTATTTATGAATTTAATTTGTGTTTTTCTTAAAGAGGCACTTGGCGGACTGCCTGGACACAGAGGGGAGTTAGGACCCAGAGGAGGACAGCCAGGGAGTAGTTAAATTAGAAGCAGACTTCTCTCTCTCTCTCTCTCTCCCTCTCCCGGTGTCTCTCTGTCTCGTGCTCCAAAGACAAAGAGACGAGGAGGAAGCGGAGGGAGAGGGAAGAAGAAAGCAAGAGACAGAGAAGTCTGGAACTGGTTTTGTAGCCACATCTTGAAGGAAATCCTGAACTGAGCGAGTTAACGAGGGACACCGACACCACAAGTACCGAGGCTCCCCTCCCAGCTCTGTGTGTGTGTGTGTGTGGGGGGGAATACAATACACACTCTCAACTACACTACATGTGCCCACTGTGCCACTACTGACAAACACACAGTAAAAAAAAAAAATGGCATACTGCCCTGGCACAAACACAACCACGCATACGGCAAAGACCGGCATCTACAAAATGCATCCATACGGGCTCGCTCATATGATAACGCTGCACAAACAAATGTCCAGTACTAGCCACACACACACACACACACACGTACGTCTTCAGTGACCAGACAGGGCTTCCCTCTCAGTCTACATCTGCAAACTGTGTGTAGTTAACCAGGGATGACTGCAAAGCTCACACACAAACACACAAACACACAAACACACGCACGCACGCACGCAACAGAGCAGTGCGACCTCCCCATGTGCTTGTATATCAGGCCAAGCTTTGCTGTGTATTGGCTATGGTAACAGGAAGTCTAATAAAGACCAGATCTTACAGAACGCGCGCGCGCACACACACGCACACACACACACACACACATGGGGGAGAGTAAAAATGAGGCGGGATGATATATCAGTGACTAAGAGAAAATATTAATCAAGACAGAAAGCAGAGCTTGCTCCCTCTTTCACCCTGCATGTGGGATGGTCTGCACCCTAGGGTGGAGCGCACACATTTGTCTCCCAGAAATGATATTGTCACATTTATGAATGTGTGGGAGCTTCAGAGAGCAATATGCGTGATGGAGGAAGAGGTTTCGTGAGGTTTGCCTTTAGGTATCATTTGTATCTGTGTGGGATGCAGGTTTTGTTGATTTCCGGCACATTCGGTGGAGCTGCTGCTGCTGTGTGAGTGTGTGCTTGATGGAGGGATTTTGATATATATATAGATATATTGTTTTATTACTTTCCCCAACTTTTGTCCATTACCTCTCTGTCACCGGTTCAGTTATCTGAAGCAATAAGCAGTATTCACATAGTACAGAGAGTGTGAAATATAATTAGAATCCTTTTCTTTCTTCATTGTAACGTATATAATATATATTACACAATAGGATTCAACTTTTTTCACGTGACGGAACTAACCAATCATATGTGCAGCCAGAATGGGCAGCTGATTTCAAACCAACCAGACAGCAAATGGCAGGCAGACAAAGTTAGCACCTCGCTAGTGATTTAAGAACACAGCAGCTAAACCTCCACGTATTTCACGTTGGAAAATTAAAAAAAGAGTGAATGGTCTTGCATTCATCACCAACCCCAGCTATTGTGTCTCAGACATGGTTTTCCATTCTTCGTAAATTTGCATTCTCAAATATATAACCTCCAGAGAAATCCAGGTCAATGTGCGGGCTTCAGTGTGTGTCTAAAAAGCAGCTTCACATAACTTTTTGATGACATTGAATACTGCAGCTGATATACACACAAATCCATCTATATTTCCACCAGTGTTCACTGAAAGTTCACGTGATAGTGGAATAAAAGACAGCTGCTGATGAGCCCCTTCACGAGGACGACTTCATCGACGTCACCAGGTGCTGCAGCACTGATCTGAGAAATGTTTTTTTTGTGCCAGTTCTAACAGATTACACCTGTTTCCCCCTGACCTCGTAACCGCCTTTAAATCTGGTAAGCTCCAGGCTCACGGGACTTGATCCCATTCACTTCCTCGGCTGATTCCGGAGCAGGTGTAGGTCTCGCAAAAGGAGGCGAGGCCCTACGCGCTTGGCACTTTTTTCGCAGAACGCTGTCATCCGATTCCGGATCAGCGGCTATCACACAGGACACCCCTGGGACGTGAAGCTCTAATGGCTGCAAAACTGTAAATGTCACAGTGATTTGGGCCGTGCGCCGAGAGGGAGAGAGGCCGATCGCTTGCGTGTGTGTCTATTGTCATGTCAGAGGCACTGCCTGAGCAAAACGGATTGCAGTGAAAGGGCACTGAAGTGAAGCAGAGTAATTACAGTATGACAAAAGTAAGTACACAGACAACACGCACACACACACACACGCATACTGTCTCATGCATTAGTTACACACAAGATAACCCAGCTCCAAATACATGTACACATGACCTAGCCAACATTTATCTGTATACATTATAGCTTTGCATGCAAGGCCTGTGGGTCATCCCTGCAGTAATGTGCACAAGGACTATTAACTGCTCATTAAGCCCCGGCCTCCCTCAGTCGTTAACGTTCATACAGCACATAAGAGTTTACAGAAATATAACAGGCAGTTTTAGCCCATAATGAGGAGGAAAAGAAGGGGTCCTTGACTTCAGACGGAAGACAATGAAAGCAGGCTTCTCATTTCTTTGCCGGCGACCATCGCTTTTGCCTGCTGTAATGATAACTGCCAGATTTTATTAGTTGTAACATTAGCTCCATAATTTGGTTGAAAAAAATGCTGTTGCATGTGAACCTTTTAATGCTTCCAGCTGACTCATTCTAGAAACGGGACAAAACTTCAGCACTCGCAGAAAAAACTGGAATACAGGAACAGCACTGGTTTTCTATTGGGGTGTTGAGCTTGGTTGTCTTATGTGTTTATGATAGGTAATAATAAACAAACAATGGAAGATCACACCCATGTTTCACTCCAACATGACACATTTTGGCTGCCTGGCCCGAAAAAGCCGGACCTGGATCGGCGAGATAGAGCGTTTGATTTTGTTTTGTTGAATTTGGGGGAAAAGAAAAGAAAAGAAAGACGTCACTCTCCAAACCCAAGGCTTACCAAAATCCAAAGCCTGGCAAGTGTCCCTTTGCCTGGTTACGGTTGCTACGCTATGACAGGGCGAGCGCTGCTTGGGGAAGAGGTTTGCGATGTCCGAGCACCTTAACACATGCCCATCGATACATAGCGCTGCTGCGAAGACCCCCTTCTTTTCTTCTTTCTAATTGCACACACCACAGGGGGATTACACACTAAATAATGACTGACACACACACACACACACACACACACACACACACACACACACACACACGTCCCCTCTGGTGGTCAGCCCACTGTGCGAACGTGGCTGGTGAAGTTCACTGGCTTCCACTCAGCCTCTAGCATCTACACTAACCGGAAGCAACCAGACTCGCTGCACATGTTGTGCCCAACGACACAGCGAGGCTTCAGGCACATCATAATTGAGTGAATGACTATCATGCAGACTGCCACTGTATGAATATGATGTGTAATACATTGCACTTCACATTAACGGCTGAGTTCTATCAAGGCAAGCCATACGGACACGTGCGAGCTGCGGAGAGGCCGAGCGTGCACACAGATGCAGACACACACTCGTCCACAGGCGGGCTGAGAGGCCGAGCTTCCCGTCCCCCAGAGGTATTTATATCCCTCGTTTGTTATCTATAATAAGACATCTCCATTTTTTTTTTTTTTCTCGCTCCTTCTCCAGACTCCCCGGTCCTGCGGTGGGAAAATCCTGATTAGTGTCCTGACGACTTGACGGAGAGCGATTGAGACGCCGAGACAGAGAGGGAGGAGGAGAGAGGTGGTGCAGGAGACAAATTAAAAACCAGGAAGGGACAAGAAAAGATGTATCTCTGTAGGTGTCTGCGTCTGAATTATTGACAACATTTCAATTCCACAGTGGGCTGATTTGACGCTCTGCATGTTTGTCCCTTGAGAAGTGTGTGAGATTGAGTGTGTGTGTGTGTGTGTGTGTGTGCGCGCGCAGGCGTGCGTGTGTTGGTACTGAGATAAGGCCGGTGGTCAAGTCTGGCATGTGTCAACGCCACTTGAGTCCCCTAGGCTAAAAATGGTGCTTCTCTCAGACACAGCATGAGCAGAGCTGTGAGCAGAGGGGGGAGCAGGAGGGGTAAGTGTCAAAACATTAAAAAGAAAGACAGGAGACGATGTAAAACCGATTCCCCTTGTTTTAGTAGCTGGTTGTTAAAAGAGAGAAAGAGGGGGCAGTGAATGACGAAGCCAAGGAGTGACTGCGTCATACAGTAGAGGACTGAAGTAGGTGGTGGGATGGAGAAAGTCTGGAGAAGAGAGGGGAGAAGGAGGAGTGAAGTAGTTAGCAGGAAGGTGAAGGGAGAGAGAAATAGAAATATTGGCTTTGTCGGGACAAGATGCAGCGGCAGAGAAGATGGGTAAAGATACAGTAACTCAATTCAGGTGCCCGGTGAGATTTTGTCGAGTGAGAGCAAGTGTATGGCGAGCCCACCCCCGTCCGCCTCCCTTCTCCTGTTGCCATTCTGTGCAACCACGCTCACTCTTCTAAATACTGTAATGAGAAAAAGCTGGCAGGAAAATCCTGGACTTGGTCCTATGTAAACTCACCGCCGTCTCACGGAACGGCCCGATTTGAAACGGACTGAGGGGGAAGAAAAAGAAGAAAAAAAAATAACAAAGCAAAAATGAGACGAATTTCGAAAGGTCGTCTCTTCATTCCTTTTGCGTACACTACACGTGTCTAGACTGTGGAGCGTCTCTGCCTACGCTATTTGCACATCTCTCTAGTTACAAATCAAATGGAGACGTGTATGTTGTGTCTAGAATTTAAAATCTGGGCAGTCTATGCTAATATAAAAGCAAAGAGTATCAAGTGAAAGCAGGTGATAAGCATTATCATTGATCTTATGGAAACTGTAGTTTATTTCATGGTCTGTGTTTGATAATGAAACTATACCAATGATTTTGGCTGTAAATTGTAGCCTACATATTTCACTCTCGACGGAAAAGTAGAGGGATGTTTATTGGTAGACAAAAACAACACATTTGTAATGAATATCTTTTTTAGCTGACTCAACAACTTGATCTACAGCTATCCCGTCAACCAACTAACTAACCAAGCAGTCAGTCAATGAGCCAACCCTCCCATCTACATGCAAAACAGTGAATCAACTACCCAACCTCTCAAACCCCCAGTCTACCTAGTCTATCTAGTAAAGCAACATACCAACTAAACACCCAACCAGTCAAGCAGCAGCCAGCTATTCAACCAGTCATCCAAATCTACCAATCAGTCAAGTAACAGCGCAACCATCCAACGTCCACGCACGCTGCCATCCAGTGACACAATCGACCAATCACCTGCCCAGCAGTCAACAGGCAAATCTGCCAATGGAGCAGCCCAACCAGTCAACCACCCTTAAACCGTCAACCGGACCAATCCATCAAACCAGACAAAGCCATCCTCGATGATTCCTTGCAGTTGTTTTGTTGAGTCGTGTTCTGAAGCAGCAAATAATTAACTGCAGGGTTTTATCTGCACTAATTGTTCTGCCTTTACAAAATAATTGATTGACAATCAGACAAATTTGCAGTCTGGGAGACGAAAACATACAAACATGCACGCACATGACTGTGCATCTCAAACCACTGATGGTGTCAGAGGGGAGATACTGGAGCTGGAGACAATAACAAAGACTATGAACCGCTGGCACGCACACGCACACGCGCGCACGCACGCACACGCTCACACGCGGTGTTAAGGGATTTTTACAGGGCTGCAGATGAGTTCTTGAAGACCGCACATCTGCAGAAGTCTACACTCCATCCCTCCCTCTCCTTTCCACTTCCTCCCGCGTCATTATACCCCGCCACTGCTTCTCTTTTCTCTCCCCCTTTCCTCCATTGGGGAGCTGGCCTGTGGTTTTTACAGGATTCACGTGAATTCGTTTACTCGGCCAACAGAGTCATGGGGTGGAAGAGCAAACAACACGTGTCTGACACGAAAAAAACTGAAGTGACGCAACAGAATATAAGGTACCGAGAAAACATTCCACACTGAAACTTGACAAAGCTCACTCACTGAAAAGAAGGGTATCAATCATCAAAGTCATCAATGCTTTTAAGTAAATATATGTGATCACAAAACATGAACAAGCAAAAACAGGCACACACACCCACCCACACACACAAATACAGAGAGACAGTGAGAGTGCTTCCTGGTGTGTGGCAGGCGACAGTGGAGTTTGCGGTTTGCCCTTGAAGCACTGTGGTCAGAGTCTCACCGTGTGTGTATCAGGTTAGCCAGTCGTCCCCTGCCAACACACACACACAGAGGCAGCTTCTAGGTCCCACACAGATAAGTAACCAGGTTACTCCTCAGAGAAACAAGGTAACACAGGTAATTAGAAACCAGAGAACCTGCGACCACTCTACCGGTGGACATCCTCGAACCGCAGCCTCGGTGTGCGGCGCTCCACCGGGAATCCAAAGTGCTCCGGATCATTGTGTCTTATAAATCCTCAGATTATTCTTCAAAGGTTTATCACTAGATGTAAAAGTCAGACGAGGAGATGCCTCTGAGACACACTTGAGGACTTTCCACTGATGATATGATTTTTAGACACTTGTTTAGTGCCTAAAAATGAGTGTCTTGAGCCCTACGATGTTTTCCCTCCCTGGATTTTCTGTCTGCGGCGCTTCGTTCTTCATCATAGCTTCGCCATGTGGTGGAAATTGGTATATCGTTTCCTTTGTGAGAAATAAGAGTATTACAATCAACTGAGTTTCAGTTTCTAGTTTATTGCAGAATCAGTTGAGTCAAAGAATTAGTCTTTGAAATTAACAATTTCTATTACACACACATTGCTCTTCCACAGTAAACTCTCACACTAAATATGGCCTAGTCTCAAATGATATCCAGTAAGAACATGTGGGACAGGTGGAATTATCTGTGAAGGACTATCATAAAGATGTCAAAATCCACCGCCATTCTCAAATCCTCCTTTTTAATTCAAATCTAGTTTTATCACAATTGAATCCCAGTCTTTCCACATTGCCCCCCCCCCCCCTGTTAATGCTTAGCTACAGTCAGCGAAGCGGACGTATACACATTTAATGCATAAATCAATTATCTGCGATATTGTGTTCATTCTTTGGGTGATTTCCGGTGTAATTGGTGGAAACTGAATGCCAGAGCCGGCTGTGAAAATCCAAAACGTGTGTGGTCTAAGCTTGTGGATATAATCACTCGTCTGTGTAAGGCCGCCCTAAAGAAGATCTACGACACCACTACAGAAACACTACGGCGTTTCCGAACAGACTTCCAATACACCGTGGGGCACAGTTTGCACAATTGCGCTACATTTTAAACCTCTGATTTATTCACTGTCTGTGAAGTAGGAGCACAAACACAACTGGTAGAATCAATTTGCAAAAGGATGCTTAATTACGCCGTTGTTTAAAAAAAAGAGCTTAAATAAAATCCCGCCGTTTCTACTGTAAAACATAATAATCTTTCTGTGCCCGTTTCCCAGGGTTAAAAAAAAACTACCAAACACCAGGTGTGTGTGGAACGAAGACATGCAAACGCTTTAATGAGCTGACTATAGGTTGAAACTATACAGCGCAGCGGCAATCAGCAATAGAGAGTAAAGAAAAAGTGTAGCAGGCTGCTCGCGAAGACAACCCTTCTTTGTGCTCGGTCTGTTTGCAGTTTAACAGCTTAAACAAAGCTCCTCATTAAGAGCAGCCCTCCTCCTGAGCTGTCTCCTCACACCTTGCCACAGCCTGAGCTGGGGCCTCGGCCTCGCTCCCTCTCGCCGCCTCGCTCCCTCTCGCCGCCTCGCTCCCGCTCTTTCCTGCCGTCGCCCCTCTGATTGTCAGCGCTGTTTTTCATCAATAATTGGCACTTGCGGCGTGGCGGTGGCTGAATCACTGGATCTCACACACACACACACACACACACACGCGCTGTGTAATGTGTCAGGGGTTCCGTCTTTGCCAGTAAACTGATCTATCACTGTTGTCAGTGAATCAGTGTTTGGGCCCGGGCTCAACACATTACCCTAAAAGAACCTTCACTTGCTTCAAACAAGCGCGGTGCCTGCGAGCGTGTGTGGAGTGCGTATAAAACAGATGTCGGTCGGGTCTGAAGCACACACAGTAGGGCCCGCACGAAAATGGGCAACGCAGCATCATTGTAATTATTCTGATAAATATTGCAACCGATATTTGGACTGGGACACGATAAACACTCACTTGTTTCCTTCAGCCAGCGCCAAGTGCAAAGGTTGGGTGACTAACGGCGATGAATCCCGACCAGCTAACATGTTATTTTGAACGCAACAACGGTTTTCTAACACAATAACAAAAGTCCTACACCCACGCACGCGCGCACACACGCCTACAGGAATACCAGCTACAGGCAAGTGTGAGTGTGTTTGACAGTCGCTGTGTTCTCATTATGAGTTCTTTGGTTGGCAGATATCTACGTTTTCATTCCACAACAGGTTTCCATCTTCAAAGGAATGAGACCGGAGGGTCTCGTTCTCCGTCTCTCGTTCCGCATTCAGTCAAAGAAAGGGGCCGTGGGATGCAAATCTGTTGGACCACTGTCCTTCATGACCGCTCAACTTTTCGATCATTTCCCACATGGCCCTAGATACCTTTTGTTCACCCGAGTGAAAGTAAAGGCACGGTAAGAGATCCCCATCTCGTGTGACATCTGCGGACATTTGCGTTCTCACACGCAGCCCCTCCAGAGAAGTTCGGGACAATGTCGGGACCTCAGCGTTTGCCTGAAATTAGCTTAGGATGAAATTCTACCTGAATGATGCACCACCTGCTCAAAGCTGCCGCAATCAATCATTTTTTTCTGTCAATAACGGGTCAAATGACTGCTTGCAATGTTAACGGTTTTTCACTCGTAGTGATGGATAAAAGGAAATAGTCACGCCACCCTGCAGTTTCCCTTCAGGACCATGGAGTATATAAGAGTCTTTCCGCATCTTACCTCATTACCAGGGAATTAGGAAGTGTTTTTAGATCACACATAATGAAAAACAAAATCACTTTACGCTATCTGTCCAGCACAGGCAGACATATAGACACAGTTATAAACTAGCAGGTAAACACGACTGAGCATCTGGTTAATAAAGAGCATAATATTTTGCTCAGGAGTTATTGGAGACCAAAAGCGAGCTAAAGGCAGAGTGAATATTGGACTTAAATTCATCACGTGGACAAAAACTCCAAATGTTGCTGTGTGTCTGCTGGATGTGTTAAAAAGCAACACGTGTGTCTTCCAATAATCAGAAGGCGAAAAAACATAGATTTACAGTATAGCCTTCTTATTGGTCAACAATATCTACACTTCATCAAACGTGCATGAACACCAGCCAGCCGATTCGCTGGAGCTTTAAGCATATACTAGATCCACCAGTTAAATTTTAATAAAATTCTGTGTGCAGTTCTGAATACACACACACCACCACCACCACAGACACGCAAGCACTTCACATGTAAAGTACATGCAAGTCATATCACATGCTCAGCGAGACACATGAATCCCAGACTGAAAATTCCCCTCACACACTAACCCTAACCCACACACAGGAGCACACACTAAAGAGGCCTTGCACGGTTAAGCAAATGAATACTTCATCAAACACACTTCTCTCAGTCAGACTAGTTCATGTTAGCCTCCCAGTCAGCTAAAGAGAGCCTACAGATTCAGCTCATGTAGAGAATACAGAAAATGCGCTCACGTGCACATATGGTATATGCATGCTCCGACACCTATGATAGGAGTTCTGATAGAATTTGCAATGAAGATGAAACTGCAAGAAGGAGTTGGAAATGGTTGAAATTCCCAGAGGAACCGGGAGACGGGGAGGGGGAGCAGAGGGGGGAAAAATATGAAAGTGAAGTTGTTGGCGGGTGCAGGCCTACTTTTTCACCTCTTAAAAAATGCTCTCTGAAATCCCACTCGACTCTCCAACTGAGTCTCGCTTTTTATTTCACCCCCCTCCCTTTTCTCTCTTTCTTCTTCTTCTACTGGTTTCAGAGGCCGTCAGAGATGGCACACACACACGCACCCCTCCTCTTTCCCATGCCAACACAAGGCTTTTAAATCCAGTAAATAAAAATGTTTTTTTTTAAATTCGAGGGAACCAAGAGAAACGACAAGCAGAACAGGAGGTGATGCTGGTGGAAGAGGAGGAGGAGGAGGAGGAGGAGGAGATGGGAAATAAACGACCGGGGAGGGCAGGAGACATTTTCTGCTGATTAAATAAGTGTTCGCTTCGGCTTCCATTATTTGACAGGCGCATCACGGCGGTGAGCAACAAATGTGAAAGCAAGAGAACAAAACAGAAGGGGAAAAAAACAAACCAGTAGCATATTTCCACACAATCCCAACACTCCCTCGAGCGGCAAGTGGTTTTGTCGGCCTTCCAATGAGGCAATTGCAACGAGATGACAAACACCTAGCCTGGCCAGGTGTCCTCCCTAACTGTTCTGGGCCTTGTAATCCTCTGCTTAAATCAGTGTGAGCCAAGGATTGAGAGCACTGGATGAGTTCCCAAAACTCCCCTCCTCCCCCCTCTGCCTTGGCACAGCATCTAGCTCCCCGCCAGAGAGAAGACACCTACGGGAGTCCTAGGGAAGTGTGTGTTTGAGGTTGTGTAAGCAGCACAAACACACACACAAAAAAGCTCTCACTCTCACAATCATGCACAGATTCTGCAGGAATCATTAGCAAAACCAGCAGAGGGAATTTCACGCAGGCGATGTGTCGGGCAGAACATCACTCGGAGCGCACACCCCAGGGGTCTTCAATTAGACCCTAAATACCTCAGCAAAGTATCCAGGGGTCCTAATTACTTCAGACTGTTGAAAATGGCCGCGGGCCGCCGTAGGCCGAGGGGTTTACCGAGGAGATGCCTGTTTAGATAGATTCTGGCCCCGAGATCAGTCGGGCTTTCCTGAGCTGTTGGTGTGCACCGGCAGACAGAGGAGGCAGCATCCGTGTGCATCAGAAAACTAAGGCAGAGCTGGCTGCTGCCCATGTATCTGTGGATGTATTTATAGCAGGAGAAAGAGAGGCGACTGCAGGATTAATTCACGAACCAGAGGAGCAGAGAGACAGAGACACGGTGTGGAGAGGCAGCAGCAGAGGAGGAGGAGGAGGAAGGCCAGGGATCAACAGAGGAAGAGTTAAAAATACAGCAAAAGATACATGGAGTTTCTTGGATATGGAATATAAGTGTACACACAGAAATTCATGCAGTAGAGTCTGAGCGCGCGCACACACACGGCAAAGAGAAACAGATCAATCTCAGCGACGTCACAATGCATTACAGAAGCGCTGACCTTTTCCTTAATCGGTGCAGATACACACAAGAAGTGCAAACAAGGAGACAGAGATCATCTCCATACAAGCCTTGCAGTCCCGGGGACGGACGGACGGACGGACGCACGCACGCACGCACGCACACAGGCGCACACACACACAGACACATTCGCAAATCACCCAGCAGTCTTTCAAATCCACCTTACATTTCCAATCAGGGGCTGTAAAACTTTGACGTACAGATCCACGTTCCAGCCACAGATTTGATGTGAGGGAGTAGAATTAGCCATTGCATTGAAAAAAACTTTACTTAGGCGTCGCCAGGTATCGGGAAAAAAAAACGTATTACGTCTTTAGAAAAATTCCAGTTTCAGTGAAAACTACTGCACATTTAATTCCAGAGTGGGGCGCGGTCACAACGAACTTTGCAATGTGTATACATTTGTCCAAAAGGTCTGCGATGTCTGTGAGTTCGCAGCACATCCATGGGTGACGTCTGCAGGTGAGCATTTAATATGCAGACGAGGACACTATGCAGTCGAGTGCATGAGAAAACAGGTCACATGCGCAGCGCTGAAGTACAGTGAAACCATATTGAACTAGAAGACAGACATATTACACACAATGATGACTCTTAAGTACTGTAGGTGACTGAATTGTATATATGGCAGTTCCAGGATTAGTGTTTCCGTTATGCATTATTGACACAATGAGGCTGATTTTGAAGGTTCTTCGTGAGCTGGGTCACAGGAAAAGGAATCTGCAACTGTAAGTCATTTCTTAAGCCTATAAGGTTGCAAGGTTCCAGTTTGTCAGTTGTGACGGTTTGCTGCTTTTCTTTATCTTAAATGATAATGAATGGAACGTTGTTGGGGGATTTTGACTCTTGGTCAGTATTTGCTGATGCCACCTTGGACTTTTCCGTCTTTGCATGACCATTTTATTGATCTATTATGAATCTCTTATTTTCACAAGAACAAAGCAGTAAATTTGAGGAGAAACATAGACCTATGAGCATAAGTCCTTTCGTGCAAATTTCCAGGGAGCTAAACAATGGAAAAATTTGTATTGTACTTTTCCAGATGCACCACAATCGCTGATTGGTTTAGGACTCATTACTCAACTCCAGCAACTTCTTAAGCGTGCTAATGAATGTGAGCAAATGGGCGAACTCGCCATCCATCTTACTGTCAGTATCCTTACCGCTGGTGTTAAAGTGGGATAAGTCACATTTTTGTCACTTTATGATGCCCAGTTCGGTCCAACCATACCAAATTGAATCATTTGTATAAAGAAAACATGAGAATTAGGGGGGGGGTCCATGTTTGAGACCTCCTGACTTGTATAGCAGTATCAAGGATCGGCTTTGCTCCCTAAGGAGCCACAGGGGACTCATGTGCTCCTGCTGCCCAAAAAAACGGTCTATTTGTAAGACCTCAGAAAAATTTGACATTTACAGACATGTAAATCAGCTGTGATCTTTGGGAGTCTGGGGGAAGAAAGATGGAAGGAGCACAACAGAGGGAGATGGGGTGTATGTGTGTGTGGGGGGGACAGAGGACCGCGGGGGGAAGAGGAAACAGGGAGCGGTGGAGATACTAGATACTCGACTGACTTAGCATCTCAATTAAAACGGTGACAAATGTGGGCGAGGGGTGATGGGGGGTGGCATCTTAAACCATGGACGAGGCAGAAGGGGATCGAGGGTGGGAGGGAGGGAGGGAGGAGGAGGAGGAGGAGGAGGAGGCGTGGGAGGAAGGCAGAAAAGGGAGGAAGGAACGGAGGTATAATCCGAATGACATTAACACACACACACACACACACACACACACACACACACAGCACCTAGGTGAAAAAACAAAGGCTGTCTGAAACCTCCGGAGCACATTCCTACTCCCCATGGCCCTCTCACATCCAGCCACAGAGACCTCACTCTCTCTCTCTCTCACACACGCGCGCGCGCACACACACGCGCACACACGCACGCACACACACACACACACACACACACACACGCGACTAAGCACCGAGAGAGAAAGACAGACACGGGGAGTTAGAAAAGAGTCTCCGGAGACTCCTTTCTCTCCCTCTCCAGAGAAGTGAATCAGTGCAGGTCTGTACACTTATGAATCAATAATACACAATAACACGCTTCAGTGGCAGGAATGATTCAATAAGGCTCAGTGACTTGAACAGACCCCACTCCTCCCTTGCTAAACACCCCCCCACCACCAACCCACTCCACCCAAGCAAAGGCCGAGCGCTCAATGAACAGCCATATCCAGGTGTGTATCAATAAACTAATTATCACACGCAGCCCCCCTGATCCCCCCCCCCCACCATATAGGCCCAGTCACGTGGGGTCTATGGATTTTCATAACTCAGGAGCTCGGGAGGAACCAGAGCGTGACGTGGGAATAGCGAAGCTGGAGAGCATGTTCCTGAGGGCCAACACACATGAACACACACACACACACACACACACATTCTGTCAGGTGACATGTGGATGCAGCTGCAATGGGACAGAGACACGCACGCGCGCACACACACACACACACACACACATTTATACATCATAATCTATGCTGGCCACGTGCTTCCTCTCTGACCCCTTGGTCTCCAGGTCATTCAACAACCCCTGAGGTCCCCTGGAAAAGCTGCACAGCTGAGCAGGTGTTTCTTACCTGCCACAGTTGGAGGCCGCGCGCGCACTTGCGCGTGAGCAAGCTCCTCTATCTCGCGGGGCTGTACAAGTAAAAGGATATGGGTTGGACACCATCTTGAGACACCAGCTCCGAGGCCGCGTGCTCTGTTTCAGGTAGAAGAAGACCACGGGCGCCATGGCGGGGTAGGGCAGGTCCTCCTCGCCGCTCGCGGACGCGTCCTCCCCGCCCGCGGAGACCCCGTCGGGCGCAGGGAACGCCGGCTCCGCCGCCAACTCGCCGCTCTCCCCGTCTCCCGTCCCGACCCCGGACAGGTCGTTAAGCCGGATGAAAGTCCTCGGCAGAGAGGAGCGACCCTCCGAGCCCCTGGCGTCGGGGACCCCGGAGAGATCTCCCCCATCCTCGGCCATCATTCACCTCCTGTGGGCAACATGGGCGACCGTTAGGGATGTGATTACATACAGCACAGTGAATATGGAAACGCTCCAAGTGTGTGCCAGAGCAGGGCACATTACGGGAGAAATGTGATTATTGATATTTAAATAAATATGATTTTTTTTTTTGAATCCGCCGATTTATCCAACTCCAACACATCCTGCTGCTGCACACACATGCACCACTATTCGATCTAAATACTGGATGGAGCTGCGGTGGTGATTGAGGGTTTATTTTTGAGGGAAACGTGCGCACACATCATCGAAAATTCGTTCAAAAGAGAGATAACAGATTGTTGATGGCTAGAGATCGAATTAGTATATACTTGCTATCATGAGGTGGAAAACAGAATGGAGGTCCTAATGAGCCCCCCCACTTCCCCCCCAAAAAATCAAGAGGGGACTGGCCTTCCTTTTCATCCAAAGCAATGCCAAAATCGTCCTCTTTTCTCTCCTCAGCAACAATGTGATTGTTTAGATGTTAATTCGTTTCCAAACTTCAGCAGCATCCCTCATAATCATCATCATCATTTTTTCAAGTGATTCACGTCAATAATGTTTTCTAAAGGAGAGTATGAGCATTTTTCCGTTCGATTTTTTTCATTTTTTTTTTATACCTGTAATGGATTCTATAGATGTGCCCAAAGTGCGCTCAGTCATCGCATGATCAATTTGTGTCGTGGCTGTAAAGTCCACACCAGCCAAAAAACCCCAGTTGGTAAAACAAATGAGAGACGAGGGAGAGAAGAGATGAAGGAGAGAGGAGAGGGTCTTGTGGGGGGGGGGGTTTCTCGGTGCGTCTTGGATGGAGCGTATAGTTTCCAGGTGGTGCGTCGCCGCGCGGGTGCGCCCAAGCCCCGGTCCCCGGCGTCTGAGGAGCGTCTTCCAGGGGCTCTCAGCGAACACCTTCAAATCATCCCCCGTACGAAAGAATACAAAAAATGGAACCGTGAGATGTCTACTGCTGCAGCGCGCAGTCTCTGTCAATACATTAACGCCGCGCACAAACTTCTTTACGACCCCCTCCTCCTCCTCCTCCAAAGAGCTGATGGACAAACCGCAAAGAGAGAGGGAGAGAAATGAGGAGAAATCAATGATCAGAATTGGTTGCCCCGCGGTTTTTTCGCCTTCAAATTAAAAATCCAGTACTTTTCGCTGCATCCACAGGCGGTTTTAGGCGCATATCCAGCAACAGTGTTTTAAAAGATCCACGGTGATGCTTCTGCGCATCCTGTCGCTGGACACAAAAAGGCATCAGAGTCAGGCGTCGATACTTTCTGATATAGCAAACAGCTTCCCCCGCTGCCCTCGCGGCACGTGTGGCCGACCGGTCGCTCCTGCTCTCGCTCCTTGTCTCCTCCAGACTGTAGTCGGTCGGTTCCGTCCATCAGCCGAGCTCACACAGCTGGATGGGGGATCCGAACTTCTCACTCGCCGCCCACCGAGCGCTCGCTCTGCGCCAATCACAGCGCGCCCTGACTTGGAGCGCCCTCGTCACTGGCCGAGTCCGACGTCGGTCTGCGTTGCGCACCGGAGGGGAGGGGGTGAACAGCTGGAATCTTATTGTCAACTGTCGGCCAATGAGAAGCAAGGGAGTGGCGGCATCTCGCAGCATCGCAGCGTGATTGGTCCAGAGTTTTATTATGGGGAATTTCGAGGGGGGGGGGAGTTGCCACATGGTGCAATGGGACCCCAACCCACTGTGAATAAGCAGGGATGTATATTATAGAACTGTTTCCGAATCCCAGTTTAACCATCTGATCATTTTGGACATAAAGATCCTGTTTAAAATAAATGTTTATGATGTATTACATAACTGTTTATGAAATAATGAAAACAGCATGTGAACTCAGCCATCGTACATCCTCTTAATGTGCAAGTTAAATCACGATGATGCTAAACTATCCCACAGTGTGAGTAGAAGGCCCCCCAGACTTGCCTCAGGGACCCCAGGGGACACCTCAGGGCCCAGCCTATGAGCATTATTACCTTTGCAGAGGATAAAACAGTCAGCACAGCCTCTCAATCATAAGATAAATTCAACGAAAGCAAAAACTCTGTACTTATTATGTAAAATTGGAAATGTAATAAAACTAACAATGAGGTTTTTTTTCTTCTCCTTGCCATGTTTGGGGTCCCTGGAGGAGTGCTCTGGCATGTGGGCTGGTGGCCACTAGGGGAAGATGTTTCCCCAGGCTGTCTATATCTTTCTCACACACACACACACACACACACACACACACACACACACACACACACACACACACACACACACACACACACACACACACACACACACACACACACACACACACACACACACACACACACACACACACACACACACACACACACACACACACACACACACACACAAAGCACCAAACCAACAGCTGGTTTAGAGAGTGATGCAGCCTAAGGCAGAGCAAATAGTTGCACTCTGTAGTTTTTTTAAGTGGCATGGATGTGTCTGCATTGCAATGCCGCGTCCCCTTGTCCCGATCCCCCCGTTCATTCATACATCGGGTCTTAGAACATTAGTCACTACGCGGCAGCGGCATTCTTTACTTTCATTTCAGTGTATGATCATTGATCTGCGAGCATGAGAAAATCAATGCTGTGGACCAATTTCTTTTCCCTAGCATCTGTCGCAGCCAGCGCTTGTGAACAGTAGCCAATATTAATCATCGTAGCTTTTTACGCGGAAGACTGAGCATCACATGTGCACACATGACCTAAAAAATAAAAGAAGAACACCTGCATGTGAACACAGGAGGAGACAAAAAGAGGGAGAGTGAGAGTGTGACTCTTTACAGTATCTGTCAATAGTCCTTGTTTGGACTTATGACTTAACTGTGTCTTAACAAGGTACCGTTAGAACATATTGATTAAACACTGCTTTTACCTGATAGGCAGGAATGAGGCGCTGCTCTTAATACATAAGGGGAAAAGATAAAGCACACCTTCAGGTTCTAGATAAAGCACACCTTAAGGTAGAAATACAACATTCATTTATAATGAGAAATACAATTATGCATGTATAATTCATAAAATGGAATAATGCATCAGCGTTTTCAACACTGAGTGCCTCCGAACACTTCCTAAGGCAAACGTCTATGACGGGTTGATGGATGGTGTTTGTTAGCTCTGGCTAGTCCGAGCAGAGACCCCAATTTATCAGAGTTGAGTGATCTCAGCTCTCAGGAAAAACTTTCTCTCAATGCTTGTCCCGAGGATGACCGACCGGCAGCACTGTTTACACACTGACACAGCTCAATCTTCACAAATCTTCACCTTCAGGCAGTGGCAGACTCAGGCTGTTTGAGGGGCAGGGGCGAAAAAATAAAAAGGGCAGACACTGTACTGCACAACATGGTGCCCCACCAATGTGCAGAAATGTAATCATACCAAATTGGGCACTTCATCATGTTTTCTCACCTGTGCAAGCAAGTACCGTATACCGCACTCCATCCCATCTTCTCTACTCGAAAGGGCACCTGTTGGGGCACTGTCATGTAGGGGCAGCATTGAGGGCACTTCATAACGGCACCCTTTTCCATTGTCAGGGCACCTCATAGGGCCCTGCATCACATTTTCTGCACTAGAAGGGCACTCTTTAAGACACATTATCAAATGCTCTTGCTCTAAAGTGTACATTGTCATAATTTATTGCATGAAAGGGCACCCTAGAGGGCAATCAATCATTTTTTCCCAAGTGAAGGGCAGCCAAAAGGGAACTTCTTCTTGTTTTCGCCACTCTAGAGGTCACTTTAGCGACACATTTTAACGATGGGGGCACCCCCCCGAGTCCACCAGTGCCTTCAGCTCACCGCAGTGACAGAACTCACTGACAGGAGTCAGATACAGAGGAAGTTAAAAATGAGTGCCTTGTCTCTCATCAGCCGAAAGGTGTCTATCCATAGCTACAGAATACTGTATGAAGATCCTCATCAACAGGGCAAAGAAAGCATCTTGAACTCTACCTAACAATCATCTCCAGTTTTTGACAGAAACTGGAGCTTCTGATTAGATCAGTCCAGGCTAGCTAGCAACAGCCAGTGTGTCTACTGTACTATTGCTAGTCAAATTCCAGCAATAGGGATGTTGAAATCACTGCCAACTCCTGTCCAGTTTGCAATTGACTGTGATCATTCCCTTAGAATGTTCCTTACTGATTTGAACATTTTGTCTTCCCAACAAAAAGGTCAGAATTTCTTCTTGACCAATATTTTGAAAACACATCTCACACACAAATGGCTGGGAATCACTGAAATGTCAAACATTCATGGCCCCCACAGGATGTATCATAGTCTTTGTGGTGAACCTCCGACCTTTCCCTCCGCACTACAATTAGTCAGAAAATATAAAATGATAATTTGTGTGAGTTAAAAGTAAATCCATGCCCCCAGAGGATGAACCCATTCTGTTTCTGGTACTACATGAGCTTTTCATGATTACCAGCCTCAGGCCAAAATGGTCATTTTACACATATCTTATTCTTACACTAAAATCGCCATTACATTTCTTGAGCACAATTATCCATATGGGGGATAAACTTCTCAGTGTACATTGTAATGACCTCTTGTGTCAAACACACAACAAAATTGACCAGTTTGCACAGTTAATCAATTATCAGTATGTTGTTATTTTATGGCATGCTAGCAGCCTGGCTCTAGGTACAGTAATTTCAGTCAGTCGGGGGGTTGCACCACTTTGGTCTAGGCTAAAATAGTCAACAGATACTGGATGGGATGCCATTAAATTTAGTACTAACATTGATGGTCCCCAGGAGAGCACCCCTAATGACGTTGGTGACCATCTGATTTTTTTCCCCTCCAGTACCAGAGACATTTGTATTTTTTTATAAAAATGACTTGACAACTATTGGATAGATTGTCATGAAATGTTATATATATTGTCATGTTCCCCACAGGAAGATTTGTATTAATTAGCAAATTCTAGCACAGTCGTCAAGAAAAACTCAAATTAAACTCTTCGTATCCAAAACTTTATAGGACACTGGAGCTTTCACAAATTATTTTTTAGTGTCATTTAGCTTTCACTTATATTATTTGTTGCCATAGCTTCATGAATGACACTGAATCCCTTCCAGCTGTGTGTGTGTGTGTGTGTGTCTGTGTGTGTGTATGTGATTGCTTTCATTCACTGTACCATCAACATTCCTCCCCCTACACCTACAGGCCTTGGGAGTGAGTTTTTTCGTCAGAAGGGGATAATTACTATATTGATCATTGAGTCATCCTTTGCTCAGCATGCTCATATTGTCCTTACTGTTAACCCTTTACACTGCGGGACAGGACGCTGTCCAATCACTTAGCACTTTATTGTAGTTCTGCTACAAACTCCCAATGAGGAGTCCAATTTTTTTTCATTCAATCACACAGGGCAATTAAAAAAACAATTGATTACTGTTGTTTTCATGGAAACTTACTGTCCACAAAAGAGGAATTGGAAGCTGCTTTTTGAGTTAATGCAGAAGTTTGGTCAGGTTTAACCTCAACATTCATCAATATTAATCCTCTGTCTCATTGAATATGAAATTGTGATTCCTGAGATCAGTATCATGATAATCACAGTTGTTTGTTTTCAGACCCCAAGGTCCAATGGGACATTCAGGTCCTATTTTAGCCGTTTGGTTCAACTAGGATGTACAATAAAACTTTAAGTAGACTATTTATATTTTACTTTTCTATGCAGAGCCCCCTCCTCACTAGAACTGAGGGAAAACAGATTGCCTTAGAGGATTTCATATGCCCTGTTCCTTCACGAGAAATCTAGCGACTAAACTTTCCTAGGCAGGCAAAGATGTCAACAAACCAAAATGGAAAGAAGGACAAAAACAGTTTAATGTGACTGATGGCATGTTGAAATATGTCAAGCTGGTTCCTTTTAATCAATAAAATCATCAGGAGTGGAATATTATTTTTGTGGTTGCTGTGAAATCCAGGAAGTTGTTATTCATATATGCTGTTTAACTTTGCGGTATTCATTCTCCGGACAAGCAACGCATTCCTGCGACAAGTGCCAGCAAACCTGCAATCGTTTAGGGCGAGCAGCTGATAATATTTTGATTTAGGACATTAAGGCCCGGAAAACTCAATTTCAAATCATAACTGCTGTTGCTCAACAACATTATTTTCACAACAAAGAACAATCAAAGTTAAGAATGAGGCAAAGGAAACCTAGTTTACCATTAATTGAGAGTTCTACAGTCAAAAACGCAGCTCAACTACCTTAACATGACTGTGTTGGAGTGGTCTGATCAGATTTTACTGTCAGAGCATGCAAACATCACTCAACCACACAATTGCTGTCAGATATCGATATCAATTTTACTAAACTCTGATTAGCACATATACCTTTTCTCCCGATAAGTCCAACTTCAAACCAGTGAGAAGCAAGGATATGAACAAATAAAGAAATCCCCAATGTGTAGTAACCAAAACAAACCCATGGCTTGCTTTTCATATCCATTACAGGGTACAGGGTCAATTGCCGCCTGCCTTCTCCCATTCAAAATATTTCAAAAATGCAATAAAGGGTGTAAAAAGGGAGGGGGTCCTCGTGCTGGAGGTCCTCGTGTGAGCAACATCACCTGTATTAATACAATAAGCCAACAATAATCTATGTGATGATGGCTAATGGCGTGTCTACTCTGGGGATGTGTAATGAAAATTTTCCATTTATCAACATATACACGCATATATACATATACTTGTATATATAAACCCTGTCTTCCAAAAATTACATTTCTATACAACTTAACTGCAACAGCAATTACCTTTTCTAGGAAACACAATCGGCTGCTGGACTATGTTGTGAGGCGACTGTTTTTTTTTTAAATTACTGAAGTGCTATATTTACTGCTCCCGGTGAAATCACCAGAAGATGGTTGGGGTCCAAAGCGCATGACTGACACACCAGTGACCAGGTTTCACATTCACAGTCCTCTCTGTGGTTAGGTTGATGCAAAATAGAAAGTTAAGTTGACTTTGGTCAACATGTTAAGTCTGAGGTCAATGCAAACCTTTTTTTCTGTATCAAATCAGACCATGGTCCTAAAGTGCACATTTTGCTGCATGATTATAGTGAACATTTTACTGACGTGTTCTGAACCAAAGTATTAGTGACTCTCAAAATCTGTCCAAATCCAGTCACAGCTATGTCTTCTTCGAAACGTATTGTGAAGTTTGTCGTGAATTAGGATTATTCACTGTATGTATTGTCTCTGCCACTTCCCAAGCTCTTCTGAGATTGCTCTATCATAAGGATGGATGACTTTTCTGTGAGTGCATAAAGACTCGTTGTGATTTGCCGGGTGAAACGTCTGGTGAAGGTCGCTTGCCCGTAATGTAGCTATTTGATGAATTCAACCTTAGTGTCTACAATGTAAGGCATAGTTTTAGTGTATCGGGATCTGAAGACTGCCAAGGGAAAGCTTACCCAGACCCAACACAAAGTGTGACAAAGTTTAACTGAAAGCGGGAATTAAAAAACCGATAGGCCTGCAGAGTCATACTGTTTCACCTACTTTTCTTATGCCCCTGTCCTTCTGTTGTTCGTTCTCAAGTATGAACATGGTCTTCCACCAAAATTGTCATCCATTTCTGATTCGGGAAGAATCTCTGATATCTGA
Organism: Scophthalmus maximus; assembly: GCF_022379125.1. Classification (NCBI taxonomy): domain Eukaryota; kingdom Metazoa; phylum Chordata; class Actinopteri; order Pleuronectiformes; family Scophthalmidae; genus Scophthalmus; species Scophthalmus maximus. The sequence continues at coordinate 7,041,119 of NC_061530.1, forward strand.
TAGGTTCAACTTGAAACATTTTCAACTTTGCATCTTTGATTTAACTTTGTTGCAATGGGAAAAATTTGCTTCGCATTTGGTCTGAACACACCAAAAACAACACGAGAACAGTGTTCAAGACATCGAGTACATCCTCATGGTGTCTGAGGGATGAGGCTGGACTGCGGCCTGACTGCTCCTAGAAAACATTCAATAGGCAATGACACACAAACTTACCATACACGCACACTCCACTCGCATGGCCGGACAGAATAGGGCCGGCAACCAGATGCATGGGGTGACTGCCTCTAGTCTCACTTTTCTATTTATCTGTTGAATGATAAATAGAAGAAAGGAGCATGTCAGTTTATTTTAGCCCACATGCAATCCAAAACAATACAATAATACAATGGACTCTGTCTGACTCATGTAGTGTGTGTGTGTGCGTGTGTGTGTGTGTGTTTGTGTGTGTGTGTGTGTGTGTGTGAGCATGAGTGGGCGTGTTATGGGAGCTCAAAGAGGGTCAACAACAATATCAGTCGTGTAGACACAAAAAATCACTTCTAATTGAAATATGTTAAACATAAGACTCCAGACTATACAAAGCTGCGACTCTGAAGCTTTTCCATTCCTGCTTGCCCACCTAAAAAAATCTGACGTGGTTCCCAGCGATACTGATACACGTGTCGGTAACCTTGGTTACAGAGCCGAGCAGCACGGAAAGGAACATTTTCAACACTTCATAAATTAGACGCCTGTAATGACATGGAGGCAAAACGATAGAGGGAGAGGAGACTTTAGGGCCGAGAAGGATATGAATAATAGGAGATGAACTAGAATAAGAGGGGGGGAAGGATATAAACTGAGAGGAAGAGGAGGTGGAGGAAACGTAGGGAGACAACAATGACCAAAGAAGGAGAGGGTGCATTCAGAGGGAAAGCAAAGTGGGAAAAGGTGTCCAAAGTAGAAGTGAAGGGAAATAAACTGAAAAGTGCAATGATATGAGGAAAAGATAATAAAACAAAAACAGGGAGGGGTATGAGAAAGAAGGAGCAGGAGATGAAGATATAGGATGGAACAATCGCAGAGATGGATTAGAACTGGAAGGAATACAAACAGAAGAAGAATGAGTTTGAGATGAAGTGGATGCAGTCGAACAATAGGTAGTTTGGAAAAGCCGTGCCGTGATAACTTGCCTTCTCTGAGCCCAATTAAACCTGCTTTTTTTATTTTTTGTCAAACCTAAACTGATAACAAGAAGTTGCTATTGCGACATGAGACAACAGCAACAGAACTGAGGAAAAGAAAGTTGAGACGAAAGAGAGGGAGAAACAGAAGGGGCCCTCAGCGCTTCCCTCTCTGCCTCCGCCTTTCATCTCGTTCCTCTTTGAGCGTCCTCCAGCTCTGTTAGTGTCGACTCCCACAGAGCTACGCACTCCCACTGGGGGTCTTAGCAAGTCAACCCAGGACAAGCTGCCATCCCTGGAGTGATGCAGGGCTATGTGGGGCCCCTGCTTTGGAGCCTTTGCTCCTGATAGCTCTGGGCAGAGAGGGTATTATATTGGTATGTGGAGACAGTCCCACATTGCTGAAGTGTGAAAACCCATTAAAACTAATACGGTGAAGAAAGGAATGGGAGAAGTGAACTGGGGTGTGTATCTCTTTATCCAACTTCCTGTTTGTGTATCATGCCTACACAAAATCATATTATATCTTTACATATGCTGTCGATGTATCCTAATAAGTTTATGTTCAAATGCACACCAGAAGATAGTGGGTCATGTGCTTTTTTGCTCAGTATATCAGGACAAATACTTTAAAGATACAGTGTATAATATTTAGAAGAACTTATTCACAGAAATTTTATATATTGTCCATAACTATGTGCTCATATATGTATAATCCCATTCAACAAAGAAACAATGTTTTTACGTCAACTTTGAATGAGTTAAATATAGTTACATGAGGTGGACCAGACCTCCGTGTAAGTCGCCATTTTGAATTTTCAGTGCTGTCATATACTGGGAATGGAATCAGCGGTGCACCACCATAAAGTGTCCCCTGTAGGGTGCTCAGTTGGTTGCGGTTTGCAACTTTACCACCAGATGCCGCCAGAAAAATTACAAAAAATTACACACTGAGGCTTTAAGGCCATACTAGCAGCTCTGTGATGCTAAATTCTAAAATTGTGATGCTAACACATCTGAAATGATGACAGTAACGTGCTTATGATGGAAAAGTGAAGTTTACCAAGGTCAAAATCGACAGCTTCTTACCATCAATGGTTGTATACAACGATGGACAACAATGACAGCTGCCAAAAGTGAAACCAAAATATCTCTATCGCCCCCCCTGTTGGCATAAACCCCACCCCCTCCATGTTAGCCAATGGAACCGGCACCAAATAAAAAGTCTAAGCACAAAACTTTGTCTGAGGGTGAAGGAAAATCCTTGTAAGAAATGTTTTGCCAATCAATCGAGGAGATGTTGAGATATTAAGCTGAATATATTTAAACATTGACCTGCTGGGGGCACTGGAGGAAACGACAGGGGATTTGGAGGTGCAAATTACTTCTGGCGAAAAATTTAAACCGCACTCACGAGTTATAAACCGCACTCACGCATTATATTTTATATTATTTTATTTAAATTACGCCCATGTCACCACCTGGGCAATGTCAATCCCAAGTCGATGATAAAGGAAATGGTAAGAGATCAGATAAGTCAACAACATTCATCCTGATGATCAAGAATCTCTACCCTAAATGTCACGGCAATCAGCAGTTGTTGAGACATCCTCAAAATCGAAAACTAATGCCATTCATGTATAATAATTAATCTAGTTTCACATAATTGGGTTATTAGCTAATCCAGGCAAAACAGTTTATCCGGAGCATTGTCAACAGCACACTGAGGCTATTAGATTACATTGCTAATTGCAACCTGAATTATATCAACAGTAAATATTATTCCATGATTACATAATCCAGCAAACATAATTCCTGTGCTCAGCCAACTAGCTGCTTACTGACGGCGTCTGACAAGGCAGCGTGATAAATCACAGGGCAAGTGTCAGCTGCTCTGATCCGATGGTCACAATCTGGTTATGTGGGTTAAAAGCTGGCTGTGCCTATTCAACACGGGAAGTGGAAAGCGACGATCGATCACTCCCACAGGGTGAGTGCATCGACGAACCCTGAACACACGTTTTTTTTCATATACAATGAAAGAAAGACAGAAAGAGAGAGAGACATACTTACACGCAATTTTGCTTACCAACTAATTTTCACTTTTTGAACACTGCTTTTGGAGAAAAAGACAATTTACTTCTTGACACTCCTGTCTGTCATTCATACTAGTGCTGAAACTTTCAGAACTCAAACGACTTTCCGTCATGTACTTTGTCTAGTTTCGTCGAGACATCTGTCTGAAAGGAGTCCCTTTTGGATTCCGTCATTACGGGGATGGTGCTCACAGGGTGTGTTCTACACCTCTGACCCCAGAAATGATCTACAGCTGCTACCTGCCAATTGCATCTGACAAGCAGTCCGTTCACCTGTCTATCACAACGTTGCCTCGCGCCCACACAGCAAGCGGATGCACGAATACACACGGACACACGCTGATAAGACACAGGTACGTAATCACGCACACGAAACAGAGAAAATACAGAAACAGTTCAGGCGAACTACTCACATAAACACATTAAATTCAAGGACTGACAGAGAGTACACTTTCCCCCCTTCGCCTCGGCCTCAGAATCTGACCGATTCCTCTTCGTCGTGAGGGGAAAACAGATGAAGGTGTTCTACGTCCCGCATGTGATTGGAAAGACTCTCGACGGCGTTCCCCCCCCCAGTGCCAAGTTTGACTGAAACCTCGTGTTTCCATTCCGCACGTCAGAAATAGCAGACAGCCCTGTGCTGTATGTTACCCAGTGGAGATTAAATAAAAGACCAGGGCCCTCGCGTTTGTCTCGAGCCGTTTCCCCGACCGAAATGAGCGACTGGAAGGAAGATCAATATTTCCATTCGCGTGATGTGCTCTGGTGGGTGTTTTGAATTATTTGTATAATGGAAAAGTGTAGGGGTTAAGGGAGTGGAGTGTGTGTGTGTGTGTGTGTGTGTGTGTGGGTGTGAGGAGGAAGAAAAAGAAATGAGGGAAAAAGGGGGAAAGGCTGTTTGCATGCGCACATGCTGTCTGGGCGCATGTGTAGATTTCAGAGTGATTGGCTTTCCACATGTGTCATCACATGCAGGGTTCATCAGATTCCTCTCGTTGCCATGTTGTAATCCCTACGTTCCCTTTCGTCTGCCCACTTTGACTTAGTGGTTAGTAAAAGAAGGAAACTAGGAACTCCATATTATGTTTGTGTAAGCTACAACAACTGTAACCTACACTGACAGGCGAAATGAGGAGGAGGAAGAAACAAGGGCGAATAAATGAGGAGAAACAATAACAAGTGCTTTCATAGAATAGTCACTGAATGCTTTGACAAGTTTTTAAAAAATGTGAATCATAAATGCTATGGTCTTCATGCTCACCCGATTTGGAGCTTTTGGAGTGGTTGGATAGACGATGCTCCCCCACCACCATCGATGCAACCCCAAGTGTCTTATGGAGGAATGCTGCTCATCGTTTCAGTGGACTTCCTATAGAATTGGAATATGATGACAAGAGCATTCAAGCTGTTTAGAGGTTAAAGACTTAGCATAGTTTACATGTCTGTTGAGTGCACGCATCATTTAACCAGTTCTGATGTAGAGATGAGATATTGTACGTACTCCCAGTAAAATGCCACACATTTCTTGTCAGGGAGAATGCATTTTTTTTTAAACTAAATATACTTATATAAAATGGGTACAGCTTAGCTGCTAGCTTGTGGTACTTACTATGAAACTTCCAAGTTAGATACTGTTTCACACTTTCAAAGACATTCTGATGAAACGCCAAGCTATTGATTTGTTGTGTTTTTCAAAGCGAAATAGTCTTGCAGTTCCACGTGTTAGCTTGCTAACTGTTGACGCTACGTGATCTAGCCGAGGCCAAGCTAACGCTAAAAGTCCAAGCTAGCTGCTTGGATAAGCTTCGGCTGACTGCAAAATTACAAATGACCATTTTAATGAAAGTAGTATTACCTTAAAAAAAAGTGGTATTCGTTTGGCACGTAGCTAAACGTGCGCAGTCCAGCCGAACTTTCTGTGAGAGAAGTTCATGGGCAACCGGCCCTCAGGCACAGCTAATCAAACAAGGGCCATCAATCATCCTTTTGGTCAGTTGGGGCAACTCTGCTTCCCCGTCCATTACTTACAAAAATATCAATTCCCTGATTTCCAATTGTATCGGCAATACATAAAACAACAAAGCACATAGGCACACAGCTACTGCATGCATCTTTTAACATTAGTATTATATGATGATATATTAAATCTTATAAAAAGGGGTAGCTCAAATCAAGCGATCTGATTGGTTCATAGCCGTGATATATTGAGGGTATTCAACGGCTGTGACGTCGAGTCAGTTTGCACAGGTCCGTAATACGACGCGACTGAGGTAGTTTGTCAGAGGTGCAGGCCGCAGTATATCACAGCTAAGGGGGTCGAGCAACGCCCCTTAACTGTGATATAATGAGCTGTATACCACGGCCTGTCGTGAGCTACTGCTTGAATATTGCCAGTGGTGGCCGTGCGTGCGAATGCTGCAATATGGCCGCCGATTGCCCCCTGACCAGTTAGCTGTGAATCACCACATCTGGCCCGAATGCTTTAGCTGACACTTACTTGGAAATTGCTCGTTCATGGCCCAAATACAGTTTGGCCAAACCTACCCACAAACCGGTACACAGTGTGGGCCACATCTGTCTGTGTGAAATGCACTGCAAATAACCCTAAAAAAAACGACGTGCTGCGTATTGGCAACAAGCGAAACTCGTTCAAAAACCCATGTGGTAATAAAGATATGATGGTTCCTTGTTACATTTCCAAAGCTATCTGAAAAGTAAGTTAAGTCAAAACAGCTGACATAAGTCTTGTTAAGAACCATCCTTGGGGAGCCATCAAAATAAATGCCAAATAGTTGTGAAGACATACTATTGTGGCACAAAGCCATAGACAGGAAAATGGAGAAAATGGAGAGAATGACCATCTTAGTGACATCTGGACTTGTGTGTCAGTCCTCACCTTGGCAAAAATTGCACATGGCCACGTTTGACCTCATACCAATTCATCATAAATGATGGCAAAACTCAAGTGGAGCGAACTTTTCTTCCACCAGACATCATAGTGCCTTTACATAGTTCACTAAATATGGCTTCATTACCCCCAAAGAATAACAAAAGATGTTTCCTGAGTTCAGATGGCGGTCCAGAGTTCAAGCAGGTTTCCTTTCGTTCCTGTGTCTCCAGCTCGAGCAGTTGATTATGTAAATGATGCCGTCTCATTCATCATGTGACCGTGATGAAACTGGCCGCACAGGAATACCACCTGGACACAGATCACAGAGAAGGATGGCAGTGGGTACCAGGGGAACAGATGTGCTATCTTTGGTAGGAGAAGATTTCCATAACCCTTAATCTGGGCCCATAGAAGGGAAAGCACTCACACACACACATGCACGCACACACACACGCACGCACACACACACATAAGACTGATGCCATCAGACAGAAGGACTGTTACGAGGTATCCCTGGATGAGTGCGTGTGTGTGTGTGTTTTCTTTGGAAATGTGGAGGGTGTAACCTGCACCTCGGTGGGTTTTCTGAGCGGGTCTCTCCTGTCAGAACAGTCACACCTCATTAACCTGAGTTAGACGAAGAGAGGGAGGGAGACGGGAGTGTGTGCGTGTGTGTGTGTGTATGTGTTTCCACATTCTGGCTGGCCCTCAACTTGTTTCAACGGTCTGGAGAGAGTTACGGCCACAACGGCGAGAAGCCACGGAAGTGTTCGCTCTCTGCTGCAAAAATGTCCAGGAGAAAAACTGATCTGCAGATTTTATCCATGTTCTTTGTGGTCACAGTGCTGTTTGGAGTTTAGACGTCTCATCAAAAAGGAATTCCACTTCTTCTTTATCAATCTTATTTCTCGGGGGCCCAGGAGCCTGTGAAGTAGCTTGCAGATGTGACATGCCTGCTGCGGTTTAAGCCCTGTGTCAGTCATTCAATATAACAGATTTAGTATTATGTATATGGGCTATGGGTGAATTTTAAGGTTTGTGTAACTTGGTAGAACAATGGAAAAATCAATTTACCCACATGAAGGTTAAGTTCCATTTGAAAAAGTAAGGGTTGAATGTTCGGCCCATCCAGGATGTTACAGCGTCATGATCGCAACACAAATTCAACCAATCATCATGAATTCTGTGCAACGTCCCCACTTTATCATAGTTTCCCACAGTGATGATCCACATGTACATTACTTATAAGACACTTCCTTGTTTTTGTTTGCGAAGATGCAGACCGGTGCGAGACAAATGTTTCATATTTACCAGCAAAACTTACTGAGTGTGCCAAGAATTTCTCGGATGTTCTGCATGAGGGCAGGGGTAAAATGGTTTTGTTGTGGCCGCTGTGGTGGAACACAAACACACAAGTTAAAGATTCACATTCAAATTCATTTATAGATTCACAAACAATTTTCTTTAGTAAAACACATTCCCGCAGCATGGCCGGTCATATGCCAGAGGCTGCATTAAGATCTACAGCAAGGGGTGTAGAGAACAATGCTGCATTAAATGAAATATGTTTGTGATTTTATTGTACAGTAAATGTGAAATTTACATTGTACAGTAGTATTTCATGTTTGGAATTATGCAAGAAAAGGGTTCAAGGATGTTGACTCTGGGAAACTTTCTGAACAGAAAAGGTTGTTAGTGTTTCTTTTTGACAAATAAGTTTGTGCTATAATCTGGGTCGTCTTCCATTCAGACCAGTGCAGTCAAACTTTCTTTATTGTTTAAGCAACTTTTTAAAAATGATATTGCTGTATTTCCAGATCTCTGCAATAAAGGCGTTGACAATGATGTTATTACCATTAATATTAATGATTGGCAGTGCCACACACGTTGTAGTAAGTTTCAGCATCTTTCAGCTCATTGTTTTAGTTTTTCTAGAGCTTTAAAAAAAGCCCTCAATAAAACTTAAATTACTGCATCCTGTTTACTGTACGCTGAGAAACATCCCTCCAGTAAATCCTGGTCAATGAAGCAAATGTATCTTTGTACGGATCGGTACGTCTCCTCATAACAGATCCATTCGAGCTGCACAGCACATCAGCCAGTCAATGGGAATGCGGCAGTAATCGAGTTGTCAACGACCTGCGCTCTCAACAAACACAAAAGTTGTCATCCGCTTATGCATGAGCAGAAATTAACGCAGGGAATCACAGAGGAGTTGAGATGTAACGAGAAGGTCTTCGTTTGCGCAGCCCGAGCAATGCAAAGGCCTCCTACACCTGCAGAGCCGGATCAGAGCTGCAGGAAACAACTTGCACTTGTAGCGATGTATCATACTCATGAGGCTGCTGTTAATATCGACTTAAAAGGAGGTCCAATCGTCAACGGCAACTTTGACTGAGACGGTCATACTGTTCTAGTTCTTCCATGTTATTTGGCCCTTCATTCATGGTTAAGTATCTTCCAACAGGCAGTAGAGACAATGTGCAATGTCGTGCAAACGTCTCTAATCATGCATCCATCCTCTCCCTCCTCATCCTAAACAAGAGTGTAGCTACTTAGACACAACAGCGCTTGTCCCCTGTCTGATGCGGCCCATCTCTTTCTTGCAACATCAGCGCTCCTTCTTACCATATATAAGCTTTAATCCTTCCCTCTGATGAGTGGGTGGGAGGGCTGTTTGAGGAATTTGGCAAGGCGGAGCGTCTGTTGGTCTTTTAGTCAGAGCGTGTCTGAATCACGAAGCACCATATGCAAACAATAATCGTCTGTCTCGGCATCTGTCTCACAGAATCTCTTAATATCGTCTCCATCAGAGGGGCTCTAGCTGGTTCCAATTCCACTGACGGTGTAGGAGGAACTTCTGAGAGGAATGTCGCTTTGACGAGCTGTGCTGCTGATAAGGAAACGTGTATGGGGCTTGCATGCAAGGCTATGGTACATTAACTTCTCTAAAATTCTAATTATATCAGCACCCAAAAGTAAAAAATGATCCCAGGCCACAATTGTGTATACATGTAACAGCAGTTACATTTCTCTAAATACTAACTACTAAGGATATGGCTGAAAATCCTTTTAAATGTTCTGTTGAATATATTAATTTCTTGCCAGCATGTGCTCGCCTGTGCTGTGCTTTTACGTGGTGCTGCTCAACTTTGGTGATATGTGTGGGAACGGGGAGAACAGGAGTCCCATAAGAGGACGTTTGCCTTGAGTGTCGCACCATCCAATTTCATTCGATGCCTAATGAGGAAAAGTGCCAAAAGGACTTTTAGCCAGCTGGACTCCCAGGACATCCATGATGGTGGTGGTGGGGAGGAATGACAGAATTGCATGGTCAGATGTGAAAGCGTCCCAGTTTACATCTCCCATATATGTATTTTCTTGTACAATTACATTTACACATGTTTTTGCAGGATCCAGAAAAAGCTGGTCGTTTTAAGCAGCAGAGAAACGCTCACTTTGGTTGTGTGCCTGGATGTCTAGCTGCAAAACATGCAATGAGGAATTACTGTCGACACTTCAGATGTGCTCGCATTTCATTTTACATCTAAATAACACACTTACCTAACATCAATATTATCTGGCCACTTGCTTCGTAGCAATGTTGCCACTTTCCCAAACCTAAACACTTAGAGAGTAGTTTTATCACAGCTGATAGAAATGATGGCCGACAGGGGTGAAAACATAACCACCTCGACGGACTAAACCTGCAGCCATTCACAACTAATCCCCATCGCACACTGTCTCCAGTTCATTGTGAGAGAGAAGCTGCAGACTGACCCCCCCAGAGTGGCGACCCGCCCGAGCCATGGCTCAGCATAAACGACCAACTTCACACTGTCCCACAGCGCAGTTCATCTCAGTGCTGGCGCCACGGCAACAGATGGCCGGAGCCTGTTGACATTTTGGCCGTTCCCCTATTCTCCTTCCAGTTTTAAATAAACTCCCAAGTCCTGCAGTTAACACGTGTCCACAAATGCCAATCAAATGTCGAGCAAATGTCAAGGGCTCGGACATGAAGACGGGCATAGACACATGATTTTGTGTGTGTGCAAAACTACAAGACATTGAATGACTGACGTGTTTCAAAAGCCCCCCCCCAGATTTCACCTTTCATCAACAGTGACGCCGAGTCCAAGTCAGGGGACGAGATGAGCTGCAGGAAGCGTATATAATTACCCGGTTGTCTTGCGTAAATACTTCTTCCTCTCATCAAGCATTAGAAGAAACTGTGACGCTCAGTGCGATGGGCACAAACATGTGCGGAGCAGAGGGGAAATGCGGGCTTGGGTTTAATAAGCATTTTTTCCTTATTCTGCTTTCCTCTAACTAGGCTAACATGATGAACTAGTCGCCCCGTTTCCCCTCAGCCTCCAGTGACCTTCCTACCCACCACACAAGACCGGGGCCTGGCAACACATGATGAATCTACGGCACGAGCAGGAGAGAGGGAGATGGAGAGCGTGTGTTGCACTGATACCAATGCTGATTGGTTATCTCATGTTTCTTCTTCACCCACTTTTCCTTCTTTGCTTCTCAGCCCATCGCCAGCTATGAGTGGATACATTAAACTGTCCTTCGAACGACTAAATAGATAAATAAATAAATATGAATCACAACCTGCTTAAACTCACAGGTACAGCCGGACAACCTTAATTGCCATTACTTCCAGGAACTTCTTTTTTCATTCAATAACTATAAAACACGAAGGCCGATGTACTTCTGTTCCGAGGCAAACGGGAAAATTAGAATTCCTCTCTCGGCGATGTCCGTTTTAAATTTCCCCAACACACACTTTGGCTTCCTCGTATCAAAAGCTACTTTTTGCATTAATCAAACTTTTATGAACGTTGTTGGGGTTTTCAGTCGGGAGCAAACTCCTAATCAATGCCGGCTCTAATTAAACTCTGGCTGGCTGTTTGAAGACGATCCAGTTACAGAAATAAACTCTTTTCTCAAAACTGTAGCTTTTCTTTATATTTTTTTTCAAATTGTGCATAGAGTTAATCTATTTCCTTTTTCTGTCAGTAATGGGCTTCCGTACCAGCCCAAGATGGAAAATCATACACTGTAATCTATACACTGGAGCTGTGGCTCTGAAATGTTCCCCCCCCCCTGCTCATATGAGGCGAAAAAGATCCTCTGATCACATCGTTTTATAATATCTCTGCCGGAGCAGTAGTTCATGTCCACTGGGCAGCTTTATGGTGCAGAGCCGCAGCTGGAAAGAAAAGGGTAACACAACAGCAATAGGGCGATCGGGCGATAACGCTCACACAAAGTGACTCAACGGGAGCAATGACACAAGTTACTGGAGCTCCCGCTTTGCAATGAAAACAGCCAGTACACTGCGCAGCACTAAAACCATAATGATTTAGGGGGCGCAGAAATGAAACATCAATAGTGTTTGTTTCCCCCCCTTCCACCTCACATCTCTCTAAGCCCGTCTCCCTCTGATATAACTGCACCAGTGACTCGTTCTTCTTTCCTTTGCCGACTCCGCCTCACCGTCATCTCTCATACTGAGTATTCACCCTCTCCCAGGGGTCACCGCGTGAACCGAGCTGATGATGACCAGCCACCAGGTACTGTCCGCTTCAATGTTGGCTCATGCGGAAAGACATTTCAAATAGAGGATTAAAAGGACGAAAGTTCACCACTAGTAATCTGTTTGAAAGGCAGCGGTGTGTTTACTGTAGTTTGTCAACTCAGAATTGCCCTTGAGTATATATGCACACGACATTGTGCGCTTTTAACTCAACTTAAAGGATTTTTTTTTTTACAGTTCCAGTTCAGAGAGCGCTGGAGAGGCTGGGGATCAAGTAAAATAGCTAACGGATATAGACATATTTTAGAATTGTTCTCTAATCTGGTACATACAGTATATTTTTGTTCCTAGATATAACCTCCTGCCATCTTAAAGCTGGACTGCACAGAATAAAGCCACTGTCAGCTTCACTCCAGTGCTCTGTTGTCATTTTTTCCCCCGAGAGAGATAAAAGGTTGAAGATTCAGTCAGACGCTCAGAAGTTTTAATAATTGGAGTTGTTGAACCGGCAAAGTAATATAATGGTACTTGCCATTTGTAACTAGTAGTTCCACCATGTCAAAGCAATTCTGAACGGAAAATGCGGTGGGAAAATAATAAAGATGATGATAATACACTTAATTCTGACTCCAATGATTCAGGTTAAGATGAGGCACATGGACAAGGCTCCGGACCGGAGAGGGAGGGAGGGCATCAGGAGACACATCAGACAGGAACATGTCAGGGTGTGAGGGGGTTTCTATGTAAAAGGGCCAAGCCAGTAACAGAGGGTGCAGTTGGTCCTTACTGTATTCTTAAAGGTACAATACAGATATTAAATGTATTAATTGTAGAGATATTTCACTGCAAAGGTGGACATTTATGCCTGCTGTGGTGCAAGATACAAAGTCAGGGGTCTCTGCTTCCTCCCACAGTATAAATATGAAACGAAAATTTCCAGGATACGGGTGATACAATCTTGCACTATTCCCAAGTCAATCTCAGCATCAATCATTACACATCCCATTATGTTATGAAATTTGTTCGGTCGGCTTTTTTTTGTTTGTCAGATTGTTTTTTAGCAGGATTATTCAAAAAGTCAGGGAAGTTGGCAGCAGGTGATCACATTTTGCCTGGGACAAAATCCCATGTCTCTCTTTGATTTTTATGACCACATGGAAAGGGAAGTTTTGGGTGAAACAGCATACAGGTTGGGGGGGTGGCTCAGCCTAAGCTGATGATATGTTTTGAATGTGGATCTGGATAAACGGACAGATCCCAGATTCCCCCCTTTCTAGAGAGATGGGGTGTTACCCTTGGCGGAGGTATGCATTTTCTTCGATTGCCCTTTTAGTTATAGCATAAAAAAAAACTAAATAAAATCAAACTAATCAGAAAAATTAACACATGAACATACATCAGTCTGATATGGACAATCTGAAAGGACAGAAATCATATTTGGGAAAAATGCATTTGGTGTGTACATTGTGTAGGTTGGCCGATGTCGCATCTACTACCATGGAGAGGCAAGGGCTTTAAAATGGATTAGACGAGGTTGAAAATGTCCTTGTAAAATCTAATGGAAATATTAGATATGAGATTCAAAAGGATGTGTTTGTAAACTTAGTTTTGTGAGGCAAAAAAAATAAAAAATACATATAAAATAACTGGCCAGGGGGGGGAGTGTGGGCAATCACAGACTTGATAGATTTCGTAAGTGCCCAAGTTTTGTCACCAGAGCTTGGTAAGACGGAGAGGTAAAATTACATTAACAGTAAGTCTGCATCACTGATCTGTATACAACATTTACAAACGGATGTTCATGTTAAATCCGGCTAGACAGTGGCGATAACTCTTTTACCTCTTCACCTCCGTTGTGGCCCGACGGTGTCTGGCCGGACGCCCTCTGCTGCTCTGCAGTTTCTGCTGCTGCTTTTGATAAAGCCGGAGCGGCGCTGGCTAAAATGTCACCAAGGGCAAGACAACGGAGGGGGGAGACGGAGATGTTAGGGGTGTGAGAAATAGGGTGACAGACATACAGTACAAATTCACCAACAGGGTCTTTTAGTGCCGTGAACTCTTTTATGGGGCTGTAAAGTGTAAAGCGTGTGGAGCTGTTTGACATGATGCTGTCTGATACCATCCCAACCCCCCCCCCTCCCCCACCCCCGCTGACTCCAGGAGAAGTGATGATGGATGTGAAGAGACAGATCTTCCTTCACTTCCATCACCACCTCCCACTACAAAAGGCTCCAATCGATCGTTCCCAGCATCACCGAGCAATTCTGACAAACCACGCTTTCACATGAGCCTCATTCCAAGTTGACAGCAAAAGATGTCAATATTCAGAGCGGTCAAATTTGCGCCAATAGCCTTAAATCTGTGCTAATCCATGTTTTAATACTAATAATGTGTAATAATGAGAATTATCACGGAGTTCCACGCATTTGGCCACGAGAGGTGTCTTAGCCCAAAATTTTGACTACTCACTGTGACACACTTCATGGGATAAAATTGTGCCATTGCAGTATCTGATGCTAATTTTTGTTTCTGTTGGACTGCACTGGTATGGCGTGGTGCATGACACAAAACCCATGGATTAAACAGCTGCTATCACCACTCGGCAATCACATCAACAGTGGTAATTTAAATTGGTAAAGTACAGCATGGTACATCGAGTACATAGAGAGACTCCTCGCTATCCCCTTTCTGACCATTTTACAAGTAAGTGTGTGTGTGTGTGTGTGTGTGTGTTTGTTAACAACAGTGTGCCAGTCTGGGTTGATGAGCAGAAGTATGAAGTTTCCTCTCAGAGTTTCTTGGGCTTATCAAACGGGCACGAGTGGTGGGATAGATAGATAGACACACACACACACACACACACACACACACACACAGTCACAGACACAGACACAGACACACGCACACACACACGCACACACACACACCATATATAGGTATGGGCGTACACACAAGGCACTTTTTTACCTCCAAGTTTTAACAGGTAGAAGACAAAAAAAAGTTTTTAATGAAGAGAAACTCCATATCCAATTGAAGTTGTGCAATTTTTTAAAAGAAATGCATCTGGCTTTTTAGCTCAAAGGTAGAAGATGAGAATGAGAGCATCCCCATCTCCTCCCGCACCCCACACAGTCTGTCTCTGATCCTTCTCCTCTCTCCAAGTTAGTGTGGCTCTCCTCTCAGCCCCCCTGTGGTCTCATTACCACACAGACAGACTGAAACATCTACACACACACACACACACACACACACACACACACACACACACACACACACACACTGAAACATCTATACACACACACACACACACACACTCACACACACACACACACACACACACACACACACACACACACACACACACACACACACACACACACACACACACACACACACACACACACACACACACACACACACGGCTCAATACTGTTCCAGAATCATGAAATCATCATGCACACGGAACATAAGCGATTACATCATCCACACACATCCACAAAGCTGCAAATACAACACTGCAGGTATAGTTTAATGTTTATACACACACACACACACACACACACACGCACACACATAATGCAGGTTATATACAAATTTGTAACATTACAAAGTTTTATATGTACAATATATTTGCCATTTTAATTTTAACAGACCGTTGATAATGTCGCATCTGGTTTTTCTGAGTAACAGCAGAGGCAGATGCTGTCCTCTTCTCCATCTTAGACCCGCTTGACCTTACAGCTGCATCCCCCAAACACGTTGAATACTTTTTTTTCCAAGGATCTCAGACATAGTTTGAAGTGTGCATCCAGAGTTGAATCTGAGCTCTATCCTTTCCTCTATTTACAATCCCTGGGTGCTATCTTTTAGAAACATTATATACTGTTACATGTTGAGCATCCCCAAGAAAATTTTAATTTTCTTGAACGGAGCACTTCTCTGTTAGAGAAACAGAGTACAACAAGCACCCCCTCAATTAAATTCCAAGAAACCTATGCTATCTAGTTTCATTAACTGTACTGGCTTCAGATGATGACTCATGGTCATGTATGTGGAACCGAACACATTGATTCACAAGCTGAATGGCCTTGAAGAAACCAGAAGCTACATGGATGTAGCGTCTTTCATAAAAATGTGAATTACCAACATTTACAGGACCTGTTAAATTTTTATAACAAGAAAACCTTATACCCTTGTCACAAAGTAAATCATATTTTGACACCATGAAGACGTCATATCAGCAAAACAATATGACAGCATCAAGACGTCATATCAGCAAAACAATATGACAGCATTTCGTTAAGACGAAATCAAGATGGCTACGCTGACGGCGCGGGGGTCTCACTCACCACGTTTAGGAGCTGCTGTTGGCAGAAAGCTGCACTGGCAGGTTTTTTTTCCCCCTGTCCGTGCTGAGTAGGGAGGCCCGTCTGAATCGTATCCAAACTTCCCTCACACATCAGTGCGGGACACTGTACAGGATATAGAAAACCATCTGGGAAAACTTGTGTAGCGCACAGTAATATCAAAAAGTATATGCCTATTGTGGCTGACGCGGCCCAGGAGCGTGCGGTGTGGCCTTTAACTGACTTCTTTCATTTTTATTATACGTTTTATATTATAATGTTTCATTTATTTATTTCTCCTTTACTTTTTACCATCTAATCTATTAACCGTGTGATGCTTTGCTTGCTGTGTGTATGTTTTATCTGCAGCACGTAGATTACAGCTCCAAATTAGCAGGGCATCAGGTCAGGAGGGGCCCACCGCTAATCTCAGCACAAATGAGAATTTAGCTCACGCAGCTCATCAAAAACAATTAGCGCGGCGCAATAATGAGAGGAGTTATTGAATTCATGGGGGGAGAGGGACAACACATGTTGATTATATGTGTGTGTGTGTGCGTGTGTGTGTGTGTCAGAGGGGAACAGAAAGATTGAATAAATGACACAACAGCAGTTCCAATGTGTTTACATGCAGAGGCATAGAGAGGGATAGACATGAATTTGTCTGCAACCAAAGACAGATAGAAGAGTACCAGTCTGGTGGAAGATGATAGGGTGAGACACTGAGGGAAGTGAAGGGGAGATAAGAGTTTGGAAGCATCCAGTGGAAATGTATCAAAAGGAGGCCCGATGTGACAAAAACCGTGACTGTTCCCAATCTGACAGGTTAAAAGAAGTGAGGTCAGGACACAACGGAGCTAAATCGGAACAGAGTGATCCCTCTCTCCTACGTCTGTCCGTCTCACTCTGCTTCTCTCCTTGCCTCTCTTGATAATTTCTCGTTCTTGCACAGAAGCAGCCGTCCGCCAAAAGTGACTTCCACTCGCTACTGAGGCGACGAGGCCTTCATCTCATCTGAAAGGGAGAGAGGGGGGTGGGGTGGGGATCGGCAGACAAAAGTAAAGAATGCTAGAAAGGAGGAAAAAGGAAACAAGAGCGGGCGGGTCCAGGTGTTGCTGCAGTACGGTGGCGGACAACGCGGCAAGGTGAAGGATGCACGCCTGCTGCCTTTCTCCTCCTCGTCATTGCTTCTCCTTCCCCTCCGCAGCCCGGAGCGGGGCCCTCCGAGAGAAACTCCCTCGCTTCAACATTAGCAGTCCATCTGTCTCTTACACGCACGCACGCACGCAAACATACAGTCACACAGAGTTTACATTACATTCACTGAGCCTGCTGTGTGTGTGTGTGTGTGTGTGTGTGTGTCTGTGTGTGTGTGTGCGCGTGCGTGCGTGCATGTGTGAGAGTGGGGATAAACAACAGTGGGTTTCTCTCTGTAAGATGATTATTTATAGTACAGAAATAGAGAAAGGCAGACTGCTGGGACTGCGTTCAGGCAGAGATTTCCCATCTTGGACTGCGAGAGCGCACACATCATAAAAATGCCACAATCTGTTCGTCAGTTATTCTTGTGTTACGAGAACAGGAACTTTTTCCAGTTGTGTTAAAGGGACCCTATTTATAAATGCTTGTTTCAGGAGAGCAGCTGCCTCCTGTGAAAAAACCCCAATTTTTAACCAAAAAAGAAAGAAGAAGCACCCATTCTAAAACTGAAATGGACACTGCTTGTAAAAGAAAATCGTTTTATTGTTCAGGGTTGTGCGTATACATGCCTTTGTATTGTCGTCGTCTCAACCTCGAGATAAAAGTCTTGTACCTGCCGTAGCGGAGAGGAGTCCGAGATAACACACAAAACAAACAAGGGTGAGAGCAGACAGTAAACGGAGGCTTGTTGGAGAGCAGCTCCTTCGCTGTGAGGTTACTACAAGCTAAACCAAACGCATACACGATGAACTCTTAAAATCTATGTACATGGACACCTACAAACCTGCAAACCAACCTTTTTTTCTTTTTCCCTTTAAATACACCCAGACACAACCGGGGGCATGCAGGCCTCCACTCTCAGATCCCTGCGACGTGGACGTGGGAGCTGGAACACAGGGCTGCGGGGGGACGACAGGGTGGACATGTCCGTCTGCCACATGTCAAGAGCCCAGTTCATCTGAGTCTGAGATTGTCGTCTATTAAAAGGTCTACAGTTTACTTCTGGACTAACAGTCAAGTCAGGACGTTGTGTGCAATGTCTTCATAATTCTCTTAAAGGACATTTGTGTAACTGAAACCATAAAGCCCGCGAAGATTAAACTTGAGTTGGTTTTTGACGTAGTATTTAGCTGGTGTTGCTAATAAATAATAAGAGTCACAGGTCAAGTCAACTCAAGGTGACAACTCCTACGACTGTAGAGGAGTGAGACAGAGTGGAGTCCTCCGTCATTCTGCCCGCATCTCCGTGGCCTCGTCGCGCAGGAGCCGGCGCAGTTCCTGGGGGTCTGTGACGGGCAGAGCGCAGGTGAAGTCCTGGCAGACGTGGGCTGTAGCGACGCCGCCCTGCCGTGACATGGAGGAGAGGACGGGCAGACGCTGGCACAGGAAACTCTCGTCGTCGTCAATGAGCATTAGAACCTGAGGCCAAAGAGATGCAATGCAAGAGGAAGGGGCATGAGTTTACTATGTCAAAGATGAACATGTCTCATTTTAAGAAAAAACAGTAAAAGGTCTACATTGTAAAATAAAATCTGTTGTTCATTCAATTTACTTTAACCATTTTTTTTTTTTAAAAGCTTGACTTAATTGTATGCATTTGAATTTGTTTACATAGGTAGTATGGGGATGCGATACATTCATATCTTTATCTTTAATAAGCCAAAGGGTGTGAAGGCTTTCTATTTTTCACAGGGTTTACAGCCATATCCATTTCAAGTTACGTGGACATTGATTTTGTGAGCCAAAATCAAACCGCCTACAAAAATATCACAATCAGTCGCAGGTCAGTGCAGGCGGCCATGGGCCACGTAAGGCAGAGGAAAGACAACAGAGCGAGTAGATGGATATGTGGTTCACGTGCCCCGTCCCAAAGAGACCCTCAACTCCACCGCTACGAGAGACGGCGTTGACAGTGTTGACAGTGAAGACAGCGTGGGCTCGGTCTCACCCAATAAATAAGTTAACAAACAAACAAACCCTTTAAATATATGATTGTATTGACAAGACTGTGAATGTGACTCACGGTGACGTGTGTAACATTCACACCCTTGTGTGTGCGTGTGCGTGCGTGCGTGCGTGCGTGCGTATAAAGAGGGCTGCCCTGTCCATCCCCACGGTGGCTTCCTGTCAAACACGTTTCATTTCCTCCCTGGCCCCGAACCACCTCTGGTTCACAGCGGAGTGAGAGATGACAACGTAAACAACGAGGCCAGACAGAGTGATGAAAGGACAGGGGGGGGGGGAGATAGAATGAGGAGACACATGTCATCCCAGGTGAACCTCTGCCAGGGAAGACATGGCTGAAGACTGAAAGTCAATACGACTGCGTTCAGCAGAAAATGCAGATATTATGTATATGGCTGCAGGCTCCTGAGATGTAGTTTCAATGTTGGTTAGACACTGCATATATACAAAAACTCCATGTCCATGTGTCAAGGGTTTAAATACTTTCCCAATGAAAAAACCACGGGGCTTTAATCCTACACGTTGTGCCTGTAGCACTGAGTGTTGAGAACGTCTCCAGCAGTGCGGGTCTTTTCTCGATGTTATCCGCATGCTGCCACTGAACATCTGATCAGAATTTCAATGATTATTATTATTTTTGATTAAGATTATTGCTGATCAAATTTTTAGACAAGGTTGTTTTGTGGCCGATTGGTCTTTCTTTATCAAAAAGAAAAAACCAAGAAAGAAAAAGGCTTTAAAGTACCTGAACCTTGAGTTGACATCTTGTCAATTTAAACTTACTGAAACTCAGGTATCATATCAGCACTGGCATCCAATAATGTCACACGTGTGTGGGTGCACCATGTCCAGCATGCTCATTCCTGGCCTCTTCCTCACTCTGCCCATCAGAGCGCACACTCCTCCTCAGTCCACATTAGGCCTGCCAGCAAGCGTTTACCCATAGCGTCATGCAAAAACTTTTCACATCCTCTCCATCCTGTTCTCAATGAGACTCGCACTCTTATTTGTCGGCCACCCTCAATGTGTCCCGAGTGCTCCGCTCAGCCATTTAGCTCCTCATTTGTGCCGGCAGCCATCTGCGCCTCTAATTCCAAGGACCTATCAACGCCCGTCTCCCGTCATCGAAGACAGCGTCAGCAGTGGTGGAGGTTTCTAAATGTGCTGCGTGGTGAATGAAAAATGTCTCCTTAGGTGATGAAGTGATTCCGTTCCCTTATCTCATATTATTCTCTACAGTGATGCAGGAACTCCTGTAAGACGCAGCTCTGGGCATAAATAACCGTATCACTGACACACCAAATTATAGATTCACACAGAACGCCGTGGGGGGTGGCAGTTGGATTTTTTTTAGACTTCAAGACAGACACGCAGACACACAGGAGAAGACTGTGTGAGGAGTGTGATGGAATGTGGTCATGATGGTGTGACCGTTGCTATGGAGACGAGAGGAGGATTTCCCCTGCCATGATGAACCTTATCCTCCTTGTCTTGACTCTTCTCTTTGCCTGTCAGCTTCATGCAGTCCCCTCCCGGGTGCAGACCACATCCAGCCACATGCCCTCAACTTAAAGGTCACGCTGTAGTCTGTCTGTGTCACAACAACACTATCCAGCAGCACACGTCTCCAGGGAATCGATTGGACGCGCGTGTGGGTGTGAGCTTGTGTGGGTGTGAGCTTGTGTGTGTGTGTGTGTGTGTGTGTGTGTGTGTGTGTGTGTGATGGAGAAAGCTGCAGAGAGAGATAGAGAGATAGATTATGTGTGAATGTATAAACAAGTCTTGTAAATGTGATGAATTGAAGGCAAAGTGTGTGGTCTTGAATCTTGTGCTCTGCACAACGTACGTGTGTGTGTGTGTGTGTAAGAGCGAGAGAGAGAGAAAGCGTATGCGTAAAAAGCTGTAGCAGACAGCACAGTTGGATACACATGAGAGCACAGTCGAATTCCCACACAGTCCCTTCATACACTGGGCAACCCCTGAAACAAACACAGATCAAGACACACACACGCACAACCCCCCCTCCCCCATTAAATGTCCCAACCCTGAGAGCTCCCCCCACTCTCCCTCTCAGCCAAACCACTGGAGCTCAGACATTTAAAAAGAACACTGTGTACCTGGGCTTCCTAACACACACACACACACACACACACACACACACACACACACACACACACACACACACACACACACACACACACACACACACACACACACACACACACACACACACACACACACACACACACACACACACACACACACACACACACACACACACACACACAATGTTAATGTTTTCTCTCCCGCTCAGTTTCTAACCAGCCGGCATGCCCTCCACTCGCGAGCCAAACTCTGTCTGCGAGTTTAGAGCCTGAGAAACACACCAAACACACACTTCGGAGAGCCTATGTCATACCTGACGAAGAGTGATGACGGCGGCTGTGAATAGTGCCGTGTGCAGCCAAGCATGAGGAGATTTACTTCCTACATCCTTCTCACTGGGTTGTTTTGTCTCACTCTCACACACGCGCGTGCAAGACAGAAACCGACGCACACATTCACACTTGGACACTCAGATATGCGACAGAGCCGCAGGGGTGCTTGCACATGCTGTTTCCATTCAACTGTTTCTATGCTTTCTTAAATATATATATATAATTCCACACCTCTTATTGAACACTTTAGTAACTGAACTCTCTCCCCTCTCATTTGTTTATAGCTGAGGGCTGCACTGGCTGTGGTGGAGGCTCTGACATCCAGACGGAGGCGTGTTTAACAGTCAAAGCTCAATTTCAGTTCAACCAAACTCCAATTTGAGCATCCAACAATGGGATTCTATAATTCACTGGAGGCGGACGTTTACGCCAGCAAAATATTTTACAGTATAAAGAAAAAGTCATTATGTGCAAGTCTCAAATTTGCACAGATGTGTAAATCTATTTTGCGATCCTACTGAGATTTGAGTAATAATATAAAAGCTCCTGCTTTTAAAAATATAAAGCACAATTCATTTTGTATCAGAATACAGGTCAGATCAATCTTGCATTTTTCAAAGAGAATATCACGCACACACACAAGTGAATATCTGATAAAAAAAAAGATTCACAATTGTTCATGATGACTTACTACCAAAAATATTGTAATGGTTTATGTACTGGTGCATGTAATGATATCGGCCTAGCGTATCTCAAACACTACATACAAAGGAAGGGGATGAAAATAAAACTGTATTTAGATTTAGAAGCTTCATCCAACTGGCACCTACACACATGCATGCAATAACATAGAACAAACAACAAGTAACTCAACAATGAATCAAAATCCTGTCATCTATTTCTTAAGTGATATGCACGCTGGAGAATCACGGAGCCAAGTTCGTTGTCAAATGGAAGATTTAAAGATTTTAAACAATGTGCTTGCTCCAATCAAAGAAAAACACATCCATTGTCAACTAACAAAAAACAGTGCTTCTCAACTAGACACACACGCTCACTTGTGTGTCTTCCGACCTGAGTTGCGGGGAGTGGGCGAGGCGCCTGTCAGCTGCTGACAGTCTCTACAGGGCCCTCTCCACTGAATCACCGGTGTCTGAGGCGACGCTGTGACAACGCCTCGGTGCCAGAGCAGAATCAACAGCAACCCCTCTCCTCAATCAGGCCCCGACACCTCTGACACACTTCATCAGCTTATGTTGCGTTTAAGATGAAAGGGAGTTCTCATTTGGTGAAGTCACGAACGGTCATGCCAGGTTCAAGATGTGAAGAAGATCAAATGTGACATATGAATATTGCCAAGAATGAGCCAGACGTCTTAAAATACACCAGATGAGAAGGTGACAAGATTGGGAAGGTAGATACGTATCATTGCATCAGGTACAGCGCTACCCTGGCACGCGAGTAACACCGATGACGTTGTATTTTAGGACATCATCGTCCGTGCAACCTGGCAAAAGGTTGACGGCAACGTGGTTACTATGCTGTCGTAGTATCTTGGACTTTGAGCAGTTTGATGTTGAACAGTGTTTAGCTCCGAGTACTACACCCGTCTGAGAAAATACCTACGATTGTTACTAGGGGTGGGCGATCTAGCCAAAAGATCATATGACAATGGAGGTTGGTTTCTGATTAAAACCTTCTCACTTTGATGTAATGCAAAGCTATGCTGGGAAAAAGACAGATTTTTTTCTATTTTCATATGATGCACAAGATAATAGCTTGTGTGGGGTCCTCCATCAGAAAGAGGCCATGCTGCATGATAAATAATTTGACTAAGTGGATCTTGCTGGTATGATGTTTTACTCGAGCAGGAAGTTGAATGCAGGATTTTACTTGTAATGAAATCATGATACATTATGGTATACCTACTTTTACATAAGTAAGTGATGTGAGTTCTTCTTCCACCATTGCCACTAAGTAACAAGAAATTGAAGGCAAGCACCACAGATATCTTTTAGGCAATTTAGGAACACCCATACAATGCAGAATTGTAGTTTCTTCACCAGCTCTGACAAGCTTATTTTCAACTTTAAATTTTCCTACGTACTTTTCCGAGTACAGATGTTGTTCACTGTTGTTTTATATCCACAGTCAACGGTACAAATAGTTGTTAATGTAAAACTAATGTGTTGTTAATGTTAAAATGAAGATTAACCTTCATAGACTTGTGCAAGAGAGTTATTGACTATTTGTACAATTCTAACAAAGCTTGATTGTTGACTGTACATATATTTCCAGTATTAACTGCATCAAGCCACAGGGCTTGGCTCCTGTTTCGGGTGCTCATGTTTATATAGTCAGGGTCACTCCGCTGAACCACTGGTCACTGACTCTACTGTATGTGTGAGTTTAAAGACTGCTGGGCTCCACGAGAGGTGTTTCATTAGCTCCCAGGCACACGGCGCTTTATAATCACAAAACGTGATCAAAAATTCAGATTCTTTCCAAATGGACGCCAGAAACGGAAAACTTAGCAGGCAGGTGTAAAGAAACCGAGTCTCATATCAAGTGTGAAAGTGTTTGCGGCTACAACATAAGGGCTGTTACATCACACTGTGGAGGAAGTCATCTGTGCACACAGGCCCACATCTCATTTGATGCTACAGTAATGTATATGTACACAGACATATGCTGTCTTTTAATGACAGTGCAACGTGATCTACTAAGTAAATGGTGCTCCATGTACAGTACAGCGGGTGGGGAAAAAATAACTGAGAAAGATGAGCAGAATGTTGGTGTCAAGTTCTAGTGTCAGAGAACAGCTTACAAATAATTCTTTATAAATGTGTATATGTATGTATGTGTGTGTATGTGTGTGTGTGTGTGTGTCTTGTTTTGCAGGATGTGTTAAAGATTAAAGATGATATTTTCTCACCAATATTGTAATTGAGATTCAAGCATAAATTATTTACAAAATTATTTACTGTAAATCCACCCTATGGGTGGTCTACACAGACTTAAACATCAAACAGGATGTTGTTGTTGTTGTTGAGCCCCCCTGAGGATTTTTGTTAAATCTACTTGAACTTGCAAAAAATATATAGAAAAGAAGATTCAGATTTGACCCATATTTAATATGATATTATAACGAGGGTAAATCTGATTTAGCTCTGCAATGGCAGCTATGCACTGAAGCTGATTTATTTCATTTAATTGGAATTGTTTTGGGATTTTGGACTGGAAATTAATATGAATCCTTCGCAGGCAGGAAATCAATAAAATTTGAAACACTCTTTTGCTCATTATTTCATTATCAAATGGCAAATTTAACAGAATTTCAAGTTTGGTTGCAAACTTAATTGCAAATCAGTAATGCACAGTTGAATCATAAATGCCTGATGCCGGTTTTTCTGCATCTTGAACGGTAGAATGAAATGAGAGATGTAGATATGAGTGTTTCCTCCAAAAGGCTCGTCAGATTAGATCAGAGGTGGGATCAAGAGAGGACGATGGTTAGGATGAGCTTTGTGCAGTCACCACAGCAGCTGCATCAGTAGAGCCACTTCTGTAAATAAAGAAGGCAGACGATGGAGCACGTTGAGACAGTGAGTGTAAGTAAATTTAGGTATATAAAAACAGATGGGAACAAAATCTGAACAAAATCAGGACTGCTATTTGGAGAGTAATCCGTTTGAGGTCAGGCTGTTCTCGCTGAACTGCATCTATAGTGTGAATTTCAGAGATATGTTGATGCAGGATGTTTCTTCACTGGACACACTTCGCTGTGGGGAAAAGTGTAGCTGCAAAGCCGAGTCCTGGCACCAAGAATACACAAAATGCTCATAACTGCTTTCCTTACCTTCAACTGCCAAAGAGTTATTGGACAAGTTTAGCATCTCCTCTATTTTTGGCCACGCAAACTGGTTAGTTGTATTTATTCTTTTCCAAAGTTTAAGATTTGACAGCAGTCTTAATGTGTATGCTGATTCATGATGTTTTTCCAATTTTAAACAGTAGTTACAAATGTTTTTATAAATCTGTGCTCCGATTGGGAAATAGATCCTTGCCGATGCAAACTGTATAATTATGTATTTGCATGCATTACATAATATCTACCAAAACAAAAAGTTATACTACCTCTTCCCAACCCCATAGCCCAAGGTAAACCTGGCTTCATAAATAGAACGATGGATAACTGAACTTGGACAACTATTAACCACACACTATATCCATGAGTATACCAGAGGCAAACATCCACAGCCTATGAAGATAAAGATAGAGCAATAGGGTGATGCAAACACGTGGGCATCTGCAACTCTCACTGTGTGAGTGTGAGAGTGTGGGTGTGTGTGTGTGTGTGTGTGTGTGTGTGTGTGTGTGTGTGTGTGTGTGTGTTCAAATGCACGCGCACATAGGCTTCTTATCTGTTCAGCGTGGGTTTTATTTACCAAGCTGAGATGTGGATATCCGTGGAGAGTCACGCACGACTAAAGCCGACGTACACTTACACCATACAGCCAGAGGCAGAGGATTATATACAGTTCACACACCTCCCCCATAGTCAAATGGATGTACTGGCACATGGTGGAATTAGTAGATAGAAGAGAAAAACAATATCACTCATTAAGATACAAAACATTTCAGATAAACAAGTTGAGAAAGAATGGAGGTAACTTTAAAGTAAGAATTAAGGAAAAGGGATGAATGGCTGTCTGGCTACAGTCGGTCCGGAAAACACTCTTCTGCGACAGGAACCACCTGGGACCTTTCCCACAGCTGTCCATCAACCTGGGTTCGGCTCTCTGACTGGTCATTAACAGAGAACAGGAAACTCAATATAGCACACACTACCACACACAGACGCAGCCCTTGATGAGCCAACAGAGGGATTGTGATGGAGCGGGGAGGAAGGATTGCAGGGCTAAAACAGCAGCAGATTGAAGTGAGGTAGGTCAGAGGTCACGGAGGAGGACTGTGAGACTGTCCAGATCTAATCCTCCTCTGTATTGTGTTGCTACTAATGCTAGTTAGCCTCTCTATCTCCTTCCCTCACTCCCTCCGGCTGCCCTCCCTGTCATCCCGCTAACTCCTCCCTGCGTCTCTGAGGTCTTGTTAGGTATTCCCAGTTGAATCCCCCAACGGATGCTTTCAGAAAAAGGAGCAACACTCCTCTTAAAGGCCACGGTGCTGTCGTTCCTCCTCCTCTCAAATCTATATCCTCTGTTCCACTCGCGCTCTCTTCCTCAGGAGTAAACGTGGAAACTGTCTACTTACAGTTATCACCCTCAAGGAATTCCTTGAATCCTGTAAATTCCTGTTATACCCTTGGGTCTTTCGGCACATTTCACTAACACCAGCGTCTCGTGGTCCTTCTCAACATCAGCCACAGACAACTTCCCCTTTCACTTTTGCAATTAAATAAAAAAAATAAAAAATAGGAGCTATGTGTCACCGTCTACCTTCGATTAACTTGGAACATCTTTGGGGCAAAAGCACAGTTGATTAATAAGCAGCACTGACAGGAGGCAGACTAACAACAATGGGAATTCACAATGGGAATTCTAGTCCTTGTAAAACAGTATTGAACTCATAAAAGGACCTACGACCTACGTAAATCTTACCGTGACATGAATTCATACTTTTGAACCGCTGTCAACACTACTGCCAACATGCTTTTTTGCTTTATCACCAGGACAACACTGACAACACAGGAAAAAAACTATGCTCCATTAATATAAATCTTCTTTTTAGCTGGATTGATTCCATTCAGTGAAAATGTGTTTCAGAAAGAAAACCAGAGAGGGACCAGATATTATATTACTCTACATATTGGAGGAAATCTGGTGCTACACTGTACTTTTCTCTCTCTTACTCTCTAGCCAAGATGATGGGCACTGACGGGGACGTTCAGGGACGGTATAAAATATCGTACACCAAATAACACAGAGTAAGAGAGTAAGGAGTGAATTTAGAGGAGCATGCAAGGGCGGGGTTTTTTCCACTGGGTGCAACTTCCAGAACAGATTAAATAAATCCAGCTGTAATCTAAAAATTATTCAAATCACACCCATGAAACAGAGCTAATGCAACCAGTTAGAGTCCAATAGAAACCAAATCAGAGACGTTGTTATGATTAAGATGAAACGCAGCTGAGTCATAAAGTTTCTGAAAAGTTGAGAGCATCACAGTGGTATCATTCAAAGGACAAAATAACTACACATTTCCGAAGATGGACTACAAAAAACACATCCGATGTAAATGCTTCATCGGTTTGATTTGGATATGCTGCCCTAAGTGCTTTGTTGCTATGTTTACACTTTACAACACCAGTACACACCCATCTGTCACTCACGCACAACCTACACCACCGACCTCACTGATTTCCACTTCCCATTATGAATATACGTATAGTTAATTTGGTTATTTAATTTGGTCTAATCTGGTTTAATAAAGACTTGTTTAGACATTTTACATGGTGTCGTCTCCCTCTTTGTTGTGATCACCTGATGACAGGTCATGACAGTATCCAAAGACAAAGTCATAAATTGGACCACAGTGTTTCCTGCTGCCGGGCTCTGCCCACATCCATGACTGTTTCCCTTCCCTTCCCCAAAACCTTTCATACATCATTTCACACCTCCATAAGAGGGAGACAGAGAGCGAGGAAGGAGACATAGAACGACCTCAGTGCCAAGAAGAACAGAAACAGAAACAGAAACACAAACCCACATACACATACACATACACAGGGCAGAGGAACAGGCACAGGGTGAGTAAGACGAGGAGGGGAGGAATGGCGAGAAAGACGGCTTCACCAGTTCTGCTCTTCCCACCCTCTTCAAATTTAAGAGCCTCCACAATCAACAAACCTCCACCCAGCTCTAATCAAGCAATTTTTCTGTGGAATAGAAAAATGAACCACAATATATTTCAGCAATTACAATCAAGGACGATGTTTCCGTACTGTTCAGGCTGTAATTGATTCCGATGAGGGGAAAAATGCAGCAGAAGCTCGAACTGCTGGAGTGAATTGAGAAGCACTTGTGGTTGCAATGGTACATAAATTAAATGAAGTAAAGATGTCAGAACGCGTGTGCCTGTGCGTCTGTGCGTGTGTGTGTGTGTGTGTGTGTGTGTGTGTGTGTGTGTTTGGATTAGCACCTCATTCTGCGCAATGAGAGCACGCCGGCCTTGAACCAGGAAAACAGGCGAGGAGTAATTGGATTTAAATTAGACCTGTTCTCTGCTCACAGTTACCTAATGTAACGCAAAGCACAATCCCCTCACTCACTCACTTCTTCTGCCTCTTCTGTTTATCTTAGTTAACATCCCACCCTTAGCACTCACATAATTCACTCTTTTGACTCCATCAAACACTTTATTTTTTATCTGATTCCCATTCCCCAACTAGTATAATTGGTTTTAGTTCCAATTAATATTATCCTTTCTTTTTCCGCTGTTCACTGGGTTATCTGTTATTATCATATATTGGATTAAATTAATCTCTTACTATATAAAATGTTAGAAATTGTGAAAAGCACCAACCACAATTTCAAAGTAAGGTAATGTCTTCAAAAAGCTTGTTTTCTCCAACAATAAGTCAGAAAGGCAAAAAGCAAAACCTTTCAAGTTTCCATTAGGCTAAGGAATAAGTGACATCAAGACTTTTACAGCTTTTAAAGCTTGTACATGTAGAGGGTGGTGTCTTTCTATAGCCTTTTATAAACCCAAACATACATACTGTGTGTGTGTGTGTGTGTGTGTGTGTGTGTGTGTGTGTGTGTGTGTGTGTGTGTGTGTGTGTGTGTGTGTGTGTGTGTGTGTGTGTGTGTGTGTGTGTCTTGTGCTGGATCATCACATCTCTGCCTGGCAAAGATAGCTGCTACTGACACTAATGGCCAGCTGTTTTCACAACATCTGGAGGCATACACACCTTCACATCTACACACACACACACACAGACACACACACAGACACACTTTTTCCCCCGGCTCATTCAGTACTTTCCCACTTCCCCCTCCATCTCACTCTGAGGCTCATTAGGAGAAAACTCTGACACTGAGCGAGCATAACAACTGAAGTGACGTGGAGTCAACTGAAGAGATTATGTGCCATTTTATGCCAGATATAATAAAATTATAGTTAGTTTATTTAGTAATAAAAAAAAGTGACACTGAGTCTTGTCCCACTTCTTTTCCTCATTTACCTTCCGATTGCTCCTGAGAGTGAAGACCGCTCTCTTCCTGTGGTCACCGTCATCTATTTCTCATCCTCCGCTGTACGAGGCCTTTAAAACGCCTTTCTTCACATGTCCTCACTCCGACCATTACTGCACTCATTAGCAGACACGGACCAACACCCTCAATCAGGCTGAGGACTTATTAGAACGTAATGCACGAAATAGCTATTTGGATTGTGTTAACTAGACTGAAGAGGCCATATTGCAAGCGTGTTGACCCTCACATACTCAAATACACAAGGTTGTAGCAGGTCACAAATGTTAAAACATAAAACTACTGCCAGTCCCTCTCATTCTAAATTTAAACAGACCCCATGTGACTACCTGGACTGTAATGAAATCTAGTATGCAACTGCTCCTGGCTGAATGTGACAGAACATAACGTGTAGCCCGCTTAATAATAGAACTATCCTGATAATGGCTCTATATGCTCTCGGCCTCTCTGCAGGGATCTGCAATGGCCTGATATTATTGCAGCCACGGCCTGACACTGCAAAACTCATCTATATTACAATAGGGGCCCAGTCGAGAACTCGGTTAGCAGCCTCACACAATCAGAATAGTGGCGATCCAGTTTACTCTGGATATAAATCTCAATTCCATCTCTCACTGCAGGTACACACGTGTCCGCAAAAGTCTGCTACTCTTTGGAATTCACTACAGTAACATGGGTGTATTTTTGCCTAAAAATAATACGTCTTGTCGACTTAACCAGGGTGAGTCCCACCAAGATTCTCCAGAAGACACTGCAGCCAAACTGAACAAAGGATAACTTCACGATGCAGTCATATCACATTAAAGAGCGTCCGACATGAGGCAATACCGTCACACTATATTCGTAACAATTTAAGACACAATGTCCAATAGACAAAACACGCTTGTTTATGGTGTCGAAAGACATTTTCTTTAAAAGAAGGGGACATTCAAATCAAGTTGGCCTTCAGAGAAAGCGTTTTCAGTAATTTAAGACACATATTTAACTTTTAGTTTTCTAGGCAGAGAAAAGGCTAGCTGGCTCACTCATTGTTCAGGACCTCATAACCAGGACAGAAGGCAGCGCATGTTTGTTTTGAACGTGGCAGCTGAATGAACCACTCACAATGTGATTTATACTGGGCGGGACCAAAACTCATTTCTCTTGGCCTCCCTGAAGACTAAAGACCAGAGCTAACTCTTGGGGTTTACTTTTATTCAGCCTGGGGGTTTTAAGCACCTGAGCAGATCAGACAGCTCAGATTGCAAAGTGATTGGAGAGTGGATGGTAAAGTAGAGGGGAAATATAGGTCAGAAACAAAACTGGCAGGTTTGATACCAGAATGAACATTTCTCTGATATTCTGCTTAAACAATGTCTCTCTTTTTATGAGATTATATTAAAATTTTAAAGCAATATAGTTTGTGGCAGGTTGTCTTCAATCTATGGTAGCTGTCGAACTAGCTGACATTCCAGGGATGTGATTTATCTAGATTCATGTTGAAAGTGTTACCCGACAGACTGCAAGGGAGTTGACAATATGGCAATATTCACAACATGGAAGACTATGATGAAAACCCCTTTTGATACTTTGGATCTGTGGACCCTTACGGACTAAAGGAATATAAGCTGGTTATCACTTTTATGCCGCATTGCTGATTTTCAATGCTGCAATTATACTGATGTATGCCTCATGCTGACTTGAAGGCCCAGCTCCAATACTGATGGTTTGCCACTTTAGCTCAATATTTTTGAAATAAAAATAAATATCCTGCATTACAGAAATAAAGATTGACCTCAAACTTTGAGGTTGATGCTTCTGATAATCGTGGCCATGGGAAACACTGATGTACCGAATTCAAGACTGACTCAGACTGACAGCTGTTCGATTCATAAACAACAGCACTGTGTCAGGTCTGGCAGGAACACACACACACAAATTAAGGATCCACCAGGCATTTAGAAGTTAAAAAAGGGCTCAAAGGTCAACTAATGCTTAAAAATAGATAGCTTGGAAGTTATTATGGGGAGAGAGATAGAAAGAGACTTGGGCTGACCTTTCAAGAACCACACTTAGACCAGCCAACACTCCAGGCACTGTCCTAGGTCGGTCCCACTTAGCATCTGTGTGTGCATGTTAGTGTGTGTTTGTATGTTTCCAAGGTAACTGAGAGGCTGCTGCCACTATTAAAGGTACTGATGGCGGAGTTAATTAATGCATGCGCTGTAACTTGCTTTAGGGACTGATGACACGATTGTTCCGATGACAAGTTTGTCAGGATGATCACTATTTCAAACAGACTCTCAAATACTTACCTTATGTGGTAGGAAGAGGGAGTTGACTGCTGCTAGAAGGCTTGTGGTGTCTGGGGCATCCCTCTGGCCACAGATCACGATCTAAGACAAATTAAAGAAGAGGACGGAACATGAGACGGGGAAGGGAATAGGGACGAGGAGCGACAGTTAATGAGATGAAAGAGAATGAGTGGAGTGAAATAAGAGGGGAAAGGTGATGCATAAAAGGAGGGAAGAGGGGGAGAAAGTGACAGAGGTCAGAACTGAATTTGTAGCGATAACAAGGGAGGCAGGTGTTTTTCCCTGGGACCGCCTCACCTTGCCTCACCTCTGAGCTTGTTACCCTCGGCCTGCTGCCCTGATTCATCCTCCGCAGGTCACATGTGACAGAGAGAGGGCTAACTATCCACCTTGGCTTGGTTTTTTTTCCTTTTTTGACTGTGCAGCAACTGATTTCAAGCAAAAAGTTTTCTTACGATGAGCTCAGACCGATTTTTTAAAATGGGTTTGCATCACGCACTTGAGGACTCGACTCTTTGCAGATATTCTTCCCTGTAATCTCAAACGTGCACACAGTACAAGATTCAAAATAATGGTACAAGACAGTGTATTTTTAAGATTATTGCTTGCTACGTCACATCACCTCACTGACGTGACAATGGACACTGGCTTCGTGCGACAACTTGCTCCTTCGGTTAAAAATGCTTTGCAGTTTTTTCGCAGTTGCCATTTCAACAGACAGCACTGCTAGAAACGTGAACTTGGCAACATTGTTGCTTGACTAACCACTCTCATTGGTTCTACTAGGAAAGTACTGACGTAATCATCGCGATTTTAAGTCATAATTATCTAACATGTTTGATATTTGTTATCGGGGCGGCGCTGATGACTCTGTGGGTGGTTCAGGAGGTTTGCGAATGCTCCTGTAAACCCTTTCAAAGTACCAGTTAATCTGGGCCAAACATCGGTACTGACCAAGGTTCCCGACCAGATTTTCTCCTCCGATCTCAGGGGGGCCGAACCGGGTTTAAATCTGCTCTGAATTCCTCTAGTCTGAGCCCAGCTTTAGTGTGATACTACTAATATCAAGATACTTCAGGGTAACTGCTGTGCTTTGCTTGTACTTTGGTTTCTGTGGTTTCAGGCTAACTGAGGGTGTTAATGTTTCAAACCTGATTATATAACTGATGCTCAACAGCTCAAACAGCCCTTTAAATGCTTGACAGCAGTTTAAAAAACAGGCCAAGAAGTATTTCGAGAGTCTGTTTGTCCAGGGCTAAAGTGTGCATATATGCAGAGAGCTGAGATCGAGCAATTGTCCTCGAACGACCTAAATTAAAAAAGTTTAAAAAAAAATAAATATATATATATATATATATATATATTAACATACAGTATCAACCTGCTGTTGCAGGAGGTACCTTTGCAAGCAGAGGTTCATCCTAACAGGGTTTATATAAATGTGCTTTAAGCCTCCACCACAACCATT
Organism: Scophthalmus maximus; assembly: GCF_022379125.1. NCBI lineage: Eukaryota > Metazoa > Chordata > Actinopteri > Pleuronectiformes > Scophthalmidae > Scophthalmus > Scophthalmus maximus. Next base: position 7,074,764 of record NC_061530.1, read on the forward strand.
TCTTTTTTTTATTGCGATGCAGCAACTGTAGTAGAAAAGGCATCCATTATTAATAACAGAAAGTGAATGGAGATGCTATTAAAAAAAACAACTTTAAAACTGTGCATTTTTACCTTGAGATACTCTCCTTACAAATAAAGCTTATGACCAAATGTATAATTTAAAACCTTTATATGGCATAAAAGTGTTCACGAGTGGTGAGCACTTACAACCTGGCTGAATTTTTTGTTTTGTGAAGTGATCAGGACTGTACAATGAGAATACTGTAAGATTAACAACAAAAAACTTGGAATCTGTAAATAAAATCTCACTCTCCTCTGTAGCACTTGGGCCTGATTTAGCAGAGTAGTTTAGTTGCACTGATTGTCTCTTCGAAGCGTAATGAAACTGAGTCAGCACAGCCGGTGCGGGGAGGTTCATTGTTTCACCAGAGCCTTGCTCAGCTTTTGTTCTGATGCTGTGTATTGTTCGGTTTACTTCTTGTTGGTATATGTATTGTTCTCAGACAGTTCGTCAGGAAAATCAGAGGCACTTACTTTCAGTGAGCGGACATGAAAATTAATTTAGGCTAACAAGCGAGGTAGATACACCCACTCCCCAGGCTACAATGGTGGTTCAACTGTCCCAGTCAAACACATTCACTAGTTCCAAAAGTTTTTGATTGATCCCTGGGATAAAGCAGATTAAAAAGTACAGTAGTAGATGAACATTTTTACAGACAGCACAACAATGTATATTGGTATATACATCATAGCATCTTTGGTTACTCTGAAAAAAGCTTTAAAGCCCCAGTATGTAATTTTTGTACTTTTCTGGCGGCATCTGGTGGTAAAGTTGCAAACCACAACCAACTGAGCAACTGACAGGGGACATACTTTTTGATGGCGCACCGCTTATTCCATTTCCAGTTTCTGGCACCGCTGAAAATCCAACGTGAATGCAAAGTATTCTGGACTGTTTTGTGCAACTGTATTCAACATGACGTAGGAAACATGGAGACTCACACGGGGGTCTGGGCCGCCTCACGTCACTATATTTAACTTATTCAAAGTTGACAAAAAAACCTTGGTTCTTTGTTGCAGGTGATTATACATTTATGAACACATACTTATGGACAATATATTAAATTTCTGTGAAAAAATTTCTTCTAAATATTACACACTGTAGCTTTAATGGTAAAACACAGCGCAAAAACACAAACACAAAATGACTTGAGTTGTGAACACAAAGTAAATCTCCTTTAATTTGTGTACTGTGTGTGAAGGTGAGATTAACCTGTTTGAGCGTGTAGTGCTGGGCCATGAGAGACCGGACCATTTCCGGCAGGGCTATGGGAACCCGGGTCAAACGTTCAGAGAAAGCCGTCAGCAGTTGTTGGGACCGCTGAAGCCAATCCTGTCTTCCGGTGTAGTGGGACAGACGAAGGAGATTGGACGCCGACACCGAGTTTGCGCTGGGCTCAGCTCCGTCTTGGTCTGAGAGACACAAAGATTTTAAATTTAGGTTTCAATCAGGCTGAAGAGCAACAAAGAGCTGAGGGGAATGGCTGAGTTGGGAGATACTCTGATTGATTGAGCATCAGCTGTTTTTTTAATATATACATATCTTTACACATGATAGAGGCAAAACATTTTAAAAAGCAACATAGCCTACACGATGAAGGATAGTAATGATATAAACAATGATAAAACAATAACATAAGATGATGGCACAGAGTCAAAAGGAAGATTTACAGGATGGGCGTACAACAGATATTATGTCTCTACTCTTACAACCAATACCACATGTGATGGCTCTGGTCCAAACCATTAAACGTTCTGTTACAATTTGTCCAACTAGCAGGAATGACAGCATGATGATAAAATACGAGACACCCCCCGTGTGGACAAGCGACAACACAATGTGTGATGTGATGGAACTAACAGATGACCTCATGACTTAGTCCTGTTAAGTGATTGGTCCTTATCTCTTATCAGTGTCCAGCGAGAGCCTGGAGGTGATCTTCTCATGACCTATGACCTCGCCACATGTCTGCCGCTTAACATTACCCTGATGCCTGAATGTGCGTGTGTGTGTGTGTGTGTCTAAGAGAGTGAGAGAAAGACACGGAGCTTTGAAGTCAGACTCAAATTTTTGGTTAAAAACTAAAAAGAACAAAGAGCCCCCGTGTCACACACGTGCACACGCACACAAGCTGTACAGTGAATATACAATACTTCTTATGACAAGCATGAATTCATGATCACATACAGATGCACGTGAACACCGATGCATGACTGAACCGCAGAAATTGTTTGATTTTATCCTGCTGCGTTTCAGCTCCCCCACGGCAATGACGCCGCACGCACACGCACGCACGCACGCACGCACGCACGCACGCACGCACGCACGCACGCACACAGAGTTTTCACATTTCTCCTCTTAAAGAGCCCTATGGAAGAGCGTACGGTAGAAGAAGACTCATCGAAGTCCCAAAGCAGTGATGCAATAACCCAGAAACACACTTACTGCACTAAAAACACTAACTACATTTGTACCAGTTTTTGAAAGTTGATACAGACACTGATGCTTCTGAACTGAACTGGCCTCGAGCTGATGTATTTTTTTGATGGAAATTTTCTAATGTCTGTTAAAGTGGGAAAAATATTTTAACAAACACAGCAGATATGTTCAAATAAATAGGCAGAACAGAGACTGTATATCACTTTCACCCTTCTTATCAAACACAAACATGCACAGCGGACTATGGCAGGGCTGCGAGATGTAGAGTGACAGCATGGTGGGGTAATTCGTCTTGTGGTGACAGGCGACGCTGCTGAGACAGGTACCCACACTGCAGCGGCTGTAGCGTCACTAATGGGCTTCAACCCTACACGGCGGCACCCACATAACGGCACAGTCAATCATTACATCGCACTACATTCATTTAGCTGACGCTTTTTTCCAAAGTGACTTACAATGAGTGCGTTCAACCATGAAGATATTACCCGAAAAGCGCAAGACACAAGAGAGTGCATAAACATTTATCACAGGCAAAAACAGATTCATTTTTTTCTTTTCTTTTCCAATCCTCTCAGATGATGAGAAACCTCTCACACGTCAGATCCGATAAACACACAGATGCAGGTGAAATGGCGAGACAGGCCACACACACATACACACTGTCACCATCATCTCTGATCTGTCAACAGCTCTGAACAACAATAACTAGCTTTTCGCTGTTCCCATCACCCATCTGTGGTATCTTGTTCCTGTCCGAACTATTTGCACCAAATAGTTCAGAGGCATTGAGTTTGTCACAGGCATGTGAGTTTGTGTCCATGTATAATTTCTTTTATCAAAAATGTATTATAATTTTTTTTATAGAGTTGTGGCACATGAAACATTAAACCAGAAAATTTTAGAATTCTCAATTTGGAGAGTTCTGTCACATAATATGAGAGGCAGCCTTGTATACATTCATTCTGATTAACAGCATACAGACCACAAACATGGAAGACCCAAACATATCTATTAGTAGGGTTTTTGTTTTTTATTTTGCTTCATGAAATGGCCATACAATAAAGTAAACATTTTCTAACTGAGAAAAAAAAAAGGTAAGTAACTAGAAAAGACACAGTATGAGGTGCATTCAGATAAGAAAATTGGTCTACTGGTTGTGCATATTGTGCTATGAGAAAGATATCATGCTGAGTAGAGACGGCAAGAATTTTAGAAAAAAAAAAATATTCAAATGCGGGAGAAACAAGCCATTTGAATAGATGCGCACCGTCAGACAGATAAGCTCAACAGTGAGAACAAAAACTAGACTAAACTAAACTAGATCCAGGTTTTGAAACTCTGCACTGACAGATCAAAGGTAAATGTCTGCATGTCGACAAGGTGTCAGCTTCTTGGAGCTGCCGGCAGCTGAGGAAGGGCTGTAGTGCACATCAAGGTCGGAGCCACTTATATTTATATCCCATCAGTGCCTTTGGTACTAAAACCCTCATTTATCAACAGACACTGGGAGGTAAAGCAGCTTAGCAACATCAAACCACATACTGATAATAAGATGCTCTTATTCGTAAAGAGAGCAGACTACCTGTCCATCTTCATGGATTAGAAAAAAAGATGTAAGGCAGACCTTGACTGTTGATACTATTTGTTATTCATCTTCCATATATATCGTATACACTCTGCGAGCAATTTCGTACGAACATCATACAATTACTAGATACTTCCTTCTCGTTGCTTTCAAAACTGTCAATTTATCATGACATGGATTCCACAAGATGTTGGAAACATTCCTTTTGGGAATCTACTCAATGTTGACCAATTATTTCTACAGACTTTTCAGTTGCACGTTCGTACTGCGAAACTCCGGTTCCACTGCATCCCAAAGGTGTTCCACTGGGATCCGATTTAGGGACTGGGGAGGTCACTGAAGTTCAATGACCTTGTTAGGTTGACGAAACAAGCTTGTGTCGTGCTATAAATTAAACTTTTGGCCTGATGTTGGCACAAGATAAAAAGTCAGGGTATCGCCAAGTTGTTACATTTCATTCTGAGGAGAACATCAATGCCTGTTACAAAACTATTGGATGGATCAACAGCTAAAACCACAAATGTCTACCTCGTGGTGGTATTAGACAAAACCTCAGAGAATCACCAATGCCATTGAGATCCATCCTCTGGGCATGATGAATATCTGTACCGAATCCATCTAATATTTGTTGGGATATATTAGTCTGGACCAGGGCAATCAACGAAACAACCAAACGACTGACACTGCCATCCTTTGATTCAAGCTGCTAGCATAACTAAAGTTATACATTGGGTACGATGTCATATGACATCTTTAAAAGTACAACTTTTAACATATCATTTTAAAACGTCTCCTGAGCTGACCGACAATGATATATTACGATATACATGAGATATATTTCCTAGTCTTGCAGGAAATAGTTGCAGCAGGAAGGGCATCGACATCACCAAACGTAGACTTTTCTACCAGCTTTTAGAACTTTTGCAGCTTGAAACCAAACTAGCAGACGGTTGGAGAGCAACACTAAAGACAAAGAAGTACAATACAGTTGATTTAAAAAAATAAAAGTGGAGAATGAAGGATGAAGTTACAATATTAATTAGATGAGGTGGAGGAGATCGAGGATTCCATATTCCCGCTGTTCATTGTGTGTGCTATTTCAATCTGTCAGACGTTCTGACAGAACGGAGACAGGTTTGAAAGGTGTTGGTGATCAAAGGAGCCGAAGGTTCAGAGCATCAGTCTTTCAGTGCTTTCATGCTGGAGGACTTCAACTGTGAGAAAGTGAGTGAGCGCTGCATCTCACTAGAGGTAGATAAGGGAGGTCAATATTCCTCTGCCGTTATTCTCTAGCTGCTCGTCTAACCATCCATCCACCTACCCTTGCCTGTCTTCTCTCCTGTGGCTGCCCTGTAGCGATGGAGTCAAACTGGCTGCGATAGTACAGCAGAAGCTTCCATCTTGTTAAGCTCTGGATTAATCAACAAGGTGGAGGATATAGACAGGCGAGACTCAAGGGTTGAATAGATAAATGAATGAATGATTACACTCATCCATTAACACATGTTGTTCAAATAAATCACAGCCATTCGTTCATGCTTCTTTTGTTCATTCAAATCGATGGGGATCAAATTACAGCAATGTGTTTCTATTACCTAAATGTCTGCAGTGGTGCTTCAAAGCCTGTATTTATTCATCTGTCTGAGCTACCCATCCATCTTTGAAGCCACAGGGGTAATGCTGCTGCAGTAGTACCATGAATCTAATTACATGTCCATCAATCCCCCCCAGCAGCCGTAGCATCAGTGCCTTACTAAGTTCCTTCTCAGTTATGTAGTCCACCACTTGAAGTATCTCAGCAGTTACAGGATGGATTGCTAAAAGACCTTGTAAAAACATTCGTTGTCTCTAAAGGATGGAACCTACTGACACTGTTGAAATATCTCAACACCTACACCATGATGTGGCACATCATTTGGCATTGTTTCCAAAGAATGAATTCTTATGACTTTGGTTAACCCCCTTACCTTTCATGTAGAGCCAACCTGAGTTGACAATTGGTGGATGGATTCCATAACATTTGGTTCAAGTTTTCCTGTTCCCCTCAGCATGAATATCAATAACTTTGGAAGATCGGTTGACCAGTCAGCCTCAGCTCTACTTTGAGTTGATTGTTTAACAGCAAATGTTAGCATTAAAGTGAGATTGTTAATATGGTCAATATAACACTAGTTGAACAACAGTGTTAATGCTGAGCAGGTGTTAAAGCCCCTCTAAGCTATAAAATTGCAGTTCCTTCCTTAAAAATTTTGGTGGGAATTTTAGCCTTTAATGACAGGACGGACAAGCATGAAAGGGGGAAAGGCTTAAGGCCGCAAGGTGGAATAAAACACTGTCCACAGGGGGCGCCCACTCTGCATTTTTAAACAAAAGCCTAGCTCCTTATCTGAAATTAACTCCATCATAATAACACGCCTGAAAATGCATATCACATGACCTGTCACATACACTGGACTTCCCACGGGAATTGTCACAGATCGCTTGAAAAACATGTAGGCAGCATATAGCATTATAGGGTGATGAATCAGAGTAGTGCAGAATTTAACTGCACAACGGCTCCTAACAAAGACAACGAATTCAGCAATGCTTGTTATTCATTATCCCTGTTGCATTCACCAACACGTTGTGATCAGGAAGCGAACAACGGTCTGCATCGTTTCCAAAAGTCTCAGTTTCAGAAGGTCCAGAATAAAACACAACCTTCAGGTTTTCAAACTAGAGCAGGGACAGCTGTGTTCCCAAAGTCTCAGTTTTTGGAAAATCTCCGGATTGATGTGGACACATGTAGAAAAAGTGTTCCAGTGTCTATAAGGGGCCTCACGGAGCTTCTTGTTTATATGATTATGACAGTTGGGTTCAAGATAGACGTGTGTGATTCATTCATCCCTACCTGGCATCACCTATAGAAAGTTAATAAAAACCCTGATAAAAAAAACTAATAATTAGAGTATTTATGTAAGGTTGAATAATACAAGGATGTTAAAATATGATGAAATGTCACATTTCTTGTAACCCTCAGTTGTCTTTCTGCAGGATGTTATTGTCTATCATACAAGCTTGCTGGGAATTAAAATGTTGTATTGTTGTGGTAAAGGATGGGACATGACAAAAATATGCAGTCTCATGAGGTGAGGCCTAATTTCATCACCTGGGAAATTATTGATCTAGGCCGCTGATATGGGGTGACTGATTGACCTCACCCTCTTTGAGTTGCAGCAGTACAGTGCTGTCGCTGGGATCGCTGCAGAAGTAGCCTCCTCCCTGGTGATCCCAGAAGAGCACGTCCTGCCGGAGCTGCAGCTCCTCGGCCCACTGCAACCACTCTGTCTGCAGCGTGGCCTCGTACAGGTCCAACAAGCCACAAATGACGAAAGCATAGTCGCCCAGGAAGCCGCAGATAGGTGGAGAGCTACAGAATAGAGAGGGGAACGGGAAGATGGCAATTAGAGAAATGGTAGAAAAGCAAGAATGGCGACATTTTTCGTTAAGTATTAAATCGATGAATGAGAGAACTTGTGGGATGGGTCACAGTTGGTGAACTATAATTCCCCTTCTCATCTTTTACCAAATGCTTGTTTACAAGCCCTGTAAAAGATCAAGGTATATTTTACCATCAGCACAGTATAGAAATCCAGAAGAATTGACTTTTTAGTGAGACAACAGCAAGCCTGAAGGAATTATTTGTTACAGTACAAAGCTACATTATGATATACATTGAACGCAGAGTGCTGTCTCTCCCTGAAGCATTTTTCTCCGTGTGAAATTACTCATAACTGTGAACACACTCATTGAAGTTTCAAGTGATGCAGGACCGTAATTAGTCAAATCTGACTGCATTTGCACCACCTCACCTCCCTCTACCATCAGTGCGCCCCCTCTCCCTTCATTTGTCTCACCCCTGTATCCTTTCTCGTAACGTTTGCACCTACTTTTTAAATTTGTATACATCACATTTTCATTTCTGCCTGCTGAATTCCTATTTGAAGTCTTCCCTACACCTGGAGGTTTTTTTTTGTCTATACCAATCTGTCACACTCACTGTAATGGGATTTACCGTCACAGAACTGACTAGTGCCCTTCCCAAACTCTGACTTAAGTTTCCGAACTTTATTGTCATTCTCTCTTCCACCACAGCTCGGGCTACAGCCCAATAACAAGTCTGCACTCCTCCCCCTTCAGTTCCTGCAATGGCACCCTCATCTACAGTAGGTGAGTGCAGGGGAATGGACGGTGACAGGAACCCAGATAGGGGCTGTATCAGGCGAGGCTGGTGGCTGGTGGTCAAGAGGCTAAAAAAAAGGAGGAAGCTCTGGAGATGAAGTGCATGAGGAGGTCATGGGAAGTTGAGGACTCATATCTAGACATATCTTGCCCAGACAGACAGGGTTGGCAGAGTCATGAGTAGAAAGGAGACAGCAAGCACTGTTGCACAGGACAGGACATTGTTTGATATGACTACCAAGCTAAGATTTAGAAAAAGACTAGATGCTACAATTGGATCTATGATTGAATTTTTTTTACCTGATGATTGTGCTAGAGGGAAAATCAGGGTGTCACTAGCCCCACTTAACTGCAAAAGCTTGAGTTGGGTTAACCACAAGTTAACCACAAGTTGATTTACCAAAGCGACTAGTTAGGCTTCATTTTTTAAGTCTTTTCTTTTGTATTAAGTAAAGAAAGTAATCCTGCTTGAAATCACTTGATAAAGCAGGAAGTGTACCTTTGTGCCACTTGAGTGTGTCTCACAATCTTGCCCACATTCTGGTCTGTCAGTCAATAATGATACAATTCTAAAATACGATTTTAGAGATTTTTACATCAGCAAAACTTCTCAAATCTTGGTTATTACATTATTCTTATGTACCTATGCTTCCTCCTTTCTTCCCCACACTAACAGACTCCCCACGCAGACCTCGTCACTCAATCACAGCTTCTTTCTTTTTGTTCCCCCCTCCAGAGGACAGCCCTCCTTTCACAGGATGACACGTTATCTGGCCGAGGTGACTCCAGCCACGGGGACGACGACCCGAGACAAGACCTCAGGGGGGGCCTCACTGACACACAAACGCAAAAATGTAAAAAGCTTTTCAAAAATTCTCAACAGCCTTTTCGTTCACACCTTCAATAGAGTCTGGTGGATGAGTCATTTCCCTGAGAGCACAGATAAAAATGTCTTTGAGGTCTACTGTATAACTTTACTAGGAGACAGTTTACAATAATAGTTTTCCAACAGTTCTCATACACCATCTACACCCCCCCTCCCCCATAAGCGATTACCTATTGGCATGATATGCGTTATGTTATCGCATTGAGAACAAATTATTTTTATAACTGCAGTGACCTTTATGTTCGAGAATAATTGAATGTGCTACGGAATGAACTGTTTAAGCATTACATGGTGTTGTAGCCTATGAGAGAAATGGTAAGACACCCGCATGAATTCCATTGTTTGACCCAATAATCGGAAATTGTAGCTGGTGTTTGTTTTCCTGTGACAATCTGGAGACTCTTGGAATTTGTCTCACGTTCCAGTGTATCTGGTCTAATCACTCTTTGTTGACCAAGCGACGTGGTGACACACCTCATACTTAATACAAGAGGGTCAAGTTCAATGTTTATATTTGCTGGCCATTTTGGACGAGAAGCGCTAGACACTGGCTGATAATTATTCTTAAAGGTTATGTCTGGCAATATTCTAGGGCTGCGACTAACAATTATTTTCATTATCAATCAATCTAGGGAGTATTTTTCTCAATCAATCTATTAGTTGTTTGGTCCAAAATATGTCATAAAATGGTGACTGTTTTGTTTTGTCCACAAACCAAAAACATTCAGTTTAAACAAGTTGGCGATTCATTTAGTAGTCGATCACCTATTGATAAATTGCTGCAGCTCTACAAAATCCTATGTCATTTTAGTAGTAAAACAATCTCAAGCATTGTTTGTGTAATCTACTGTAAGCCTGATGTGCCTTGTTGTTATGAACATTAGACTCAGGACATAATCCTTCACTACCATGAACATAGACACAGTAGTCCAATACAAACAGATACACTAGAAACCCACTACATACCCACTGTTTGGGTAACATTTGCTAAAAAACTACATATCTCCAGTTGTTTAAGAAGGAAATAACCGAACTTAACTGAAAATATATATTTGTGACCACTGACTAAAATTAAGATTTACACTTTAAATCAAAACAAATTAACTCGGGGCTAAGAGGCATAGGAGAGATGGAAAAATAAAATAATTGACAGACGGACTAGAGCTTTGTTTATTTTTGTCTTCTTGAGGGATTTGTTGACGGTTAGAAAATAAATGGCGGATTTATTCCTTTAAAAAAATGTTTCCATTGTGTTGATTGCCAATGCTTAACGATAGACAATATGCCCAGCAGGATCTGTGTATATCGTATCTTTGGTCTGGAACTGCTTAGCCCCTAAGTCCTGGTGAGGGGAAATCTTAAAGCTACATCCTGTTATGACAGTTCAGTCAACAGTGTGCATCCAGCTCAGTGGTAACAGTTTGGCGAAGGCCTTTTCCTGTTTTAACATGAACCAAAGGCCAAAAATCAGCACCACAAAAGAATTGGGTTTTCACATTTTGGTGCAGATAATTCAGAAAACCAACATCAGACCTCAGTAATGCTCTTGTGGCTGAATGGGAGCAAATTCTGGTGGAAAGCTTTCACAGTTTAAGCAGCATAACAATGCTCACAGAGTCAAAACCCCAAACATTTTTGCTAGGGTGTCCATATACATTTGGCCATGTGGTGTAGATATGTGACATGAATTCAACTTCCATGAATTCATGGAAGTTTCTAAAGTTGAGTTGTTCCTTTCTGGCACAAAAAAATAGTTTGTTTATAATAAATAAAAGATCTGTTGTTGCAGTAGCCACCGCGATTGAAAAAAAAAGAAAGAGTACACAACCTGTAGACACTCTGATTTTAATACCAAAGAATCTGCTGAATGAAGAACTCATTGACTAAGTCATCTCTGAAAAACAGACAACATGTTGACGAATCAAGTAAGAATGAGTCAACAGCAGCGTCCCTGCCTCGGTGTTGCCATTCTCAGGCTGCCTGAAGCCACCAGCAAGACTCTTAATCACAGTTCCACGCGAGGGCCACAGAGAATCTATGGATTCGGCTCCTCAACACTTCCACAGCCAGTTAACCCAGTTAGCGCCTACCGTTCCTCCCCGTAAATTAGTCCACGGCCAATATGTGCCTGGCATGACAGAGTGGTTTACCCCTTTGCATTAAAACCAAACCAGGCTAGAGAAAAGCGCCTCGGTAAGCACTCTCAGTGCTGACACCATCACTGAGTTTGGACTATTATGAATGAGACAGAGGCTGTGGAACCAGGACAGAGCGTTTAGGCACGAGTGTGTATCTGTTCCTGTGTGTTTTAAAATTGTGTGCATTTCATCAATGCCGTTTGTGGGACTGTAGGCATTTTCTTTTTATGCTGATCCTTTGGCATTTCACACTCACTAATTCACAGTAACTAGGACACGGGGCGCGCAAACGGAACAAGGACACCTGGAGCAACAACTGGAGACCGTCTCTGTTGTGATGCTTCGAGTACACTCTCAGTCTAATCCAATGACTGAATACTGACAATAGTCAATCTGTAAATACAAATAGCCTGAATATTCTGGGCATTTTTAAACTAAAACTACTGTCAGGCAGCTGTACCAAATGCCATAAAAGAGAAGTGACACAGGATTAGATGGTTATTTCCCTGTGTGCAATATAAGAAATATTATGCTGCATTTGTTACAGGAAAACTAACAGCAGCTACGTTGCATGATCAATGGGTCAAACAGTGGAATCTAGCTGGGTGTCTAATACATTTTCCTATATGCTGTGGCACAACACTTGAATTGAATTGAAACAGGTCATTCTGTAGCACAGGCAAGTTATTACCACTTGATAATATATTCAAGTGACAGTTGTAACAACAGGTTTCCTTCTCACTGCTTTAATCTCCCTTACCTACAGTGCAGACACACAGTAGCCATACGAAAAAATACAAATACAAGCCAGTCTCTTACATCTGTTGCACCTCCATCTGGTCTCCACGGTAACAGCATCGGAGGATGGTCTGTCGCTCACCATCCCACAGATGCTCTTTTAGGAAGTAGCCTGTCTGCGCTGCCCTCTCCAGCAGGGCCTTGTCCCCCAGCACAGCTCCAACACGAGCATAGGCCGACAGCATCAGACCTGAAGAGGAAGGAGAAGTAGCGATGGTGTGATTAGCCAAGAAATGACTCAGCTAAAAACAACATGTCCCCCACACTTTGAACTTTCTTTCCTCTCGCTCCTTCCTTCTCTCTTCCCCCTCTCCATCCACTCCTTCCTCCCTCTTTCCTTCCACTCCTCTTTCATGTCGCGTATCAAAGCCTGCGCTTCAAAGTGTTGCAGAGGACAGGTGATTAATGGAGGTGTTCCTTCATTAGAGAGGAGAAGGAGAGTCTTGTGTCTAATTGGAAAGTTCTCGGGATCGCAGAGCCTCATTTCCCCCGCTTACACGCTCTGTCTTAAGACATCAGGCCTGGGAGAAAAATGTGCCTGTGTAATTGTGTGTGTGTGTGTGTGTGTGTTGATGTATGTGTAATGGGCTGCAAAGAGACAACTGTTGTCTGTATAACATCTACACACATTTTCACTCTGCCAAGGATAATTGTGTGCAGGAAGCCTGGAAAAATCCAAGCAAACAAAAATAAATCGGTATAAATTTTACAACACATACTGATTGATCAGATGCATCTTTGGAAGGAGCAAGAAGGTGAATACAGGAAGAGGTTTCCTTGTTCCTTGTAGCTAGTCCAAATTAGACCTCGTTTTTTTGGCGAGCTGCTTCTTCTACTACTTTGCAACGTGTTACGATTTGTGTGATCTTCCGCGTCCCAAAACGCAGAGCACCCCTGGCTGCTGGAGACGCTGAGGCCAAACTTGTGGATCGTACCTGGTAGTTGGGTCGGAGTGAGTTTGGATCAAGTGCACGCCACAAAAGGAAAAACTCCGGAAGGCGCACAAGATCAAAGTGGAATATAGTGGAATGCTTGTGAAGATTTTGAAACACATTTGCTATTTGGGGCCAGGTACCCTGATGACAAAAAATTGAAGCTATAGGGTTTTACTATTAAAGTCTCAGGAGACAGACAGCAGCATAGGTTCACACTACATTAGACACTGTGCTTAAGAACGACTGCTGTTCAACAGGCTACATTTACACATCTTTCCAACACCATGTTACAAACAACTTTGTTAGAGATTTTGTAAAATTCATTTTGTGTGTATCGTCGTAATACCTGCTCTGCTCTATACGTGCATAATGTACGTGTCTGTCAGAGAGAGAAAAAAACAGATGTAGAAAAATGTTTCAACTAATCACCATGTCACTTTTTCATTACACATATGGGATGTAATATTTAGTACCACTGTCTGATAACTTTGTCTCTTTATCATATCTATTAATCACAAGTGGATATGTGATACCAGCAGAAACTAAAACTTTATCAACTTGAATGCCACTCAGTAGAGCTCCTACCTCTTCCAAGGCCCAACAGTCCCCTTATGACACCATATTTTAATCCACTGGATAATTGCACACACTCATAGATATCAGTCCCCTAGATATGCCTGCTTTTTCTGTCATCAAGATCCATACATTATTCCCTGGGAAATTGGTGCAAATTAAGCTCTAACTTGCAATTTTAAGATTTTCATTTAGTTTTCACCCCTTTTTCTGGATCTGCTCCCAAATGTAATGGATTCTTTCGGACTGGGGTAAAAACATAACTCCCTCTGGCGGAGGTAACAATAAACTCCAACAGTACCGTTTCTAGAGTGTAAAACCTGTCCTGACATATACCATTCCAGGAGGCCAGCATCTTGGTGTCCAGATGTGGGCGTGGCCGACTCGTCCTCACTTCTGCCATTTTGGCTCTGGCGGCAGCCAGGAGCTTGTTCACCTTCTCAACACTGATGCCAAAGCGAGCAGACGTTAATTCTACCGAGTAACGCACGATCAGCACATTCTGGCCCTCCAGCTCTCCGTGGGGGTCCTGGCAACGCACAGTTCAGGAGAAAAGAGGGTGAACTCATACTGATTGCAACAGCTGTCATGTTCATGCCTTAACAGACCCACTTTAACGCCTTAGAATACTGGGTGAATAAAATAAAACAAGTAATCACGCTTTGTGTTATTCTTTTAGATTTTAATGTTAACTGTCATGTAACCTTTATCTTTTATCTTATCATGTGAAAAATATATCCATTCTTTTGAGTGAAACATCAACCTTTACATCCATCCACCCACCTATTCATCTTTTAATCCAAGCAAAGGTTGCAGTAGCAACATGTGACGTGATGACAATGAAAAGTACCTGTTCCGGAGCAACATTGCCCTGCTCCTTGACCCCGTAGTGGTGCATGAAGACGTCCGCGTGGGTGGCACCTCCGTTGGCGCCCTCCACCACATCTGGCAACAGCTCCCGAACTTCTGAGGCTGTCCAGACACAGAACGCCCCCTCTCGCTTCACTGCCCCCCCCGATGCTGGGACAGAGTCTGCATCCTCTGCACTGTAGAAGCCCCCGGACTGTTTTGGACAAATGAAATGAATGTTTAAAATAAAATATATGAAGCCTTTTGCAACTGACACCAAAGAAAGAAAATAACTACAGGTCATTGAGACCTTCATTACAGGATGAAGGTCATTGACATGACATGCTTTTTTTTCCTCCTAACACAAGAAACCATCTTGTCTAAAAGTAAAGGGGTAGTCCAGCAATTGAGTCACAAGAAAGAAATGTTAAAAAAAATATATAATATTCCAACTTTTACTCCAAAGAATGAGTGAAACTTGTGTTTTGTTGACTCCTCACCCCAGGTCTATAACGCACATTTTCTGTTACACCTTGAAAGAGAGACCGGTGGGAAAAGTCCATTTAGGATCTAATCCTGTATTCTGGTGTTAATCGTTAATTTCTCTTGTCACTATATATGCTAAATATTGATTTAAAAAATGTTTTGTCTTTTATCATATTCCCTCTTTTTTTCTATCTCTCTCTGTAAAACATTAACATATCTTTGAGGACTCACCTTGAACTTGAAGTTAAATAAATGAATCCAATCAAATGAGATTTGCGGTATCTAGTTAACCAAAACCTGAGCTTTAGCTAGCTGGGGTAGCTGTCAGAGGGATATCAGAACAAATAGTTTGTGCTTAGATGTCATCTGGTAAAACTAAGACTAACAAACAACGTGATTGTAGTCTAATCTTCAATGTCAAAGATGAGAAAACCCCAGTGACTTTCTCCAGAGCGTCAGAGGACATCATACATCTGTTTTTTACAGGCTAGGTAGAATTCCTGGTGATGAGTAATTATTCGATTGAATTACACAACTGAGTGTGTTGAACTAAACATCACCTCTAAATGGTCAAAGTACTGTACTGTACACACACCAGGAACTGGCGGCATTCTTCGATGAATGAAGATGCATGAAAGCATGGGAGTCTCCAGAAAATTACCCTTCGCTGCATTAATTCATTAGCGTATAATTACATAATATATCTTGGGGAGTATAATGATTACCACAAGTGCAGTTTTAATTGTGTGCCCCATTCGCTGCTATTGACTCATTAATCAAAGGAGCAAAGGGGTTGACCCTCAGAAGAGAGCAAGGGTTTAAGAGGCTATTTGTCAGCGCAGGTCCCACCCCTTCCCCTCGAGGATGCTATCACCAAGGTGCATACACAAAAACACGCACACAACACGAACGCTTGCAATTATTTCCTGGTGGGATTTACAGCTAATGTTTGCACTTAGTCTTAAGTAAAATTAGACAATGTGACAACACCCCACAGTTTGTATTCCTCTAATTTTCAATGGCCTTCCATTGCCTACGTGAGTACCTTTACCTTGGTGCCTTAGTGAGGACGCGGTCCCTGTGCGATCAGTCAAACAGAAAAAAAAGTACACACAAAGAAGTGATAACAAGCCGGTGGATGATTCACCTTGTCGCTCAGGTCTCTGGAGACGTAGAGCAGTATGTCCTTCGCCACATCCGCAAAGAGCTGCTCGTCCGACACCTGGAGAAACCCGGAGTACAGAGAGCACACACCTGCTAAGAGTCATGATTCAACCTTAACGTAACCTTAAAGATAGCAACATGTGATTTATATCCAGGCAGCATTCAACAAGAATGCTGAGGCAGCCTCTACACCCTCATTAAACACAAACATTTCTGTGCACCTGTATTTGACTTTGCCTTCTTGCTTGTGTCCTAATTAGCTTTTTGGATTGGTGTGAAAAACAGGCCAGCCCGGCCAACATTCCTTAAAATGACTTAAAAACAACATCATTCTGATTACACTGTCGCCGGTGGACTGGGAACTCGTTATAATCATTTCATCGATCTGCACCTTTTAAAAATGTCGCCGTATTTCTCAGTGGAAATTGGTTAAAACAGAAAGAGATGCTTAAAAATTACCCCACGTGATCTGCGAGTGTAACTGCACCCTCACTGTCGATATGAGAGTACTCGGCAATATGCTGCAAAGCAAATGTTTGCTCACAAATGTTTTTAGCTGACCGGGTAATATGGTGATTAATTACTGCGTTAAAGGGAGACATGGGAATGATCGAGGGATAATTACCCTGTCCGATAGGCAAAGAAAACACACACACACACACACACCTGGGAAGCAGTTATGTAGGCTACAGCCAGCTGAGCTTGGTCGTACAGCATCTTTTCAAAGTGGGGAACGTGCCAGGAGGAATCGGTAGAGTAACGATGAAAACCCTGAGAGAGGGAGACATAAAGAGAACAATGAAAGGGATACTATACACCTCCTATTAGTTTCACTTGTCTACTGTCGTGAAACATAAGCATATCTAGCCTGATATAAAAAAAATTGACACTAAAGCTGTTGGTTATGGTCATACAAAGAGTTATACTGGACATCTGTCGGTTTCTGTTGTGAAGTATGTCAAACAAACCAGGGCTGCAAATAATAATTATTCTCAATAATCAATACTATTGATTGGTGTGACGTTCATTTTCTTTATCACTCGATTCATCACACGGTCAATAAAATGACAACCATTACAACTTCCCAAGGCTCATGACAGAGAGAGATAGTACCTTCCCTCACTAGAAAAGCTGGAACCAGAGACACAAAAATTTAAAATGTCAAAAAACATGTGAGAACCTGTGCCACGTGGTCGTGGATGCCTCCCAGCGCCATCATGCGGAGTGTGTGCAAGGCCATCTGAAGAGCCTCGATCCCTTCTGACGTGGAGCGGTTCACGGACCAGTAAGACATGAGGAACATCAGATTTACTGTGGAGCAAGAAAGAGACGGAGGAAGGTGAGGTCTGGCAGGGGTTTGAATTGGACGAGGTGAACATCCAGAGTTTGTCTGAGTCTACCTGGTGAGGGGAACTTGGGGGAGTCTCGGAAGCCTCCGTAGTCCTCCTCATAAGAATGAGCCAACTGTTGGAAGCAGCGGTTAGCAACATCTGGGGCAAGAGGAGGACTCTCCCCTGGGTTTGCGGCGACAGCCGTGCCTTTCTTCAGAGCTTCGAGGATCCTCTCCCCGTTGGACTCTAGAGCAGGACGGTTGTTCTGCCACTGAGCAACACAAGGCATACTTGTCACATGTAGGGGTGACAGAGATGGTGCAAAGAACAAAGGACATACTTTAACTAGAGAAAGATAACTGAAAATACTCAGGGAAGGTTTGGGTTTGTTGACTTTGTCCTTCTCTGCTGCTGAAATGCCCCACTGATATTACTATCTAACTGATTAAATCTATTAATAAGAAGAAGAAGTGTTGCCTAGAGGAATAGTTTGACATTTTTGGGAAGTACGCCCACTTATTTTCTTGCCAAGAGTGAGATGAAAAGATTGATACCGCTGTCTGACTATTAAATACGAGAGAGTTAACCTAGGTCAGCATTAAGACTAAAAGCAGGAGTGCACCAGCAGCTTTAAGCCATCCAATTAACACCAGTGTTGCACCTAACAGCAGCGTTACGCCACTCCTGGAATATTACCAGGAGAGGAGAAAAAAAACACTTGTTTCATAAGAATACACAATAAAACATATGTGTGAACTTAACATTTGAGAAATCAGTCTTGAAACAAAGCTAGTTGGTATTTCACAGCCACCAGACTTTTGTCCAATAAATGTCATTAATTGTTGTAAATGTCATACTTAAGACTGTAAGCTAGACAGCCATTCTCCCAGCTCATTACTGTGCACAGTATGTATGTGCTTAAACCTCAGGAGCCACTCTGGTGGCAGCAGATACCGACAATCCTCCTGGAAGGGCTGGCTTTGCGAGCGCACAACAACAAAAAATTGCATGTTTGCCTGCTTCACCCCTACTGCAACTCTCCTTCCTCCGGGAAAACACTGAACATGTTGTATCTTTTAAAAAAATAAATGTAAAAATGCTGAGTTTGGAGGTGGTAGGGGGTTACTGTAAGTGACTTACCTGTTCCAGGATTCTGGTGAGGACTGTCTTGAGTCCAGGTCTTCTCCCTTGGTCTCTAGGAGGGAAGTAGGTGCCTCCAATGAAGGGTTTTAGGTCAGGGGTCAACCAAATGCTCATGGGCCATCCTCCACCTCCACTTGTAGCCTACAGACATTATCAATCCAAATTCATGAGACAAGTATTAGCAGAAAGAAATTATTAATGAGAGAGACGTGCGTGAGAAAGTGTAAACCCCATGCACACACACCTGTACAAAGGTCATGTAGACCTTGTCCACATCAGGTCTCTCTTCCCTGTCTAATTTGATGCAAACAAAGTTGTCGCTGAGGATTCTTCCGATTTCCTCATCTTCGAAAGACTCTCTCTCCATAACATGGCACCAGTGGCACGTCGAGTAGCCCACTGTCGTCAGGGAGGGACAGAGAGCCACAGAAAATGGACGGTTCACTTCAGCTCAAAACATAATTTTGTCTAGGTATGACTAATGAGGATTTACAGGGGACAGATAGTATTTTCTCAAACAGAACCACAAGGAAATTCTGAGTCATAAGGCACAAAAAACTAAATGCATGTTAGTACCAGGTGTAAAAGCAGCTTCCTACCTGACAAAAAGATGGGTTTGTCTTCACTTCTGGCTTTGTCAAAAGCCTCTTGTCCCCAAGGATACCTTAAACAAAGATGGTATTAGTCGGTGTAATATCAGCTTATATCAGGACACAGACGTATCTGTAGTTTAGAGTCACTCACCAGTCAACG
Organism: Scophthalmus maximus; assembly: GCF_022379125.1. NCBI lineage: Eukaryota > Metazoa > Chordata > Actinopteri > Pleuronectiformes > Scophthalmidae > Scophthalmus > Scophthalmus maximus. The sequence continues at coordinate 7,094,128 of NC_061530.1, forward strand.
GGGTTGTGTGCATGTTGTAGCAGGTAGGGTGACCTCTCTTTGGCTAACCTGTTGGTGTGTCTGTGAGGAGCGGAGGACGGGCCCCCATCCCCTGATGCCATGCTCATGAAGACAGACGGACTGGACACACAAACGTAATTATAGTCGTTGCTTATAACACAGTACATCTTCATTCTGTGTACCTTAAGTAGGTCCAGGTATAAGTCTGCTAGAGCAGAATTTTTGTGAATTACCCTAATTAAATAATCATACAGCTCTTGTGCCACAACTTTTCATCATCAGTCCTTATTCTAATTAGGGAATATGACACCCTTGAATGGCCTTTGGACCCCAATGTTCAACTGTCATTAATTGAAATACTGATGCAAATGCAGTATATACTAAAGTCAATGCACTAATACACCAATACTGACCAGACCTATAGTGTGACTGATGTTGACATGGCATGTGAAGGAGCGGTATCCTTCACTGCTCTCAGCAGCACACACACTGTTCAGGACTCCAAGCACTGTAATAATTCACAGGACCACTTTAAAGTGCAATAATTATTCAATTTCAATTGAGTGCAATTACCAACCATGCAATACTTCGTACTCTGCGTGCAATTATTGTTACTGCTGCTATGTAAATAGTATTTATATTTTCTACATCATTTATCTTGATGATGATTATGATGACGATGATGATGATGATAACATATCTTATTGCTTTTTTAAAATATATTTCTGCTATCCACTATCCGCTGCTGTAACACCCAAATGTTTTCCTGCTCTGACTCAAAATGTCTGATGATGATAAAAAAAAAAATCATATTGTGCCATGATACTCAAAAAAAAATAAAACAGATAAGAAAAAAGGGCAAAACATCTATTATCAGTGTAATTTAAACTCCATCAGCACTAATCTTCACTGACAGCCTGCAACCTGGCTAACGCTTAGAGGAACTGACCCGCAACACGTTAACCTGGCCTGATTGCTTTGAGCAGCATGTGCAGTATTAACTGTGCCCATCAGCTGATGCTGCAGGCGCTCGTTCACAGTCGAGCACTGCAGCTGTTAGCCAGTTGGCTATCATGTCCGAACTCCGTTCCAATGTTACAACATTATAAGTGACTTTGCTTCTAATCAAACGTGCAAGCCCCCCAAAGACAAGGCTGACTACAGGTTCCAAATAATAAAACTGTACATTTAAATTCGGCCGGATAGCTACAACGAATGGAGACATATATATTTAATAGTCACACGAAATATAGAAGGTGCTAGCTATAACGTTAGCACAGGACAGGTGGAAACAGCGACGTCGCTAGCTAGGAGTCGGGCAAACTATTGAACATGCTCGGCAGCTTACATAATCTATGCCGAATTGAGAAGTGAGGCATTTCGATGTTTGTGAAATGTATTTGATTACAGACAGATGCCCAAATGGCCGTATTACACGATAGGCACTTGTTAAATTGTATTTTTTTCCTGTGGAATTCCGCGTCACTCGTCTCTCGGTCACTTACAGCTAACGTCAGCAGCCCAGTGGCCGTCGTGGTGGCGGCGGCGTTACCTGAGGCAGCAGGCCGGCTGGGGGTGGAGGAGGAGCGGGGACTTGTCGCCTGGTGTTGGTGGTGGTGGGCGGGGAGTTTGCCTCAAACACCGTATGTTGCCCCCCGAGTTCCGCCTCGTGCCGTCCGCCGGTCCCCAGAGAGCCGCAGACAAAAAGCGCGCAGGCTCAACGTGGCTACTTTGGAACGCCGACCGACGCCATGCGAGTCTTAACATCCTAATCCAACAAAGTGTGTGTGTGTGTGTGTGTGTGTGTTGCCACAGGGGCTCCGGCGGGCTAACGTTAGCCACTTTGTAAACACAGAGCAAGCTAAAAAACTTCCACACGTGAAAGTGACACTTGTGTTGCAATACCATAAATTGACACAGGGTGGCGCACCAAAGAATCAGAGTGTGTTGGTTCTCCCATTAATAATAATAATAATAATAATAATTGTATTTATATAGCACCTTTTAGAAGTAGCTTCACAAAGTGCTTTCACAAAAACATATAAATCGCAGACGATTACAATCAGCATTCCAACAATAACATGGTTTTCCGGTCACATATGTGAAAATAAAGAAAAGATATAAAAAGACGACATCACATGAAAGCAAGTCTATAGAAATGGGTTTTTAAAAGTGACTTAAAAGAAAGGAACAGACTCTGCCAGTTCCAGAGTCGAGGGGCCCTGATGGAGAAAGCTTGGTCACCCTTAGCTTTGAGCCTCGACTTTGGAGCAACTGGCAAAGATCCACCTGACGATCTGAGGCTGCGGGCTGGCTTGTAGGGGATCAGCATTTCATTCATGTAGCTTGGAGCAGGCCCACGCTGTGCTTTAAAAGTAATTAGTAAAATCTTAAAATCAATTCTGAAATGGACAGGGGGGCCGATGAAGTGAAGCTAAAACTGGGGTTATGTGATGCCGTCTATTAAAACCAGTGAGAAGCCTAGCTGCTGAGTTTTGGACCAGTTGGAGGAATCAGTCGTTAAATGACAAGAAGAATGAAAAGACAATTCGTTTTAATTGGATGATCGAAAGAAGTTACATTCCGCCCTATGTTTTCACTTGTCTTGAAAAATTAAGCTGGACAACGGTCTGGACAAAGTCGTCACGGGTCACCACATCCGAGGCGACGATGTTAGCCGTTTTGCCATCGTTCTCCATCCACTGCAGCAGCTCGGGCAGACTCCTCAGTATCACGCTGGCGAAGTTTTCCCGGGGGCGAAAGATGTACCTGAGTATGCCAGCGTCTTCCGGCAGGGTCAGGTTCAAGCCACATACGAAGAAACCTGCAGGTCATGGGATGGGAAGTAGGGGGGACACACGTTAAGGTCAGCAGTCGTCACCTGGCCGTGGTTGAACGGTGCACCCAACCTGGTGGGCTGCGGGAACAGAGAGAACTCACACTGACAAGGCCTGGCTGTTTCCAAAACCCGGCGGAGTTCCGTTTCAACTTTTCCAGGGTCCATACTGTCGCCATAGTAATAAGGTATTTTACCCCACATCTCAGGGTGCTGATTTGCAGGATAATCATATGAAACTATGACGTTTCTGCCTTGGTCCCAGCAGCTCTTCAGAGTGGGGATGTCCTGTTGACATACATTGAAAGAAGTTACCTCGGAAGTGGTATAGGTTAAGTTCTTTTTTACTTGAAAGCACAGCGTTCGTAACGATGAGTCACGCGTTGAGTGATTGAAAGATACCGAAGTCTTAACCACTCTGTGAAGGAGTCTGGCTCCAAACAAGGTCTTGATGAGATTGATGAGATGGATGTGTAGCTGCTCTTCAATGTTCCTCTCAAATCCTTTAAAATGCGACAAGGCCAGGATGAGGATCTCTTTGGGGTGCCTCTCTGCCCAGTCGTTTATCACCTTGAGAACTGTCTGATCACAATGGCAGAATAGGACTTTGTAATACAGCTGTTATATGTTCTCATTTATAATGCTTTTAATTATTGGTATCATACGTTTTTCAGTTGGTATTACTTATTTAAAAGAAAGCTCTTATTTCACCTCGGGATCATTTTGATTCAGTGAATAAAAATGTTAATACATGGTCAAATATCAAAATGAACTCAAATGTGGATTCTTTTTGAACTTTTCAATGTCCAGGGCCATATAACAGGTCTGTTCTCAATTAACACATAAAGTAAAACCTCCTGTTTGTGTAAAATATTTATCAGGCATTATTGGTTTTGATTTTTCCAATTAAACTGTATAGAAGTGACAGTATATGAGAATACCAAGAGAGGGAAGACATTATGCAGTTTAAATAAGCAATGGAAGTTATGTAGTTGCATATTTACAACAAAATATTTTTTTTATTTGTATATTATATTGTCTAAAAATATGGAATAACCCCTTAAAATACGAACCCAAAGTTCATGACACCTCTGACTTATGATCCACGAAGGGGGATTTAACCCTAAAATCACTTACGTGAGGGGAATTGTTCTCGTGATTATGTTTAACATTTCATTTCTATACCTCCACATCCGTCCGCGTGTACAGCCCATGGTAAAAGCAAAGCCTCGCAGGGTCGGTGTTGTTTGGCTTGCAAGCAATCCTCAGGTCAAAGTAGCGAACTCCTGCATCCAATTGCTTTACGATGGGCTCCTCCTGCAACGCAAGCCAGCACAACACTCAACATCGTCCTCACTATTCCTTAAATATGCTTAAAATACGTTCAGGGCTGAGAGGTTATAAATATAAACTGGCCTTACCTGAGTTGCTGCCCACGTGTGCACAATTTTACGTACGCAATAAATCTCGCTAAAGCTCTTCAGTCTATCAGGCTCTATGATAGAGGAGTTGATGTCCAAATCATAGCTCATTGAGTCATGGCTTCCTAGGAATTACCACACACACACACACACACACACACACACACACACACACACACACACACACACACACACACACACACACACACACACACACACACACACACACACACACACACACACACACACACACACACACACACACACACACACACACACACACACACACACGAGGACTGTCAAGTGAAAACCATATATGTACAAATGCAGTGATTTAAATCTTTAGCAGCGCCAGCAACGTGGACGGCAATGTTGATCTGTTGGTTGGCTGGTCGGTCCAACACTTTAGTCCAGACTGAAAAATCTCAACAACAATTGGAATTGCCATGAAAATGTTGGAGACATTCATTGTTCCCAGAGGAATAATTGTAATAACTGTGGTGATCCTATCACTTTTCCAATAATGCCACACAACGTCGATATTTTATGGCCTGTAGTGAAATGTTGTCATTGATTACAGTTACATTGATCCAGAAGTCCATGGTGGAAGATTAGTAATGGTTTTGTTGATCCCTGGACTTTTCCTTCACAGCTGCCATCAGGTCAGAGTTTTAATTTGTCCAAAAACTTTTGTTCATGACTAGCCGGTGTGTAATGCTAATTAGCTAATTCTAACTACGAGAGTTAACTTTTCCAGTAAAACCTCCTCAAAGGCTCAATGTGCAGGATTTAGTGGCATCTAGTGGGGAGGCTACATATTGCACCCAACTGAATACCCCAAACTTAGTCCTCCCCTTCCAGACGTGTAGCAGATGTGCAACATGGTGAAATCCGTGGGAGAGGACCGGCGTTAAAGGCGATATAAAGGGCTCATTCTAAGTTAACAAAAACAGAACAGATCCTCTTTTCAGGTGACTGTACACTTATGAAAACACCATTATGACTATTGTATTTCGTATCCGCCAACCGATCCCCCTACATCCTACACACTGGACCAACAGCAAGCAGCTGCATTGTCAGCATGTTACATTTGTCATCCTCTCAAAATAATGTACATATAACATTTAAGCCCCATTGGCAAATGTGTTTTTTCTCAAAGGTGGTTTTCACATGACAGTGACGATATAATGATTTTAGTTTCATAAAAATAAGCAAAATGTGTTAGCTGTTATGTAGCAGCACTGTAAGAAGTCGCACACTGTTTCCTACATACCTGGTATGGCCAGATTAAAGAGAGGAACGTTGTGAAGCTCAGCTGGCAGCTGTGACATCCAGTCCGAGTAGCTTGTGACTTGCCCTGTCCCTTTGCCTTTGTTCGCAGACATCTCAATTTCTACATAAGACAAACTCAAACTGTAATTACAATCTTTCACACATGCGATGGCTGTAACTTACAGTAAACTGGTTGTCAAGAAACCCCAGACTTAAAAAGAGGAACACCACTTACTCTTGTATGGTAATCTACAGCCCTCCTCAAGTTCTTTCCTTCAGATTCGACAGTGGGATCCAAGGTGTGACGCGGGCAATGGTCTTTTTACGCTCATTAGACAACTGCGGTGTGCATGTTTCATGAGTTGATCCTGTGGCGCTCCGGTATAGGAAGGACAGTGGTGTACAGTATCTACTGTGGTCATACAGGTTTGCCAGGAAGTATTTGGTCAATGACAATGAAAGTAAATTCTCGCAAGACTTCCTCATACCATTAATTGCCATTAATGCCTCTTGCTGTGCGGTGACGGTGCTGCGCCACCAAAACATAATAATCTAAATGTGTTAGTGACAAGTGCTCCATACTGGCTCCAGTAAATTTCCACTCACCCCACCTCTGCTCTTTCTGCCAGCCAGCCACACCCACCTCATTATTTCATTCCCCTCACCTGGTCTCTCAGCTGCATCTCATCTACAATCAGACCCAGTATATAAGCCTCTCCAGTTCACAGACTCAGTGCCAGACTGTTCTTTGCATCAATGACAGACTTTCCAGTGTTTGGACTGATTTCCCGGCTTCGACCCTGCTTCACCCCGACTTCCCTGCCCCGTCTCTGCCATGGTAAACACCTCTGCCTTCTGCCCCCGACTACGAGGTTTGTCAGTGTGTTTCTGGAGCACTGTCTGCCTGTCTCCTCGGCGGCCTGGCTTCACCCCGTACCTGCTCTTCGTCGTGAGTTTCCAGCCATCAATGCGGTGGTTTGCCTCATCTTACAGACTCTAAGCTGGGTTACACCCCGGCCGTCTGGACTGCTCCCGGGTGCCTGCTCTTCCGCCTGGTATACGCTACAAGCTGCAGTTAGACTGTTTTCTCTGCTGGTCTGCTGCAATAAAACATAACGCCAACTCTCCCTGTGGTGTACTGCTCTTGGGTTCAATTCCCCCCGTTATAACAGTAGTTGTTCCTCTGTATCTTTTGCCTTTTTTTTTTTTTTGTCTGTTTGTGGAAAGCCTTGCCTGGATGCTTACTGCAACCTCTCCACAGGGGAAAAATGTATAATACGGCATACAATTAGCCATGTGAGCTATGTGCATACAGAATTCTCTTGGGTTTTATTCATGTGATTGTCCTCAGAACAAATCACACAAAGCTATATTGTGTCCTTGCCTGACATCCTGACTCTAGTCAAACGAATGGGGCAGTTTTCCACACAAGGCTCAAGATGACAGGGGGAGCTAGTTTGAAGCAGGATCTGCTATTCAGAAAATACAGTTGGGTTCAGGATACTACAGGTCCACAGTTATGTCAGTCGGCTCTGATACTCAGCCTCTTCGCATGCACGTTATATTTGTAGCGTCTTCGAAACAAAGGATGCGTTTCCCTGGTGCAATCTTAAATACGATAGTAGCTTACTGATTTAAAGTCCATTATGGTACAATTTAATGACAAAAACACTTCAAATGGATTTATCTTTTTATTGGATTTGAGAAAATGTAATCATTTATAGGACAAGGAAAAGATTTGTCTCAAGCATCATATATTAGTCATTAGAGCACTGGAAAGTCCTGCTATTTTACTAGTATACATTTATAATTGTTGCATGGCTGTGGTCTCTGATTGTCTCCAGTTGAACTTCAGGTTGATTATCTAGCCCGGGCCAGACCCACCATATTCTGGGCTCTGTTGAAGATGGAATAGTACTGTCTGATGAAGACATCGCCCAGGATCCACAGGTTGTCACCTCCGTTGCCGAAGCCGGTGCTGCAGCCGTAGTATTGGGACTGTGGGAGGGTTGGATTCATGAGAAGGGTTTCAGATGGAAAGGAGGTATTGAGAGACGAGGAAGTACTGAGGGGGGGAATAATAAACACTTACCTGACGGACGTAGGCGGAGGCTGGGAGGGTGAATTGCTGTCCGTGGATGTGGAAGGTCAGATCAGGCATTTGGCTGATGCTGTTACAGTTGACAACGTACTGAGAGCAGAGGGAGAGAGACAAACATTAACAGACTCAAAGAGCACCAAGATTGAGTTTTACTGTTCAACTTTTAACACAGTGTTGTACACTCGTACACTGTTTTTGTTGTATTACTTAGTGTGACTTCAGTTTAACCAGAAAGTTTTTTTTTTATTTTTTTTTTATGCACTTACGTTTCCATTCTGGCTGGTAGCTCCCACTCCTCTGTTGATGTTGCTGATGCTGCTCTGGGGTCCAACGATCAGAGAGGTACCAGTGTCCACGATGGCCTGGCAGCCGCCATTGCAAGCCACCACCTGACCATTGACAGTAACACTGAATGGGAGAGAGTAAAGGCAGACATCAATCACTCTTGGCTGTTTTTATCACCTGGACAATCTCTGGTTAGCTGCCAGAGGAACTGTGTTTTTTTTACCTGTCCACTGTGATCTGCCAGTACAGCTCGTTGGAGAGGGGAATCCAGGTGATTGGGCCATAATAGTGGTTGGGGTCAACATCACCGAAGGTCACCACACTACCTTGCTCAGAGTTACTACAGCGGAAAGCGAGAAAGTACCGATGAACTTACTTAAAATCTTTCACCACCTCGGTTGTTGCAAAAGTTTGTATAGAAAAAGTTATAGTACTGCATATCTGAAATATCTTCTTCCCTACATAGGAATACTGCAAAATTACGGCGTCCTTACGGGCTCAGGTACACGGAGAAGAGGTCCTGGTTGACGAGGCCTTCGGTCATCATGTTGTCAAAGACAGGTGTAGCGCCGGAGGCAGACAGGCGTGGGTAGGCCAGACCCAAGATACCATCGGCACGCATATACTGCATGAAGGGAGCTTCGCTCTGACTCAGGCCGAAGACCTGGTTCTTCACAGCGAGCCCACCCACCTGCGAGCCACATCAAGACAGCGCATGAATTCAAAATCGTCTAAAACTACGGCAGAATCTTCAAAGTTGTAAAATGAGCGGCTCCTTCTTTTGCTTTTTTTTTTAAGTTTGATGCCCTTTTGGAGCAACAAACTTATATGAACTTTTTAACCATCAGGGGAGTTTGAAGTGATATTGCACTTGTACATTTGATCATTTATTTCTCACCATCACAGTGTCGTATCCAAGGAAGCCGGTCATGCTGCCGGTGCCATATTGGATAGTGAGGGCTCTGCCGTTGTTTCTGAAGGTGCTGCTCTGGCTAGGGTTAAACTTATCATGGTTGTCTAGGAGGTTTGAGAGGTGCAAAAACATATATTAATATTTGCTCATACAGTGTAGATTTATTTTAATTTTTTTTGCACCTCAGCAGAAGTCAAACATTAATAAAGGGGCCTTCAGTGGAAATAAAGAAAGCAAAGTAAAAATTCATAAACATTTAAGACAATTTGATCACATTTTTACTTGGTTACCCTACTTAGCAAACACACATTAATGATTTAGACACTATAGTGAACTGTATGCAGCAATAACGGGAATTTCAAAATGTGAGGTGCTCAGTGTTAATTTCCACTGAGTTTTACATAATTGTCATGGTACAGTTATGAATTCTAATCTTTCATTTTCAGTCTGATTTGATGTAGGAAGATCCTAGCTACAGTATATCTAAACTTGGGAACACCTAATAGTAGAATGTTTAGAGGACTACCTCTGTTCTGCCCACAGGGGTCAAACGGTCTTTAATGCCAATCTATATCCACAACCCTAACCTTACCCCTAACTCTTCCCCCTTGGATAAGGTGAGGTTTGAACATAACTCATTTGTAAGCCTAATCTGTCAAACTTAGATGGTCCTACGGTCTGTGTTCTCTTATACAGTAGAGGTGAATCTTGACCCCTCCTCAGTCTAGTATTATTTCAGGTTCTTATCCTCTTGTCTGGCATTTAGTTCTAACCCTAGTCATTCTCAGTCCTAGAAACCTGTGAATTCTGCCTCAAAACTATCAGATCACACGCCCTTTTTTGTCCGTCTTTGTCTGTGATCTGCTTTATTCATATATTCTGACAAAATTCTGAAATCTTTCAATAATATCTTGTGCCAACTGGCAACCACTTTAATCAGTCAATGTTGTAAATGCCTACAAATGAGAGGAAAAAGGAGACTTAAAACATTCTTTCTTAAACTGTTTTAAAACAATCTAACGTGCGTGCACAGTTTTACGTACTGCAGGCTGCACTGTTGCAGTAGATGGAGGGCACCCACAGGTTAGAAGAGCCGGTGTCGAAGATCACTTTGAAGGACTGAGGAGGAGTTCCAATGGAGATGACTCCATAGTAAGCCAGCTGGAGATGAAGAGGAGATGAGAAGATCATTCATGACCAACTGAATCAGCCGTTTGTCAACGTCGGTGTGTCATAAGGCTTTAGCCTCTGTCACTCACATCAGCATCATTGGTCATGGGCTGGTCGCCCACAGCAAAGCGCTGGTCAAACTTGGCCATGGGGTTGTATGGGTACTTGAGCCTGTACTCCTCCCACAGACCCTGCTCCTCCAGGACCTCCCTGGCAGTCTTGCCCTTCTCCAGAGGGATCCTAGGATTCACAAAAAAGAGCAACTTTTATTCTGTTTCTTTCAGTTACATTTAGAAGTCTCTGCACGTCATGTCCTTCCTCTTAAACCTCTTATTACTTGCAAATGCGGAAACCTATCCCACCTAACCCATACTCCTTCATTAAGTTCAAATTTTCTCCTGGGCACAGTACATGAATAAGGCCTGACAGCTTCTAATTCAAGTGTGATACGTGTCGGTGGTCATTTCAGAGTAGCTAATGAAGGCTTAGGTTTGATGAAAATTCAAAAATATGGTGCTCCAACTAACTTACTGGACAAGGCACTCGGACAGTGCCACCATGGCACACACAGCGAAGACCCACTTCATTGTCACGGTTCTGCTGTCAACTGTAGAAGATAATGTATCTCAGTGGTGCAGAACAGCAAATCAGACTCATGTCACTGAGGTGATACAATACAATGATATTACAGAAATACTGCACCTGTGTAGGAGTATACTCACCTGTAGACTCCCAAATGTGAGTGCCTACAGAGAGGCATGCATCCTTTTATACTGGTGGACTGACATTTTCCCATTGCACAATGATAAGGTAAGGCAGACACACACACACACGCCACAACAAATGATAAGTAAAGATAAGTAATGGAAAAAATATAATCACTGACCTCAAACCAATATCAGTAACGTGATTAAAAGTAGTAACACAAACTTATACAATAAACTTGCATAGCGGCAGCATGGTATAATATTTGTATCCACGTTGAAGGTGCAAGGTCGTAGGTGAATGCAAAATGGTGTAAAGTCATGAAACAGTTCACTTTTTGAGTGTTAGCTTAGTTTGCCTTTGCACATCTTTTTACAGTTCTCTTTTACTCTACAATTAAATATTAAATCTGTGTTGTATAAATATCTGTGTTTTATTGTGTTTTGGCCATACTATTGCATGCATGTTATTTATATATTGTGAACTGGTATAAAAAACCCAAAATTGTATATCACACAAACCTTAATGCATTAATCTCATTTCATATAATACCCACAAACACCAGTCAGTCACCTTAGCGTTTGGTCTCAGCAAAAACATGTGTGCGTTATATCATGTATTTACTCATTTATCAAGCCCTTTTCCTTCAGATAAGTAATGATAGAAATGGCTGCTGATAAAGTGTTCACAAATGAACGTCCGCTACATTCAAGCCCTTGCCAAACAAGTTTGCAAAATACAGATAATGCCTATCAGCGACAGGTAAATCTGTCTGTTGTTAACATTCATGTACTCTCACACTAGAACCAATAACAACTTCTCCCTCCTAACGCGTCACATATGGACACTCTGGCAACAAGCAATCATTGGTTTGCCAGAGCTGAAGAGAGGAGCAACCATATTACTAGGGTTGCACCTTATAGTAAAACACGTTTTTCCTGTTATTTATGTCATATTTGAAGAAATGAAAAAACGTGAACCCACTTTTGGACCATACGGTCACTTGTCTTTATTTGTCTGCAGAAATTGGTATCTGGTGTCTATTTTAAAAGTATTCTTAGGTACACAATATGGTAAGTAACAGTAATATGTGCAAAAAGTATACAAGAGCGAAAAGCCGTCGTTTTCCTAAGCAATTTTTTGTTTATCACAGACTTGCACATTCATTCTTTCTCGTGAAGGAGTTCAGTACACTGTAACACTTGAGAGTCCCTAACACTGCTTAGTATACACATTTTTTTTTTAAAGAACTCAAAACAGGTGATAAATGATGAAAAGTCATAAATGGTGCATGAACTCTCAAGTCCATCAGTGGTTGTTTTATGGAGAAACTTATTTCCCCCTCTAAATCAAAACTAGTAGCACAGTCATTAAGTACTGCATTTCTAGAAGTTGTGGGGCCTACCCCAAGAGGAATAAACTGATCTGAGGAAGTCCATCCATCACTTATCTATTCCGCTTTATCCCTTAAGTGAGTAACTTAAATTGGTTTTACTGTGTAAACACATATTCAGTCTTGCTCAGTCTCAGGTCCTTCAGAGATCCACGCTTTCCTTTTCAGAGGGACTCCACCATTTGGGTGCCTCCTTAGCCCCTCTTCGCTCCTGGGTCTGACATTCTTGTATGCTACATGTTCTCCCCCGTTCCCACATGGAAGAGCTCCTGCTGAGAACTGGAAAGCCCTTTGAACTGCATCGGCTGAATGGGAACTCCCAGAGTGCCAAGCTCTTCTTCTGGGGAACTGTCCAACCCCAGGAGAGCCTGCAGGATACAAACCACAGGTTCCAGAAGCAGGCTTGGCTGTTTCAGAAGTGTGGTTGTCGCTGGACATCTGAGGCAAGACTGACTCAGATTCAGAGTAGGAGCTTTTTGAGCGGGGAAAGATAGACGCGGCAGAGGAGTGAAGCGTGGATGGATTGAAAGAAAAGGAGGACGGAAGGGAGATTCGTGGCTTTGGGTAAAGGATCCCTGTCTTCCTGTGTCTAAGTTTGCCTGTTATCATTCCTTCTTCCGGTTCCTTTGGGTTTGTCGTTGACTCGACGAATCTGTCTGCGCCGTTTTCATTGTTACTGAACCACCTCTTCCTTCTCCTGGTTAAAGCGTCCTCCAGCATCATCTCCAGGTTGTGAACATCCTCGGTTATCCGATTGACTCGATCAAAATGAGATAGCAGAGCACTGACACTGGGGACCAGGCGGTCCAAGTAGGGCAAGACGTGGAACCCGGGCTCGGACACTGACGAGTCCTCTGATCTCACAGACAGAACCGAGGACAGGGGACGGGGTGATGAAAATGAGGAGGACAGGGAAGGGGAGCGGTAGGACGGGAGATTGGATGAAACAGTAGATGAGAGGGTGGACAGACGGGATTCCTGGGAGGATCTGGAGGGAGGGATGCCCATGCCTTCAAACTTCACTCTGTGCCTGAACTAGAAAGCAAAAGAAAGAATCAGCAACATTTGTTGTCTCAAATACTTAACCAAAAATACACGAATGCCATATTTACCTCTTTAGCCTTGCTGAGTCCCATCCACAGCTTGAGTCTCTTGATGAAAAACTCCACCATCTCATAGTCCTGGGGTTCGATGGTTGGATGGTACAGCTCAGCCTGCTCCGCCCTTTATTGTCACAATTAAGAAATCAAACCTACTTAATGCCACATTTGGCACACGAAAAAATCATAGTCAAACATCTGAGAACAATCAGAAGCTTCTTCTACACTCTGCCATTCAAATGTATAAATCAGATGGCAGATATCAGACCGGGGTAAAGTCAATTGCATATTTGACGTTTTGTCAATTTTTGGCGGCTGTTCTTTTCATTAACTCCGCGTCTAAACCTCAATCTGTCCCAGTTTGGGGATATGTTGGAGAGCTCACTCAGGAAGATGTCTCACAGGGTTGATCAAATCAAAATCACCAAAGATGACGATGCAGTGGAGAGCGCAAGGATTTGAATGTCTTCCCACTGTGCATGTCACTATAGGCGTTGTCAGGGACGACCCATTTCAATCTTCAAAAACGTTTTTGTTTTTAGACATAGGAATGTCAAACCTCTGGCATTATACAGAATGACAGTCGTTTTGTATTTCACACCTGAGAGTTAAAAAAAACAAAACAAAAAAAAACAATTCTAATGAAAGGTTTGCATTTTCAATAGCTCACTCATTCATGAATTTACTGGCATCAAACCACCTCTCATGTGTCTGTGACATCCTCTCACAGCTTTCACAGCTGAATCCCTTGGAATCCTTAGCATCCTTTAGCCTTCTTATCTAAAAGCTTACCACTTTTGCTAAAAGCAAAACTGTAGCACACCTGTGATTTTATGCATCACTGCCTTGCTTCTGGGTACATCTGAAATGCTGACAAAAAACCCTAAGGTACCTGTATGCACGAATGAGAACAGCTCCACAGAGTCTGGCCAAGAGCCAGAAACCTCCCCCCACCAGTAGTAGTCCATAGAGAGGTCCCAGGACTGCGTGGACCTTGCATAATCTTTGGCGAGCTATCCGGGTGCGCAGGATGGACAGCACTGAAAGTCCAGCCTCGTGCACGGACAGGAAACCCTCCACTGAATGGGAGAAGAGCTGAAACAAAGACAACGCTGAATTAGATACATTTATACATATTCCACGCAGTTGAGCTTTTCTTCTTGTAGCCTACCATGTTTCCGAGATGTGTGCAGAGTGCAAGCAGCAGCAGCAGCAGGACAACCAGAGCCCACAGCTCCCCCCAGGCTCTCTGCAGAACTCTGCCTATCACCAGCCACCGGCGCACAAACCTCAAGGTTCCCAGCAGCTGGAACACACAGCAACGGCATCGAGCAGACATTTAATGGAACGGTGAAGTTGTTTGTTGTGTAGTGTAACAATGAATGAACCAGACCTCTCGTTTACCTTCAGAACAAGCAGAGTGAGCAGTACAGCTGCACACTGAGACGACCCCTGTGCCAGAAGGGCAGCACTGTGGAAGTTGATGAAGTTGTCCGGTTGGGACTGAAGCTGAATGGCACGAAAGGGTTATTGAAAGGTCATCAAAGCCACACATAGAATAATAGACCTTTCCTTTAATAGTTGACTATCACTATCTCTTTATACAATTCTAGAGAGAGCAGTGTATAAGAAGGCCCTGCTCAGTTTAATGTAGTAAGTCATGTCAGTGGATCCAAAAAGTTAACTGTTTTGGTCGCTTACAGTACCTTGGATACGCACAAAGAGACGAGAGACAGGAAGCAGAGCTGCAGGACGGCCGTCGCCAGTGACAACGAGGCCAGGAAAAGCTGGAACCAGTGTCCGCAATCATGCAGATACTGAGCATGCTCAGTAACCATGGACCACAGCTCCCCAGACAACACGAGGAGAGCAGAGAAGAGAAGGAGAACCTGCGGGATACAGTCGTAGGAATTTTAACATCGAAATGATGTTTGAAGCTTTTGCGTGAGAATATGTATTGCTCTTCATTTCTTGTTTTTTTTTCCTTTGTATTTGGAAGTATGTTGTGAGTGTTACCGAGAGTGCCACCCGGAGGTCCAGTCCCGAGGAGGAGGAAGGGACGAGGAGTGGATGGATGGAGAGGAAGGGAGTGACTCTTTGTGCCTGAGCCCACTCCAGTTTGACGGACACGCACACAAATAAACCAGACTCTCTGTTGTAGTGTGTGAAATCAATAGAGAGAGTTTTAAACCTGAAAGATATTAAAAATGGAAAATCAAAATCAGTGCTCATGAGCTGACTTTTAAATTAGAGTTTTAAACAAGCTCACACAATGAATGTCAACTTAGTATGATAATGTGTAGAATTATTTGAAACATATCTAAAAAATTATACCAGACGAAGCAGTTTGCTTTAAATTGTAGAATAGCTTCGGTAATCTACATGGGAAAATGAAATCACAGTGTATGAGTGAAATATAGTCATCATGTTTTAATGGGCCGACACGCCTCATTACTTTCAAAAAAGGAATTCAGTTGCTCTCAGAGGCATCGACAGCTGAACAACCGAAGAGCAGAGGTTCGCATGAGTGCGTCCGCGTGTCTCGAGGCTGTCGCTGTAGCAAATCACACTCACGGCCTCTTGCTCCAGTCTGACATGTGCAGGTCGGCGAGGAGCCGACGTGTCGTCCCACTGCTGTTCCCCAGGAGGACCCCTGCCGCGTGGCCAAGTGTGCGCGCGTGCTGCAGCTGTGGCAACCCCACAAGCCGCAGCGACGGGTTTCGGTGTAGCTGTGGCACAAGGGTGCGGTCGAGCCACTGCTCTGCATCTGACCAGCTGGATGAAGAGAGAGAGAGAGAGAGTCCGAGATTGTTGGTGTCCAAAAACTATAAAACACACATTCATTAGCCATACAGTAGCTAATACTCCTGAGTGACCAGTTATTGTATGCAACACTATAGGTTTTTATCCTGTGTGCTTTAAATACTCTCTAGTACACCAAATGACTTGATGCACAGCCTTAAGTACAATGTTTACTACTGTTAAGTAACATTTGGCCAGCTGTTTGAATAACTGACTGAGCCTTTAAAAATGAAACTATACATTAGATTTCCAGTTGTTTGGTACGAGTTGTTCAAGTTGGATTGACATCAGTAGGAATGAAAGGAATTTGGGTTGAGAGAAATAGAATGTTAAATTGCTGGTTCCCATTTCATAGGATCTGTCTGGGCACAGTAAAATTAGATTTAAATTAACGCCAACATAATCCTTAATGCACACTGGAATCGCTGATTGTGTCTGCATCACAAGTGCAAAAAAAAAAATACATTCATTAAATATGTACAGTCGTCTATAGAACTGCATGTACTTAGATGTAAAGTAGTTTACTCCTTTCTAGATTAGACATTGCAAAGTGCTTTACAATAAAAGACAAAAGCAAATATAAAGTTTTTGACAAGGTTTGATTATGTGCAGAGTTAATGTTTACATTAAAAAAAAGACCTGAATAGTTTGATTTCTTATACATCAAATCATTTACTCATGGCAATCGCAGGACATGCACAAGAACCACTTTTACTGATGCTGCACAGTGGGAGTCGCGAACACCTGACAAAGACTATCAATGTCAGAGCATCAACATTTGTCTAGTGGGACAAGCTCCGAGTCCTATGCTCAATGTTTTGTGTGCGGCTGCATTTGGTGCGCTGCAGTGTTTTGACAGCATGAAGCGTGAGAGAGTGTCGTCCTTACTCTCTGAGTGAGGTGAGGTTAGGGAACCCCGCGGGCGCTGCGTGAAGTTGGCTTCTGACAGCAGAGTGCAGCAGCCTCCCCTGCCTCTCTTCAACACTGTCCTGGTAGTTCACCATCAGCACCAGTAGCAGAAAGAACAGCTGGCCCACACAGTGCTAGAATAAAAGACAAAGATCCAAATGGTCAAAAACACAATCTGATGCTTGTGGAGAAATTCTTTCAAAATTCACTTCTGCTCTCACCCTCATAAGCGACCGCAGAGCTCGGACTTTGCGCGCCTCATCTTTGGCCTGCAGCAGTCCGTAGCCACACGGTGGTCGAACCTTTGCACCCTGCTCCCCGGACGACCTCACCACAGTGGTGTCCTGGGCCAGCAGGTCCTCCACCTCTGGATCCACAGGCCTCCACAGTACTGTGTAGATCAGGGCCTGCACACACACCTGGGGAGGACGAATCAAAAGAACTTTCAGCCAAAGACATACACAAGTGAGTGAGTTCATTGGATTGACATGTTTGAACTCACCTTGAGAGGCTCCAGCAGCAGAGCGGAGGTGAGGAAAGCGGAGACGGCCGATACCAGCCACATGAGAACTACGGTTCTGGGGAAGAAGCTGCCGTAGAGTCCAACCACGGCCAGACAGGCTCCCAGCAGCACAGCCACCCCGGGGTAGATCACACACAGTGCCCATGGAGGGAGCAGCCATCCGGGCAGGCCGCGAGAGACGCCTAGGGTCCGAGAAATCAGCAGCAAGTATGTCAAACAGAATTGAACAACAGATCACCAGATATTATGATAGATACAAAAATTTGGAACTACGATTAGCTGAAAGATATTGATTAAGTAGTGATATACGTACAATTGGTTCAACTAAAACAACGGATAAACTTTTAAAATAAATAACTAACTAAATAGATAAGTAACTGATTAAAATGAAAAAGTTGGAAAGTGAAAAAAGGATAAATGGTTAAGATAGATTCAGTAGAGAAATGAAGTAAGTAATGAATTTTACCCAATTGACGCTCACACTGATAATTCAATTGGATGAAAACATAATTGTGAAACACCCACTCTGATATGATAACTAGTAGTACATATCATATGCTTTAAATGTACATAACTGAAATGTGACAGGTGAAGATGGAGAAGTGGTATTTGAGTTGATCAGACAGAGCAGTCGGGGTTTAACTGATAAAAAAAAAGAAAAAGAAGGTGGTTAGGAACCAAGAGGGAACTCCCACGGGGCGTTACCATTGGTTTGTGAAATGTCGTTCCGAAGCCTCGGCCACCGCCATCTTGGTTTTTTTTTAAACCAAAAGTTACCATATTTGGAGGAGCCAGGGATAAGGCTCATTTCCTTTCAAAATTAGACATAGCCTATGATTTTCTCATATAAGCTGACCTTTTGTATTGGCAACCAGGGGAGTCGCCATCTTCTGGTCATTTGAGAGAATACAGGTTTAAGGCACTGTCACTTTTTGAGTCTTTACAGACATTTTTTTGTACAGTCTATGTTAGGACCTAATGATCCGGTACCTATGCGTGTGGTGGAGGAGGAACGCGCGGAGTCAGGAGAAGGGCTCGGCAGGAAGGTGCTGGCCACCGAGTCAACGGACAGCGAAGAGGGACACTTGTAGAGTCCTGCCCCATTCAGGGAGCAACCGGACTGTAGGTCTGGCAGGAGGATCTCTGCCCCACACAGGGACCTATCCTCACTCTGATCTGACCAGCTGCTGCAAGAGGTGCTATGTCTTAAAAAAGTGGGAACAATACAGTCATAAATAAAGTGTTCTGTGCAACACAGAAATGCATGAATGTGCATTTGCAATCATGGACGTGATGCTTACATGGCTGAGAAAGAGGACGTGGTTCTTGGTGAATCTCGGCCGCTGTCTGAGTTGCTGTTGGTTGTGTGTGTTGTGTCCTCTGCTGCTGCGATGGACATGAGCAGGTCCTCCTCTTTCACCGGGGACAGAAACACATGATCAGACGAGTATTTTTTCGAGTAACGAGTAACTTTCAACCTTCCAAAAACTCATACGATACTAACTTTGACTTGAAAACATTGAAACTAATTTGCTGGTTACAGGAGACTTTTCAGATATAAGTCAAGTGTATGTTTGATTTTTCTCACCAGACAAAGTCAGAAATGTTGTCAGATTGTGAGTTTGGACCAGGTTTGCGTTCATGGTGAGGACCCCCTGTGCTGGCGCGGTAGGGGAGTAATTAGAAGGTTTTTTTGAAAGGGGATACTTGGTGGGAGTGTTGGGGGAGGAGGGGGAGGCCAGGCGCAGCTGCATCAGGGCCTTTTTCCTCCTCAGCTGGCGAGTTGGGCCCAGAGTTGGTGAAGCCTTGTCGAGGTGGCGGGGGGGGCTGGCCATCTTGGTGGGACACAAATCTACTGGCAGATTGAGGAGGCTGTCACAGGATGGCCATGCCTCCACACCCTTGCCTTGACATTGTCCGTCAGTCTGGGGCGCCAAGCCAGAGGCTGCCCAGAAGTCCAGGATACTGGAGTCGAATACCTTGCTCTCTCGTATCTAGAGAAAATGATGAAAAACACTTCTGAGAAATGAGATTGGAGCAGAATAACAACAGCGTGTGTTTCCATATGTGTGTGTGTGTGTGTGTGTGTGTGTGCTCTCACAGATGAAGGACTTTCTCGGACTGGGCTGCAGGAGTCTGGCAGAGACAGGAGTGAATGGCTGGAGAGCTCTGATTGGCCGAGGTAATCGTCCATCTCCACAGAGTGACAGACAGGAGAAGGAGGAACTGACATGTCCACAGTTACCTGGGGATACACACAAACACACTCACACACACACAGGCACACGCACACACGCACACACACACGCACACATGCACACACACACACACACACACACACACACACACACACACATACACATGAACACTTCCGAGTGCACATTCAGATAAATGGGAAATTGTTTCCATACTGAGATAAGACCGCTTGACAAACAAAGAATGACCAACACGTTGCTGTAATGACCTCTAATCAGCAACACACCGATGGCACGTGTAAAAACGACCCACATCTCTATGCACCAGCTACTACTAATGAATACTGCGTCATACTGACTCATGTCAAACTCTCTTTTAAAAACTATTTGAGTGATAAAATGTATCATAAAAATTAAATCGACTTACCCGACTGTGGGCTTTCCTGAACAGGAAAGAGAGGAGACACTGAAGAGGAAACACCAGCACCGCAACAGTCATCCCCATGGCAACCGTCTCCACGTTCGCCAGCAGCTGGGCTGACACTGGTCCACTTGTGGAAAAGGGGACGCAAATCGTTTTCATCCCGTCAACTCAGCAGAATCTACTGAGACTGATTTCCAATCGAGAACTCTTAAATTTGATTTGTAATGAAGTGAATCATACAAAGTTTTGCCGTAGTGATTAATCTCCCTGCAAATGACCCAAAAACAGCATAAAACATTGACATTTTACAGAATAACAGTTTAACATTTTTATAATATCTAATATATATCACATTATTAATACCAAGCTATGGGAGGATTCTGTGTTTTCACTGAGGCCTATAGGCCATCTCACCTGTTCCCCTCGGAGCCAACAGCCCCATACCACAAAGCCCCCAGGGCCAGGTAGAGGTGCAGCATGAGGGCACTACAGGTAACCCTTTGACCCCTGGTGAAACGGCTGTGAGCGGGACATTCCCACAGCGACAGCCACAGGTGGCGTTCTGTCACCCCAAAGGTCAGCTGGGAGGCGAGGACCCGTCGGAACTCTGTGAGCTCCTCTGGACCTGGGTCCGACAAATTGAAAATTTGAAAAACGTCCCTGTTTGTTCATCACGAAAGATCACTTAGCATTACTTGTTGCGGTACTAAAAGTAAACATTTTACATGAGGCCAGAACTTCTTTCTCCACAGTCACATTCCTCTGATTCTCCACAGAGAGCCAGTCCTCCAGCACGAAGAAGAAAAGGTGGTCTGTCTGAGGGTCCCACACCACCACATGCTGAACATACCAGGAAGGGTCCAGACCTATGTAAATGGTTGTGAAATCCAGTGAAATCCAGTTATGTTCATGTATTAGTTTAAAAAAATGTCACAATTCCAAACTACATCAATTTGAAGATTAATTAAAGGTGCATTTTGTAGGATTTAGGGGGAGTCTATTGGCAAGAATGGAATATAAAATTCATAAAAAGATTTTCACTGGTGTATAATCACCATAGAATGAGACCTTCATGTCTACATCGGGAGCGGGTCTCCATGTTTCTACAGTAGCCCAGTACGGACAAACTAAACTCTGACTCGTGCTTGGACCCAGTGTTCCTACATTCCCTGAAGGCCACAGTAGGTTCTCCTACAGGCTTGGAGAGGGAGGGTGAGTCGAGGACGTATTCATTTGGATGTAATTTGCATCGTCACCACAAGATATCACTGTATCCTACACACTGAACCTTTAAAAGACTTGATGTTTTCTTGGTGCCAGATATTACATCAAGTTAAAATCATCTTTCAAGCATTAGTGTGACACCAAATAACCTTTAAAGAAGGGACGTTGCTGCGGTTACCGTGTACCTGTGTTGTCGTGCCAGATGCGAATTTTCCAAACTTCCCCCAGGTTGTCATCCGTCTCCAGATGAAACTGGTCCAGACTCCCGCGCTGAAAAGCTCCATCCCTCTGCAGATGGCGAGAGCCGCTCTTGTTCACGCCATACACACTGATGCCAACATGCGCAGTGGTGCCTGATGGGTCACACCACGGCATTAAAACCATCTCCATCATTTACAGAGGTTTCATTTACATAAACATGAAAATGCCTCTCCTCGTTATGCTTTGGTTTTTATTTTTTTATTTAACATCTCTGTTGACTTGTCCTTGGCTGACCTGCTCCTCGTCTCCAGCCGGTTTTGACCAGAACTCTGTAGTGGTACAACCCCGGACGGCCACAGAGAGGGACCTGGCTCTGTCTCAAGCTGTCCAAGTGGTCCAGTTTGTGGGCGATGAGCCCCACCAGCAGATGAGTCAGAACCAGGACAGCACACACAATCCCCACCATCACGTTACGCATGGGACCGCCTGACTGGACAGATAAGACACGCATGGAGGGAAAAGAGAAAGAGCTTGTTGATGATTATACTCCTCCTAATGCTGACTTTGTATTTGCATTTAGGAATTTGACATATTTAGCTGTTATATATATATATATATATATATTGTTAGGATAAATCGCTATATTGATTAGTTGTACATAAGGCAAACTGAATAAAGCCTGTAATATGATATTGTGTGCTACTCAAGGCAAACTGAATGAAGCCTGTAATATGATATCGTGTGCTGCTCAAGGTCAGGGAAGAAACAGCACATGAGGCGGAACGGCACACCACGGCCTGCACTCCTTTTTCTTTGATTGTGCGAGTAGTAAAAATGTTATGCAACCCCGAAAGGCGGGGACTGTTGTTCGTCTGCTCAATAAAGAGTCATGCAGAGGGAAGTGCTCTTTGGAAGACGGCTCGGTGATGATCGAGTGGCAGTGCTTCCCCTTTGCAAAGTTTTTGACAAAATACGACTTGTCCGTGTCTCTCTTGTTGCTCTAGATTGGTTGACACGAGGAAATAATCCAACATATATATATATATAAATAGATAGATAGATAAAACAGAGTGCAGCAGGAATAAGTCCTTAAACTTTTTGGGACAAAGTCATGTTTTTTTTTAATGGTTCTTGGTTTGATGCTAGAAATAAGGTCTTTTCTTACTTTTAGCATATCATATTATCCTTAAAAAAATAATAATCAGACTATGTATTTGTGCTTTTCCCTGTCCCAGATCTCTAATTCCATTGGTACGTAGTCAAAGGAACGACAGTGATATGTCACCCCTGCAAGCGCAAGTGTAAGGCTCCGTGCTCTCACACACCGGTGGCAGCAGAACGACGGCCCCGGGATGGACAAACAAACTGGCCCCAAATATGGTGAGATGCTGCGTGAGGCAGTGAGCTGCGCGGAGTGTGCTGCCCTCCAGAGGCTGGAGACCCTCACTGCTCCACCGCCCCTCCTCCACACTGTAGTACATGCACAGAGAGCTGAACACACACACTGACACGTTGACCGGACCCCCGTCGAGCAGAGACGAGGTCAGGTTGACAGCGAGCGGCTTGTCTGTCCCGCGCAACCTGTCGTGGGGAAAAAAATGCAGTCACACCTCTGTATTCATCGACATGATTACTGAGCTGAAGAAAAAGACCGGTGACTCACAGTGGAGACAGGAAGATGGTTTCCTCGGAGGAGGTGGACGGAGCAGAGAGAGCGAGGGCCCACTCTTTCTCGAGGGAATCCTGGGATGCATTAGTTCCTGGCACCGTGGAGCTCACTTCTATCTTGACATGTCCCAAGCCCACAGAAGTAGCTCCTAGAAATGCATAATGCAGTTTGAAAACAGCCCCTTTGAAATTCATAATTCATGCGGAAAACTCCCAGATATACACTGAGGTTAATTAATAATAATGCAGGCGCTGCACGGTCGACCCTCAAAGATTTTTTCACTCTCATTACTCCACAAATGACTTGTGTAATGTCGTGCAATGTCATGTGTACACCAAAACTTCCCAAAACCATCTAACTCAGTGTTGTTCATTAATTAGAATACTTTATTCATACTGAGTTACTTTATCTATACTATCCATTCTTTATTGTCTATGTACTCTTTAGCAGTCATTGCTGTGTAGAGCAGCACTAAATAATTTAAAAACTACATTAATTGAAATATAAAGTGAGAAAAAACTAGTTTGTTCTAATCACAATCATAAACAAAAGCAGTACCATCAAATTTGAATTGAACCTGAACTGCCCCAAATGATGACTTTTCATGCAATCACATAACAATTTTTAGTTTCAAACACACTCAAACGTGCAAACATGCAAACGTGTTACCAAACTGTTGCCTTACATGTCCAGTAGACACAGAGTAACATTAGCATCTGTTAGGAGTCATGTATGTTAGGAGCCACCTGGTGAATGTATGTTCTATGCATGTTTGTACATGTATGGCAAGTAAAGAAATTGAGAGTAAAATTGCAAAAGTTTAAGCACATCCAC
The DNA here is from genome assembly GCF_022379125.1 of Scophthalmus maximus. Classification (NCBI taxonomy): domain Eukaryota; kingdom Metazoa; phylum Chordata; class Actinopteri; order Pleuronectiformes; family Scophthalmidae; genus Scophthalmus; species Scophthalmus maximus. Next base: position 7,118,105 of record NC_061530.1, read on the forward strand.
TGTACCTGGAAGCAGACTGAAGTTGAAGGAGAGGTATAAACCTGCATTTTCATCCAGTCGATCCACTGCTTTCACTGTGAAGTTCAACTGTCCTCTGGTCGGGAGCGTTACTGTGAGACATGTCTCGGTCCTGTTTCCCCCTCCTCTCCCATCTCCCCCCTCACCTTGTCGTCCCACAGGGTACTTGTTGGGCAGGGCGACCTGTATGGCCTGTTCAGTGTCCAGATCCCTGATGGGAATGGGCCGACCCTGAGGCGTGGTGAGCTCCATGGCAACCAGAGAGGTCGAAATCGGAGGGGCAGCCGCACTCAGCATAGGATTGGACTGGAGTGCTCCATCCATGCCGAACAGTACCTGCACCACCTCAGACCTCTGACTCTTCAGGTGAGCTGTGAGGGAGGCGGGGATGCGAAACTGACACAGGTGAGAACTCTTTGACCCGTCCGTCGATGATGACTGAGAGGGCATGATCTCTTGTTGGATCAACCGGTTTGTCTGGTGTGTGCAGAGGAGGTTTGAGGGGTCTCCTTGAAAACCAACCGTACTGACGTATTGGGTGGAGAGCAAAAGTGGTTCCTCGCCGTGAACACGTGAGAGCATCAGAGAGCGCACCAGGTCTCCTGTGTGGGCCAGTGCTGACAGGGCGATAGTGGAGGCTGGGTGAGAGCTGGAACTGGCACTGGCTGATTCAGACACAGCAGCCAAGGTGCTGCCTGTTAACACAGAGAACAGAGCAATATTCAGCAATTCTGTTATGTCAGCTCCCAGTCGGCAATCGATGCAGGTGGAGGTGGCTGCACCTATGACGTCGAGGATGTTCCTTCCTGTTTCAAGAGCTGATAAAACACCGGGACTCATCTGTTCCTCAATCACACGGATCATCTTCCCCACGGCATCAAGAACCCTCACCCGGCAGCCTTCACAAACCAACTCACTGGGCACTGCCTGGAACAGAAAAGGCATCAACAACTAAAAAAATCAACAAGAACAATGCTGGAACTGTGACTTACTTGAACATTGGGCGTGAGATTCCATATGAAAATATTGTAAACATAGAGCAGCTGGTTATTTATGTGTCCTGTCATAATACGGCACAGTATTTGATTTATAGCACGAGTCAGATTTCATCCATTGATAACACCTCCAAAACTCTTGCCTTGTCTTGACTCGAAGTAGGCCAACACATACCCTACTGTAATATGTTGAATTGTTAATTTGACACTTTTGCATTGAAATGAGCGAAGGAAACAAAGCATGTTAATTAGTGAGCTTTAAGGCTAAAGTTTATCTCTGTTTCTAGTCTTCGTCCCATGCTAAGCTAAATGGTTTGACAGATATGAGTGGTATCAATCGCATCACCAAACTGAAACTCTTTCATTAACGTTTTGAGATTCCCTGGCTCTCTCTCTATCCTTACTGTATTTTGTAGAATCACTAACATCACAAGGACAACCGAGATGAGAAATGAGAGGAGAAAAAATAGGGTACGTACAGTTGCCTGTGCCAGCGCTGAGCTGATCTGATCAACATCCAGCAAGGAGGACACGGGCAGAGAGGCCAGGGCTTGAGCCACATTTCCCCGGATCTCCCTCCTGTCCATGAGCTCCCTAACAGTCGGTTCAGACTCCATCTGTTTACAGGGGGGGAGACTCATTATTCAAGCAAGCAACTTCATGTTGCGAGTATTCCTATTATTTTGTGGTGGAGAAAAAGATAGTTGATTGTAGTTAGCTAAAAAGTGGCATTTCGTGCATTGTAATATGGAAAAATGACCACTGACACACTACCTGATTGAGCTGGCTGGAAAGGGCAATGGAATAAGGAATGATCTCCTGAGGGTTGCCGTGTTGGACCAGAGCCCACAGCTCCGTCTGGCTCTTGTTTCTGAGCCACTGACTGGCATTTTCGTCCCTTGCAGGGTTTCCAATTGTCAATGTTCTAGAGGGTGGAGGAATCCAAAGTAGCGAGAATGGACCAAAACTTGACATTGGGGGTGATATGTATTTACCTCAAATTACTTTCTAACCTTTATTTGTGAGGTGGCAAACAACGAGCTGCCTCAAATGTATATTTTTTTACCTGTTCAGAGCAATGACCTTTGAGCCCAGATAGTCCTCTACTGATAAAGTGACTGTGATAACTGACAGGTGTTTTTCTCGCCCAGAGCGTCCCATTGGAACGAGGCTGCCAAATGATGAACGAGTACCCCTAGGAAAGAAAATCACAACCTTACTACTTCATACGGTTTTTCTTTTTAAATTTAAGGTTTGCACTTCCATTCCGTACAAATACTTTTAAATTGAGGCCAGTAGTCACCTGTACAGAGTGAGTGTGGGGCACATGGTGCCAATGGGCTGGCATGGTGCCACCTGGAAGGTATAGATCAGCTGAGAAGCCTCGCTGTCTTCATCTTGCCAACCTGCCATTAGAGAAGCCATGTTAGCAAGATTGTAAAATACAGTAATGCACAATGCTGACCACTGGTACACTGGTATTAATTCAAGAGACAACAATTATCAAACAAGGGAAAAAAGATGTGGATGCAAGCTGAACTGTGCAACACAATTAACACCACAGTGCTACCTGAGCAGTTATATGTGACCACTGTCTCCAGCAGACGTATGTCAGACCCTGGACTCAGATCACACAGGCCCCCGTGTGGCGGATTGTTGGGTACTATGGTTTGGCTGGCACTGCCCAACCGACCTCCACCAGGCTGGGATACATTGAGAGTGAAGGTGTAACTCAGTCCAGGCTGGAGGACCCCTGAACGCACCACCAAGTTTGGAGAATATCTCCCCGTGGAGGTTGCGACGTCATCGAGGTCGAGAGTCATGCCCGTCTGGACTTCGGCACTCCATTTGTACTGTGAATAGACACATATGTGTATGTTTATTGGCTTCAAGTCATTGTATTGTCAATATATCTAGCAAAATATGACTGAATAATATTGAACACATCAAAATCTCAAACACAAAATATAAAAGGAAAATATTTGATGGCAGAGACAGTAGTAGTACACTGCAACTTAAGAAAGCACATGGAAATAGACAAAACACAAGCAAATTAAAAAAACATACTCACCTTATTGATAATGGTAATGTTTGCAGGGGATACGAAAAGAGCTGAACCTGGCTGAGACAGGCTCATTGTTCAAAGTGTAACTTTATTGAAGGTGTTGAAAAAAATGTCTAAAATGAAAATAAGTGAGCTGGGGGCCTGGGACACTTTTGTTGTCATGTGTGTTACTAACAGCATCTGGTTGGGTTGTGAGTTTTGAAGCATGTTTGTATTCGCATCAGTATTGGCAGTTGTGTTGTCAGATTGATGAAGCTGTTCTCCCACAGTAACTTGATAATTTTTTTCCCATTTGCATATATGTTCATCTTCTTTCCATGTGAACTTCAATTGCACTTTCTTGTGTTATGTTTTCAACAATTGCTTTGCCTTATTCTATGATATTTCCAATTACTAACAGAAAAAATGGATGAAATTGAATTCACGTCAAATTACACACGTGTAAGTGAAAGCTAGTTCCAGGAATATTACCTGAGTCTGGTCACCATCACATTGTCCACATTGTCCAGCAAGGATGATGGCAGTGGTGTTGCTGATGTGGTGGGAGGAGAAGGCAGAGCAGGACACACATTCCACGGTCACAGGAAGCACAGGGGCTTCGCATACAGTTACCTAGAGAGAAGAGGTTGACATCAGTGAGTGCTAATGATGCAAGGCTGTACAGCAGTGCAAGCAAAAGGGGAGGAAGAACCCTGTTTAGCTTAACAGCTCTTTGCTTCTAGATCAAGTTCTTCCATAATTGCCCAAGTCTTCAATACTTTTGATTGGCAGGTGCAGGTACAGAAGTTGTTGAGTGAAAATCAATTGTAAGGTGATAAAGCAATGGATAGGAAATGGGTAGTATTATGAGTAACACTCACAGTCTGGTTCGCGGATGCAGGGTTTCTCCCTTCCTTGTGTACTGTGAGGGTGAAAATGTAAACTGTGCCTGGGCGCAGCTGATTGGTGAGTACAGTCATTGTACTGTTATTGCTCCCAATGGGCCGTTTTACAAAAGGAGACTCGGTAGAGTTCTGCAAATACAAGACACACAAGGGTTAGTAGTGTGACGAGAAGGTATCAAAGAATTTATGATACACCCTACACCTTTTTCAAATTTAGTTTTCAGTTCTTATCACTGAGAACTATAACAAAAAATATCACTTTCAATACACTAGGGCTGCTTTAAAATCAAAAGGTCTTTACCGCTCTGATGAAGGTCCAGTGATATTCCAGCATGTGCTCCACTCCCGGTACCACATCTGGGTCGTGAGACGCAGATCCGTCCAGGGTGAGGTCACTGAGGCTGGACCACAGTTTGTACGAGCCTCCCTTGATGACAGCTACCAATGGGGAATTGACCACAGTGATGTTGGTCATTCGTTGGTTGAACACAGGAGTTCCCTGTAGCGAAACGGTGAATACAAGGCAATGCTGCCCCACATCAAGAGTATGCTTCGGGAGTAAGAGAAATGGTGAAGCTGCATTCACTTGACTTCTGAAAATGACATTGTTCCCAGAGAAATGCATGTCCCTAAAGGGACAATCAGACCTGGTGAATATCTCCCACAGATACACCGTCTTGTAAGTAGAGCAGTTAGTGTCCACGCTGGCTTCAAAGAAACTTGGTCTAGACCTGGAAATAGTAGACTGGCTCTGGACTAGAGAAGCTTGAGGGGTGGAACACTGGATCTCCTCCACTTCCACGTGAAGCTCTTTGGACACGCGGCTGACACTGTTGAGAACAGTGGCCGCAACACTGTACTTTCCAGCAATATAATAAGTATGACTGACTGCTCTCAAGTCCGTCACCAATGCTTCAGTGGAATCTCCAAAGTCCCAGAGGTATCTGACATTGCTCCCTCCACTCACTGTTGCAGAAAACCGGACAGTGTGTCCAACAAATATTCTCTCTGAATGACAAACAAGCTTTATCTTCTCAACCGGCCACTCCACTGAAGCAGCCTCATTTAGTGTCTGAGAGCAGACTCCATTGCTGGCTACCACAGTAAGAGACAGTGAACCGCTCTCCGGTGGAGTAAAGATCACTTCTTGGCCCATGAGAAATTCAGGCTTGGTTCCCACCAAGTGAAATATCCAGGTGTAATTAACTGTAAACCCCCTTTGAACTTCAGCCTTGAAATGGATTCCTTTCAGAGCCTCGAGAGCTGAAGAACAACAGTTTACAAGTCGCAAACCTTGAATGCGCTCAGTGATCAGTATGCTGGAAGCCACTTCTGTGCTACTGACCAGGTTCCAAGCTTTCAGGGTTACTAAATATTTCCCGGCTGGAAGGCTTGAGGTGCTGTATTGCCCTTCGAGAATGGCCTGACTATGAATCCAGCCTTTGTTTGTAAGTGTTATGACAAAACTCACGTTGCTTCCTTTGGAAATTGTTGGAACAAAAGTAACTTCTTCTTCACCGCAGAGGGAAAATTTGCTTATATTCAACTGCAGATCTCTGATTCCATCCTGGACAGTGACCTTGTATGAAACCATCTGCCAATGTATCCCGTTGGAGACATTCAAAGACACGTAGTATATATCAGCGTGTGTAAAGGTGTAGATGAAGGTCTGAGTAGAGGCATTAAACAGGTTGGTTTTGGAACCTTGGATTTCCCAGTCCCAGTGCAAATCACTGCCCTTACGAATAAGTCCACAGAGTAAAAGAGCAGCATTTGTGTTGAGATAAAATGGACGTGTCTTTCCTTCAATTTCAAAGTCCACCTCTTGGACCTCCTCCTGGATAATGAACTGTTTGGTAGCATTACATTGGCTGAGTACATTCTGAACAGTCACTGTGACAAGGTGATTGCCCAAACTTGTAAAATTTTGGAGAAGAAAGGGCGCATGTGTCCGCAGGGGTGATGGATCATAGTTCATATACCAAAGGTACTCTAGGTCCGACCCAGTAACCACGGATACAGAAATATTGACTAATTCACCGAATGTCACAATGTTTGAATGAATTGTGACATGTGCACCGGTAACACGCTCTACTGCTACCAGAGAAACAGTGCTGATGGCCTCACCCAACTTGTTTGAGGCACTTACCTGGACTAAGATCCCAACAGGGGTTTCAGCCAACAGATGAAAACGTTTGCCATCACCAGTGATTTCTCTGTTTATTCCATTCTGTGCAGCAAGCCAGCGATAAGTGACATTGGAGCCTTTGGTAATCGAAGCAATAAATAGCACCTCCTCTCGTGTTGGTACATATTTCATGTTTGACAGACTGAGGCGTTCGATTTGAAGACCTTCTATTCTTTCAAAGACCTCGATTAAGATAGCTGCCTCTCTTCTACTCACCAAGTTCTGGGCTATAACCTTCACTTGATACACTCCCGGTTTGGGGAAAGCAAATCTTAATTGATAGGTTCCCTGCTTGGTCGAAGTTATACCATCCACAGTCCAGTAATAGTTGGTGCTACTGATAGCACTACTTACTGCGGTGATTAGAGTTTCCTCTCCAACGACAGCATAAGGCTCGTTGTTGTGAAGTGATAGGTCCCCAACGGGAAGTAAAACATTGACTTTGATGGTTGCAGAGTCTATGCTCACCATGTTCGATGCTGTGGCAGTGATCGTGAACTGACCCGTGGACCTAAAGACATGTGACACGTTTTGGCTCTGCTCCACCAGAGAACCGTCTCCAAAGTCCCACTGTACTGACACATTGCTTCCACTGCAACTGGCAACCCAGAAGGATACTAACGTATTAACCATCAGTGTGTCACTTTCACTATCATGAACCACAGACAGTCTGCTCACCGGTTTTTGAATTGTGATGATAACATTGGCTGTTTTGTTGCTGACTTTGTTACTTGCAATTACTGATACCTCTTCAACACCTTCGTCTTTAAATACAAAACACTTCTGAGAGTTTTCAATCTTGGCAGCGGGACTAAAGGAGTTGTTATACCACCTGACTTGGTAACTAGTCACCTGTTCAGGGGAAACTAACACCCTGAAGCATACTTCTTCTCCTACAGCCACAACATCCTGTGGTGGCTGCACTGCCATGTTGGTTATTGGCGCCTCAACACAAATACTTGTATTAAATGATACAGATGTAATAGAACTGAACACAATCAGGCTAACATGAAAAATCCCTGGCCGTGGAAATAAATGCATGGCCGTGGACTGTCCTGTCACTACAGTCAAAGGTGATCCATCTCCAAATTGCCAATGGAAAATCAGAAAGGACATTTTCCCAGTGACCAGAGCTGTGAGCTGTACGTCTGTTCCATTTACGATGCATTCTGTAGGGAGAACTCCGCTAACAGCCACAGTGTAGACCTCCACCCTGATAGACTGATGAGCTTTGCTGGCAGAATTGGAGACAGATACAACGACTGTGTAATTCCCTGGAAACTTATAGGTGTGGGAGATGGAACCATTTATAAGGTTTCCCTGTAGGGACCCATCACCAAAGTCGTAATCCCAGACGAGACCTGTACCAGCGGCCACTTTAGCTCGGAAATCTGTAGCAGAGCTTGTTTCACCGGGCTCGCTGTAGCTAATGGTTAATCCAGAGATCTTCTCCACAACTTCCAAGATGAGCCAGGTGGTCAGTGAACCAAGAGTGTTGTTGGCACATACTGTGACATTGTAAAGCCCTGCAGATCCAAAAGTGTGACGGACTTTATGGTGGACGCCTTGGACAGCTTTGGAGCCATCGCCAAAGTCCCATACGTAGAGGATGGCAAAGGTCGAGGGCTCTGCAGAGGCTTCTAGAAGAAGTGTGTGATTGACAAGGGGCACCACGGGGGAAGAAGAAATGTGGACGTGACTCAACTCTGGGCGGGCGTTAATCTTCATGGATGCGCCAATGATGTCATATTGATTGGAGACTTGGACATGAAGAGTAAAATCACCTGTATTGAACGACAGAGAAAAAAAACTCTCATTTTGATGTACTGAATAGTAAAATCTGAAGTTAGTCTAAATAGCAGCAGCTTAGTCGTCTGTTCTAGAATAATTGCTAAATGGTATTTGATGTTTGCTATATTGGCTAAATTTTTAAACCAGTATAACGCTGACATATTATCACATTATGAAGTTGATATGTAACACTTGTCAGCAAGTAGTTGCTACAATCAACAAATACGGAGCATCATAAGTATAGATCTAGAGTCACATTAGTGACCACCTTACAAATATCAGTCCCCTTTCTCTTTTGGTCTCCTGCAGGAAATATATGGGTATTTTTAAATGCTAAATGTTCCTCCTTGCTCACTACTAAGTGACTTATTTTTCTTCCGACTGTTTCCTGTTGTGCATGTAGTGTACTGTGGGTTTATCCACCTCCTCCTACTGGAAACATGGCTTATCAAGATGGTGTGAGCAAACCAAACTGTACAGCTGCAAGCTCTGGAGCAAGACGATACACTGAAAGATGCTAAAAATGCTTCATAGAGCTGAAGGAATCTGCCGAGTTGGGTGATAATCATTGTAGAACCTTTCACAATACATAAAGTAGCTAATTTCATCCACTCATGATTCAGAAATGTTGGGCTGTGAAGCAGTGTGTGTTTACCTGGAATAGAATAGATATAGTCCACAGAGTCCTGGACATAGACTTGCTTCTCACCACTCTCCACAAGTTCATCCATGGTCTGACATGGAGCAGACTGGGTGTGGCTCACCTTTCCACTGCCATCCCCAAAATCCCACCTGCATGACATGTACAGTACCATATGGAAATTTACCAGGCGAAAAAAACCACTCCACAAGCATGTTGCAGTTTGCATTCTCTATGGTAAAATCACGGTTATACAATATGCCGTGATTTTTTTTTCTGAGAATTTTTGGAGGGTTTATTTATAAAAAATGCATTGCAATACCCGAAGGTGACCGGCAGGGAGATGTCCACTTTGACCCTGATGGTGTAGAGGTGTGTAGTTTTCACAGCTACCACATCCCTTGCAAACAGGAACTCTGGCTCGGCCAGTGGGATCATTTCATCAGCAGTTAAGAGGATTTGCTGGCTCTGGGAGCTCACAGGGTTAGATGCAGTAACCTGGAATGTAGTTTACAGATTACCTTTATTTATATTTCTTAATTTTTTAATGTAATCCTGAAATAAGATTCCAAAATAGAGGCTCAGTCACACATCAAAAGTAGTAATAAATTCAACATCATAAAGACAATAAAGTGTCTTACCCTGAGCTTGTACTCGGCAGGCTTCTTGAATGCTACGCTGTAAGATTCCCCTTCGAAGGCGAACTGCTCCAGGTTGTCAATAACCCATGTGAAATTTACTGAGGAGCCACTCTCCACTTTGGCTGTAAATGACTGCAGTACAATACAATAACACAAGATTGCTCTGTGAGAGAAATGTGAAGAAACTTGAGATTTACAGCTCACATGGCTACGAATAACATTAGCAAATATGCAAAAATGCATGTGTTGTAAACTCTCACCTGTGGTGTGTCTACTAGCATCCTGAGGCGTCCATGCGGCTCAACACTGAGCCCCGTCACTGCCTCGTGGCCACAAACGTTCACAGCCACACTGTGCACACTCCGAGGGCTTACCGCATCCACCAGGCTTATGTCCAATGTCTGAACCCCCACCGAGGGCAGCAAGAGAGTCACAGAGGAGAACCACTCATCAAGGGACTGTCTCTCGCAGCCGGGCCAAGATGGCGCCACCTCTTTGGGGCAAGATGAAAGAAAGGGCACCCCGGTTTGGAGCACTGGGGCTGACCATGAGCTCCTGGCATTCTGTCCCGACAGGGCCTTTACTACAATGAGTGTTGGGGTGTTGATTTGCACATAAATTTGGTTCTTTTTGTCCGGCAGGGGATGGATGACATTGAGCCTAAATTTAGATGCCAGATCTGGAGGAGGACCTGTAGTCAGAGGCCTGATGTCAGGAGTTGTGGTTGCCTCTGTGTGGGTAAAGATACTGTTGAGCTCAGTGCCTCTGCGGAGAGTATCTATGTACAGGAAGCTCATGTCACACACCACCCCGTCCACCCACTGGCCTCCTTGGGACAATGAAGTAAGGCCTCCCTGCCACCAACCTCCCCACTCTGCCCCCCTGAGGGACAGGTAACTCTGTCGCCAGGAAGAGTTTTGAGAGACTTCACTGTCGAGGCAATGTAGGAAAGTTCCGGAGTCACGCGTGTGTTGTATGGCTACAATATCGTCAGGGTACACCGTGATCGCTGTGTCCGGAAGAAGCACCTGTCGCAGAAGATGATGACAATGTTTTCTATGGAACTTGTACTCATATGATTCATAATGACTGTAGGAAACAAAGGTCAACTCACACTCATAGTCTTCAGTTCAGAGCTGGGGTTTATTCTCAGAGACAGGTCCGCCACCAGGTGGTAGAAGGGTGGTATTGCGGGGTATCTGGGCGGTAGAGCAAATCTGCGGCCACCCGCAGCAGAATCGTAGGGGCTGCAGGGACTGGTGGTGGGCACACAGGCCTCCAGCAGGTGGCACCAGTACTGGCCCACGCTGCAGCCCCCTGTGGTGTTACACAATGGCACTGGTGAGCAGCAGCTGAACGGATTGAGGAGAGAGCCGCAACCTGTGGAGCGAAGAGGAGATCATTGCCACTAACAATACAGTAACAGGGTACAGTGCAGCCCACTAGAATTGATGCTTCCGTACCTGGAGGCACCAGGTGGTGGTTGGGGTCGCAGTAGGGTCGGAGGATTTGCACACGTGCCAGAGAGGACAGTGGGCTGGGCTGGACTACCAGCTTGACTTTGACCAACTGACCTGCATGGCTGAACCACAGACCTGGGAACAGCTGCATCTGTGGGCATCAAAGGAGTTGGAGACAAATGAAGCTTGATTTGTTTTGCGCAAAGGAAGTGTTGCTGCTGCTGCTGTGCCACCAAAGCAGAAAAAGATGGCTGGAGATGGCTTTATAACAGCAATGGAACAGGGGTTCTAGTTCCCATTGGGATTTTCCGGGGGGTTGGCAATTGCAAGATAGGTTACCTCGGTCGGTAAATCACTTATTAGAACAGTGGTCATTTTAGCTTCTGACCCTTTATAACGAATCAGAGCTGAGCTATGGAACCTCTGATTAGAGGTGTATTTTGTGAGCTGTGATTTTCTGTTCTAGATATGCGTCCTCTTCCTCTAACTCGCAACATTTCACTAACCTCCACTGTTCTTTGTCCAACGTCTGGGACGCTGAGAAGAGGATGTATCTTGACTTGAGCGAAGATGCCGGTCATGAGGACCAATCCAGTCAGGTAACTGTCTCTAGGTGGCAAAGCCTCTGCACGAAGAGGGGATGAACCAAATTCAATAATCACAAAAGCAAGTATTGTCGACATCCAACAGATTCCCTGCAGGAGATTTCATGTGTTGTGTGTTAGTAAGAAAAGTCTTTACCAGTCACGTCTTTTTCACAGAGGTAGAGGGATCGTCCTGCACACTGTGCTCTCCTCCACTGTCCCAGCGTGCCCAAGGCCATCTGAGTGCACCCCCCCTCACTGGCTCCGGCCCACCGTGCAGGACTCCCTGGCTTCACAGCCCCAGCCTGCTCAGACCCCTCTCCCCCCAGTCGCTTCAGCCAAACCCACACGGTGGTTTTCCTAAACAAAAACAGAGAGACCACCACACTATATCTGCTTTTCGAGAGAGATGGAAAACAGGGAGGAGTACGACGTGATGACAGCTTTGTTCGTAAGACTCACACTGGGAACGAGAAGTGGATGAAGTTTTGCAGCTCCAAGCTGTCGGCAGATGCCAGACCACCTCCCGGAGTCTCTCCGCATGAATGCTGGGCCTCGGACCACGAAGTCGTCGTCTCAGAGATCCAGTAGCATCGCACGGTGGACAAGTGGATCCGACCGCCTTCTGGGCAGGGGATGTCTCCTGGAGGGCAAAAATCACATCTCACAGCTGACAGCACGCAACAGGTCAATAATAATCCCATCAGCCACAAATACGTGGACAGAAACCAAACTGAGCTGTCCTTTGAGGTGTGAAATGTTGGCACATTCTCCCCCCCCCCAACACTGTCTGTAACTGTTGAACAAGCTGAGCTCATATGAGACACGGGCACAACGGACTTAGCTCATTATCACACAATCTGTGATTACACACACTCACATGTCATGTGTGGGCTAATTTTAAGTTTTAATTTTTGTCCTGTAACTACTGTAAATTGTTGCCTTCAACAGGAAATCTATTCAAGTAAAAATTAGGCATTTAGAATTTTACATTGCAAGAAATTGCATTGACAGAACACCAGCATACTAAAGTCAACAATATATATATATGAAATATTAAATTAAGACATGAAATTAAAAAAATCTGTAAAAAACAATTGTAAAAAGTGCAGAATGGAAGTTATTGCTAATAATTTGCCACATGAATAATGTTGTGATTAAAAGGAGAGCAGAAAAGGATGGTAGTATAAAGTGAATGTGTATGAATCATATTCATATACCAACAGATGGAATATGATGGTGTGTTAGCAGATCAATCCACATGTTTGTTTGGTTTTTTGCATGTTTCATTATGCAAAAGCTGCTGCAAACATACAGTTAGTTCAACATTACACCAGTTCTTAAACATTACAATAATGTAAAGTCGGTAAGAAGTAAATTTAAATTCAGAAAAACCTACTAGAATATACAATACAGGCTAATAAAAATGAGGAATTGCCCTGGATAATAATATGAGGAACACTGCTGAGTTCTAATGTAACATTTCATGAGTCCAAACTAGGACATCGTGCTGATATGGATTACTCTGAGCAGTATCATCTTTTTAATTTTAGCCTTGATTCAATATGAAATGAATCTTCTCACCTCCAGCTGCAGTCATCAGAACCAGACAAAGAATCCAGAGTAGCGCCTGCTCTCCGGACGCAAGCCTGCCTGTCATCTTGCAGAGCAAATCATATTCTCACCAGGATATAAATAAACTCTGTGCAGGAGCATTGTAGAAATCAAAACTCCTTCGTCCTGACATTTAATGGCTGGCGTCTTCGGGATTCATCTTTTTATTCTGGCATTGCAACAAGACTCTCCCCTCACCCTGAGCGTTCTCGCACAAGTCAAGCATTTAGTCGTCCTTTCAGTTCCTCTCCTTTCACATTAAACCCGGCTCTTTCACACACTATTTCCCTCCACTAACACCCCACTACCATTGTCCTGCACACACACTCTGAGTTATGGTGGCGTTGTTTTTTTTAAAGGCCTCTTGTCCACTCTCTCTGGGCGCCTGGGTGACTTCTACTTTGTCTCTCAGCAACAGCTATAGAGGCAGAGTGGACAGAGGAGGCCGGCGCTGCTCATTACCATGTTGTTAAACCCCCTGGCCCTCAATAGAAACAGTCAGATTCACTCAGACAGGTTGCAGTGAAGGGTCCCCACTGAAAAAAAACCCCTCTCATTAAAGTGTAGTCTTTGTTGCTTGGGTGCAAATGGTTGCTTTTCCCTTTTTAATATGTTTTTAAGAATTTAGAGGGATGGGTATCTTGTTCTGGGTTGCCGGAACCTTTTAGGTTCTTTCTTCTGTGTTGTGTCCACAGCCCGTCCAGTCCAGGCACCAACAACCGAGAACTCACCAGCAGCCAAACAAAGGCTCGGTGACGCACAAGCAGAAGAAACAGAGCTGGCTTTTCAAAGAGAGGATGCCATGTGGGTTGCCCGGTGAGGGAACAGATAGAGTCGAAGGCAAGTGATAAGGCACATAGCCGAGAGCCGTCAGTGCCGTTGCCATGGATATGGCCGTATTTTTCTTTTATGAAACAACTTTTCCCCACACACGAGCACGAAAGTTCTGCAGGCGAAGCTTGGGCATTTAAAACATGTGACATGGGTCATGCACCAGATGCTTATAATTTCATATTTTATGTTTGTTTTGTCTGGGCTTTAGGGTCAGACTAAAGTCTGACATAACATAAAAGTGTCTTTGGAAAATGTCTTTCAAAATAGCACCTTTAAAATGTTTAATCTGTGTAATCAAAAATTCAAAATTAACATTTTGTATGAAGATGCTGAAAGAATAATCATGATTTAAAATTTAGATTTTTGGTTGATTTATATACTTAACATGCTTTATTAATTAGACTATTATTATTTTTTTTAATACTCAACACTTTGGGGCTTCGTGCGTTTATAATGTTTAAAGTCATATTTTTGAATTGGATATTTTAGTCAATTTCTAATAACTTTTTTATTGAAAGACTGACTAATTCGTTTATGATGAGCTAAAAAGGTTTTTCCTGTTGCAGTGGCGCCGGGCGTGTTGTTGTTTCCCCTATGAACACAAGAGGGCAGCACTGCGACATGAAACAGAACGTTGTCCACAACACAAACACGACGACGACGACGAGGAAGAAGAAGAAGAAGAAGAAGAAGAAGAAGAAGAAGGAGAAGAAGGAAACGGGAAGATGAAGAAGGCAGCGGCTGGCGGAGGCTCGTCGTAGGTAAGCTACGATCGAACGAAGAGAAACTGAGCACAACAGCTCCTTCGTGTTGCCATAACTCATTCAAAAGCGATGAAATGCGAGGTTTGCGAAGCGAAATGAGCGTTTGGAGATCGAGCCGGATGTCAAATGGGATCGTTTTCGCTGAGTGGTGGATAAGTACTTCCTGCTCGGAGCAGTGACGTTATAGTGTTTAATGGAGAGCTACTGTACCACAGAACACTACTGTACTACAGTACACTACTGTACCACAGAACACTACTGTACTACAGTACACTACTGTAATACAGTAGTGTACTGTATCACAGTACACTACTGTACTACAGTACTGTACCACAGAACACTACTGTACTACACTACTGTACCACCGAACACTACTGTACTACAGTACACTACAGTACTACTGTAGTACAGAACACTACTGTATCACAGTACACTACTGTACTACACTACTGTACAACAGTACACTACTGTAATACAGTACACTACTGTACAACAGAACACTACTGTACAACAGTACACTACTGTAGCACAGAACACTACTGTAGTACAGAACACTACTGTACAACAGTACACTACTGTAGCAAAGAACACTACTGTAGTACAGAACACTACTGTATCACAGTACACTACTGTAATACAGTACACTACTGTACTACACTACTGTACCACAGAACACTACTGTACCACAGAACACTACTGTACCACAGAACACTACTGTACTACACTACTGTACAACAGTACACTACTGTAATACAGTACACTACTGTACAACAGAACACTACTGTACAACAGTACACTACTGTAATACAGTACACTACTGTACTACACTACTGTACCACAGAACACTACTGTAGCACAGAACACTACTGTAATACAGTACACTACTGTAATACAGTACACTACTGTACCATGTACTGTGGTACACGACACAGTTCACCTTTAACCAGCCTTCCTTTGCCATTGATCGTTCTTCTGTCGGGAGGCTGTAGAAATTAATATTCTACCTAATCATGAATTTAATTTATGCCGAAGTCTTCAGGACACCTTATTTATGATTAATCAAATATTAGATTGCCGTCATTCGGTTGCGTTCTTCAGCTGACTAACGATCAAACTTTCAATTGTGGAATATTATAATTGGCGGGCGTGTGAAGATGTGCGGGAGATTGTGACAGCTGACAAATCCGAGCTCAGAGTTTTACGTTTACATAGACAACTATGACTGTGATATTCAATTAGCTGTCGGACGATTCCAGCATTGTTCCTGGTACGATTAGAATATTCCTGTGTAAGAAAATGAGGCTGTGGCGACCAGTTATTCGGCGTGTGGTTAATTTTCTGCGTCTTTGCTCCACAGGTTCTATGCTCCGGTTGAGGACCTCCGAAGAAGAAGAGAGGAGCTGCGAGATTTCCCAGCTCCGACAGGCGGTGTTTCAAAACAATGACAGACTCCTCGATGAGATGCTCTGCCAAGAAATCTACAAGAGGGTCATCAACTGCCGGGGCGGCTGGGGCATCGCGGGCACGCCGCTGCACGCCGCCGTGTCCAAGGGTCACCTCAGCTGCCTGCAGGTGCTGCTGGCCCACGGCGCCCTGGTCGACTGTGTGGACGTCAAGGCCCAGACGCCGCTGTTCGCGGCCGTTCGTGGGAAATACCTGGACTGTGTCTTAGCGCTCCTGGGGGCAGGCGCCAGCCCCGACGGCAACTCGTCCAACAACTGCTCCCCTGTGCTCACGGCCGCCCGGGAGGGCGACGCTGGCATACTGATGCAACTGCTCAAGCATGGAGCCGAGGTGAACTCCCGCTCCAAAGTGCTGCTGTGGACGTCCAGCTCCAGGGTGTCGAGCGGCCCGCTGTACCTGGCCGCCGTGTACGGACACATGGAGTGTTTCAAGCTGCTGCTGCTCTACGGCGCCGACCCGGACTACAACTGCACGGACGTGGCGCTCCTGAGCTCCATCAAGCAGCCCAAGACTGTGCTGGAGATGTGCCTCAGGTACGGCTGTGGCGTGGAGTACATCCAGTTTCTCATCGACTTCGGCGCAAACGTCTACCTCCCCACGCTGATCATCGAGAAGTCCACCAAGCAGAACGAGGCCGTGGAGCTGCTTCTGCAGGAAAGAGGTGAAATGTCAATCGGCTTGTGTTTCTTTACAGTGGTGCAGTGTCACCACAGGTTGGCATTTGGCCGGCAGGTTGAATGACTACGTTAAAAAGTTGGAGGCTGTTGCTCACTTCTTGAAGTTAAGCAGTTGCTTGTAATATTGAGAGCAAAATGCAGTTAGATTGATTAATTTTATTGCATAATACCACTTTATGTCACTGGTTCGTCATTTCTGGATAATTTCCACCCAGAAATGACAAAATTTCCATAAATCATGTTCTTGAAAGTTTCCTGGAAAAGATGGCAGGTAAAGTGTAGAGTATAATGTGATACTCCTGCAGTAAATGAATGCTCATTACTGTCAAGTATAACCCACAGTGTTTTTGTTGGTGCACAGCAGGTTAACTGAAGATCAACTATGTTTTAATTTGTCTTCAGGCAAGAATAGAGTGAATAATGAAGATGTATTCACTCTGGTTTAAATCAAAGTTTTCTTTTTAAATTACATATGTATATCAGGGAAAATTCATAAAGCCATTGAGAAAAGGTTGGGAAATGGGAATTTATCTATGAAATGAAGCAGTGCCAAGGTTTTAGCTGTTCATTCGATGTAAATATTTGATCTCCATATTAGAGTGACGTAATGTCACGAAAAAACCAATTTGCGTCGAGATTCTCCCGACGTCACTGTTGTGAGAGAATGGATGAAAATTTGCTTGCACAAATGATCCTGCGGCCAAACTCCAGCGAGTGACTCCGGGTGCGAACGCACCAGAAATTAAGCATGGTCTGTGACTGCTGCAACCACAGCAAGCAGCCACAAAACAACACCAGTGATGAATGTGTGACAGATCATGTGGAATCACAGAAATACAAGAGTCAGTTTTAACGATACGATTCTGCGTCACCCAGGCGATAACCCGTGTTTTTCTTCCCCTTGTCATCTCCGGTGCAGGAAACCCAAAAGCGTTGACTTCACAGTGCCGACTCGCCGTCAGACGACACCTCAAACACATCGACAGGATCCACTGCATCGACCAGCTGGAAATGCCAACAAGTCTCCTGAACTTCCTGCAGTACAAACCTGCCCCAGCCACTGTCCTGTAGCGTAATGAGCCAGACGCCTGTTTTTGTTTTAGCTAAATATTTTGTTTTAAATACAGTTTAAGGATCAGCTTTGTTTCTTTTCTTTTTTTTTTTAAGGACTCCTGTACTGTTTGTGTTCTGTTGTGTGTAAAGACTGATATGTTAACACATTAAATGCGTGTGAGGATGCGTAGTGTGTGTGTGTGTGTGTGTATGTTTTATTCTTAGTGTTTTACCCTGCAGCTGTTTCTTTGTCACATGTTCATCTCAAGTTAGTTTAAGCTGCTTACATAAAAGAAAACTAAAGCTACCCTTGTTCCAGATCTAGGTCAGTTTGTATAAAACTGCTCACAGTAACGTTTTTAGTCTGAAGCCTATGAAAATTCCAAGAATAATGTAAGTTTGCTGTCGTTCTTATATGAGCCACACGTACACGAACCACATGTGTGTAGTAATTACGTAAATGGAGCTTTTGAATGAAACAATAAACGCAAATTTGAATTACAATAAAATATGACTGACTGATCTAGATCTATAAAGTTGCCAGTAAACCTTTTGAGGTAATATTTAATTTTTACTGTCAATGTCCTGGGTTCTTGTTGTCATGCATGTTAGCAGCCTTGTGTGTTGTCTTGTTGTCGAGTGTGTAGGATTTTGGAGAATCTATTGGCAGAAATAGAATACAGTATTCATATTCATATATCCATTACTGTATAATCACCTGGAACTAAGATTTGTTGTTTTGATACCTGAAAAAAGAGCCAGCTGGCTGCTGTCTGCACCATCACCACAAGATGTCACCAAATCCTACACACTGCTCCTTTAAATGTCTGTACAAGAGGCAGATGGATAAAACAAACAGAGCGCTTAAGAAAACATTACTCGGAAGAAAAGTGAGAAGCATTCGGCCGTTTAATTATATAAATACCTCAATCTAATTCAGCATTAACATCAGCATTTAAATATTTAGACGCAGACATGTGATTCTCCAGACTGACCTGTAGATGGCAGGAGACGGTAAAAAGGGCAACAATGTTATGTTTTGAAAGTAGATCATGTCAAGTCTGACATGAGAATGAGTCAGAGGTTCCTCATTAATGTCATATTCATACAGAAACAAATGGTCGGACTTGGAACATGGGGCTGGAATACAACTTCATATTTCCGTTCACCATAATCACACTGTGCCTTGCAGAATGAAATAAGCCAAATCTAAGTTTTCATTCATGGTCCCTGAAATTAAACAAAAAAAATTAATAATAATCAAACACCAGACTTCAAGTATTGCCATTATGGGGAAATATAACACAGGAAGAGGCAAACTAAAAAAATAATGTTGTTTTTCTTTGCTTTAAACAATGTCTCTGAAAAAGTCACACTCAAAAAAAGCAGCATCCTCTCATGAAACATTCACCCGCTCTGCAATTGGTTGCATATTCATTACATATTGATAAAGTCATTCCCAAATGAGATATCTGCCCATACGTGAAAGATAATGGTTCAAGTACAGTCACCCTTGTCTGTTTTTATAAATCAGTTCTGAACGCTTCAAAACAAAACGTATCACAATCAAGTTTCAGAATCAAAACCATCATTTGGTCCCTTTAAAAAAGAAAAAGAAAAGAATCTGAGGTCACTGTCATGACATCATGGGCACTGAGGGTTCTGTTGGTCGTCCCGGTGACCTCAGCCCAGGCCCACGTCCAGTGACATCATCACTACGAAGCCCAGGATGGAGGTCCAGGATGCCAGCTTCCCGTTTCCACTGGTGACACCAAGATGGAGAGAAAAGACCAAAATGGGGAAAAGTATGAGCTGTTGAAAAAGAGAGTGCACACTTGTTGTTTTATACCTCTCCTTCGTTTACCCATCATCCTTTCTCACCTGACTTGAGCTTCTGGTATGATGTCATCCACAACCACGTAGACCATCGCCCCGGCAGCAAACGCCAGCGCGTATGGTAACAGGGGCTCTGCCAGAACGACAGCGACGGCACCAAGCAACCCAGCGATGGGCTCGACCATGCCGCTCAACTGGCCGTACCTGGGGGGGGGGGGGGGGAGATGCCAACCGGCAATTTACATAACATGAATTTAAATGATACAATCAGACTTGTTCATTTATTTATTGTCTCTCTGACGCTGTGGTTTCCCTACCAGAACGCTTTCCACGTCGAGACCCCTGAACCCCGGAGCGGTAGGCTCACTGCCAAGCCTTCTGGGAAATTCTGGATGCCAATGCCGATGGCCAAATTTCTGAGGGAGTCAGGAAAAACAATGAGCAGTCAGACAATTTCTTTTTACATTAAATATTGGCAACTCGTTGAATTTATCAGACCCCTGCCCCTCAGCATGCACTGGGGGGGGGGGGGGTCTGTAGCTGAGCGTGAAGCGGTCAATGCGGACAAGGCTCTCCACCTCTCGCTGCAGTACCAGAATATAACCACCAGGTGTCAGAAGCACACCACACAGCACTGGACAGAGGCTCTGTCCAGCTACCACTTGTTTGGATCCAACTACAATTATGGGCACAGATGTAATCCTGCCTGTATTCATCCCTTAATTCTAAACATGCTCAACCTTAATCCCAAACCGTCTTCAATCTGGTACTATAGGCGCCAATTTAACGAGCATCCTAGAGGATGACGCCAGCTCACCTTGGTGATCCCATGACTTCTCCTCCTGCACCGATAAGGTGACTTTTTAGTTTTTTTTGCGGAAATGTCACAGCGATGTTTGGATGGACAGATATTCTACAGATATTAATGAGAGCCCAGTGGATGTATCCAGATGACTTTGGTGACCGTTAACTCATCATCAGATGGATATGAATGTGAAAATGTATGAAAAAAGTTCATATAGGCTATAAAATATATATATACGTTGTGTGAACTTAATTCTTTGTTTGACTTAATAAGAGCAACAGAGAGCAACGGATTAAAATTCATGCCTGCAGCAAGCAACAGGAGCACCTGGGAGTGGGAGATAAGATAAAATAATATAAGATAAGTTAAGATAAGATAAGTAAAGATAAGATATTCCTTTATTCAACCCCCCAACAGAAAAATGTGGTTGTTGACAGCAGCAAAGTTGATAGCAGAAAATCTATGAAATCATCTATATTAAAAATTACAAAGCTATATGGATGCTATGTTTCCTTGTATGCCTCCTTTTCCTCCTTTCAGGAGGCAGGAGATAAGTGACAGTTTTGCCTTATGTTTCCCATTTCTTCAAGACATAATCATGTTGACTTTGATTCTCTTGAATGGCCCCACAGAGAGAGACCGGTCATGGACCGGGTGGGTTGTAAATAAAATGGGATGAGGCCAGAGCTTGGCCAGTAACCAGCAGACATTTCCTGCCTAACAACTGCCGTTGCTCTCCGCAATACCACAGTATGACCACCTGGTGTCAGCAGCACACAGCAACGTTTTGAAACCCATTATCATGCGCTTTCCATTGGGGTAATACTCCTAATCCCAGCCATATAGAATCTTATTTTAAAACCGAACATTTCAACTTCACCCTGACATTTATCTTATCTTAAGACTAATTCTTCAAAATTACAATAACAATAGCTAAAGGTTTGTAAAACACATCCCAGTGCGTCTGAACACAAGATCCCAGGATTCAGTTTTGTTTGCAGCTGCCATGTCGTCCAGATTGTCTGCTGTTTTTCAATGGTCAGCAGCATGTGCCATCATGGATTATCCACTAAACTCTTTACTTGCCAGAGTAGAAAAATTGCAATGTATTGTCTGTATGTAACTTTGATACCAGTCTTACCTGGCACTCTCAAACGTTGCAGATGGAGTCTTTCCAATAGCTCCAAACCCAACTCCCACGGCCAAGCCCTCTGCAGATAAAAAAAATAAAATCAAACACAGAAAACAGACCCATAACTTTTGTCTGTTTGAAGCAGACTATAACATATGCAAAACAAAACTTAAAGAAAGAGGAAGGGGAAAATGCTGGTAAAGAAAAGAAAGGAGAAAATTGGAGCACAGAGGATATCAAGAGGTAATGCAGACGACTGAAAAAATAGTATACACCTATTGTTTATGATATTTCAGATGGAACACTGATCTACTTCCAGCAACAGTCCATAGGGATTTCTGGCTCAAGGTATACACTGTAATCTTTATATTGGTCTTATTGTACCTCCTGTGGTCAGGATGTCTACTGATGAAAGCTACTACCTAAGTTTAATCCCCATAGATATATCTGCAGAGGCAGAGCTTGCCGAGTGTCTGCGATATTTGCTGAGCTACTGATCCGTCAGTGAATAAATACAAAAAAATAAAAATCCTTTTCTCCTTTTTTACTTTGGTGTGTTGGAGATTCCACAGATGTATACGTTACTTTTGCCACTCATACAACTGAAAACTACTACAGAGTACAGGAGAGCTGCTCTGGTACCCGTTCTCCACCACGGTGGAACCGGCTCGCTTCCAGCTGTCACACTTCATTTTGAACCTTTTGAAGCATTTCCACCAATTAAAAATTGGGTTGGGAACCTGATGAGTCAGTTTCTAAGCTGGAACAAAAGAATGAAGCAGGTTTTCGATAACAAATCATGACGACACCGGTGGCCGTGTCATATTCCACCAGTTGGAGAGAGAGGATGAAGAAGGAACTGTGAGAAATGATCGAAACCAAAGAAAGAGCTCTCAATGGAAGCCCAGCAAATACTGTGTCTGTGATAGCCGTACAAACACTTGCAGGTAACAGATGTGCTCCACAGTCCTGCTGCAACGGGTCAGTTAACTTTTGTTGTGCAAAATGTGTTTTTCACTGGTAGAAATCGCGGGCTGCTTCACTGGGCACGACACCGTTCCAAGAACTCTGAACAGAAGTAGTTCAAGAAAGGAGTTTAATTCGACGGGAGAGGGTTATACGAGAGGTTTTTGTAAAGTTGTGATCGCTGTACGGAGCTCATCTCCGCTCCCTCCGTTTACATGCTCTACACACCCCGAGCAGCGTCACTCTCCTCCGGTATCCCGTCCGTCTCATTCGCCATGCCTGTCATGCACACTTAAAGTAAACACTGTGCAAACTGGAATTGAAAAGGTCATAGTGTGTAGCTGCGTGTTTGAGTAAGGACGCACTCTGTGTGCGCGTGTGTGTGTGCGTGCGCGCGTGTGTGTGTGTGTGTGTTTGTGTTTGTGCAGTCACATCCTCAGGCTGCTTTGCATTTCAATCTAAAGGAGGAGAGGAACGGAATCACAGCCACTTCCGAGCGCTGACAGGCGTCACGTCAGGTCATGCCATTAGCACTGAGGTTATTGCCGTGCTGAAAGATGCAAATTTCCTGATTCCTTCTGTCCCCACAGCCACCGTTAGAAACAAGACAGCAGCGGGCGTCAGGGGCTTGAGTGGTCCGGGCACCAGCCTTTGGAATCACATGCAACCCCACTGATCAAATCCACAGGAAAACTCAAAGGCACTTTCTTACCCAAGAGCTTAGTCTGATTTTCTATGAAAAGTCTATGAGAAAATGACTGACGTATAACGTCAGTAAACATTTCCCTGAGGAGTTTAAGGTCTCAATTTCTAGTTTCAAGTCTTCTTTAATACAGCATGATGTTCATTTTGTAAATTGAGGCCTCATTTAGAGTAAAATAGACATGGTTTACATTGAAGGCAGCGGATACAGTGTGATTTACAGCTAGCACCGTAAAATAAGTGCATGGTTGCGGGTGCAGGTGGACGAGCTCTCAGCCAGGCCCAACCCCTCCGCTCCTCCAAACATGGTTCCGTGTGGTTTCAAAAAACCAAGGTGGCAAAATGCTGATCTCAAGGCTTCAATAGGGCAGTTCACAAGCTCACAGTGTGGTTGCCATTTGGATGAGACATGAAATGTTGGCGCAGATCTGGACTAAAGGGCGGAACCAAGTTTCTTTGGGGGGGTCTTTTTGACATGGCGAGATAGAGCATTTTCGGACATCTTCACCGATTTCTCCAGCAATCATGCACGGAAACCAATGCTTTTCAGATATACTGTTGATACTTTTATATTAATACCTGGAAGAAAAAGAAATGTGTGTGAGGGAATACGAGAAACGATTCTCATTTGTCTCAGCCAGTGGGAGGGGGTTGTGTCGTTGTCTGGGTCTGATTGGCAGCGGTTGATAGGCTGAGCTCTGCAAGTAGCCTGGCACGGATAGTGCACTGCTGGTGGCTGTAAAGCGCAAAGAGCCCACCAACATCAAAAACCCACCGAAGTGACATTTGCAGGTACGTTAACCTGGTTTTTGATGCAGGGGGGGGTTACTCATTACACGTACTGCATAGATATATGGAGGCTTTAGTCTGGGTGGGTTCTGAAAGTCTGTTGTGCAGCAGCTGCCGTCTGGCTCGGTGGGACCCCTCGGCCTCTGTGCAGTTTGATTGACTGTACGGAAACGAGGGCTCCATCTGTGCAGGCGGAGAGCTAACGGTCCGTATTGACGCAAATGAAACGTCCTCCCTTTGGGATTGTGAGTCTTTTTCGCGGCGTTCGTCCAGCGTACCACAACCCTCTCTCTCTCTCTCTCTCTCTCTGTCTCACTCACAGCAACTTTGCCGCCTACATTCAGCTAGACAGCCTCAAACCACGAACGAGCGGCGAAGCTAAAAACAGAGCGAGGAGAGAATGAGAGAAGTCAGGAGAAGAGAGGATGAAAGAGAGAAAGCACAGAGACCAGCGTCCTGGTGTCCCTGCAGCAGCTGCAGGCTCCTGGAGCCCGGGGGCCACTTCATCATAATCGAACGGCTGTCGTTACGTCTGATAACAATGCGCGCCGCTTCTAATAAACGGCCCAACAGCCCATTACAGGCGAACATGTGGCAACATGACGGACACAAGCACCCTTCAGTTACACTGCAGGTCCCGGTTACAATCCATCTCAAGCCTCCAGGACTGTCTGGAACGCCACGGGGCCAGTAGGAATTATCTGCGCTGAAACGGCTTCGGCCGAGCATGAATAAAACATGAGCTCAGAGACCGAGTTCTAGTGTTTGGAGTTTGGCACAACTAGAGCAAAGCCAGGGGCAGACGGGAAGTTGGTTTTTTTTATGTAACTGAACCAAAACTGATTTAAAGACACGAGGGCACAACAATGGATGTTCAAAATATGCCAAGAAAATGATATCCCATACTAAGATAGTGACTGTGGTCGTCCTTTTAACTTCACAACTGATGGAAAATATCTGCCCTTCTGCATTAAGAGTAAGGATGTTCTTCATACAGCTGGAAATGTGAGCTGGGGGTTTGGGGAGCGTTTTGCAAGTCCACCGAGGTGCAGGTCTTTCTTCCAAAAGCAGAGCTGAGAGCTTGCGCAGTGTGTCTCCGCTGGAAGCGCGTGGCCATTGTATGAATATCTGACATACTGTTACATTATTGAACAAAACCAAACCTTTGCCGTGGTGGCTTCAGTTGGGGCACTCCTGACAGAAGTGACGGGAAAGTTGACGGGGGCAGCGGTGGTGGAAACAGGTATCAGTGTCTGCTGCGACAGCCGTGGCACTCGTCAACGTCCAAAAAAACCCCAGAATTCTCTCTTTTCTTTTTGGTCTGTTTCAGACCCTTTATCGCACTATATTGTTTTATGTTACAATATGACAATGACATTGTTGGTACACGAGTGCGATCACATGGATGGTTCCACGTGGAAACATCGCACCAACCGCGACTTCTCGTGTGGCGCCACCATGAGGTCGACCTTTGTGGTATTGTGGGGAAACATCTGGCAGCAACGTACTCAGACGCATATTAGTCTGGGGCCCTGCGAAAATGTCAACAAAAATGATTCCACGATGTCCGTGAACGAGTGTTGCCGTTTTTGTGGCAGAAATGTCAAAATGTCGGGTACTTTCAGTCAAATGCTCGTTCATCAGCGGCGGCCTTGGTTGTCTACAATAGTCCCTTCTCTCCGCGACATTGGTATAAACCCCGACCATTATCACAAAATCTGTTGGTGAAAGGACTGGCAAGATTTCTGCCGGAGGGAAATCACTACCCAGCCGAGGGGATCCAGACCGTAGTCTGGCAGAGCAAATGAAATAGGCTATTTTCAGCACTTATTGTTATTTATTTTCCCCAATTCAAGCATCCTTGGATCAACCCGTCATCGTTCACGATGCCCTGGTCTGCACAAGGCCTTGTTGTGTGTAGCAGAGATGTTAATATGTTTCCTCCCACAACTATGAATCCAGCCTGGAATGGGGGGACACTGTACATGCAGAGTAGTTCTGGATGGTCTGGATGACCTTTTTCTCTTTGATGAAAACTTTCCCCATCCACATTGAGTAACCGGTCACTAATGTGTTTGATGAATAGGACAAACGATGTGAAGAAGATGCTGTGACCTTCACCGTGACCAGATTGCGATCAAACACTAAGTAAGAACGGTAGACAAGGGTCTTTGTTTCTCTTGTGGAATGAGGAGAAATGAGGGATGTTTTATGTTGTCATCTGTTTAAGTGTAGTTTATAATCAGTTTTTTCTTTTTCACTCCCTAAAGGAAACTGGCTGGTTTTGGGCAACAGTGTGTGTGTGTTTGCGTGCGTGTGCGTGCATGTATACCTTTGTGTGCTTGCAAGTGCGCAGTGGCTGGTGCTATCCAATTCCTGCTTAATGTTCTATGCTCTTTTGAGCGTGTGTGACGACAGTGCGGCTGACAGCCCACTGTCGCAGCAGCCACTCATGTCCATCGCACTTCTCCTTTAATCTCGTCTCCTCAGCCTCTCTCAGCAACCTCCACATTCTTCTTTCTCTCTCGCTGCAGAACTGAGGTTTTGTGTTGCATTTTCTTACAAACTTTATTTCTACTTTTCACAACTGTTTTGCAGAGAGATGTTTCATTTGACCACATGAAAGTGTCCTCTCACGGCTTTTTGTGCTGCACTTCAGAGCCCGTCCTCCAACTCATACCATGGAACGGCGTATTACGACATATGTGGTCATCTTAAAGACCGCAGAACGGTCCTGATGGAAAAATCTGTTATAAAAATTCAATGACTTTGCATAACACCAAAAAAAAACAGTTTTACAATTGAAGTCTCCATATTTCCTATTGGAATTAGTGGGAAAGTGCTGATGGATATACAGAATTTATTATGTGAGCTCAAAGTACCCCCATGACCTGCAAATGTTATTTCTCACAGTTTTTTTCTTTTTCCTTTTTCTTCTTCAGTTTGGGTTAGGGCGGACTAATAAATAATAATGTCTCCCTATTTACTATCTATCTATTTATATGCAGTCAGTTACTTCCTTGATGAGTCCTTTTTTTTTAAATAAAATGTCAGAACAGAATGAGTCCAAGGCGCAGCCTGAATATAAAAATGGAGGTAGTCACCGGGCCCAGAAAAATGATGCTAATGTGGAAGCGCCTGAAGCATCGGGAGCATGGATACAGAATGATTGACAGCTAGTACCGCCCAATCGGTGCATGGTTGCAGGTGTAGGTGGGGGCGCACAGTGGAAGAGCTCTCAGTCAGTAACTGTCAATAACCTCGCTCCATCCATCACACTAACAAGGATCAGCCCAAATGCTGGTGAGAAAGGGCCGGCCATCAATCTCCTGCACAGTTTGACGGACCGTCACCCAACGCGTGGCGCCGCTCTGTCTCCGCAGTGTCGCGGTGCGCCGAGAGCCTCTTTGATGAACTGCAGGTGTCGCCACCCTGTTTGCGTTGTTCAAGGGGAAAGAGCGACGCACGGACAGCGGCAGGGTGACGGCTCCCATTCCCACCGGCGAAGCTAGCAGTCAAAAAGAATAAATGCACAAGCTAATCAGTAAAAATTATATATATATTAAAATATATAAGAAAAGAAAGAACCTCTTCACTCTAGTTCGATTTTCCCATCTTTGAGGATGTTCCATGGAGAGTACAAGCACACGTATCGATACTTCTCTATGGATAATATGTACAGTATAATGATGATCTGTAGCACAGGTGGACACTGACCTTGGAGGTTTTGTAATAATAAAGTCTCAACGTGTTGAGATTTTAATGCTCACCTCGACCTCTTTTCAACTAAACGAGTCTGTTTAGACTTTCTTAAAAGCCAAATGGAATTTTTTACAAGGTGACGTTGTTTTTAAATAAGTTTTTTTTCTGCTCCTTCCAAGCAGCTAATCCATCACAGGTAAATGTGTGGTTCAATTTATTAGATCTTTTTTTTATCCCTGAGACACTCGGCCAATCTTAGGTGTGAACACGTGTGAGAACTATAAGGTGTAAGGTGTACTCATCAAACTGGCCTTTCTCATTAAATTCCACATCTCATGGAGCACTACCTGGTAACACATCTAATCTCCCCCCGACACGCTGCACATGCCACCTAATTCTCTTTTTATCCACACTTCCTGGAGCAAATCATCATTCCACACAAATGAACAAATGGAAATCAATCAAGTCTGACTCAGAAAATCAAACAAGCAAATAGAACTACAGTCTCTCATTAATTATGATGGCCACAGATTGACGGGGGGAAAAAATCAATAGTTTTCGATAACCCCATTGCTCTGCTCTCTTAATGCATTCTGTGTTTCCATATTTGATCAAACTGTCAAAAGAATGGGGAGAAAAAGTGTAGGGAAGTCGATGTAAGTCAGACTTCATCATTTGCACATTTGCAATCTTGTTCCTGTTTCGGTGTGCGGGAAAGTTGACACAATCAGAACATATATGTTTAAGTCCATGAGTCCAATGTCCAATGAGGAAAGGAGCAGTTAAAAGCGAATGTGGAATGCTGTTAATGGTGCCAAGTTGTCAGAATGAAAATAAATACAAGTTAAAGACACAGGCTCAAGAGAGAATACCAACATCAGTGCATATGGAAACATTCGAGGCAACTTGCGCTTTCTATTTCAACCTTCCTCCATTTTAAGATAAAAGTCAATCTTTACACTTTACAAAAGGAGAAACATCTGATCTGATTTAGTGGTGACAATGGAACCTTCTGACACCATACACAAACCCATGGCTCGTGCTCACCTGGGATGTTGTGGATGGTGATGGCGAGGATGAGAAGAACAACGCGGCGCCAGCTGTTTCCCGACTTCCCCGCGCCATCCTGTTGTTTACTTCCTCCCTCCGGTCCATCTGAGCTGCCAGGATGCTGTCCTCTCCTTCTCTGGTGAACATCTCCGTTCTCCATTTTATCTGTGCGACGGAGGAGAATAATGTTGAAGGCAAAATAACGAGGAGAAAAAATTGCGCAACACTCGCACACAGACAAAATGCACATCGATTTTCTGGCGGCAGAGGGTTCATTCGAATTTGCTTGTCTCTAGATGCAATTATAAAGGAATGGAGAGGGGGGGGCGTGGAGTTTTTCTAACTTTTCTCCAACAGACAACCTGACAATCAACAACTACTGTACTACTGTGAGGTGTGCCAAGGTGTGGAAGTGTGTGTCTCGCCATTAGTATTCAGCTTCTCTCCCCGGCCTTCACTTTTCATTTTCCACCCTTTATCTGGTGCCAGGGCCAGCCAGCGTCTCCTCCGCATTCAGCTCTATTCCTCCACAGGGTTTGGAGTTTAGCTTCACTCCTGCGTTACCGTTTGCACTTTTCAGTTATCTGCATTTGAATGCATTTGCTTTGGAAGAAATTAAATACATCTATCACCGTCACTGGAGCGTCATTCTTTAATAAAAACAGCTCCAACACGTCACTGGGAGAAAGAACTCGGTCGAGAAACATTCACACTGCACTAGCAACTACTCCTGGTCATAGACAGCGGGGCTCAGCATGACTACACCCCCAACGATGGAAAATTGTTTTTTGCGACGTGGTTGCACAAGGCACAAAACTGTTTTGTTTCTAGCAATTCCGATTGTCGCCATCGTAGCAGTACAACGGGAGGATTGAGTGCCAAAGTTCTCTCCTTTCAGACTGAGGCTGATCATAGCCACAGATTGCTTTGCATAATATTCTTTTTTTAAAGAAAAGTATTCTGCTACTAGACAAAGTCATCTGTGATCATTACTAGCGAAAAACAAACAGCTGAATGCATTTACAAAAGGTTGTTTTACAGGGAGTCCATGGTTGCCCGAGAGCAAATGTGTCAAGAGCTGCTTCCAACGGAGTCAAGACCTCATCAGTCCGGCTCATCAAGTTTGTTCTGTGAAATGCTTATTGGTGGTGATGTTGGCCTGAACATCATTGGGCGACATAAACAAAACCCTCAACTTTGTCAAGTCAAGCATCATCACGGAGACGATTCTGCTCCCGAACACTTGAGTTTCTGTCTTTTTCTAAAAGACAAAAGGTTAATTAACGTCTACGCCGCTTGTGTTTAAGACACGCACGCAAACGCACACGCGCACACACACTCAATTATTTAAATGCAAATGTAATCAATAAATAATAAGTCGAATATTTCCACTGATAACTTCTTAAATAGTTAAAAGCTGAAAACGTCTATAGTCTTCCCAGTGGCACAATGCAGACTCCCGGCGACCTATCCACACTATTGTCTGCTTCCGTTCTCTCTACGGGGAGGAATCCTACCAGCGCTCCGTTTGTCTCGCGCTCCCATTCATTCTCACACACAGGCAGGTGGTAGGTGGCATTAAATCCGTATTATTGGGCCATCAAAGGTCACAAGAGCTGTACTCGTGGTGCTCTGGTTACACCCTCAGCCAGCCGATAATTTTAAAAGGGCAAAAACCAACCGGAGCCCATTGCTCTCAAAGTCCACTTCCCAAACTATTTCCGCAAGGCCCTGCGTACATGAACTGCATCAGCATGCACCACAAGTACAAGTACCCTGATTTATCACTTTACAGCCACAAACACTACACCTGTACACAATACACACAAAGCTGTATATAGGGAACATTTTCACGATGAAATTAACTATAATATTTTAAGGTGTGGAGGCAATATTATAGTTAACTTTACAATGCAATCCAACACAAAACCAATAATAAAAAAAACTAGAATTTTCTCAACAGACCCTGTGATGTCCTTATATGAGATTAAATCACATCGAATGATCAACATAATCCTGGAATACCATCCATCTAAAACCAGAGCTGTTTGATGCTGATTCAATCATAAATATAACCAAAACTTCAATCAGCACCTCTGTGACACAGTTGCAACAAAAAGCAAATCTATCAGTGTCTTTCTTACAGGTAGTAATTATTGCAGGATAGTTGAATTGGATTGATTTGGACCCCTCGTGTCCCTTTTGTCTC
The DNA here is from genome assembly GCF_022379125.1 of Scophthalmus maximus. NCBI lineage: Eukaryota > Metazoa > Chordata > Actinopteri > Pleuronectiformes > Scophthalmidae > Scophthalmus > Scophthalmus maximus. The sequence goes on from NC_061530.1 coordinate 7,148,968, forward strand.
CACACCGTATCGTTCAGAAATCATCAGTTCGCAATTAGCCATCCCTGCAAAGTCAGACGGCAGCACCGTAATTTCAATTTCTCTTTGATTGAACGCGTCGCTACACAAGCAGGTACACGCATCAGCAGCAACTAAAATTCAACAGTCCAGTCTAGATATTTGCGCTTCTGAAGCACACTTACTTGTCCGCTTGTATACACAACAGAAGATTGGGCTTAAGCAGTTGAGGAAAATATGTAAAAGCATTTATTTTTCTTCTTCTAAAAATGTCTTGTGGTCAGCGTAGCCCCAGACGAAATGTGCTTGTAGACTGTATTATTGTGTCGAGGATTTTGACAAATTGATTGTGTCAACATTGTGGTCCTTGCTTAGTTTTCAACAACACCACGGTCACATTTATACATTTGACATTAGCCAATTCTAATATTAACATACAACGAAGACATGGGGTTAAATTCCTTGACACCAGCTGCAAATTTGGGGTAGTCAAAGGGAACAGTGTTTTGATATCAGACTGTTGATCCCTAAAGCTGGGCAGACACTGTGCCTTCAACCGTCTGGTCCGTCGTGTGAACTCACTCTACGCGTTTTAATGAAGCAAAGATGGCTGCGCCCTGGACAATGTGGACAAAAAGAGATAATGAACAGTGTTACTTTGGGCAAGAAGTGGACAAAAAAAAATTGCAGACCTGATGTTGTCAGACAAAAATATTTCTCACGCAACATTAAAACACGCTCAATACAGTTTAGCAGCAATGACGGACATGGAACCGTGGACCATGAAGGACAGCCAGATAACTGATTATTAACTGATATCGGGCATCGTGACGCCCCCACCCCAAATATCACGGATACAGGTGCTGCCATCTTTCAATTGTGACATTATTTGGAGCCAGAGTCTGCCCAGTAACGACTGCGGAGCTGTGGTATCGAGCTCCCACATACACTGCACACCCGCCTTACTAATCACGAGTCAATCTCAGCCGTCAGTCGCCACGTCTCATCACGTTTTTATAGCATCGAATAACCAATTTAAACTTCAAAGAAAGATTAACACTTGTACATAGATCAGTGAGATAAGCATTCCAATACTACTGCGATAAACATTTTTATTATCCTGTTCTGGTGTTGTAGCAACGTTGGCAGATGTTGCTCATGTTTTAATGAGCATAAAACCTGAAGTGGTGCTGCTGTGGAAATGAAGAAGAGTCTGTTTCGCTTGCGAAACCTCGCAACTTGTCACAAACGGATGCAGATCGGATGGCACGTCGGGACGAAGTTGAATTTGTTCATGTCTGTTTATTAATATAATGCAAAACTACTGTAATATAATGTATCATGTCTGGAAAAAGAGCAAGCGACGTTTGGTGAACACTCATTATTATTCGTGTGCATGTTAGATGTGAATAGCACAACGATGATTCTGCTGTGTGTGGGAATGCATATGTATGTACTTGCTCAAGTGCATCGCATTGTCACGTGGCTGTGGCAGAGGTTTGAACAAAAAAAAAAACATAATCATTTTTCCAAGCTAATCAGTGACAGATGACACAAACCAAACAGCCCAAACAGTGACATGTTTTTGTGTGAAAATCTTTTTGAGGTTTAATTTTGTCTTCAGTAAAATAAGAATAGATGAAGGACATAAACGTGACCAAGAGAGGATGATGTGAAAAGACAGATCGTAGCTGCACTGATGGATCATCGTGGTTAGTGAGACAGTACGGGGGCACATACAGTAAAACTGACAGGACAACCTGTCAGGTTGAGGTGGTGACGAAACGCTCTCCGGATCTGAATATCAATATATTAGTGATCCGCATCCGGAAGGGAAAAAAAAGTCAATATTGTACTATTCACGGCTGCTAAAGCCGGATCTTTCTTTCTCACCCTCACAAATGCTCATTCGTGGGTAGGTGTGTGTGTGTGTGTGTGCATGTACAGCACATCCACAAATTTCTATTACTGAACTCGACCTTTCACAGAATAGATTTATTTCCTCACTTCTCCTCCTCTGCTTCCTCGTCTGGGCCCGCAAACTCCGTGTCGTGGTCACAGATGGCTGGAACCTGAACAGGTCACAAGCCTCCATCCGGCCAAAATACTGTGTATTTGTCGGCTGTGTAAGCTGCACCGGAAAAGTGTATGTTGGTGGCCTCTAGGATCAGCAAGTTATCATTTTATTGAGGAAAACCATGACTAAATATGTTTGTCGGCAGCCTTTTTTTTCAGATGACTGAGACGAGGCGATGACGATTGTCATTAAATATAACAACCTCAAGGTGCAATGTTTGATGGAAAAGATGTGACTAAAATGGAACAATCAAACAATGACAATATCTGAATGTCGTTTTTTGAATGGCAGAACTGCACACTCACTCACTCTTAAACAACATTAGATGGGGATTGAGTCTCACTGAAATGTAATCATTTTTACGTTTGAACAAGCCTCATAAAAGGAGCAGTGAAGATGAATCAGACCATCCTCTGCCATTAAAACTGCACCAGTTCTCTCTTGACAAAGAGTTTGTCTAGGTACTGGTTCCAAGCATCTTGGAGAACTTGCCACAGTTCTTCTGTGGATTTAGTCGGTCACTCTGCGAATAATCCCAGATTGAGATTAGGGCTCTGTCGGGGCCAGACCCTCTGTTGCAGGGCTCATTGTTCACCTCATCATTGAAGATTATTTTTATGGTGAAAAGGTTGAATTTAGGCTCGTTCAGATGGGATTGCATGTCAGATAAGAATGTAAATATGTTAACTTTTGCACAGCACTGTATGTCATTTTTATCTATTACCTACTGTAATGTGTTATTAATTACCTACATGACCAAAAAGCTTTTAGCTGAGTGACCTAACGTAAAACTAAGGTTGAAGACTCACCTTTACAAGGTGGCCGACACTTAAAAAAGTCTCATCTCTATAATAAGATATTACTTAGGCATTTCAAATTAATGTTATCTATTTTTTCATCTTTTTGTTTTTATAAATAAAAAAAAAATCTGATAAATTTGATTGTGTATTTCTACGAGCTTTTATATCATTTTATAGAAATACAGTATATATTCACTTTAAATGAGATTATCTTTCATAACCTTTCATAGTACCTTGCTAATTACTTGATCGAAATTTGATTCATATTTTCTTTGCAGCTAATTTTTGCACTATTGTTACCTTGTTAGCCACACTTTGTTTTAATTTATCTTCTATTTATCTGCACGAATATTAAACTTGTAAATCCATTTATCCTACAGGGGGTTTCATAATTCAATTACTACTCAGTTTTTTTTCCCACCTGGAAAGGACTTAATTAAATCTTAAATTTCCGTTATTACAGAACTACGTTGTCATTGTCTTTGAAGCGTTCTGCATGGATAAGAAAGCCTTTGTTGCTATGCTGTCGGATCACATGTTAATGCTCACATCCAACCGCACATCCTAAATGAATTTTCCACAGTGTGGGTCAGAAGAACACTACTGCTCAGATGTACAGTAAATATGGTAAACATGATTTGCTCTTGAAGGCAGCCGTCTGGCTGGGATTACCTTATGCACTCAGAATGGAGACTGGAGGTGCACACACTGCAGTTCACACACACACACACACACGCACGCACGCACGCACACACACACACACACACACAGTTCTTATTAGAGCATATTTTTCACTCTCCTCCAAATCCGTACAAGAATAGCCTGTTACTTTGACCGACAGGTGGGTGGAAACTCGTCGCTGGAATGATTAGCATGTGGAAACCATTTCCAATTGTCTCACTGACCTTGGAAAACAAGCATGGAGAATGTAAAACTCAACAATTTATATTAAGAAACGTATTGTTTATTTTACAACTGTTATTTTACTGTTTCACTTTGCCCAAAAGGGTGTGATTGTTTAAATGTAAGAGATTCCATGAGACTTATACTGTAAGTCAAATCAATATATTGGTGTTTGCTTACAATAACCTAATTCTTATACATCACTCTGTTTCTATCATCAATACACTTATGAATGGTCTCTACCTCTTTTCTTTCACTTTACGCATGTATGCACAACAGGTACTGTGGTGAACAGTGGTGCACTGTTAAGGTTAAGGCTGTGGAACGGTCATGGCTTTGTTAAACCACGTGGTGGTAAGTTGTTTGTCACATGATCATCAGCGAAACTGTTTGGGAAAGGGCAGGCGCGTCCAAAAGAAGGAGAAAAAAAGAAGAGCCATTCGTCTATCACAGGTGAACATCAACCAACCTGATAATGTCTAAGCGTTGTCACACAAAAAAAATGCACAAATGCACAGCCAACATTCTCCTGATCTCACAAATGCCGTGAGACTCCAGCTACCTTGCAAGGTAAACCTGGAGGTACACTCAACCAAAAGATGTGGGTTATAAAATGCACTTCCTTAACGCTAGTGGACCTTTGTTATCTTGTTTACAATAATAAACTGTTGTGGAAGATTCACGGTTAAGAGACACGACGTCGACTGTTGGTTTCACATGGAATTCACTGTGTTTGGTCGCACTATACACTATGTCACCTGATTTCCTCCTGTGCTCCCGTCATAAATGGCTACTAGATGTCGCCTAACAGTAAAAGCGTACCCAAAAGGTGTAATCATACAATGTATATAAAAACAGACGTGGTCACCGGGTCCGGAATATGAAGATCATTTGGAAGAGCCTGAAGCCTGTATTCTCTGGAATCACCAGCAGGGGGCGACTCACTGGTTGCAAATAGGAGTCTGTTTCTATAGAAATCTCTGAGAAAATGATGCTCTCACTTGGTTAATTAGGTCAGTAACCATTTTCCTGAGGAGTTTATGCCTCAATCGCTAGTTTCAAGTCTTTTTTCAATACAGCGTAATGTTAATTCAGTAAATTATGGTTCAATTTAGAATGAAATAAACGATAGAGCACCGTATACATTGGAGCTTGGATACAGTGTGATGTCCGTCCACTCGGTGAATGGTTGCAGGTGTAGGTGGGCGCGCAGTGGACGAGCTCTCAGTCAAACCCAACCACAAGGTTGCAAAAACAAACTGAACTCTGGCAGTTCACAAAACCAACGGCTTACTTGACGGTGGGTTGCCACTTGGTCAAGGTAAGCTTTGTACACAGACCACCTATACACTTGGTTTTTAGTCTCCCTAAATATTATCTTTACATACCAAAAAATGAATTAATGAAGGGAAATCGTGTTGATTAGATTATCTGGTCGCAAACATGCTGATACTGAACCTATCAGCAAAATCTTAATTGAAAACATTAATTGTTTCACGCCAACATACCCAATCTTGCAGTCCTTTGTTCATTTGTAGTGATTACTACTTTTTCATGGTTACGTTCATGTACTCAAGCACACGGTTAGGGTTCTAAAAAGACCCTGGGCTGGTTCAATACAGCAAAAAGGTCGGTTGCTGGGTGTTAATCTGCCACCCTGCGGAGCAGTGCGTAGGTGCTCTCTCACACTGCCACATGCCTACCTAACGCACCAGACCTCACACACATCCTTTCACACGGCCTCATATCCCACCTGTTGCCATTCATCACCTCGCATCCTCATTAGCGGCAGCCGTTGAGACGTCAAACAACAAACAGCGTTAACAGTTACTGATTTTTTGCTATCAATGCACAGTTACAAGCAGGTCCTGCATCGTTCGCGCCCAGCCACTCACATCAGCTGCAGCTGGGATGCAGTTCCCTTGACAACGAATGGAGCCTTGGCCAAAAGCACAGGGACATTGGATCGGAAAAATAAAATGATTGAGGTGACCTTCCCCAGACAACGGTCAGTTTGAAACAATGTCACTAAGGGCCAATGTGAAACTGAATTATTCCTCGATAACAACTTAACTCCTTTCATGTGGGTTTACATTTCAAATTTGACATTGATGATTAAATTAAGCCCCTTTCACACTGGCCAAAAAAACCTGTTCAAACCCGCTAACACGCGGCATTTCCTGCAGTTTCCAAACGTTTAATCGTCATTCAGCCCTGGGTCAAATGACTGCCATAGACCTGGGTTATTATCAGCTTCACCTCCGATCGGCATTGATGCGAATGTCACACCCGGGTGAACGCGCTAATTTGCGCAATGACGGAGGCAATGAAGGCTTGTGTCCTCCGTTGGTAACTGCGCTGAGTTTTTACACTTTGAAAGAGTGACAAAAGTGCAAGATATAAGGTAACGTTGACCACCGTCTCACTGGCTTCCATGCTGGCTGCTTTCTGTTGTTTCCTACTGATGGCATGTACCGCTCTTCACCGCCACCTATCACTACACTAGACGCACCATGTTTGCTGGCGATCATCAGACCCTGGTCTGCTCGCAGTGTGAAAGTGGCCAATTTGCCGATTTTTGGTAATTTTGTTGCGAAAGTGGTCTTACTGTGATGGGAAGTTGCGCGTCTTTCTCTATCTGGTACTCAAGCAAGTGTGAATCTTGACCTTGACCTCTGCAGCTCTGTGAGGCATATCAGGCAATCTTTCAGCTTATCGTTTTCAGCAATACTGGTTTGGATCAGTCTCAATGTTCTCCCCCCACCCCATTCCACCTGTATCAGGCCACTGTGCCAAACAGCCTTCACACAAACAGCTAGTGATTAGTGGAGCAGCAGGTGGAGACAAGACCAGAGCCAAAATAAGAGCCAATATTAGACTTGCATTCGACGCAAACACATTTGGCTATGTCTACAAGGTGGCAACTGTTTTGCCATATAAAAAACTTCATAAGGTGATGATAGTGTGCACAACTTTTGTTTTAAATTTTTTGAAAGTTGCAAAAAAGTGCAATTAATTCCTTTTATATTCCAATAGTTTTCAACATTTACATAACTGATAAATTTGCTGATAATATAACTTCGAAATATGGAGTAGCAGAAGCACAAATGAAGAAATACCAGTGAAATTGGTGAACTGAAGCAGTCAGTTGTCAGCTGATGTAATAATGATTAATGTTAGCAAATTAGAAATTTCACGCAAATTATTGCAAACAAACAATCAACGGGATCATTACACACTAACACACATGCACACACACACACACAGACAAAAAATGCAGGGAGTCACATTGCTCTGCCTTTTTCTCGCTGCATAGCTGATGGCATGGCAACATGTGAGCTTATTCAACTCGACAGAGCACAATGTCTCTCTGGAAGCCGCGGTCATGACTTCACTCTCAGACCGCAACCTGCGCCACCCACCGTCAGCTACCTGGGAGCTGCCGAGTGTAATCAGATGGTTCTCCTGTTGACCAGTGGGCAGCTCTAGGGCGCACGAGTCCTGTTTAAGGTCATTCCTCGGCGAGTCATCTCACCTACAGGGTCCAAAGCTGTGGACCGTTCACATCGCTTGTTCACAGGTCTGAATACGCAATTTCAAAGCTGGTGCAGTCCCAGTTAGGTCTACAGCAGAGTGAAAATCACTACCTGAACACTTAACACCACGTTGATTAGCATGCAAAGGTGAAAGGAAGGATGCGGGCAAAATATTCATTACTGACCTCCTCACTGGTAGTGAAGCTAATGGTCCTCGGCACGGCCTGGATGGTGCTTATGCCGATTCACTCAATCAAAAAAAGCCCCATAGGTCGACAGGGTCAGATAGATTTGAACGCAGCCAGTGAAAAGAAAATGAGACGGCAAATAGGAGAAACTGAGGGAAATAAAAAAGAGAGAAGTGATGGGAAGAAAGAGAGAGGAGGGATACTGAAGGAGGACGAGGGGAAACAAAAGACGTTGACGTTCGTAGAGGCATACAGTGATCGCAGTCGCAGGATAAGAGAGGATTCCTATAGCTCACCAACACAAGTAAGTAGAACAGAGGTCAGCAAATGTCACAGCCAAACAACCCAATACTTCACTGTATTCCTCTGGATAATCATTCAAGATTGTGCAGACAGAAACTCCGAGAAAGAAAGAAAAGCTAAGCTGAGAGAGGCGGAGACCAGATAGAGCCTCAAACAAAGTCACTCACTGCATTGATTAACCGTCCAACATGGCAGACTCGAAGCCCTCCTGCATCCGTCCACTGCAGGGGAACAGCAGCTGGACAAAGCTTGGTCCGCGCTGTTTCTGAAAGGGCCATTCGTTCACACCGGGGTCACGTATTGTCTCAAACGTTTTTTTCATGCCTTTTGTGTTACTCTTTTCCCCCATCTTTGAATCCAAAGTAAACACGAATGGAATAATGGGGATGTGTGTGAATTTCTGCTCCTCCGGACAACTATCTTAAATCCTTAATCTGTCATTCGGACATGTTAATGCAAGACTGAATATGGGCCTGAAAGAATCCCAGTAGAGTTTGAAAAACCGTGACTAACGGCACCTGTATCACTAAATACAGTATATGAAGAAATTACACCATGAGTAAAAAGTGAAAATGACTAGTTTCCCACCAAAATGTGGGTACTTCTCTGGTAAATCTCCATCCCGCCACCAAGTTAGGTGTAAATGTACTCAGTATTCTGCTTCTCCACATTGGGATAATTATACAATATACTCTACATGTTCACATGAAAATCACAGACGGAGATAATCACATATTATTTCATATTAATGGCTGCATTCTATTAAGGAGCCAGCTCCTGTGTCTCTGGTATTGTGTATACTGGCACACCTTAATGGAACGTGTTTTGATTTTCATGGTTGGTGGGATTCAGTTGGTGAGGTTAAGAGTTTTGTTGGTTGTTAATTTGATTGTGGGTTTTGATTGGGTTGTTTATTGATGGATTGTGGTTGTTTCCTTTTGTTTCCTTAGTTAGAGTTGTGCTTGTCTTTTAAGATTGATGCGATAAATAAAATAGTTTTATTTGATTGGTGGATTAAAGATTACGGATTCTTTCATTCTTAAAATAGATAATTTACTACAAGTAAAAAATGAAGATATGAACATATAAAAAAATTTGATTGTAGCATTAGAACTATAATAGCGAGACCAAAAACGACACACTAGACCTTCAGTTCCGTATGGAACAATGTCAAATTTTCTTAAATCATCAGAGCAACATGCCCAATCCAAAAAGAAAGATAAACATATGGTGACACCAGGGGGTGGGGTGTCCCACTGTGATGATCGATGATGGGTACAGACATTCACACCTCCAAACAGGGTATATAAAAACATCATAATTTGCCCTTAATACTGACATGAAAACTGTACTCAATTATTTTAACATTGGAAATCCAAACTTTGAAACATTTTCTTATGGGAGCCATATAGACCTTTGACTTGGCTAATAATATTTGTAGGGCTGAACCTGTGAATTATGTGTCACTGGTTGGAATCCCCTCAACAGAGACCTGAGGCCCCTTCTTGGTTCTTTCATTCCACAATGTATTTTTTGCAAAGATGTTATCTGTCTTTGGTCTTATTCAAAATCAAAACAACCAAAAAACAAGTATCTACTACTCAACTGGAACTTTAGGATTTTAACAAACATAAAACATTTGTATTTTGTTAGCATTCAAAAGTTCCCCATCATTTTGGATATGGGGGGGCGCTTCTGTCTCACATTGTTTCTATGTTTTTGCAGCTGCCGTTGGTCATTAGCAGAGCCCAATAGGTAGTGCCCCATGTGACTGGCCAAAATCTGGTTTGGTAATTATGAAACAGCAGCGAACCCATAAACATTAATAACAGTGATAAAGTGCCCGTATGTATTGTTTTTAGTGAATGATGTATGATGTGTATCGGTATTTTTTTAGCCAAACATCATTGTGGGTTACTTGTAGCATGATCAGAAGACCAAGTGCTATGAAGTGAATAGTAACTAAAAGTGAATAGTCAAGAAGGACCCCGAATGTGATGAAAACCATCCTTCACGCTCCATCTCCTTTTGTATTCATTATCTAGTGGCGTCTTTCTGCAACATTTATGTCAGTGTCAGAGTCATAGGAAAGTTGAGCATCGGCAAAACATCAAGAAGGTCTTGCGTGATAGCGTGCCACCAAAATAAAAAAGCCGCAAATTGCCTTGAAAAGGACTTGACGATTCCTCTCTGCCGGGAGCTCAAATCAGCATGACAACATGTACAAACAAGACAGAGTGAACCAGCGTGAACAGAAGAAGATGAACTTTTGCACTGTCCTCATGTCTCTCTGGCAGCAGAAGGACAAAAAAAAAAGATGGCAAACAACACAAAGGAATTGTGAAGATATGACGTTACACCTGTTCATTTTTTCCATCTTGTAATGCACACAGCAACCAGGGGTTCTCACACGGGAGGAGAACAAGATGCCACCCATCCTGGCCAGTGTTCCCATTAATTTCATCAATGGTGACGGCCCTGCACAGTTTCACAAGGTACCAAAAATCTATTTTTTTACACGTCTCACAATAAGATAAATGATCTCTAATAAAGTGGTTTGTGCTCAGCCCCTCTGTTGCTTCCCCTTCGCTCTCTCTCTTACATAGACACATTGACAACAGACCGGTCTGTCATAGTTTGACTGGCCATCTGGAGAACCGGGAGAAATCCTGTCGCATCAGTGGACCGGTGGACTGTCAAAAAATCAATGAGGGTATTTGCATTTAACATCTCCATCTATGGTCCCTGTTTTTTGTTGAAGACACCAACTACTGTATATAACACAGCAATGCTGATAATTTAATACATAAAAAGATTTAGTTTGATTACAAACTGGACTATCTGTGCGTGAGAGACAGACAGTCGCAGCAATAGAGAGGCAGTGATAACAGGGAGAAAGAGAGTGCAGTGGTCAGTGGGCGAGAAACAGGGAGTAAACAACTGAACTGCATCCATTGCCCATTGTTGCCAGGCAACTTACCCTGATGTGGATACCATGTACAAAAAAAAACAACTTTGCCACATTAATGAGGCCACACACACACCTCCAGAGAGAAATGTGTATTCTCTTTAAAAAAGCAATCATTTTAGCAAGGAGAGGCAGACAAGACAATGTATTATAACATCTTGTATTCGTCAAGACAACTGATCCAATGACGCTGTGACACACATGTCTCCTTGGAAACCTCTGCCATCAATATCACTCTATTTAATTCGTCACCCTTATCACAGTAACGGAACTAATCACTTTTGTTCTACTCACACAAAATATTGGTTCTTTGTTGCATGTGATTATACATATATGAACGCATGTTTATGGACAATCTATTCAATTTCTGTGAATAAGTTCTTCTAAATACTAGACCCTGTAGCTTTAACTTGTAATCCATTACTAATCTAATGTAATCCAATGTGTATTGTTATCCTACTAACTACCACTTTTATTTTAATCTATGAAGCTTTGAACCCAAAAGATGATTAAAGAATTTCTGAGCTCTTGTTAAATTTGGTGACAACCGAAACAAATGTGGTTGTCAATTTGACTGCACTGTTAGAAAACCACGATTGTGTCAGACGGTAAGCGGCACAATGTATTGTCATGAAATGTCACTTAATGACACTTTCAATTACTGCGACGTTCAAAGTGGAGTGTCTGTTCTATAGAGGATTTTCTATTTGTGTCACCAGCTCGTCTGGCCCTAGCGTTGCATCGTCAGCTACTTGAAACTGTGAGATGTGACTTCTTAGTGGACTGCCACTGACTGATTAGACCGCAACTGAGAATTGTCCATTAACTCGTCAGCAAACGATTTGGCGCTATCTAAAATCAGTCATCAATCCAGTACCAACAAGAAGGTACTATAAGTCAATAGAAAAGATATGTTTCATTGCTCCGAGAACTCTAAATGAACTTACACTAAGAATATCGCAGTAGTAGCAGCACTTCTTAATCAGAAAAATCCTTTTCTCTCCTTCAGTCTCTTTTATTGCAGCTCTGTTTGCTTTTATCCCCCTCACTTTCCTATGTCTGAACACATTTGTGGTGCTGCCTTCTGGCAAATATCATAGTGAGAGAAATTACCAAACTTCTGGGTAAGGGTTCTGCTTCTATGTTGGCAGGTGATGGTCCTTCTCTTCTTTGATTTTATATTGGGATAATAGTGTGGCACAATTTAGCAGAAATTGGAAGAGCGATTTGTATTCTGGCACAAGGGAGACACCAACATTTACATGTTTCTAATGTTTGCATCATTAATCCTGCTACAGCAAAAACAGATTGCAAAGCATCATGTGGGTTTGTTCCCTGTGGATTTGTTTTCTTTGGTCAAATTTAGTTTTGTTATAAGAATTTTTCTCCTGTGCTCATCTGCCGACATTATATTCCCACCTGCCTGGCTGTCCATCTGTCTTGGTATGTGAATTACATACAGACACAGACATATGTTTTTCATATGTAGTGAGCACGGCAACACACAGACAAGAAGAGAAAAGAGTATTTCTGTCGAGCATGTTGTTGGTTGTCTGTCTGTTAATGTTGGCTGGTGCGAATGTTACCGTTTGAAGACCAACACACAAGCTTCCCCTCTCCTTTTCCCTGCCTGCATCTTGGGTTCGTGATTTCTTGCATTTTCCAAAATGTCTTTCACGAACCACCAAATTGCATCAGGCAGGGAGATGTTGGCTGTCAGTACTGAAAACACAACACTGTGACTGATGGAAGGTTTGAAAACATTCCCTTGATTTTTGATTTAAAAAAATAGAAAAACACTGAAGCAACTTCTGCATTTGTCCAGTTAGGTGCATACACAGATGCAAGGTACATCACAAACTGTTAGAGGGTGGATTTTTCCTTAACCTATAAATGGTAAATGAGACTGGGATTTAGGGGATTTGTGAGAGACTCGTTACAGTTCTCATCAGCACTCGTTATGGACACGATATCTACGAACCATTCATTTGAATCACTAAAAAGATTAATTTTATTTGTCTGTGAATGACGTCTACAGGAATCAAATATTTTCATCCTTTGCGGATCTTTCGACCGAGTTTGGCCTACCTTCACTTCGATCTCCTGGTGCGTCTTATACATCATAGATTACTCACTTGTCTGAGCCAGAAGTGTGGGGAAAGAGACAACAAGATTTACTTAGGATAAATTTGCACGTACAAAGGCCTTGGTATACTCATCCTCTATCTGCATCCGACATGGGTAATCCAATTCATCCATCTATTCAATAACCCCAGCTGCTCGTCCTTTAGGGTCACAGGGGGTTTACAGTCCAGTACAAAAGTGCTAAATTAGCTGTTGTGCTCTAGCCACAAGGATGATTTGACAAATCCTTAATGAGTTATGGCCAATTTCCTTCCCTTCAGGATTTGAACTCTAAACATAGACACACACATAATAAGCAGACAGATATCTATAATGTGATATAGTGCACAAGTTAATTGTTAATACAATTACTTTTTTATGTCGAATTTTTATTTTAAAATCCTATTATCTATTCAAAATCCTCACTCATTAAAATATAAAAGCATATTTCTGTTTTCTTTGATGACCTTCCATCAGTGTAGCTAGCCATAAACACATTACTAATAGATTTTCTCAGGGGGACTAAATACAATCTGAAATTGAAGGCTCACCGTCCTTCAAATAGTTGGCAAATGTCGAGGGAGTTCAATTCAGTGTTCAATTTAGTGTAACGGTAGCCAGCCAGTCAAATGCTGTGCAGTGTGTAAACCCCAATACCTGACACCTTAAGAAACGTACTGGGACGATAGCACCTGTGAGTTTTTTGTTTGGTTCACTCAAGACCAGCGCACCGCACCCCCTAGTCACTGGAGCAAAAAAAAAAAAAACTTTATGGTGGAAAGTTTAAGTATAGATTTGGTCTTTGGCGCAAACACACCACACTCAGTGCATCAAATGAAACACACACACACACAGTTCACACTGCAAAATTACTGGTGTTTAGAAACAGGGCTGAGAGGCTGTGAGCAGCTGCCAAAGCCAGTTCTGCACCCACGGAGTAAAGGAAAACGGCACAAGTTAAAACAAAATCGTGCTACGAATGTTCCAAATTGACAACATAACTAGTGCAGAAGGATGTGTCAAGGTCATGGATGAAAGACAATATGGGGACTGGCTTCTGTGTAAAAGTCCATCCACTCCAACCTCCTCCGAACACAGACCTCGTCGCTCTATGCACCACGTCCTACCTTCCTACTGCCTAACTTTTGCCTTGCCCCCATCATAATTACTACAGCTGCTAGAGGTCCCTTTATAATGAAACATAAATATGGGTCATAATAAGCTGCTTGCACAGATGACCCAGGGGTTCAGTTTCATAGGAGGCCAGTCTCTTGATTGTGGATCGGGCCAATATCTGATCCACATGAAAATGTGAGTATCAATGTGGATATTAATCCAAGGGATTGATGGATACCTTAGGATATTGGCATTTAGCTTCAAACATTCCTATGACAGGCATGTCAAGAGACCCAAAAATCAGTTTGTAACAGAGAAAATCAACTCTCAAAGGGATACAAGAGAAGAGTGACAGTTGGACTGTTTGTGCATTGACTATAAGAAGTATCTACCCATACTGCCATATCGATTAAAGGAATAATGAAACCCAAAATTCATAACTCCACTCCCCGAGGTCAGTTAAAACAAAGCCATAGAGTGTATGCAAGCAACTTGGTGAGTGCAATTTCTGCAGTTTTTCTACTGCATGACCTGACATACAGGATACCATTCCTTTATGTAATTTCACGGTAGAGATCAAACAAGTGCATTTTTCAGTCCACCTTGTTAAAAATTTTCTGACGCACAGATATATGATGTGATGGGTAAAATGCATGATGACATTCCTTTGATCACAAGCGTCACCTCCTCCTCATTATAAAAGTACGGTCATGATGTTGGCTGCAGCTTTTGCCCAAAGGCCTAAAAGAATAATAACATTTTTTTAAAAAAAACATGCCCAGAGGCACACTGGGAAATAGATTTCAATATGACATATTTTGCCAAATTTAAATCTAATCCCATTTGTCATTTTAGTATATTGCTAAATTTCAAGACCTAAATAAACAGAACGCCACAAGGCACACTTTGATTCCTCCTAATGCTGACTGAATTATTCAGAAGCCATGCATTAACTATGAAAAGGAACTGGAATAGTTTTGCGCATGTATGTGTGTACGTGTGAGTGCATGCATTCCTGAGTGGGTACATGCTTACAAGGGGCTTCATGCCACTTGAAATACCTGGAGAACAGCAGGAAGCAAAGCACTGATCTATTAAACATGACTCATGACTTGTAGAGTCAGAAGAAGAGGGCTGTTTTCATGAAAGTTAGTGAGAAATGCCACACACGCTCACTAGCTGGCAATAAGGTTGTAATCTGGTGTCTGAGCGCTCAAGTGTACGTGTTGCGTTGACGTGTGACATGGGCGTGCTTGAAACAAAGACAACAGACGAACACCAACAGGTTTCTACCTGCTATCTGTGGTAGCATACCTTATTAACATGGCAAGACATTACGTGAGAAGATGAAATTTATTGTAATGGTCCTATTGTCTATTGTGAGACATACCATGTGCCATGCAATGCTCAAATGGAATTTGATGGGAAATAAACTCGACAACCACACCGAGACAGACTTTGAACACCAGGGAGGACCTGCACTCACCCACCCCGCTTTTCTTAGGATATATGGATAAAGGCGATTCATGCAATTTCTCCAAATTCTTCCGCAAGCAGCAGGACCACTTTGCAGTTCGGCAACACATTACGTCAACGCATTCAAATGTAAAGAGAGGATTCTCTGTTGAAGACGCGAAAGAATACATGCGAGTGCGACATCCTGCCGTTGAGTCCTATTGCGACAAAATTCACAATAGGACTTGTGAAGATATAAAAATTATCTTTCTATACTTCTAATATTTGTCTCGTTATCTTGCTGTAGGATGAACCCCTCGCCAACCAGTCTTTCTTCCTATTACTTGCCTTTTCTCCACATTCTGATTAGTATAACAAAGTACTACTTCCTGAGTACAGTATTTCCCAAACAGTAGTAACACAGTTTGCTCCGACGGGGCTTGAATGTCATCAACAGCAGTTTTGTCGTGTATTTGTATGAAATTAATATGATTTTGGGGTTTTGTTTACCTTACCTCTTTTTAAAAAAAATAATTTTAAGAGCACTTCCCACTTACAATTTAACAATTTAACAGTATTCACTGGACTTGAGCTGCTTAAATTTCAATATAATCTTTAAAAAATAGTGGGTGTTCTTAAACGTTTGACTGTCAGTGTATCTTTTTTTTTATTTCCATGTTTTACATTTATATGGCCATAGGTTTAATGCCTATCATATGTAATATGTAGGGAGTAGCAATCAACATCTTTGCCCATAATGGTTACAAATTTAAATTGAATTATAATTGGGTGGGTGGGGGGGTGGACATTGAATAGTATTACTTTAATCTTCGTGTACCATCGATTGCACTGAACCAATGTGGACAGCTGGAAGACGAGAGTCTCTTAGTGCTCCTTTTTAAGAACAGAAAATCAATTTATTCTTTTCAACGGATGACTGTCTTGCCAGTGAAAGGCAATTTAATTGAGGTTTCAAACAGCTGACATCCTGTTTCAAAGATTAGAATGAGGTAAAATGGCAATACATACCATCCACATTCATATACCACATCAAAAGGGCCAAAGGGATGTTTGGTTTGTGTTCTATCTCCTGTGATGGCTGCGAAGAGAGTGACTGCTGGGTCACAGAGAGGCCGTTGGAAACAAGAAGCCAGATGAAACCCCCCCCCACCCAAACAGTTTTCGATTAAGATGAAGCTGAATACAAGAGGAAACAGATCCCAAATCAATCAGACACCTACAGATTGAAAAGAGAGGTCAACCGACAGAAAAAATGTTTAAAGATAACTGAAGGATATTGAAAAGAAAAGAGTAGGAAGTCAGTGTGGGTTTAGGAAAAGAATACTGTTATAGGGTTTGATTGCAGAGTCAAAATGAGTTTCTATAAGAGCCTTGGAGAACATCCACTGAGCAGTGACTGAAACTGGCCCCATATATATGAGTGCGAGTGTGTGTGAATACTCAATTTCTTCACATCTTCATGTTTTGGCAGCCACAGATTAAGTTCAATACCACTTGCACCATCCCGTCTCCCGTGTTGAACGACCTCATGCTCATGCATATTAGAAGAGCAATTCAGAACAATTAAAGCGCAGTCGGCATTACGCAATTTTATCCTCTCGCGTTTCTTTCCCCTCTCCAGACGTGATGAAGTGGTGAGAATCCAGCTTTCAGCCTTAAAAATTAGCAATCAGCCTCTCCTCTCACTGAGGGCACTGTTGTCCTATGCAGGAATACGGGCACTCTGACGTGGATGACGATGAGCAAGGACAGAAATTCATTTACTGTTTCTCTAAGAAACAGGTATTGGTAATTGTGAGCATATGTGTGGATGTCTGCTGGCTGGAGGTTAGGTTTGTAGTCGCGAGGCAACATCTCTGTAAGCTTCCCTTGAGCAAAGTAACTGACCCCTCTCCCTCCCCGAGCATTGACATCGCAATCATAGCTTAGCAACCGTAACTAGGTACTGCAGCTTTGCTGCCTTTGCATGTTCAAGCGACGCTCATGGGGCTGTAGAGAAATAAGATATACACTGAATAAAGCGTCTGGACGCAGGTTAATTTTCCCCTTTACAAATCCAAAACAAGAGCCCTCAGAGTGCTCACCTCTGCCAAGGCTGAGCGACCCCCCGCCTATATGCCGTTTCGAACCAAAACTTGCATTCCCATTCCCATCTGACCAATATATTTTTAAAATGAAGAGCATTTGTTTAATATATGACTCAAAATGCCACTTTTCGTCATACCTCGCAATGGTGAAAAAGTATCCAGATATTGTGCACTCCATTAAAGCTGCTTTAGCCTACCCACTCTTCCTGCTTCTAATGCAATCCCCCCTCCACCCAGGGACCTCATTTTCACTGTGCTGGGGGTCTTTAACTGCTGCTTTCCCTGCCCCTCATCCCAACAAGGCTTATGGAAGGGTAGGGAAGTGTGCTTTCCCTACCTCAGGCTTTCCACGTATGATTGTGGAAGGGCAGTGGGGTTTCAAAACAGAACCATACCACCAAATGCGACTTATTGCTATTTTTGAAATGATAGTGGTCATGACTGCATTTTTTTGGGAAGGAATGGATTCAACAGTGTGTTTATCTGCCCTTTCATAAGCTGCAAACAACAACATTTCTGTCAAACTAGCTTACTGCCTATGTTAATAACTCAAAGGTACTTCCAAGGCCAACAGTATTTCATACTGCATCAGGGGATTCATGATAGAACGTCCACTGCTGGGCCGAGATGTTACTGTAGTCTAATAATAGCTTCAGATTGCTACAGCTGAAGAAATCTGCTGGCATGAAAAATCGACATACACTGAAAACAAATGCAAAGCCCGATTTTGTCTAACCCATTTTTGTGGAAATATTATATTTAGTTTGTCCTATTTTTGAGGATAAGAGATAGCTACATACAAATTTGATAATAATGTAAGCAAAGGACTGGTGATGGCAGCAATAAAGTAACAACTGATTTGTTTGGTTGCTTAAAGTGTCCTTGTCAAACCTCCTACACTTACCCAGAACCAGACTTAAGACCATGGGAGATAGGGCCTTCTGTGCTGCTACCCCACGCCTGTGGAATGCTCCTCCCTGACACCCTGAGGGCACCACAATCCACTGACTGTTTTAAAAAAGGTCTTAAGACATTTCTTTTTAGCAACACTTTTGGTTCCCCCTCTTAGATGTTTTTTTATTTATTTTTATTTTTAACAAAACTGCTTTTAACCTGTAGCCCTTTGAGATCTTTTGATGAAAAGGGCACTATAAATAAAATGTTTATTTATTTATTTTGTCAATTCGCTTTTACTGTGCTTTTTTACTGTATTGCCCTGCACTGGGCAGTGTTGGCTGACCCTCTTCGGATGTTTTCAGGCAAACTGTGGAGATGCAATGAATTTCTAAGTGGTGTTTAGAAGCTCGTCCGGAAAATAAATATTCATCCCTGGATTTTGCAGGAAATGTACCATGAATGTTAACAATGGCAAACATGTTTGGCTTGAATAACAGCATTCTCAAAAAGTGCATGATTTGATAAGGATCGTAAAATAGGATGTTGGTTATAACTTATCAGAACGATGTCACGCTGTATGCTCATGAATACGGTTGTTATTTTTCTTTTTTCACAGTTTTATTGTCATCGCGTCGTCTTTGTAGTTGAGCACCTCCAGCTGCTTACTCTGATACGATCCTTAAATATCCTCCAATATAACTCCACACTTTTCACAGCATTTTCTTCAAATCTAACTTTCAGCGACTCTACCTTGACACCAGTGATCAGCCCAACTCCCCTGACATTTAAAACTGTGAAACGACGTCACTTATAACCATTAAATCTATCCAAATCTATGCGTACGGTACACAAGAGGTCACTGTGACAGCGATGGAAATGAAAGGGGACGATTGAGTCATTTAATGACTCAGAGGTACATACATAGTCACAAATGCCATTAACAGCCAAAAACACAATAAAAGAAAATCGCGCAGGAGTGTTTATTAGTCAGTAATGGGACAAACCCTGAGAGATGCCAGCTGGCAGAGTGCTAGGTTTGTGCTGCGCCAACAATATCCCAGAAGGGTCAATTATGTTGCTTTTTGTTTTGGAATTCTACCACTCTTGAATTTATTTATTTTTACCAGTAAATTGTGAACAAAAAAACAAACTACCGACTAAAATTAGGAGTGGGGTTGGCATGAGTTCCACACGAGGCCAGCTCCAGTGGTACACGCCCTCCATCCTTGAAAGATGATGACACTTGGTCAGACATGGTTTCCTGTGCACTGACACTCAAACCGACAGTCGAGTTCCACTGCAACTCAGACCTGTTACCTCTGTACCTAACCTCTTTAGAAATAGTTATTTCAAACTAACCAAATTAATTGAAGTTCACTTTCTGTTCAGTTGATTGGTCTGTGTTTGATTTTTGTATTGTCTGGGCTAGTAGGAAATCTGCCAGTGGAACTAAATCTCTTTGGGACTTCATTCCACCAAACTGAGACTGGAAAAAAAAAAAAAAAAATAAAAAAAAAATATATATATATATTTATTGATTTGCCCGAGAATATGATCCCCATACGTGTTATTAAATCGATTTCGTGCGGATGTAAGTGTTCCTGAAGAAGATGTGCCACATTACTGTTGCATGAGTGGTCTGAGTGTGGGCTCTGCACTCAAGTCACCTACTGCTCTGGAAAGCTGTACTCCACAGTATTAATTTCAATTTTTTTATCCTCTGAATCCAGAACACGGATATGATTTAAAAAACACAACACACATCGGCAGCCTACCGACGGCAGGCGCTCTCTCGTTTCTACGTGGTCGTCACTATTCATGAAATCAGATGGAGTTACAGTTGGAATTCAGCAGGCTCATAAATTGTGATTTCTTCATGAGCTCTTTGCCACACCAGAGAAGGAAAAATAATGAATGACATAAAGGCCTGAGAAGGTCATCATGAATTGCTCCGTTATAAAATGAGTCCTTGTAGCGCTTGTGATTTTTCCTCGATGTGGATGCACCCTAAACTTGTCTTGCAACACCATGATCACCAGGCAAAACCTAATCTCCTCTGCAGATTATTTAGTCTACAGTTTTCCGTCGTATGTAACCTGGCTTGAAATCAAGAGAATTACAGAGCTCGCAGTTAGCGAGCAGGTACACAGTATAAAAACTCACTGAACATAACAAATGAACTGAAATGTCATTGTGTCTAATATGGCAGCAGCCAGCGAGGCGAGGAAACAACATTGATTTATCTGCTGCAAACAGCACCGCCGTTTTAGCACTCGCACACACACAGAAACACTTATCCACAAATGAGCACTGATTTCCTTTGTGTATCCTGTCTGTCAAGATTTTTTTTTTTTCCACTTTACTCGCACCTGTTTACTCTTTCATTTTCCACCGTGTCGCACTCTGTTTTACTAGCATAACAAAACGCATTGTTTGAGGAGTGAATTAAAGTTTGTGCCCACAGAGCCACAAAGGATCACTGTTTGTGCTATCACCATTCAAAGTCGGAGGAACACCACTTGATTATTAGAGAGACGGATGAGGCAGGTTGGAGAAAAGGGAACAGAGAAAAAGAGTGAACTGACAGATGAAGAGAAGCCATCAGAGAAGCTCCAGGGGACATTTTATAGCGGTAGCCAATGCAGCCCCTCTTCTCGACATTTTCAGTCTGCATCGGTGAGACATCATTTGCTAGAAGTGGCCATACAATGGCTACCTGGTTTTGAATTGACCTATGACACTTGATGTGGGTATATGAAGGGAGGCCTTGCCTGAGAGGGGTCCAGCTCTACCTATCCTGACGGTCAACTCATCAGAGTCCGGGAGCTGGAACGAGGGCTGCTCCGCTTTCTCTTTGGCCAGCTTGGAGTCGGGGGACAGAGCCAGGGCGGTGTGGGGGTCAGCACCTACTCCCTGTGAGCAAGAGACAAAAAACAAAAAAGATCACAGGTAATGCTTTATTTCATGGCTCCCCTTTTCTTACTAATTTAATGGTCATTTATTCTAATTATTTCCCCCCCAAAAAACAAAGAACTATAAATTATAACACAATTTCTCAAAAATTACCTGAAATGGTAATAACCTAATATAGAAATAATCCATTACAAATTTAAGTGAGTGAGTGGAACATCTTACATTTGAAGAATTATAATTGAAATCAGTTAAGTATAATGTTGATACATATTCTCACTCTATATAAATTGGAGTATGCTTTTCTAGATGAAAGATGGTTAATAAATATGAATAATAAAAACTAATAAATAACGTAACAGCACACTGTCATGAATGATTGCTCCTACAGTTGGTGTCACTCTATGATCCTCTTGACTCATCATGCACTGACTAGACCAAGACATCAACAGAGGTCCACTGATCTTCGTGCATGTCAGCTTTTTTTTTAAGATTAATCGATTGTCACAATAGTTAGCGATTAATTCCCTAGTCGAATACTAATTGATTGATCAATTGATCAATTAAATGTCGCAGCCCTTAAACTCAGAAATAAAGTAAAATCTAATGAAGCGACAGTACTAAATAGATTCAAGGAAATTTTGATATGACATTCTAAATCAAAATTAAATGGTAATGCACTTTATCACTGACGACTTTCTACACACTTGACGAGGACATTTCTGATTAAATTTATTCAACCAAGATATGGAATCTAAAAAGGTGGTTGATTCAAGCTATAATAATCACCCATTCATCTTTTGACCTAAAATCTCACCTGTCACTCATCAACAAGCATCTGCTGTTTTTCTTTTCTTTTTTTTTTTTTGACGAACAGCCTCTCACACCATCACACTCCATACTGAGAGGGATGATGATGATCCCGTCTCTGCTGTATATTCCACTGACGGCATGCACAGAGATAAATACAACAGACGTCAGTGTTCACCGACAGCACGGTAACACGCAAAATCAGGTTAATGAGCGAGTGAATCATAAGTTGTGTTTACAAACACAAAAAATGGTTGAGGATGTTCATGACTCTGAAAACACATAAAAACTATGGAGGACATTTTTCTGGAAGAAGACGACTAACCAGTGGAGACAGTTTGACAGCCCAGTGAGATTACTTTACATAAATGATTTAAGCACTCTACTCTAATTGCTTTGCTTGCTGTAACTTCACTATTTTTTTATGCAAGAGGCTGCTTCAGAAGTTTGTCCAATTTCCTGGTGGAAGAAAAATAAAATCTATCGGGCTGACAATCAGCACTGCAAGACGTCATTGACTTGCACTGATTTCAGAGCAAAGATTTAAAAAAACAAACAACAACCACGGAATGACTTAACAGGAGCTTGATAATAAAACAATCAAATACATTTAATAAAAACATTCAGCCTTCTCCCTGAAATAAGAAAAAAAATCCCCTTCCACTCCTGAACAGCTCCTTTCACGAAGATCCACTGATTAAAACCGTGATACGTCCTGCTAATTCCCAGGAAAACATGAAATACAACATATATAAAATATACACTGCCTTTGGAAAAGCTCCCATGTTCTACCATGAGGCACGTTTCTCGAAAATCTGCAGAGGAAAATGCGTATTTATGTGTTTTCCCACTTTATCATGGAAATATTGGGAGTTGGGTGCATCGGCATAAGAAGATCATAAGAGCATCACAGAAGAGGATGATCTGAGAAGACGTGATTAAAAGAGCAAACCAAATGAATTGAAACAATGACGAAAATGTGTTAGGAGTATGACATGTACTTGTGTTGCAGGGAGCAGGCGATGTGATGTCGGATGGTGGTGGATAAAAACGTGCTCTCAGGATCATAGAAGGTTCTTCCAGCTGACTTCAGTCTCCCGTGTGCCCTCTGGAAACTGCAGCCAAGATGTTGTGAGGGTTCTTTTTTTCTGAAAGAGTGGCTGCTTTCTTTTAACCTCTCTCCCATAAGGCTGACTGTTGAAGCAACCAGCCAATTGTTGTTGTGCGCGCACAGTCTCTCTGAGCTGAGCCTCTAAAGCTTGGCAGAGGAAAAACAGGGAGGAGAAACCTTCTTGAAAGGCACTGCACATGCAACGTGTTTTTACTGTGAGATGTAAAATGAAGCTGAGAAAAAATGATGTCTTTTAATAAAGGTGAGAAACGAAAAGGGAGAAGAGAATATTGCTGTGGAAGTATGTTGTCTGAGCCATGATTCAGTACAATGTGTATTTGTCCATCTGCTCTTTGGTCACTACTCACGCCAGCAGCAATGAGTGCACTGCAGAGGAAGAAAAAAAACCAGGAAGTTCAGGCATAAACTGATGAGTGAGGTGGAGCACGCCATTTGGGGATAGTGTGGTGTCATTGTTCGGTTGTAAACAGGGCATGTAGCCAGACCTGTGTGTGTATGTGTGTGTTTATCTATCATTTAATTTCTCTCTACACCCATTATTTCAGCTAATGATCTAACCGATCTAAATCTTCTGTGTACTTTAGAGGCAACGAATCCGGCTCCGTTTTCAGGATCATACGCATGCATCTGCTACCGTGGGCAAAATCTCCAGCCTGTTTCTCATTTAGCTGGCTACGATGCTGATACGTGTGTGGGCATGTCTGAGTAAGCGCGTGTGCGTGTGCGTGTGCGTGTGCGTCGGCATGATGTGACAGTTCATAATCCATCTCGAGGGGCCTTCGGCGAGGTAGGTCAGGACGCACCACTAAAAACACTCCCAGCAGCAATCCGGCTCTGCTGATCACTGGTTATCGCCTCTTTAACGGCACTTTCAGATAGGGAAACTTTAGATCACGACTTGGCTTCAAAACCCGCCGGTGCATTTGGGAAGCTACCATGCAAATACTCCGTCTGATGGACAGTGACATCAGCGATCAATATTACAGAGAAAAAAGAAAAACCCGGTCCACTGAAAAGGAAGAAAACAAACTACACAGGGCAATACAAATCAGCTCCTCTTATATAATGCAGCTCATTTTGAATTTTGAGATTATGTTGTAATTTAAAAGGCAATAACTGTTCTCCACTGATTTCTGTTTCAAGTTGAGATAAACCAGGTGGGATAGGGATTATAAAGGGCATGGTTGACTGTATCAGTCAACACTATTCCTGCTGTTCTGCCAAATATAATACAAAGACTATCTAATGAAAACATACTTGCAGACACTTGAAACAAGCTTGGAAATGGTGATCCACCATTGACAAGGTGGCCAGCTTTATGCCTTTTTGACCAAATAGTTCCAGAACCATATTTAAACCATATTCACCCCTCATCCAAGAGGCTCTTGGATTAGAGCTTTGAGATTCTGCTTCAATGTTCACATGATTATAGGAAACTGACTATTTACTCCACCAGTTCATCATCACAGTTACTAATTATTTCAAAACTAAGACTCGTCACAAGTTTAAACTATAAACCGATTAATTGATGAACAGAAAATTGATCTGCATCTACTCTAAGGATCAAATATTCGTTTCAGTTCATTTATTAAGTAAAATGAGAACCAACATTCTGAGGTTATGCTTCTTTTCTGTATTTATACCTTTAAAGCCGATCGTTTTTAGGATTGCGTCTTTTGTCCGGACAAAACAAGACACAAGAACACATCACCTTGGGGTTTAAGAGTCTAGGTTGTCATGATCCGCAAGGACTTTGTCGTTGCATCTGTTATTTTAGTGCTTTTGATCCCTTGTGTTTGGTTCCTTTTTAGTTTGAAGTAGTTCATTGTGTTGTTTCACTTCCTGTCCTGTGTCTAGTTTCTGGTGTATTGTTTTTCCTGTGTCTCGTGCCCCTGTGGTTGTCTGCACCTGTTCCTTATGGGTCTCACCTATGTTCTATTTCCCTCAGTCTGGGTTGGATCGTCCGTTTTCCTGGTTGTCTTCCCCGGTATGTTCCTAGTGTTTTCTCCCAGTCTGTTCCTGAACTTCTGTTCCTGTGATTTTCCCCCCATCTCCAGTGTTCCAGTTTTGGCCTTTTGCTACATGTTGTGAACATTCTACGTTTTTTTTTATTTTTTATCATTAAATATTTCTCCTCACCACCTCTGCATTTGGGTTCTGCTTCCTGCATAACGGGACATGGGTATCATCTAATAATCTCTTATTCATTTGCATATGTAAAAAAGTTATTTGTTTCAAAACCAAAATATGCTAATGCCACATATTTGTAGAGTTTTGCTTCTAGTCTTTTGAGTTATGAGAAAATGAGCCAACGATTCAGAAACCTCTGTAGACAACTGTGGATAACACTGCAGCAGGCAGGCAAACATTGGCCCTGCTCTATAATATCGTACTGTGCGCATGTGTTGTCCCTCGCATTCCTCAACAGATCTACTCAGAAAGATCATCATCTGGAGAAACCAACCCAAGTAACAATCCCACCAAGTGATGAGATGCGTTGTTCAGTTATTTTTCTTCACACGCAGACAGGGCTAAAAACAACACCCTGCTCACGACTGTTACTTACATGCATGTTTAGTACAATGACGAAAAATGTCTTCTGTTCATGGCAGAGGCCGTAGAGGCGTCATACAGCAGGAGGGAAGGACATTTGGCTCTTTAGGCATAACATGCGTGAACTGGGATTAATCAAAGCTCCCATCAGAAGAGTATACTGCAACATTGAACACAGCCTGCGCCCTAACACGGGATTATTGACTGTGTCACACAGTTAAATAGACCAGCTTTAGCAGCAACAAGGTTAAACCCAATCAAACCAGTTCATAATTAAGAGAGAAAGGCATCCTGGGATCGAAGACTGACGTAGCATCGCTCTGCAGAGGAGACACTGCTGTCCCCCGGACCTTTCACCTCATGTTGGAAACAGCCACAAACTATGTCTTCAACCGGATCACAGTCCTGGACACAATCCCAGCTGGAGGTGTCGGTAGTGGAGACTCACTGGCTCAAAATCAATGCGTGTTCACTGGCAGCGCTTCAAACTGTTTAGATGCATAAACTACTGTATGCTGATTTTATGTTGCCTCAACTCAGATCAGTTGGCCTGCATGCTGAAGATACGTCACATTTTGGAATGTTGATGAGGATTAAAAACACCCAGGTAGAAGCATTTTTTGAGGTGAAACAAAACACCAAACACTATATATAGTGTTTATACATTTTATAGAATTGCTTATTACCAGCTTGGCTCAATGCAACTTCCTGGAGTTGAGAAGATGCTTTGCCAATGTCTTTAGTGCGGACCTTCTTCAGTGTGTGTATATATATATCAGCCGATGTATCTGTATCTGGAATCTCGTCCCAAATATCGATACCAGCATCGGCCCCCAAAAATCCATATCGGTCGGGCTCTAATATATACCATGATTTTTTCAATGCTGAATGTTGCAGGGACAACAAGAATCGTCATACCTGTGTGATCAAATAGTTCAATCGAATTTGTATGTACTTCTTGACAGGAGATTTCCAAAATATCTACATATATAAGAGATGAACTAACACTTTGTTCATTGAGGTTTGTTGGCTTCAACGAAAGACTGTGACCAGGTTGTACGTCACAGCTACACCCAAGTGTCATGGTGTTGTGCCATGTTGCAAACATACTGTTCAGTAGTTGATCACAATTTCATACTTCTAGTGTTGTTCAGGTTATAACAATTGGAATGCACGGGAAAAAAATCCACATTTCGCAAATCAATCTGCCACCTGCATCGGAGTAATGATGCCCAAAAGCGTCGTATAATTAAACAACACACGGGTAACAGCTTAGCTCAGACTCACCCATCATGTCAGCTTTGACCTGTCAAAGTAGAGACGTAATCTGGCAACCGGAAATGCCAGCACTGGCTTCTCAGTAATGATTCTCTTCTCAAAAAAAGGACACACATCTCTGTCCAGGCTTTGCAGGTGCTAAGTGACGAAACAGGCATAAACTAATTTGCCAAGTTGTATTTTTAGCAAACGTAATCACCTGTTTTTTACAGAAGATCTCCAATAGTTTACAAAGTTTGATCATGTGGCATCTGGATGTTAGTGTCTAAAGAAATCCCCTGCAATTAAAATTCCCACCTGTCAGCTGACAGGGAGGTCACCAGGAATCTAATTAGAGGAGCCCCTGACACTGTAATCACCACAGCAATGCAACTCTTCATTCAAAAAGCTATTCAAATACAACACACAAATATTAAAAGCAGAGAGCCATAATGCATTCCCCTCTTTCGTTTGCCTTTTAAATGTATCATTTGCATCTAAATGTTGAAACCGTGCTTTGTTTTCAAGGCAAATTACCAGCCACTCATCATCCCTGTCACTGATGGACGTTTTAGCCAATGATGCTGGTCCACAGAAGTAGAGCCATTCAATAGCCCTTTCTAACCTGACTGAACATCTGACATTTAGAAATAACCAAGGGGTAAGAACAGAATGACACAGGGGCCTTTTTTTCTATAACAGCCCATTATACTGGGGGCGGGCGGGTGATGAATAAGGATGCAATTACATGACACTAGCGAGAGTGCACATAATGCTGAAATTGTATTAGCTGTAAAAAAATATCTGTGGTCAGTCATGTATTGCCCTGTTTAGCCTCAGTCCTAAGAAGTTCACCGACAAACGGCAAAGATGGTTCAGTAGAGCTTAAAATTGAGAGGTGAGCCCTTTTCTTGACAGTTTAAACCATCACTAAAAGAAAGATAGAGCTGCTGCCAACCAAGCAAGGAGGATGGATGACTATGCCCTGCAGGTCAACGCTCAATTTACTCAGTCTATCTCCTTTGATTGATCCGAGGTTTGAAAGGTGCCAGACACAGCAACATTCAAGTCAGGTTTTGGAGCTGGTAAACATGTATTATGCCCACATGCAATCAGTCTTTCTAAGTCCAAACTTGCTGGAGTTTTCAAGACTCGAAAGATCTGTTCAGCTGATATCAACATTATACAACCTGTAGGTCAAAGTGAAAATTGCTGGTGTATATCTTTAATTACAAGTGCAAAGATTAAAGACATTAGAGAGCGCTGTATAGCTACACAGAGCCAAAACCCAACAACCACATGGGCCTAGTGTGTAACAAAGCAATTCCTCAGGGATCATTCACGGTTTTCAGCGAACCATTAGCTGGCTTTTATTGTGAAGCAGCTCTTGCACAGGAAATGCAATGTATTCGTCATTGATGAGATCGTGGTCGCAATTGCTTCTCTGTCCTTGTTGAACATCTGCTCTCTGTCGCCTGATAGCTATAAGTACTCTCTGTAGTGTAGTAACAATCCTATTTTCCATTAAAGTAACTCCCAAACCTTTTAACTCAAGTTCATTTCAAAACAGACAGTTTCACCAGGGTTGGTTATTCCAGTTTATCTAGATGCGTTGCCTCTCCTCAAACATAATTTCAGCAACAGGGGAACAGTACCCCTAATGTCACCCATGTCATTTTGTTCATGCATGTCAAAATTTGTGTAATGATTACCTAACAACCAAAAGGGTTTCAGAGGGATAAGATCTTCAAAGGACAGTAATGAATGACAGGATATTAAGCCGCCAAAATATCAAATCTGCATTCATCAAAATGATTGGTGCCTCTTAAGAGTAAGAGCTCAAAAACAGTAAACACAGACACGCACACATGCATGTACACGTACAAGTATATATGTTCATTAAACATGTTTACAGTAGTTCCTCAAATATAAACCAGTTGTCAATTAAAATCTGGGTGTCAAATATTGGCCAGCTACATAGTTAATAATAACAAATAGGCCGTCCCCTAAATACATTTTTTTTGGGGGGGGGGGAAACGTCCTATTTCAGTCACCCTGCGTGTATGTCCACTTTGCTTTGATTGTTTTATATCTCGCCCGGCTGCTGTTGCATAGGGTTTGTCTGCAAACATTTCAGAATAAGAGCCTTGCTATGGAATGAAGGGGTTTTCTTCCCACTGACATGCTACAGGCCTTTTAATTTGAAAAGATTACAGGAGATGTTGAGTTTGTATGCATGCAGTAACTGTAACAGGGCAAATGGCAGCAAATCAAAACTGAAGTGTGACCAGTTACCTGAAGTGTGCTTAATAAAGAAATAATAAAGGCTTGTTACCTTTTGCATTTGAGTTAAATAAGGGCCATGGTCAATATTTCAGGGAATACATAATATTAATGAAAGCATAACAGCAGGCTGTCAACTCAAGTGCAACACTTCAACACACCAAAGTGGTTATGATAAAAGGCTGACATGTCATCTATTGATCAACACATGTGAAAGTGTGTGTGTGTGTGTGTGTGTGTGTGTGTGTTTGTGTGTGTGTGTGTATGTGGGATGCCACAGAAAATTAGGTCTCATGGTCTGCCACCTGCCTCTAAATTAATGAGCTATTAGACTGCTGGAGACCGAAGTATCATTTTGACATTAACACACACACACACACACACACACACACACACACACACACACACACACACACACACACACACACACACACACACACACACACACACACACACACACACACACACACACACACACACACACACACACACACACACTGGTGCATGGGTATTAAGGTTTGGATCCTGTTGACAACTGTGGGGATGTTGATAATGATGATGATGATGATGATGTCAAACTGACATCCGCTATATCAACCGGCCTGGAAACACAGCAAAAGGCATGTTTCACAGAGTTAAAGGAACAGTCCACCAAAAACTGTGTTGGTGTGAATGAATAACGACTACTCTCAGATTCACTTCTGACGACCTAATAGTGTGTATATCAGGGGTGGGGGACTGCATTTGGGCCAGTGAGACGATTTACTCTTCAAAAGCAATTCTGAAATACACATTTTTTTTCTCATGACAGCAATTGATTTCTTTTCTGCGATGAAAGAGAAAGACTTCAAATAGCAGACAAACATACCCTCAGGGTGGTTTCTATTGGCTGTCTGCCTGTCAAGTCAGGGTTGGAGTGAATGAAACCCACATGTAGTCGTAACGTGTCAAGAAGAGTACATGAATGAAATGTTGTGATTTCTAAGAGAAATGGAGAAGCCAGTTTATGTTTTGTTAACTTACACTTGGTGATATGCCGTGGAACCCTGCTGTTCAAGACAATTGGACTGATTCGACAGGTCAATGAACAATTTGAGCCAATCCTACTTAGTGTGAGTGCAGGGGCGAAGGCCTGCCTGAAAAGCTGCTCGTCTGTAAGTGATCGATGTCCCGTGAGAGTACAAATAGCGGCAATTGACCGTGACAAGCCATGAACCAGAGTTGAAGTGATAATTCATTCCATAACTGTCATTAAAAAGGACAGGCGGCTGTGTGGTTCTGTAACGATCGTCGCATTTACTTTTGCGATGAAACCTGTATCCTCAAGTTGTTTTGTTGAAAAGCAAAACAGAATGAATTGCTTAACTTTATTTCCCATTCAAACATACCGTCGCCATACGTTATTCTAAACCAGGAAACTGAAATCAAAACTTAGTGAGTGATTGAATCCTCTCATTGAAGCCCGACCACATCTAAAGGTTTAAGAGTTTGTCGGCGTAGGAAATGCAGACACTCATTTAATCACCAGATGAATCAACTTCCGACTACACATATACCGTATGAATCTCTCTTTTTTTCTCTCCCTTTTTGCTTAAAATACAGTATTGGCCCAAAATATAGAATATTTCTTTTCTTATGGAAATTGACTTAAAATAAGCTGGGGTTGTTTTAATGTTGAAGAATAGGTGACACATATTCATGACATCAGATATGTACGTGTATACAGTACTGCTCAAACGGATATGAACTCGGGTACAAAAGAGTGACTCTCCCTGTGAGACCTGATTCCACACTATTGTTGACCAGAGTTGCGAAGTCTGAAGGTTAATTACTTTGTACCTGCCAACAGGATCGGTAGGCGGACATGAGATATGGCCATTAGCAGGCTTTAAGAATGCCGAGTCCATACCTTAATCCTCCTGGGAGAGACGTCACATGGACAACGATGGAAAAAAATTCCCCGTGTGTCAATATTTAGACCGGAAGCTGCTTGACTGCAAATAGCCAAGACAATGTCTTTGGGAAAAAATAAATAAAACCAATAATCCTAACAAAAAAAGCAATTAAAGAAGATGCGATATATAATTTAGTTACAGTACGTTTTTGTGCAATGCATTGCAAGGCGCTTTTCTTCCATTCATTCTATTTCTGTTTGACTTGGAACCATTTGCCGTAAGATGTCACAGAGGAAGCAAGAAAAGACAATAAAGTCACAACACCCTTAACTCTGAGACAAACTTCACAGCACTGCAGACATTACTTGGTTATGTGTGGTGCCAGGTTTCATATACACAGTGATGCTGGTGGAAAAATTAACATTTGAGCAGGTAAAAATTCCGGATCCAAGGACTAACGACTCAACCATGAGCGAAGTGTATGAAAAAGGAGATGACAAAGAAATAAAAAAACACAGTATGAAGGTCAGGACATTCTCTTTAAAACACGCTGCTCTCAAACAGTTACATCGCTTTGATCTGACACTTAAAAAGCTTTTTCCACATATTGCAACAAGACATTTGCAGAGTTATTTGAAGAACAAGCTTGAGAAAACATAAAACTATGAAATCAAAGGATGTCCAGCCTATTAACAAACATGCACACACACATACATAAACACTAAATGAACCAAAAACCAAAAGGGATAAGGTTTACAAGGGTAATTAGAGGAATTACAGTTGGAATTATTTATCGATTTAATGAGAATGTGTGTATAGCAACAAACCGTGGGGGTCCAGTTCCCAACCCACTCGTGTTTCTATCTTTTCATTGAGAACACACCCCTTAAATATGCAGTGCATGTGTCATATGTTCCAAACACGGAGAAACATGGACACATACAGCAAGTGTGTACATATTCTCCACTGATTGTGGGCAGTTTGTTGATGCTGTTGCTATGTTACCAAGTGTGATGGAAAAATCTTGGCTCAGTGTAGCCTCATCCATCACGCATTCACATGCCTTGCAGTATTCTCCCAGTTCCTTCATGACTTATACAATAAATAAAATGTATAATCACACTATCAAACTATTGATCTTGGTTCCGTTTAACAGTATTTGATGCAACAGAAGTCGTTTTCTCGGGTAATCCGGTAATTCTGTCCACCTGAGGCCCAAAACTGCAAGGTGACGTCCAACCTACAACCACTACCCCCAACCACTACGCATTCACAACCCTATGCGGTTATTTTTTGGTTTAATAGGAAAATAAGACATTAGTTAGTTGTTGGTCCATTCTGCGATACCACAAACTGATGGATTACCCTCTGCATTATTTCCTGTGGATACCTCAGGTGTGTGAAGGCAGTCTGAAACCTACATAGGAATGGCAGACCCTGCCACTAACAACGTGAACTACTGGTGGTTACAACAGAAGAGTGAAAAAAGCAACAACATGCCAAATAGTGTCAAAGAATGTGTGCTTATATCAACATTTCAAAGATTGTAACTTTGAATGTGATGAATTGGTGCTATGTTTAAAAAAAACAAAAAACCCTCAGGTCCCAAACGACTGAGATGCTTTGCAGTCTCATAACTTGTCTAAATTACACTTTAGTAGCGCTGAGCCATAAACTCTGAAATAAATTATTCAAAAACACCCAAAAGGTTACTTCACATCAATAAGTGTGCCATACTGAAAACTAAAAGATTTATTGACAAACATATAAACTATGGGGATAAGACTTTTCTCCTTACCAGCAGCACACATATCCTGAATTCACATTAGTAAACTGTTTTCTCCACAAAATATGGACGTTTTCTGTTGCAATTTCTCTCAAAAACAGGGTTGCGACACTATCTCTAATAATGCCACGAGTTGGCCTCGAACAGCTCTTATCATGGCTGCTGATCAAATACTTCCTGGTCAAGATTTAGGAAACTCCCTAAGCCAATTTGAACCCTATATCTGAATGTGACATCTCAATTTCTTCTTCATCAGGTTGTTTCATGTAACACATATTGTCATGGTCAAAATATGGCAGGATTTTAGAGCTAGGATTTGTCTGCACTACAGCTGCAAAAGGAGTATTTTCAAAAACAAACACAGGGTATGTATGGAAAGGACTCAGGATAATAATACGATAAAGATAGAGAGGACCCAGAGGGAGAGCACATGGGGATTTTTGCTTTTATTTGATATTTTATTCCTTCATAATTGTGCAGTCCCATATAAAACATAGACAGTATCTAAAGATCATCAATGCAATAGGATACTTGCTGAGGCAACAGTGGATTGATAAAGGAGGACGTGTTGCCCGAACACTACATCTTCATCAAAGATTCACGTGCCGTTGCTGCGTTATGCATTTGTCCGTGTCAGCTGTAGTTTGTGTGCACCACCGGGATTTCCCAAGTTACTTTCAAACAGCCGAGGCAATTTCAAAATTATGCGACGCTTCCAGTAGTGAGCCGCATTTGATTTTCTCTGCAAGTCTCTCCTGCACCCAATTACCCACCTGCATTGCAACAGTTTCCGATTGAGGAGAGAGAGCAGCAGGCTGGTTTGACATTGTGAGGCACAGAGTGAAATGAGAGCAGCAGCTTGCGTCACTCTGCGTTTCATCTTTTTAACCTTCTAAGTACTGTATGTGGGGCCCTTTAGTGTTTTACTGATAGTCACAGGCAAAAGCACACATGTAGAAACTGAAAGGAAAATCAAAATGAGCCCTGTTTGTTCCATTGCTGTGGGTCACACAACTCCACTCGCCTGCATGATCATAAGCCCCTTTATACCGAGACCCTGTGTTGTCAGGGTGAAGAAGAGCCCTTGTTATGCTGCTGTACCTTCGCTTGCTTACTCTGTGACAAACAAAGGCACCACGTTGTGGAAGTTTCTACAGTTTGAAAGGATATTCCAGAATCAGAGGCGCGTTGTGTAACACAGCACTGTTGACACGTCCTGTCGCAACATGTCAGCTCTCCCTTTTACAAAGTTATCAATGTGTCCCTCTCTGTGACTACCTCTTCTGACGGCAGAACCTCTTTTACCTTCTACCTTTCTGCCTGTGACATGAAGCAACTTGTTTCTTCTCTTCAACCAGCCTATTGGACATTCCTGCTGCATGCTTGCTCTATTTACGTCTTTTGATTCAAGGGTACAGATAGAAAAACATCCTTGATTACACTCAATACTTCACACTCTCCTCTTAAGGAAAGAGACATCTCATCATGGTGAGATGCTGGAGCCCGACATAACTAGCACGACGACAATGGAGAGAAGTATTTACTACAAAGCAAGAGCCTGACAAAAGCACCAAGTAATTAGAATTAAGCACCGATAATTTCCTCATTGCTGCATTCAGGAGGAAGGATTAATAATGCAGATATTAGCAAACATGAACACAAATGCAGTCCGCACAGTACTCGATTTGGGGTCATGGTGGTTAAGACTGAAAAATGTGATAAAAAAAATATTTAGGGGACAGATATCTATGAGTGTTCACAATGGGGTGGGGTTTGATTGAATTTAAGATGACTGTTGGGCCTCAGCGGTGGTATGCGCGCTACTGAGTGACATTCTAGTTCGTATAATTGGCACTTCCACCCAACCACACACTGAGTAAAATGGATGCTTATATAGCCAGAGGAAGAGACAAAGAACTGACAAATCTCAACTCTGAAAGATTATTTTTCTAAGTTGATCCCATTCTATCGGAGCCCTTGCTTCATTTCCTCTCCTGTCTTCATCATAACAAAGAATTTGAACTCAAAATTGTGAGAGCTAATTGAATTCAACTCAAACCTAAAATCTTGTGCCTGAAAAGCCTAAAACTCCTGATAATATATTTAACAGACAGGGTGTCAGTGAATTTCATATAGTATTATTGAGCAATATTGTTTGAAATGTGTGTAATGTATTTGTGTAGTGAAAACATGCAAGAATATGTGCACAGTAATCTCAAAAAGTGTATTTGAAATGTGTAAATGAATGGTGAATTCGTACCGAGAGGGGTAACTATGATGAAAAATGTAATACACACATTTGTATAAATGTGGTAAAGTGTACTGAGATTTGTTCATGTTCACAATTCTGTAAATGTGTAATGGGATTTGTAAATGTGAGTAATATTTGTACACGTGTAAAATAATGTCGACAACAATTGTATTGTAAATCTAATTATTTCGATTTTTTTTATTTCTGTGCCCAGTTTTGTTTATTTTTAGCTGTTAGAAAGAGCACTGCACTGCAGAAAAACGTAATTATGTTCGAAATACTTGTGAGACAGAGACAGGTTTGCTTGAGAGAGGTACCGAGAGTGAGAAACAGCAATCGGCTTGACGAGGTGGTTTGTTTTCTGTGATAATAACAATAATAAGCAGCAGCAAAGAATATTGCTGAATATTTAAGTCGTTTCCCAGGAGCTTTGCTTTCAGCACCATTACAACACGACATAGATGTCCTTTTAATTTTACATTACTGCTTCCTTCAGTGCCCTTTTTGACTGAAATTGAATTTGTCATGATTTTAAATGGCTCATATCGGATGTACTCCAGTGCATTATGATTGAAGCAGTGAATCACAGGCCTGTCTATTGGTGAAAGGACTGTAAAAAAAATGGTTTTGAAGGTCACATGAAATGGTATCATAACTTCCTTAATGCGGTCTATTTCCTGTAGAAACAGGACAGCAAGGGATTATGCTGCAATAACAAACTTCTTAAAAAGTGTATTCAAAATCTGTAAATGAATGGTGAATCCGTACTGAGAGTGGTAATTGCTGAAAAATATAAAACACACATTTGTTGTGTTACTAATATGTTCTTATATATAAATTAAATGTAAAAGGTCATGCAAGGTGTGGTATAGAAACCAGTGATGACTTGCATTAATATAAAAAACAAACCCAAAACATATACAAAGATGATACAAAACATAGAATATCTACAATACAGTTCATATGAGTGTTAAAGAGCCACACCTTGCATGAGGTTTTACATTTCATTTATATATTTTATATTTATGTTGTGTAAAATAAACTTGACTAATCTAAACTAAACAATGAGCTGTCAGACAAAGACATTCTTAAGGAATATATCAGGGCTTTTTGAAAATTGTGTGATGGGACAAATGCTATTTGCAAGTCAAAAACTGGTAATTAGGACAACTAAAATGTATGCTCCATCAATCCAACGTGTAAGCCAATGGGCTAATTAGTTACTAAGGGGAATGCAATTTGATTTAATAGGATGGGCAGAAAAGTGGGATCGCTGTTATAAAAACTGGGATTACTTTATCGGTTGGACTTGTCAGTTAAATCCACTAGCACATGAAGTTATCACTATAGATCAACTGCTCTTTGTGGAATAATAGATACAATAATATGTCCATGTTGTAGTCTTACAAACTATATCTGCTTCAACCAATATTCCAAATTCAGGGATGAAAAACACTTTCTTTTGGTCTCTACAAAAACATACAACAACGTATTTAAGGCTAGAATTATACTGTCCTCGTCCACTAGTACGAGAGTGTACGCTGTGGTTCGTATGTGATGTCAATTTTGTCATGAGAGGGTTTATGCAAGGCACTCCTCCAAGTTGAGTCAGAGAGGACCATAAAGAAGTATAACAGGAACACATACACGCCTGTTGTGTCTGCAGCTGTCCATGAAGGGAGTATAATTAAGAGTTGAGACAGCTCAGCATCAGGTCTTGTTCAGCAGCAATTCAATCACATCCACTCAGCTGTAGTTTGGCTCATTTCCATATGATCATCATTTAAGTAACGGCTGCTCTACGTTGAAAGATTGTGGAACAAAATTATGCAATCTTTAGGTAATAAAGAAAGCTTAGTACAAACTTTGGCAGCAGAGGAGTGTGTGTGTGTGTGTGTGTGTGTGTGTGTGTGTGTGTGTGTGTGTGTGCATTAATTTCTTCACAGTACAACCTGTGCTTGCAAGTGTCTGACAGCTTATCAGGACTAGCATTTGGTTTTGTGAAGCCGACTGACACATGGCATCTATCACCACCTAACTAAGCTTTCATAAAGTCCCCTCTCAGCAACCTGCTGGACATTTTGTCTGATCAAAGATAACACTTTCCAGAAAGGGGGCATGGGGCAAGTATTCCCTGAGCAGAGAGGCCTTGAGGATAGCTTTGATCAGACAATACCTTGCAATCAAAGCAGTGCTAAGAGCATCTACTGAGTGCATCTGTGTGTGCGTGTGTGGGACAGTGGAGAGGTCTAAAAAGCATGCAAAGTGGCTTGTAGGAGTGTTTAACGAACCCAATACTGCCAACTACTTTGCAATGTGAAAACATGGACTGGGAGCAAAAATGTCATAATTAAATAATACCTCTTAAGCTAAGTATCTGCTTGCTATGAGCAAGAAAAACAATCCTGTCCAGATGTCAACCCGCTTAAACCTCCCAGCTGTCTGGAAGTAAACACTTTTGCATAAACAGTGTACCGAATGGACAGTAATGGTGCTGGGTGAAATATTTCCGACAGGAATATGTACAACACCGAGTAACTAATGAAGCACTCAACGGTGGTGAGTGCACGGGCATGAAAGATCTCAACAATTTTACGAGGAAAACAAAACAAAAAAAACACTATGTCCTTTATATAGATACTGTACAGAAGACTGTTTTAGTTACATGTGAAATATCTTCTTATCCGCTTATCCAAGGTTGGGTTATGATGGCAGCAGGCTATGCAGAGTGTTCCAGACATCCCTCTCCCAAGACTTTGCTTTCCAGGACCTCCTGAGGGACCCAAGGCGTACCCAGGTCAGATGGCAAATGTATAGGAATTCCCTCATTCGTGAACAAGACCCAGAGATACTTAGATTTCTACTTGAGGCAGCAACTCACCGGAGAGAGCAACCCACCGTTTTCTGGCAGAGAACCATTGCCTCGGAATTGATGCTGCTGATTCTCAGCCTGACTGCTTCACACTCAACTACAAACCACCACAGTACACACTGGAGGTCACTGTCTGATATGGCCAACAGAATCAACTGCAAAAAGCAGGGGTGCAATTCTAAGGCTTCCAAACCAGACACTCTCCTCGCCTCGGCTGCGCCTTGAAATTTTGTTCATGAAAATCACAAACAGGACTGGTGATAATGGGGCAACCTTGGCTGACTAATATGTTTGACTTTGTGCCGACACAGCTCTTTCTTTGGTTATACAAGGACTGCACAGCCCTGTATGTAAATAATTTTGCATTATTCAAATAGCCATTCAATAGTTTGTATATTTGTTACAAAAAGGTGTTGACCATATCATTTGGCAAGAGGATAGATGCTTTATTTTGTATGGAATTTGCGTGTACATATTTTGGCCATTTACAGGTTCATAATTTTAATTTGGTGGTCTACTAAAGATATGCATGCTGTAATGCACAAAATATGTCTCTTTTCAGCCTCCATCTGCTTTGACAGCACAGTCTGCTCTGATTAATCAATATATGTATTAATAAGTACACTGTATCAGGGAAACTTTCATTGTGTCATCAACACCCACAGCAGAGCTAAAAGAGAGAGAATATTGGACTAATCCACCAGATGCCCAGAGACTGATGATCATAATGCTACAACTGGAAATGTAATTGAGGAACTTTGCTTACAGGTTCCTCCTAAGATGCCCAAAAAATATCTTATTGCTGGTTTATTTGTTTTTCCTGTTTTGTCTTGTCATACAGCAGAGACACACAGATTAACCTATAGAAATAAGGAGCATAGATACTGCCACAGGGCAACTTGTGAAAAGTGTGCTTCTACTGAAACAGCTACACCTACTTCCACAGTAACAACAGTAAACACAAAGAGCCAGAGTGTGGCAAGAACTCACCCCGGTGCATGCAGTATCTAATATAAACAAGTGTTTATCTATGTTGTGAATATAACCAATGTCGCATGGCACCAAAGTCTTGGTCACCACTGGAATATAAAAGCTATTAGCAGCACAATCTTCTTTGAAGCAATGCATATTTTATTGTTTTGTTGGTTTAAATAAAGGCCAAGCTCTCAGCACGGGCAGACTGAAGGACGCTTACAAATGACGTTTCCGTGGCAACATTGTCCATCAGTGATGTGAGTGGGAATACAGAGATTGTAACAAGGGTGATGGAGATGCTATCACCATGTTTCCACACAAACACACACACACACACTGACTCACTCACACTTAAGAAGCCTGATTTTATAGCTCAATCTCAAGTAGCAAGTGGTTTCAGCTCAAAGCCTAGGTCTCTCCCTCACTTTCCCTTTCTGTCTCTCTTTCTACCTCACACACACACACACACACACACACACACACACACACACACACACACACACACACACACACACACACACACACACACACACACACACACACACACACACACACACACACACACACACACACACACACACACACGCACACACACACACACACACACACA
This sequence comes from Scophthalmus maximus, assembly GCF_022379125.1. Taxonomy (NCBI): domain Eukaryota; kingdom Metazoa; phylum Chordata; class Actinopteri; order Pleuronectiformes; family Scophthalmidae; genus Scophthalmus; species Scophthalmus maximus. Next base: position 7,188,774 of record NC_061530.1, read on the forward strand.
CACACATACGCACACGCACACGTGAAACCCGTAGATAGGGATCGGCTTGGGGCAACTGAGTTTGGAAGGTGACATTTCAAACGGGAATGATTATTCATAGGTAAGCCGGACAGCAGCCGGCGCAGTAGGAAAAACACACGCACCTCTGCACACACACAAACACTGGCTAGTGTGCTTTTTGTCATGTGATATTCAGTGTGGGGCATGAGCTCTGTGTCCATGTGGCGCATAAATGAGGTGGGGAACCGCTGTTGGCTACATGAATCATGGTGCTCCACTTTTCCTTCACACACACACACACACACACACACACACACACACACACACACACACACACACACACACACACACACACACACACACACACACACACACACACACACACACACACACACACACACACACACACACACACACACACAGCAGCCATTGGGTATCACCTGCAACACCCATCGTGGGCATATCACCTACATTGTGTTTAATCAGTGAAGGCTGCCTGACTTCAAAACACACTGCGGAGCATTCACAACCACGTTGTCCAATGTTACAGCCACTGACCACAACCATTTTGTGTTTTGAGTTCTTGAAGATCAAAAAATGAGGATGTATTTTGACAGTGCTTTCCAATGTGGAAACACCGTAATGACAATGCAGGTGTGGATGTGGAAAACTGGTGCATGAAGAATAATGTTTCAAACTAATAAATGAACATGGCCTGTGTATGTTGGCTAACTTTAGAGGCACTTACAGGGTCATGCCGCATTGTGTCTGAGGCCCATACAACCCATCAGACGTTTCTACAGAATCTACATGTTGTCGCTGGGAGACAGGACATCATATCGTTGAATTAACTGAGCGCAGCAAAACTTAGCAGTGGTAAAAAACACCTTTTTGAAAACGTACTTTGTTGAAAATTGTTGAGGAAGTTCTGTCTTAGCAATATGCAAGGTCATGTTATCTGTGGCAGGCCGAGACGGTCGAGGGATAGCTGAAGGCTGTCTCGGGTTGTCATAGTTGTAGAATTTAGGTTACACCTTGCAAGACACATAGTGGTAAATATAGAACATACTCAGGCAGAGACAAAGTGTTGCCATGGAGATAGATGTTCTGTTTGTGAGATGACGACATTACTCTGACAAAGCTAAATACATCTACAGAGACCGGAGATAGCCAGATTTCCTTGGGACGCCATACACTGACCACCTTATATATACCTTATATATATATATATGTATATTGAGCTCTTATAATAAAGACATCCACGGTCTCAGTCTTCCTGATTCAACTACATACATTTTTCCATCACAACAATCAAGTGCGTTTAAACACAAATTGGAAAAAGGGTGTATGGCAATGACTTGACAGAGTCATAAGTCCATTAAGTTCATGTTTGACAAAAATCTGTATAATTCAGAAACACATCTGATACCTGAAATGGGTCAGTTATTTGTTTTTTTAACTACCATTAATCTCAGGAGGAAAACACAGAAATTCTGATCTTCCTGTATGTATTTCAGTATGAAAAGCAGACTACTGGAAAAAAAACATTTAAACGATCAAAATCGAAACAGCAGCGCCAGCTGGTAAAACCTCCCAATGAAACTCCACGACATCACTTGAGGATATTTACCAGACTTCCCACAGCTTCCTCTGGAGGCGCAAAAACAACACTATTCACATATGAAGTAGTTCTCCCTGTAAACACACGTAAACACACTCTGATGTGTAAAATTTGTGAAGTTCCCCTTTAAACTCAAACAGGGTGTATAATGGAGTCCATGATGCCAGCAGTTATCAAAATTACAGAATACTCCTGCTGCCTGCCAACTACCTGTTCTCTGCTTGGCCATGAGCAACAACAGGTCCCTAACACCCTGGAGACAATGATGAAGAGTGGACTGTTTTCTTGGAGGTACAGCTGGTGGGTTTTGGTGATGACCGCTTGCCAAGAGCTTCAGCCATCCTAGCGTTCAGAAGACAAGAGGTTACGATACATCCTCTGAGCAGTGCTACCTCTTCAGGGCAGACTGGACGCCACAGAGTCAATATCTGAAACTGTTTTCAGACAAACCAAACTTGCCTTGCCGTTCACATATGATGAATGCAGCGGGAGATTGTCTGAGTCAGGCGCGTTTACAACAGCAGGATGATCTCCAGAGCCTTCTGTGGTGTCTGGGTAGAGTATTCAGGAGGCTCCGATAACTCCACTGCGGATAAGTAGTGTTTTAAAAAATAAAAAATGAGTCATCAACACGCCCTACTTCTTCACTGTAAATTCTCCAGAGATTCTCCTTCTGTATTCTCACATGGGCTCACTCAGACATTTTCCGGAGATTATCCCAGGGGGCGTGGCAGGAGAAACTCCGGAAAGTGTCTGGATCAACATCCGCAGACATTTGCGTTCTCATCTAGTACAGCCCTTCCGGAGTAGTTCAGGACAACGTCCAGATTAAAGTGAATCTCTGAAAGCAGCTCGAGAGTGACGAGATAGGTCGGCTGTGCTGTGATGATGAGCATCCTGACTTTCGTAGAGGAAAAAAACATTCCTAGAAATAAAATCAAAACAAGACTTGCCGTTGGTGCTGAACCCGCAATATTTCTGCCAAATTAGCGAGTAGACAGCTTTTAATAACAACCATGGCCGAAGAACAGAGAATTACAAATATAAAAGTGTGCAAACGCAACTTTCAAATTTCAGTTGGCGTCCATTCTGGTTAAATTTGACTGTCGATCGCCATTCGTCATGTCAAAAGATGCTGTTAAGGCTTAAAATGGCAAATGTGATAAATTAGCCATGTCATCTGCATAATACACTTCTCTAGGCCATTCTGGGGCTGCAAACTTGAAATCTTAAGTCAAGTGGGCTGAACTCAACAGAATTTGATTTATTTATAGTTCATACACATTGTTTTGAACATCTCATTCGTTGGATTGACCCACAGTAATGTTCCTGTATGATTACACATCTCATAATAATACACCCACAGACACTGGCTATATCACTGTTTCGACACAAACGCAGGGCGTATTCAACAGCCTCTTTTTGGCGCCAGATATCAAATATTAGATTGAGGTAGAGGTTTCACATAATTACATGAATCTACCTGCATTCGATGCGGCTTCTGTGGTTTCTCTTTTCTCCTCGTGAAACAATTGACAAGCCATGCGTCATATTTACATGGAGCAATGTTTCCTAACTAGTTCAACATAATTATGAAACTGTGGTCAAGCTGTTAATTTTACTGACAGTTTTCATTGCATACATGAGACACTTAGGGTGTATTTTAATCATGGTTTAGCCACTGAAAATGTATCTTTGTCCTCATAATTTGTGATGACAACCTGTTGTCCTTAATGGCTTCCCGCGGGACGGGCAGAGAGACTAAAGAGAGGAAAGTGGAACATCTACTGTTACCTCCTATTAAACACCATCTTTTCTTTCTCAGTGTACCGTTCCCTCTTCTTTGTGTCTGTCACACTCTCTCTCACACACACACACACACACACACACACACACACACACACACACACACACACACACACACACACACACACACACACACACACACACACACACACACACACACACACACACACACACACACACACACACACACACACACACACACACACACACACACACACACACACACAGAGGCACAGCAGGGGTAAAGAGCTGCTGTCTAATGACGTGAGCACACAGAGAGGCGGTCTTGATGTGAGGCAAAGGGCCATTACTAATGCATTGACTAGAATCCTCCTCTGCTGACGCACCCTCTCTCCCTGGCAGCGACCCGTGTGCCTCATCTCAAACGCTTTCTGCACATGGACGTGTTTTTTTTCTTTTGGGGGGGGGGGGGGGGGGGGGGTCCAACAGACCTGCACACCTGGAATCACAAATCACCTTTCCCCTGTCATTATGCAATCATGCATTCAAGATCACACGAATAATAGGAGTAGATTATTAAGGTTCATACCGTTTTGGAAGCCAATATTTGTTTGATTTTTTCCCCCTCGTCTCCAAAGAGAAGCACCCGTGTGCTGAAAACGACAATGTTCTAGTTTGCATAGCATCAACAAATTAAATAGGTTGTTGCGTAAGCATGCAACAAACTATTTAATCGGGCAGCGTGCAGTCAGTTTTTTGTGATGGGATTCAGTATGACCTTGATGCAGGACAGAGCTACAAGTGATAAAGTCAAGATTTATTGGGGAGATGAGGGTTGTGGCAGGCAAAGTCTGATGACAAACAAAAGCCCAGCCTCCACTTTGAGAAACATGGAAAAGCCAGCGCAGCATAGCACAGATCATCTTTTTGAGATCGGAGGATGGCTGTATGGTGTGCTGAGTGCAGCTGCTCTGGTGTGTGGCAATATGCTCGAATGCTCCCATAGTCCAAAACCCAAAGACATTTAGTTATTGCTCACAGAAAAGCACCATATCTTATCTTTGAAAAGCTGAAACCCTTCTTTCTTTCGAGGAACTAATTGATTAATGTATCAATCATTTCAGCTCTCCATTAAACTCAATGCCTTGCCTTGGATTGTAAATGACTAAAAAAAGAAACTTTGTTTTTTCCAGAAACAAAGCAAAAACTGTAAATTTAGCTTCACTTCACCAAAGTTAACAAATCATGTTTTGACGCATTTGATGCCTATTTGCCGCGGAAAAAAGTAGTGTGGCTTTTCACTTGACAACAGACGCAAAACAGTACTTTGCGTCATAAAGACAGATCTTTGGGGCACCACTCAAAGGTAGCTGCGAGCTACAGTTACTACGTTTGCCAACATGAAATGAGCACTTGACACAGTCAGGGTGTTCTTTGAATTCAAGACGCGGCAGCCAAAAATCGCCGGCGAAATAAATAAAGGCTCAAAGCTCATTTGAAAGGGGAGAGAACTGTGACTCAGCGGCGTCTTTGAGGCTCAGCAATGAGCCCGAGGCACAGGCAGTCCCATCCACTGATTGCATAATTAGCTCCTGCCGAAGCAAATCAGATGCAAATCACATGCAGACTGAGAGCAGACTGAGTGAAAGCTGCTGCTCTTTCTTGTACCTAAGTGTGGTCCGCAGTCACAGATGGCCCAGTAGTATTTGAACGCGCACCCACGCACACACAAAAGCAGATGCATTCACATAAGATAAAGGGAGTAGACTGTGGGAACATGTTCTAACCCCTCTGACCCTTAAAGGTGCAGCATGTTGCATTTTGTTTCAAAAGCACAGAGCAGTGTTGCTTCTTGACAGTGTTGCTTTTTTTTTTTTTTTTAATTGGGGCTTTTGGTTGGATTTTCAGTATGACATGTTTTTTGAATTAATCTGTATAACAACACCTTGAAGTGGAACTCCACCTATTTTATACAATTGCCGTTGTTGGTGTTGGCGATTGATTCTGCAAATTCGGAAAACCAATGTGTGTCTGTCTGATTACTGCCCCAAGTGAAGTACCTTGAGTCAGCGCGTGTTTGGTCTGAAGACTTTTAAATTGTCCGGGTGTTTGCAATTTACCTCTGCAGCCCACTCCCCATCTTTGCTTGAGGCTAAAGTCCAGAGGCTCCAGGCGACATTAGCTGCCGCCAGCGAAACACACCCGAATCTGCACAGTCGGGCGGCTCGTGTCGGCAAGGAGGGAGAATATATATAGCATGGCAATAGATAATATCTCAGGCTCCACAGCATGGATTTAGATCCTGCTATTTTAACTATATGTCATTGGTCCATCAATGTTATAGGAATACTATATGGTAAATAACCTGTGGGCTCTTTGGTTAATTAGTTCAGTTTCTACCATGCCACCCTGTCTACTCCCTGCCAGCCATGAAGCAACTCCCACCTACATCACATAACTGACAGAATCCCTGACAGAATCCATTAGTGCATTACTTTCACACGTGTACATTGTGTAGTACAATAATACAATTACAAAGAACTAAAGAACACATTTAATTAAATATACTTTCAAGACACTGAGAAATGCAAACAATGCTTGAAAGAAGCTTTGTGGTGCACAAAATTGTCAGGCTGATTAATTAATTTGCCTGCAGACTAATTAATATGTGTGACTCTGCCTACAGAATCAAGTAAGTAGGTGAGGACATATGGGGCGGTCTTCACTTTTTTAAAGGGTTGTTTGCCAGGTAAGACTTGCATTTATCGTTAGGGTTGGAATTGATAATTTGGTGGTGGAGATTGACTCTCACAACAGGTTGAGTGGGTGCTCGCTTGTAAACAGCTTGACCACAACAGCGTTAAAGTTAGTATCGAAATAACAATCTGCAAATGAGTGAGAGAGAGATCTTTGTTACATACTAACAGCCACTAACCAGTAACTTATGCCTAGTCCACCAATGCACCAAGAGAACAGCTTAGTAAATACAAACTAAATGTTAGTAAATGCAAAAGTTAAACTTTGATAATTCAGCACTAAGCAAAACAATTTGACTGAATGTCAATGCTATTGCACCTGGCGTATGGCGTTCAATGTTGTCTGAAAATTAATACCGGTTGGTACATAAAGCTGATCAACATTGGTTGAAAAAAATTGCTTTGCAGTCTAGAGGACTACTCAATAGAACAGATGATGTAAAAATAAAGAGTACAACTGTGATATTGGAGGAATGATAGGAATGATATCAAAGGAGACAGCGCTCAGCTCTGGCAGGCTGCCATTTGGGCTGAAGGAGGCAAAGTTCAGCTCCAGTGGGTCTGGAGCTGAATGTTCTGCATAAACTTCTAATTCAGGATGTTAGTGAGGTTGGCCAGCAGGGATTCTCTGGCAGTTTCCATGAGCTTGATGAGCTCAACAAATTGCACAGTGGTGTAAATTTTCAAGTATTTGTACGTAATTCATTTGTGGTGTACCATGTCTTTTGCAACTTAAGCAAAACACTGCATGTAAGTTATGGAAAATGTTTGAAATCCCCCAATCTGACAACAGCATAACCATGTGAAGAAAAAATTAGCCTGCACAGAGCTTTCAATCAATATTGTGATTCTTTTTTTTAACACGCCTGAATGTACTGCTGATGAATCTGTGGGATCAGAAAGCTCAAATTGAACAAACAATTGGTTTTATTTGCAAATCAAAGAATTTAGTGCCATCAAAGAAAAACTCCCTTTGTCACAAAACATTTTGTAAAATGAGAAAAGGTTTTCTCACTGATGGTCTTGTGTTTGGAATTATAACTAAACGTGCCACTTACTGCAATAATTACAGAATGTACTTATGTGATAGAAGGTGGGGAGAAAGAAACAGGAAGAGGTGGTTGTGGTGACAGAATCAGACCAGAATTGGAACATCGAAGAGGAAGTCAAACAGGTGGCCTATACCTGATCGATAGCACACAGCCAGGAGATACACGTGCACGCACATATTGAATGGATTAGCTCACAATGACTGGGCAGTGAGTCAATGTGAGACTGTACACTACCCTAGGGTGATATTTCAATCCCTCTCTTGTCAGACCCAAGTCTGAATAACCCAGGCACTGGCAGCAGGGCATTAAAATAAATCTACGTATGATCTTTTTCAACTTCACTAGCTTTAAAGTTTAAAAAAAAAGGTTGTAGATTTAGTGCAGTTTGTTTGCTACTAAATTCATTTAGAATTACATGAATTCAGCTTGGCTTATTTGAGCTTCTGTATACAATTTTTTCTTTTGTTATTGTTATCATTTTGGCGTCTGTGGCTCCTGAGGTAGAGTCGGTCGTCCACTGCAACCTAAGGTCAGCAGTTCGATCCCAGCTTCCCCCAGTCCAAATGCCAACTTCTTGCAACAATGGCTGGAGCTCTTGCTAAGTGACCATCACCATCCGCTCCCAGCAAGAAACCATGTTCAGCGGCACAGAACATTTTGGCATGGTTCTTTGGGTTGCCTTGAAATGAAATCCTCTTGACCATCGGAGCAAAACAAATTCCGCCCTCATGACTCTGGATGCGGGCAACAACACATTGTTGCTACTACGATAACACCCTTTCAGCCACAATCAATGTTCCTGATGGACGCGTATCCAAAATGATACTCCTTTTAAATCTCTGTCTGTACTTAATGCTATAAAATACCACTGAGGAACAGTCAGCATCCCTGTGTCTGCCTTTTACTCCAAACACGGACGAGATAGCGTATCAGCGTTTCCTCAGCATCGTTCTTTAAACATGTGCGCACAGATGGAGGAGCTCTGCAGCCCAGACAGACGCCTCAGATAAGGAAGACATTACTTATTCACGGGGCCAACATAAATCTCCGTAACACCCACGAGGTAACAAACAAACCAGATGGAGCAGAGAAAGACAGAGAGAGAGAGAGAGAGAGAGAAACCTGTACTCATTAAATGGTCACTGTGCTCCATGAGGCACACCCTGGGAGCCGTGGCACCGATGATGTATGCAGGGGCAGCAGAGTGTAGTGGCAGTTAAGAGATGTAATTATGCTGGCTTCACTTCCAAAAGGCAGGTGGACGAGTGAGTCAAAGAGCAAGAGCCTGAGAGAACTTCTCTGAATGAAACTGCACACGCACAGGAAAAAGATGAAAGCCTCCACGGTCAATCAAAAAGAACAGGAATAAATACGTGGCCTACAAGAAAATGAAGATGAAATAATAAATAATAAAAAACAAGAGTAAGTGAAGGCGAAGTGCGAAGGTGTTTTGATAGAGTTCTATGTGTATGTGTGTATTTGTAAAAGCCTTGCATATAGAGGTGTTATGAGTGGTACCAGGTTTGTGACAGGCACACTCAAGAGGTTTTCAACTGCTGCCACACTACTTGGTTAGGAACTGTCCACATGAATCACGCAATTGCGTACGTGTGTGAGGACCTGAGCATGAGTGTGCATAAGCGTTGGTGAGAAACACAGATAAGGACAAGTTTCCATAAATAACAAAGACATTAAAAGTTCCATGAAAACAGAAAAACATCCAGGGGTCCTCGAATTTAAACCACAAAACACACCATTTGTTATCGCCCCGGCAGAATGACACACTTAATCACAAGGTGGTGTCTCTTCCAGCAGGACAACGTCATTTGTCAGTGCCTTCCAAAAACATTACAAATCACTGCTGCACAAATTAAAGCGTATTCTGGTTTACAATCCAATAGTCACGGTGTGGTGAGGTTCAGGTACAACAATGGCCCGGTTAGTGTTTGGAAAAGAACATGGTTTGGGTTCAAACAAGTACTTGGAATCTTTTTTACACCAAATGTGGAATTACACTGTCACACTGAAGATACATGTAGATGTCTCAGCCAAGAACAGACATCTGAGGCTTCAGAGGCTCACCAAAACTGGACAGTTGAAGACTGGAGAAAAAAACTGGTCCGACAAATCTCCATTTCTGCTGAGGCACGCAGATGGCGGGGTCAGAGTCTGGCGTCACCAGCCTGATCCATCCAGTCCAGGCGGGTGTTGGCGGTGCAATGGTTTGGGGGATGTTTTGTTGGCAGACTCAAGGCCCCTTAATACCAACCAACCACACTGAGTGTGATTTCCACACTCCATCTGGGCTGACCATCAGCATGCCTATATGGCCATTTACCATCTTCTAATGGCTAGTTACGGCATGATCATAGCACCATGTCACAAAGTTGAGGTCATCTCAAACTGGTTTCGTTAACGTGACCATGAGTTCAGTGGTTCGGGACGTGGTAGAACAGGAACAGGAAAATATCCAACAGTTCTTGGAATCCATGTCATGAAGAACTGAGGCGTACTCCTAGTGAGGTGCTCAGTGAGTCGAAATACTTCAGAGTGGAAGGTACTTGAGTACTTCTTGCTGTTTTGGTTGAGTGGGTTGGTGCGCCGGGTTTGGGCAGGCGCACTGAACGTTTCTTGTTGCTGGACATTTGTAGGATTTTTACCCCCAAAAAATGGTTGTATTAGTTTACATTGTTTTTGGACACTTACTTAAACAACTGAACTACTGTTGTATGTGTCACACAAAGAAGAAAAAAGGTAAACAAGAAACCAATGCAATAAATTATTCAGTCAAGTCTGTCTGCTATCGTATCAAACTGTGTTCAATTTATGTGTTGTTGAGAGGTCAAACCTGCATGGGCCAAGGCAACTGATCCATTTCTTTGACTCTATTGTATCCGGTTATATATATATATATATATATATATATATATATATATATATATATATATATATATATATATATATATAAACTTTCCCTTTCTGTGCATTAGCCACTGCTGCAGTGAAGCTTTGACTGACTGCACCCCCCCACAGGTGCTCGGATGGGTTTTGTGCAGCTCGATATGTAGCGCAGGGATTACAAGGCTCTTTCCCACTGGGGCACACCCACGTTCAATATGCATATGCTCAAACTACTACAAGGCTGGATGGAGAACAGAACTCCCCACACACACACACACAATTTGATTTTATACTAAGTCAGGCACATTTGCACAGTCTCTTAGCGCGTATATCTGTCATGGTGTTAAGACCAACACCGTCAGTGTCAGCTATTTGACGGCCAGATAGCAGAGCTCCCTGCATTCAGTGAACAAGTATGCTAAACATCCAGACAGCGATAGTGGAACACCTCCCTTCATGTCACAGGGTTGACATGCTTGTTTGGAATACCTTCTTTGGGTTAAAATATTTACATTTTAAGGAGGTTTTTTTGTTATGGTCAACCAATCTTCTCTCTCTTACTTCCAAAGTGGTGTTCCCATCTCAACTGAGAGGGCATTAACCTTTTTCGGGAAGAAACCCTGAAGCCTGAATTAAACTTTAAAAATACCTGACAGCAAAGTGACATTTATGATGTTTAGAATAACTTAGTAAGGGAATGTGCTGTACTCTAACCGGAAGGAGGATCATGTTCGGCGAGGTATTCTAAAACCAACACAGGATGATATTCCATCAAAGAAAGGAGACAAAAATACTCCAACGTGAAAGAACAAGCTGAGCTTTCAACACAGCCCAACAGAAATTGTCTATTGTTTGTGTCAGCCAATCACTATCCATCAGAGCTCGGCAAATTGTCACTAGGTTGGAGAGTTTCAATCACGGACGGAGGGGTTAAAAAAAGAAACAAAAAACAACAGGCCTGGAATGTTAAATCTCCCAACAACCATGCTTCCTTCATTATGCAGCGACTAAATTGTGCAAAGTGAGCAAGCAGAAGGCTGATTCCCATCATATCTCAACATGGAGGCTAGATAATGTAATGTAACAAGTCCAGTGAAGGTCTTTTGTGTGGAGGTGTAAGTGTAGGACCGGGACCCCTCTCGTGAAGATGGAACCTGTTTGACGGCAAACGTGGGAAGGGAAGCAACAAGGAAAGGTAATGAGGCCACGTCTGTTCAACACTCGTCCCCGATTTGTTCTTGTTAGAGAGCGACGCAAAAAACAGACAAAAGATTTTGTGTGTGATCGGTGAAGATGGCTTCCCAGGTGGTCCAATGTTTGTGCTAAAACACTTCTTCGACACAATGTGTGTGTGTGTGTGTGTGTGTGTGTGTGTGTGTGTGTGTGTGTGTGTGTGTGTGTGTGTGTGTGTGTGTGTGTAAAATTACACTGCATCACACAAAGTAGAATTACACACTACACATTACAGGGTATGAAGCTGGCAGAAAAAAAACAAGTCTTTCACCTTGAATTCTCACTCTGAGCTACACTTTCACCACCAGAACATCATCAGAGGAGGAACCCTCTGGGCTTGTAAGTGGCCACAAAGGCTTGGACTACAAATCCACTCAACACAGCAAGGACCCTGGTCACGACCCATGAGTCCTCGCTGAAGGCACCTGTGTGAGTGGGTTGAGAGGGGCAACCATCCGGACGTCGGAGAGGCTACATTGGAGACTCGGTTGCCTTTGTTTGAATGGGCAATCACTCGCATTCATTTTTTTTCCCCTTTCATTCTTAAATTAGTATCAACCCTATTATCGAACAAGAATGTTGATGCTGGATGATTCTGGAAAGGTACGGGGTTGAGGTTAGATAGCTAAAACACTTGCTACAGGTGTTAGGGAAAGATTATCCTGTTATGTTTCTCTCTGTCTGCTAAGAGTCATCTTCGACAGAGCTGTCGGTGCAAACTGAAGGTTGCCGAGTAAAAAGAGACCGCTCAAAACAAGCTCGGCATATTACAGCTGTAGTGTCCCAGTTACAACGTGCCAGCGGCAGAGTCTTTCATCCTAGGTAACCATGACTAAACATTCCCGTCAGTCACTTCAGTAAGACGGCAATACCCCCGACACAGCATAAAGTGAAGATGTCATGTGGATACTGTGCTCCGGCCATTGCCCCCCACTGTATACTGTGGACATGAAACCGTAGATGTACTCCATGATGCAATGTTCCCATACTATGCTGCCAACACATTTTACTATGCCCCCGATCACTATTTGTTGTTGCGGTGATTGATAGCATGGTGGGGCTCCGAAGATAATGAGGTGCGAAAGTAGCACCGCGTTTCTTTTCGAGCGTGTGCAAATACATCAGAGTGTCTGCAAATATCCGCGAAAAAAGCACCGCATCTCCACGTGAGAAGAGAGGATTCAAACCTTTGAACCGCCTCGTTCTCTTTGCTCTTTCTATACCATCACTTTCACTCCACCTCTTCTGCCACGGCACAGAACTCTGGCTTCCTAAAACCACTTTATCCAGCAACAGCTTGGCCCCTTATCATCCGTCGTCTTTATGACTTCAACCAAGCAACAAACGAAAGCAATAAACCTGGGGTGGTTTGCGAGGGGGCTGAATCACAGAGATTTCTGCAGAATTTTATTTCCTATCGGGACAAACTGGACAAAAACAAAGATCAGACACTGTGACTGGCGCTGCTGTTGAGCTGAATTGTATGACTGCTTGAAAATATATTGATTAAACATAACTGCACTGTAAATATTAAACTGATTCTACTGGAGCGCTTTACTAACTTAACCTGGCCTCATTGATTGTCATGTTAAACTACTATAATTTCACTACATGCAACATTCACAGCCGAGAAATGCCCCAAATCTCTAAAAGCACATTTGCCGAGGACAAATTGTTCCAACTCCATCTTCTTCAATCCAATACTAGGATCAAATATTTAAACAATTACTTTGCCGGGTTTGGCGATTTCTTTCTTTCAATATTTGTACTTTGCTTTTGGAACTCAATGTGCTGTATTTAAGATATGTGAAGGTGTTAATTCAACACCCTTTAGATTCCCATTCGTGAGGGGAAGAAGACGGGATGTGTTGGAAGAAAGAGGGGAACCGGAGTGCTGAGAAGATATATGATGGGAACCACTACACAGTGTCACGGTTACGTGACTTTCATTACGTTGACAACTCTCTCCCTCCCCCTTTCTCTCTAACTCCTCCCATTTCCATCCGTTACCTTATCGCTGTCATCCTTCTCTCCCCGTCAACCCCAGTCCTCCCTTTGCGTTCGTCTTGCCCTTCCTCAACCGTTCTTCCCATTCAGCTCCGGTGTTTGTCCAGGAACCAGTAAAAGTGGCACCAGCAGCTGTCCAAACACTGATGGCCCCCCGCTGTGTGTGTGTGTGTGTGTTCCCAGTCGATTTGGTGTACGCGGTTATCACAGCCCAACATTTCCACTGTTGTAACCATGGCAACCAGAAAGGAAAGGGCAGGCGAAGAAAGAGGAAGACAGATGATGCGGGGGGGGGGGGTCGTCATCATAGAGAAATGTAATGGAAAAAACAAAAGCCAAGAAGAATAAAACAACATGAATGATGCTGGAGAAACGGGGTCAATGAGGACATGTGATGTGAGTCAAAAAACAAATAGCACAGAGACAACACTACTAGTGAAATAGTAAAAAAAAGAAAAAAGAAACTATCTAAACTATAATTATATATATTCCCAAACCTTCTCAAAAATTAACACCTCTCGGAGTCAAGTTTGCCAGACACAAAGAAACACCTCGTCATGGCAAAGTACAGTACACCGAGATATAACTACTGACATTTGAAAACGTGTCTTTAATGGAATTGCTAGGGAAAGTGATATTTTTAGGTTTGATGAACATACTGATAAACTTACTGTATGAGGCAAATCCTCAGATCGGAAGAACTAATGGATATGTAGTCCAAGATACCAGGCCTCACTTAAGAGCAACAATTAATGAGCATGTGTGAGTGATTTAAGACAACTTGAAGGGAATAGGCGACTGTTTTTCTTTAGAATCACATTTTCTTATCAATGTGTTGACATAATTAACTGAACTCAACTAAAATAGATATTAAAACCTACATTTGATTTAACGGAACAATAATACTCATTCACCCACCTTGGCGGACTTAATTATCATATTTTAGCATATCAACTTGTCTCACTCCGATAGTTGCCTCAGGGTCTTTATGCAATTGGCAGTCCAGGATGATCCTCTAGAGCTGTACCATCACTTTCTGTGAAATATTCATCCATCCACCTCCATGACTGTCTCGTTTTGACTGCTGTCCATCAATGTCAAGACTGAATTTAAACATGATGTTTATCCGAGCATCTCTAATTCCATGTCAAGCCGCCCCCACCCTCCCTTATTTCTGTAATATTTGGTATTAGCAGCTAAATATTCTAAATGTGGCGTTTCCGTCTGCTTGTTTCTGAGCTCAGAACTTTCTGCTCTTTACTCTTCAATGAAAAACAGTGTTGTGATAAACACAAATGGAATTCAACAGGCAGACTTCAACTATGCTATTGAACAGGGTGACAGTCATCAGGCCTGAGTGGTGCAATCAGTTAAAAAAAACGAGTGGGTGCAGTAAAAAAAGAGAGTTTAGTGAAACCAACTCAGAACACTCACATGAACAAATTTCACAGGAAAGAGTAAGAGGAAGTGGGGTGATAACAGGAAAATGTTTGTGCATCCCCTCTGAGAATTTCCACAAGAGTATTTTCGCTCAAAGCTCATTCACTAATTAACAAGTACACTACTACACAAACGGAAATACAAATGGAGCATCTGACAGTCAGTGTGTAAATAGGCAACAACATACCACTACGATATATCAGACACTGGTTCTACTACAGGGAAACTGAGCTAAGATACGAGTTGAAGTGGTCATTCTAATGTTCTAAAATCTGATATGCATGATTGAACCAACTGAATTGAGAAGATTTGACAGCAAAACTGCAACAGCGGCCTCTGGAGCCACAGGTGGTTATTAACGCTGGGCTCCGAGTCCGGTCCGTTAAGCGGTTTTCATGTACAGAAAACCAAGCATGTCAATCGTTCAAACGCACAGTCCAACCGATTGAACCAAAACCGTGTGTAAATTCCTCGGGTTGTCCGAGCCAGAAGCGATGTCACTGTTAACAAAGTTCCCTCGCTGAGTATTAGAAATGAAGGCTAGTTGTTAATGACGTCAAAGTCTTTTTAACTGATCTACAGTTCACCGTGACATGAATGAGCCTGAATCCTGCAGTTTAAGCCGCTACGCATCATTCAGTTGGGCACCTCTTGATCGTACCCGCCCACCAAAGACACATTCCGGGGCATGGATTGGGAACGAAAGAGGCAACAAGGTGAAATAGCAGCATAATGTTGTTTAAATTGATCCCACTCTAGATTTGCTGTTTCATTTCTTCTGACCATCATGCAAAACGACCAACAAAAGACCAACACGTGCTCCTAGTCAGGGCTTTAAACCGTAAGAAATTAAACCTGTTTTGCCAACAATTGGCTGGAAAGTCAAAGCCTTGTTGGTCCATTACTACTGATACAAATCTCTTTGTGAGCAAGTTTATGTTCATCCTTTCTGGCTCAGATGAGCAAGAGGGTGCAGTGACTGAGCCTCTGCATGTGAGGATTTAGGCCAGGAGGGTCAGCTGCCCAATTAGCCCCTGCTGAGTTGAGAGGAGAGACGGGAAGTGACTGCGGTAAGTCGTAACAGCTACCTGTAACGCTAAGCAGACCCTCAGTGCAGCTGCTGGTGAGGGTCTGGTCATTGTTTCAGAGCAGAAAATGCCTCTTGCTTTGGTGTGACGCATGATAAATGTGCATCATCACCTCTTAAGCGACATGTTTTTCTGTGCAGCTGTGTCAATGCTCTGCAGCAACGACAGCAACAGTGTTAGAGACGACTACGACTAGTACAAGTTAATACCTAGGGAGGCAGAATGACAGGTTGTCACAGCGCCAACCACTTTAAGGCTGCACAAGTCATTTGCATGTCAAATAATTCAAATGCAATCTATGTTGTGAAATGCAAATGTTCTGTCGGACTTCACACTTCTGAACGGGCTAATACAATTTATTTCCACATGTTTGAACCAACAAGTCTTCCAACTCATACGACGAACTATGTCGTATGAGCCCACATTAAACCAAATCGACCGTTTCCTAATTTAGCACTTCCTCTGGTGACAGGAGGTACGCCACAACTAACTTGGACCATTAATTGACTTGAATAGTTGCAGACTGGTTTCCTGTGACAGTCTCAGACAGACTGACTAGTACTTTGTTTTCTGTAAATGTTGATGTTATTGCTGTGTGCAGAGTGATTTTGATAATGATGCTCTCAAGCATTTAATCTTTCCATAAATATTTGGAACAATTGTTCCATTTGATGAGGGCTGTGTCTGTGTACGTGTTGTGTTAATACGAGTGTGTGTAATATTGTATGAGTGTGCATGACGGTGATGTGTCAGCCGCTCCTTCATATGTAATTCGTGTCATTGCCGCTGTCCGGGCGTGACTGCAGGAGCTTAAGGCAACAGCTGTTCTCTGCTGCTCCCACTGACAGTGGCTGCATGACATTTCTTTCTGTCTCAGTCCCGTTCCTCGACTTGTGTCAGGTGACGGGTTCAGAGACGGTTCGATTGTATCACCGCACATACTTGACATTTTAGAGCTAGAGACCATTATCTTTTTTTTTTGAAAACGATCAAAAGAGAAGCACCTTCAACTGTTGGGTTCGGCCTTTTGTAATTCAAGGTCTACTCGACATGCAGTATTTCAAACGTGATCTGATCACAAGAAGACAACTCTGAGAGCGGCAGTTCACACTTGCCATTAGAAGGAGTCTCCAGAGGAGAGCCAGAGGATGTCAGATGAGTAGGCGGTCCTTCGATGTGGCACAGGACACGTTCGCGTTCACACACAGCTGAAAGAATGTCGCCACATGCGCGTGTTGTTTGAGTGATCGCATCTAAAATGCCCCCTTGATGCGTCTTGGGTTGATTTACATGAGTGCTTAGAGCTGTCCAATGCGGTTGGATCAACCGAGGCGGATGTTCATGCCAGGTATGAAAAAGGCCCAAGTCAAGCCCAAGCATAAAAAACAGTGATAGTTAAAAATGGCAGCTTTTTGAGGAACATTTTGAACTTATAACAGGATAACATTTACATTGGACCGCTGATGAAATTATATAACTGACCTCTCTACCCAGGCAAGTGTGATTCATACAGCACATCTTAAATCTAAATTTAATGTTTTCAACAGCACATGTGTGCACTACCTCATAAAGAAAGAGTTACTACCTCAATCCGAGAGGGCTTTGGGGCTGTTCTGCTACATTTTTAGCTGCAATTGCTAATTACTTGGCTCAAGCGGATTGCTCACATACTCTTGACGGCTAAAGATGGCTAAAGATTGGGGGTGCCACTGGCATAATTTAAGATGACTCTCTCTCTCACACACACACACACACACACACACACGCACGCACGCACGCACGCACGCACGCACGCACGCAAAGAGGCACAGAGAGGGAAAGAAAGCCAACAGTTCATTTGTCGAGACCACAGACTTAACAGGCAAGACACGGGGGAGGACAGATAAGTCAGAGTCAAAACACCCGGGAGTCTGAGAGGAAAAAACACAAACATCGTGAGACAGAGACCATTCTCCGCTACAGCACTGAAAGCATCTACACATTGCGCAGCTGTATAAAGCTCACGGATACTTCAAGATAAAATTATAAACTTTAATTGAAACAGTTCAAATTCATTTTATTTGGTCCAAGTCAGTCTGACAGTCATGCCAAAGAAATCAAAATCCACCAAGACCGCTTTTGGTAACATATTAAGTGTCTAGATTTTTGATCCCGTAACATTTCCCCATCACCATAATTTCTGCAGACGACTCCTCAAAAAGGGCCAAGTCATTATGTCCTCATCACAGCGCGAGACAGACGTCGACACAAAGAAACTAATTTGTGTTTCTAATAGGTCTCAAACTATCCAATTATAAGTTCAGACTCCAGTAGTCCTTTCAAGTAGTTTTTAGATTACCTCTTTCTTTTATTAAATTAATTTGACTCTCAAAAATTAGAAAATTATCTTATTTGCCAACAAAGTGAATGTGACCGTAGCCATTTAGTACCAGGGCATTTCGATTCTTCTTAGATAACACCACACACTGCTTTCTTTCCAACTGATGGATGTAAAATCTTTCTTTTATTTTGAAACACGATGACCTTTCACCTCAAGGTAACAATGAGCACCGCCCTCAGATTTCATCAGTATACAAACTAAACTACTTTATACACAAAAATTTAAAAAGCCAATAAACAAAATTAAATGCCCTCTCTCTTGTTCACTATTCTTCAAAAGTGCAGGAAAAGTTGAACCAAGGGCAATCTTGTTAAGTATAACAGTGACATGAAACACCCTCAGGTCGTTCCTACAAACTTTTCAGTGGAAGATATGACTGCTCCATTTTGTTTACGGTCATTGACACAGATCAAATATTCGAAGGTTTCCCCTCCCACTAATATACTGTACGTTTGAGGTTCTTACCAGCAGGGGCATGGCCAGGTCAGCAAAATAAACGAAGGCCGCTCCGAGAGCGAATCCCACAGCCACAGGCATGAAAGCGAACGAGCCGTACTTCCCGGACTGCTCCGCCATGTCAATCGCCGGCGCGAGCAATGACCAATAGGAGGCAGCCAACATTACCTGTAAGAAGCAAGAGGGAGAAGGAGGAAATTGAGAAAAACTAAACGGGATCGAATACATAATACTCGCAGTTAATTGCAGTTCAAATAAGAAAGAGCAGGTTAATAAGGTTAAGGTGAGAACCCACAAGCAAAATTGCACTATACAGACTTTACTACAGAAGCATCTTCTCAGGTCCCTTCAAACATACAAATGTGAGAAGCTAATGCATCATCATTATATTTCGTTTTGGAGGAGAAATTGAGGAGGTAAACAATCTATCGTTATACTGCTAAATCTTTGAGGGTTGTGACACTTAAATCAGCTCGTCATGCCTCTGTTATATAAGTAACAGTCACTTGTAATTGTGTTTTATCTGAATGGAACGTGTGTGCCAATACAATATTTTGTCATCCAAGACACAGTCTAGACTAGTACGCAATCCTACCAATAAAGTGAGGAACCTCTTATTGTCTCAACAAGAGAAAAACTCCTATGATCTACGTCAACCTCGGTGCCTGTATTCCTGAGGACCATGGGCTGTGCAGTGTCAACTGTTTTTGGGCGAGTTGTTGTCGAGACCCTGACCCTTTGCACGACTGTGACATCTTCAGTGACATCCCATAATGTCACTTTCTGAGTTTATAAACAGAGCCCGTAATTCCCATCAGGGTTGATTATATATGTGCACACATTGTATCTGCAGCCTCTGTTCATCGCTGAAAAGTTGCAGCATGTCAATTTATTTTCCATCTGTCTTCTCGCAGATCCTCTCACGCTGCCTCCCAACACGGTATCGGCGCCGAAAACACGAAACAAGAGTCTGTGTTCAGCCCTGTCAATCAAAAGCGAATGGAAGCATCAAGTTTTATTAGGCTGCAGTCAGCTCCGGCACTTGAACGTGATGTACCGCCCGACATCAGACCCAGTCAGCTTTGTCAATCACACAGAGTGAGTATGACAACACCGGAGTTGATTGCGGCTCATTTGGCACGGCTCAAAATGACACTGGGAGCTGAGACATTGTGTTCGATATCAAACACTGCAGTTTATTCCCGCCTGAGCCTCTTAGCCTTGTCAAAGACTGACGCCAATATGATGCTCATCATAGTTGCTGAGGGCAAATGATCGTGTTCTGACTTTACAAAATGATAATGTCTTCCTTTCACAGTATAAACCATGTTGATGCTCCCACAAAGATGTTTTTTAGCCATTTGCCCCAGTGTGGTTCATGTTTGCAGTCAAAAACAATCCGGGTATCGTCATGGTTAACATGATGATCTGAGCTTTCAAAATGAATTACCAGTCGGCTGCACAAGGTAATACCAAAATAATAACAAGATAGTTATTCAGGGAGATACATTGTAGAACATCAGCTTTATTTCTTTGTATTCATTCGGCATCTTCTTCTCTTCACCGGCTGCAAAAGTAGGGCAAAGAGATCAAAGAGAAGCCAGAAAGAAACTTCAAGAGCAGACAAACTCAGAATCTAGGGGTGGGCGATATTGCCCTAAAATAATATTACAAGGTGATTTTGTGGTAACAATGGTTATACGGACTACAGAACTACGTCCAACTGATAAAACTAATTTACCTTCTGCTCAATGTTGACCATATTGGGTAAAACTCAAGTCCAGCTGGTGATTATATTACTAACTTCGACCAGAGTGACCAAAATCTCAGATCCAGATGAAGGTAATTTAATATCCAGATAACGATACACATCACTGTGAAGTTCAATGGATGAATTGTTTTTTTAAATGAGGCATCCCGGCTTGAGTGAGGGGTTTTTGGTGTGGCATTTTGTACCTTGTGTCGTGTTGGGACAACTCGACTGTGTAAATTGGGGCCATGTCTTTGCGGACGTAAGTTGCAAAAGCAGCCATTGTTTCCTTTCATTTTTGTGATGGTTTGCCATATGGTGTGCCGTGGGGGAAAAGCCTGCTGCAACACCTGAGTGTGGGGTTTGTTTTGCGCACATACCTGTATTGATGTGGCTCTCATCCATAGACTCTCTCTGAACCTTTGACACACGATTCTTGCATAGGTGGTAAATGAAGTTAGTGTTGATTTAGTTTATTGCTCTGCAGTATGATTTGCAAAGCAAGTAACCCCTCATAGTGGTACGAGCTCCTCATTTTGTCCTGATTGCTGGAAGGCCTATTTGGAGTTACCCCGTTCTGTTGTTTCTGTTGCCCTCTCTGCCTGCATTAGTGCCATGTGGACGAACGTAGAGTGCACAACGGAAAAAGCAGAGTTATTTGTGACAAAACAAAATAAACAATAAAGCATAATTTCAAAAGATAGACCTTTTCGATCATCACACAATATATATATATATATATTCATATCACACAACCCTAACATCACCCTGCTATTGACTTCTTTTAATGGAGTGTTGATCCACCCAATCAGTGTGCCAGATGACCTTTGAGGGACAGGAAATTATCGGTGAAACTGATTATTGTGGCCTTTGATTTGAATTAAATCTTGACATAATCTTCAGCGCTGGACCGGCCTGATTAATTATGATGAAGAAGGTTTCACCTTCATCATGTTCCACTTCACTTATTTTCTAATTATAGCAGGTATGATTTCATCCAAGCTGAATTGTTGGTCAATCCCAGCAACTGGTTCCAGTCGTGATTCCCATCAATTTAGTACGCTTGAGTTGCTCTCCGTGATCTTTTATTAACTTGGAAACTTCTTTGATACATTGCAAATTTCCTCAACTTGGCCCAACACCGAGCCACACCAGCAACACAACTGTCAATTACAAAAAGGACTCACGTAAGCAGAACTATTTTTATCTTCCTCGCAGGCCATCTCCACAAAACAAGGGTTTCTGGTGAAAATCATGCTCTTCTGTGTCAACAGAGTATAAGTGGGGAGGTGTCTAAAGGTTAATTACCAGCAATTCAGTTTGACACGCTGCTGTTACAGCTGGCGAGCCTTTAAAGGTGCACAGAATATGAATTCAAATTCACAAATGGGAATTTCCTTGCGTGGCATGCGTGGGATTTCATGTGAAGGGTTTCTTGGTTCTAGGAATTCAGGATTACCGTTACCATTATTAAGGACAGGAACAAATGTAACTATGAGTGATATCATTAAAATACAAATAATGTATTTAACATGTCTTACAAAATGGGAATGTCTGACCATCATATATTGCAATATGTGTATAAAAAAATGTCACTTTCATTGTGACATGAAAACAATCTCCCAAGCCTCTCCATGTAGCTTCTTTCTAAAACCCAAAGAAAAAGGAGGACTGTCAGCCATTCAGTATTTTGAACACCAAATAATAGTGACATTGGTACACATTATAAATTATTGGGTGACACAAAAATGCAGAGAGAAAAAGAGGAAGCATTTTGATCTTCAAACAAAAGGAATGACAAGGAAAGGTAAATAGATTCTACTTGTAAATAATCTGTCTTCTTTTTCAGTGGCTGTTTTACCAAAGACTTTCTTCATCTTTTTCCTGTGCATCTGTTCTTTCTTCCCTAATGGTTTCTGTTTCTGATTTGCATTTTCAGCAGCCGGTAAATTCTATAATCTCCAGTCTTACTCAGAAAGTCTGAACTCACAGTCCCAAGGCTATTGAAATACATGTCTGCCAGTAAAGCCAGGTTCCAATTACTGCTCTGTTCTTATTAATATTGAGCCTTTGTGTGTGTTATAGAGCATCTGCCCCAGAAATATTCTTGATGACATTAAGAAAAATTGAACAAAGCTGGATTTTTCCTTCATATAAAGGAGTTGGCTTGATGCAACAATTCAGGGGAGGAATGTGCATAGGCTGCAATCGGAACTTAATGTAGTCATCCTGCTGACTACAATAGGGCTTTTACTTTATTTTGATATTCTGAGCATTGTGCTGACCTCAAACTCTGAACTATGCGTAAGGCTTTCTGTCACTTGATAATTAGATTTGAAATCTACAAACACAGGTACAGTACCACCAGTCAAACATAATTTGCAGGAAAACATGCAGAGCAACACAGATGATACTCTCCAGGCCTTCAACTGTGTACATCTACAAATCATAGAGCCAGGGACATGGAGGACATTCGGCTTGAATTTTCAACAACTCAAGGAATGACCACCATACAATTTTGTACAGATATACATGTTTGGCTCAGGATGAAGTGTAATTCTCTGAATTACATTGGTGATTCTCTGAAATGAATGACATTCTTATCAGCTACATCTGGACATCATGTTTTGTGGTTATTAGCAAATGCTCGCAAGCTCGGGTGTTGGCATTATGGTTAGCATGCCTAAATTATCATTCGCAGAGGTGGTAGTGTGGCTGCAGAGTGACAACCCTATCAGGATAGATAAATGAAAAATGATAATAAAAATGGAAAATGAACTGCATTTGAACTGATGTGATTCTGCTTGGTGTCTTATTGGATCACTCAATCATTACATTGCACACAGCTTTTAAGAAAAACATAATTGTACATGAAGTGCAATGAGAGAAAGAATAGGAAAAATACCTGCTTGATCAACTCCAACTCTTGATCTGTTCAAACTACAAAACGGAAAGCTTTGATAAGCTTTCTTCAGCAAAAGGTGTATAGTTGTTTCTTTTTATTGCAGATGCAATGAGTGGTACCTTGGTACAGTCTGTGGGTTGGGATGCGGGCACCAAACTCTGTACCTTTAAAGGTACCAACCGAAGTACCACCAAGTACCTATTCATGTTAAATTAAATCGAGCAAAATATCAGCATTTGAGAGCACGTGTGGTTAAGAGCAAAGCAGAGCATAAAGATAAGGAGAGAGAGAGAGAGACTAAGTTGAGTCCACACTCCAGATCATTGAGCGGCAGAAACACATAGTGAGTCAGGGCAATGGCAAGTCCAAAGTGGTGTGGTTAACTTTTCAAAAGCCAAAACAGACAATGCTTGCTTCAATATTTGTAATTTCAAATATTATGTCAGCACATCTAACTTGAGCGTTTGCAGGCTAATGTTAGAACACCTGCAGCCAGCGCCAAAGTGGAATCTACCATTGACAATGACAAATGATTGAGGCGTTGAAATCTTATTAAATAGCAAGTTAGATAAGGTTTTTTTTGGAGATAACTGGGCTGTTCTCGCTGTCCTGGTTGATGTTGGCGTCAAATCTTTACAAGCATCAACCAACACTCAGCTGCTCGCTGCATTCCAAAATTCCTCACAAACAGTTTGTGAGGTTTCCTCAGGTGGTTTCTTTATTTATAGATTTAGGTTAATAATACAATCACACTGAGACAATTTGTGTGCATTTTAGCACATTTGATTTCCTGCTCATAATTCTACCAGTGGGACTTTTTAGTGTGTGAAACCGGAAAACTGATATTACATGTTTTAGGCTTAATCAAAACTAAGGAAGGTATTCAAGACACCATGGGAAGTTATGGTCCGTCACTGCTTGAGGGCAATCATATAGATGCATGTTGCAGCATAATCAAACCCACAATCAGTGCCCTGCTGAGGTTGGAGGTTACATGTGAGCAATGAATGGCAATAACTGGCTTCATTTAAAGGTTTTTCATAACTATATGTTTTTGTTCATATTGTGGCCTGCACCTCCCTAAGATGGGGAGTGAGAGTTTCAACGAAAAAAAGATAAGACATAACAGACAAATCAGTGACAGGCTATTCAAAACTATTGCAGAACAATTGGCAATGATGCAATTATCGTGTGCCTCTGCTGGTAATTTGACAGATGGCAATTTTTCTCATAAAAAAAAAAAAGGTAAACCATTGGTTATCTGACTTAATACTTGATAAAATACTATTATCAGGAAATTCCACTTTAGCACAGCAATGAAGGAAATGATTCTGGACACAGATATAGTGAAGACTTTGTCAGCATCTCCAGAGCAAAAACCATGAACAAATGCAATACACAATACAGATAAAGCTACAAATACAGATAAAATAGGCCATGGTCCTTTTGAAAGTCAAGGAGAAACAAAGTGGTGTTCAAATCCGATTTGGGAAAACCCGCCGCTAAGCTTGACATTGTGATTCTATGGAGATATATAGAGATATAGAGTTTAACATGACTCATGTCAGAGTCAAAGTTGTGTATCAAGAAACTGGTTCAGCCAAAGTTACTTTTACTGTGATTATTTCACGTCAAAACCATGAAAGAATAATAAAACCAGGCCCGTCTGGCAGTTAGACAAGTTTCAGATCGGTAGTTCAGGAATAAAAACATATGTGCACTATAAAGGTAAAGACATTAGGGGTGTGAATCCTCACTGGTCTCACGATTCAATTCGATTATGATTTTCGTGTCAACGATACGATTCAATTCGATTTCACGATGCATCAGGATGCATCACAATGCGAAGCATCTTCCATTTTTGATATTCTTGCACATCATGGCTACGTTTTCATCAATGAATCAAAGCAGTCAGATATATATGAACTCCCTTTTTTATTTTATTATTTTAACCTAAAACTTATCAAACAACAACGTAGTGTAAGCTAATTTATTTATGTGACATTACATTTTAATTGGAATCTGTTTTTGGGTTGCCTCAGCAAAATGCGGAGTGATTTTAAGTTGAGGTTTTATTGTGAAGGGCAGAACGGAAGAAGGGAGTGGATGCGCTGTAGTGTTTGACAGTGATAAACAAAGTATAAATGATACAGTACAGGCGTAACAATAACAGCTCGGTTACAGCATTAATTCTTGGCTGAGCTGGGTCCGCTATTTCCTTGACAAGCGCTACTACTACCAGCAAGTAATTTGAACTCTAAAACTTTATTGTCCAGCCGCGGTCAGAAAATCAACAAGTAACGGCAGTGATCTATAATCGATTATTGTCCGTCACTGCATCGATGCAGCATCGTCCACTTCCGCATCGCGATGCATCGTAGAAACGATTAATTTCAACACCCCTAACAGACATGTCATCACTTGACACCTGTGGGAAAATATATGCTGGTGCATGTTTTGTGTTTCTACAATTAGATTGCCTAATGGGCCCACAAAATGTCTACGCTCGAAAAAGGTCACATTTAAGCACTTCTTGGTCAAACGAATTTGCATTCTAACCATTCAGCTGAAAACCTTTGCACAGCAGAGAGCTGAATGCGGCGTGTCTACGAAAGTAGATTAGAACGTAATTTATTTGAGAATTAGAAAGCAAACATAAAAGTGCAGGAAAGAGATATTCACTTAAGCACTGCGGCTTTTCCGTGCGTGCGCTTCTCATCATTAACTGGGAATGTGCAAGCTTTAACATGCTTTTGATTGACCTTCAGTCTTTTGTGATGTAGTGACAGAACCCATTACAAATTCAGCCGGTTTACAGCACTACATTACAATGAACCCAATTGGTTCAAATTGTTTGAATTTAGCTCAAATCAGTACAAATCGTTTCAAACAAGAATGTGAGGCACAGCGGTGCTGTGAGTTAAATGCTATCGGCAGCATGTTGAGAATGATCGATTAGCACATTCAAGATTAATCCTATGGGGACCATGACTTGCTAGATTTTATGGCAATCCGTCCAGCAGATGTTGTAATATGTCAGAAGAAGAAGAAAAAGAAGAAAAGAAGCTCATGCTCGAAGCATAGTCCAGTTTAACACTTATACAGTTTCACATGTTCTCACCCCGTTGGTAAATGATTCCCCTAGGAATTATACGCCTCCCTCAAAGGGCACGCGAAGGGTTGAGTTTGTGAAGGAAGATGGTCTCTCACTCTTTTTCTTGTCAAGATGTTCTCACCCACCCCATTGTTAAGACTGGAAGCTTTCGCTCACAAGATCACATTAAGCGCGTTAACCTAACCTTTTTTCAAGAGGCGGCAGAGACGAACAAATGTCAAGGGAAGGGGAGTTAAAGTCAAACAGCCCAGAGAGTGGACTCTTGAAGCGTCGCTGCCATTCTTACAGCCCTGTGCTCTTGCTAGTGGGGATATTAATTGGTGCTAAGCTTCAATCTCTGAATACCAATTAATCAGTGACATTCAGACAGTTTTCCAGTTGCAGAATATTAGGCCGCTGGGCTGTTTAAAGTGTGTTGCAACAAAGATAAACCCCACAGCTCTCCGTCACTCATGGATGAAATAATGTCTCAAAATTGACTTAAAGCTTTCAGTACAGCAATATGTGATACAGACAATGTTTATATTCATTTTGTCACATTTGTTGGTTCTCTTCTCTTTATGGTGGATCCCAAAGGGCGTTTCCCATGATTCAATTAGTTAGCGTTGCACTCAGCCTTGAAAAGAAATATAGATGCAGCTTATTCACGCTGATAAGAGTATTTTATGTATAAATTCTGAAATCCCACTATTCATGCTTCATGAACTACTACTGCACTATCTATCATATAAAAAGAAAAAATATATATATAAAAAAAGGGAAATAAATAAAGAGGAATTCGCACCAAACGCCAAACATGCTGGACCTAGAGTATGTAAAAAACGACTGAGATTTACATTATTTCACATTTTCTGCTGGTCTGTGCGATCGCACCATCAACACCCCATTTTTCAGTTTCCTGCACTCCATCAACACCTCTACATCTCATTCCATCTCCACTCATATGTCCTACACACCCACTCAAACCAACGGTGACTGGAGAATTCAATAATTTCAATGCAGTGAGAGAGGCACTTAAAAAGGTGGAAGGATGGCTTTGGAAAAGAAAAGAGATATCATTTGAAATTCTAGATTTGCACGCAGAGAGGGGGAGAGAACAGTGTTGATGATTAGGTAACATGTATTGGACTTCATTCCAATTTTTCATGAGGAACATGAACAGACATACTGTTACAACTTCAACTAAAAACTGTTAATACTGTGTACACAACACAGCATTAATACAGAGTCGAAAACCAATTTACCCCATGGATCAAGTATTTCTGATTCTGATACCATGTCCATATTATCCGTACATGTACATGCTTGTGTAGTGGAAATACTGTACAGTACATTTCATATGCTGTTTTTAAGATCCGAAAGTACTCGCTTAATATTGCAATAGGCATCCAAACATTTATATTCTCTTTGCGTCTCTATGTATTCATAAGGTGACAGACTGCGTGGCGAAATCCACATGCAACTCTTGTTAAGTATTCCTGAAAGGTGCTGTCTAACCCTCAGGATGCCATGTGTTCATACAGTTCAAACACAACACGTACTGGATCTGGCAGCAGCACGGCAACGGCAGTAAAGCCCATATGGACGAATGCCTAGATCTCTGCTGCAGCTCCTTCGAGCTTGTTTCAGCTTTGGTGAACCCAGGGGACCGATGCAACGTGATCCTTCAGTGAAATCAGTGGAAAATAACCTTCCCCCTTCCGGAAAAAAAAAGAAAAAAGCATATGGTATTATTACATAAAATGCTGCTTATTGGCCAATCCGTATTCACCACACTGGATTGCAAGTTTTTTTGCATAACAAACACCACTTGTTTTGTCACGGCACATTAATTACATCAATGAAAATCTCAGTTTCATCGTATGGGAGGTGCATACGAACAGGTGGAGCCAGAGAATATGTGCGTTATGAATGCTCTCGGCAAACAGTGAGAGAAAGAAGTGA
This sequence comes from Scophthalmus maximus, assembly GCF_022379125.1. Taxonomy (NCBI): domain Eukaryota; kingdom Metazoa; phylum Chordata; class Actinopteri; order Pleuronectiformes; family Scophthalmidae; genus Scophthalmus; species Scophthalmus maximus. The sequence goes on from NC_061530.1 coordinate 7,217,189, forward strand.
GAGAAAATGTCTAAAGTCGGGTGCCATGTTCAGATTCCTCGTCTATTTTCATCCTGTCGTTTTATTTTTTATTTTTTAAATTAAAGCTTTGAAATTGATTTTGGTTTTGGACAGTGAGGACTTCTGATAGTCCAAAATGCATGGAGAGGTTTACAGTGGTTACATTGTTACCTAATGTTTGAGTCTCATACATAAGTATTACAATATGACCTGGTGAAAGAGTTCTCCTTCCTGCAGTGAGGTGGGAGTTGTGTACAAAGTTCCCCGCAAATGTCCTCTAACAGGAGCGGTTGTCCTCCATTGAGATGTAATGGAAGTGTCATGTTAAATGAATGTAGTTTCTGTTGATAGTTAATAGTATTAATCCAACACATTCTGGCTGACAGGCTGCTCCCGAATCAGTAACTTGTTGCATCACAGAAGAATAGAGAAAGTATTATTAGTCTTGTAGGTAGCAGCAACCTATGCAATGCGCTGGCCTGACAATCTGGAGGAATTCTGGTTCAGTGTCTTGCTCAGGGACATTTTGGCATGTGAACCGTAAGTGCTCAGGATTGAACCAATAACCCTGTGAAGACCTAGGATAAGTGAGGTAAAAAGCTGTAAATATTTTACTGATATTAAAGTAAAAAAGACTGACATGGTATTCTGCAGCTTTCAGACACATCTCATGGCCGCCGTCAAGTGGAGGGTTTGCTCAGTTGTCATGTTGAAACAATCTGCTACACATCTACAACCACCTGACAACACATACTTATGTCTTGTGATAACAAAAATCGATCCATGAAAGGCGAGCAACCAACTGATGAAAGCCGTAAGATGTGGCTGAAAGCTTAACAAGTGGCCCTAAAGATAAGATTTTTTTTTTTTTCAAAAGAATGAGCCTCAAGAAGCTTTACAGATAAGTTCAATTCTATCCACATATTTTACTGTTCAGCCAGTATGACTGTATTTTTATGAGGATTTTATTAACGCACATCTATGTGATGCTTTGTGACATCCTCATAGTTAAGGCATGTTAGTGCATCATATTAACGATCTTAGCTAATAACAAATGAGGAGTCACTTTGAATTTATAGTGATGTATTATTAGAATTAATGACACGCACAAGGTTACCACTGATTTAATTAGCTTTTTTTATGCACTGTCTTGATATCCCATTGTTTTAGCCATTTTTCTCCTTGATGCATATTTAACACAACTTGCAGAAAAGAGTAACTGTGCGCTAAATCCTTAAGGGGACACATCTCTTCTCACTAGGTAGCAACATGTCTAAATGAAGCAAATATGTTTGGGGTGGGGGTTGAAAAGTCTACTTTGACATACACACCCACAGTGTCATGTCTCTTACATATTCTGTTCATACTGTAAATTTAGTAGCTTACATTGGCCAATCCTTTCTGAGGGAAATGTAATACAGCCTGGATTACGTTCACTGGCAACAATTCTGTTCCAGTGCAGCAGGTAGAGTGACGTCCCTACACAGCAGTGAAAACTTATTAGCGAGCAAAAATTGTTTGTACATGGAGTTGTAATGCGTACGAGGCAGCAGGAGACACCACCGTGGGCTGTCTGCGGATGAATTACTGTTGTGTTACACCAAATGGGCCTTGAAGACAAAAAAGAAAAAAAGTTAAATGTTCTGCATAATAACTTAAAGAAACAGAGGACTGGGCTTTAATGTTGCCCATCAACGTCATCCGCTGTTACTGCTTTCCCTATACGCTCCCGTCCAGGAACAAACAGCGTCATTACCCGAGACACGCCAAGAGAAGCGGTACGGGCAGAAGACAGAGGTTGAGATATAGAATCAAAGTAATTAGGGCAATTAGGTAATTGTTGCTTTAATTCTTCGCATGTAGTAACACAGATGATGAGTTCTGGGGCGGCATGACGCAATTTTCTGCTGTGATGTGTGTGTGTTCAGGGTGTGTTACTTAGAGGGACAGCAGGACGGCATAGGAATCACATGAGATGCAATAAGCATGACTCACGCGGGTCATGAAACACCCACCAAGCCCCACAAACACACACACACACACTCTCTCTATTGATTCTTTCTTTGTAAAACCCTAAACTATAGTGCTGGACCTGAGGATGGCCGTCCTGTTGGGAAATATGTATTCCGTGGCAAAGGTTCACCTCGAGGGCACTGAGCTTGTGTGTGACCACAAAAAGATGTTTCAAGAAGTGTGCAAATTCATGTGGCAAGAAAAAGTAAGTGAACCCATTGGAATTGCCTGAATATATGTTCAAATTTCTCATGTATGAATTCTGTCAGATCTTCATCTAAGTTACAATCAATAACCATAATATCCGTTTTAATCAAGAACACAAAAATCAACCTATTGTTCTTATCCATAGTGGAAAAAAAATATTCAAAGATACTGTACATAATGAAGGTTAAAAGATATGTGAACCCAGAGACATAAAAAAATTGGAGTCACAAGTTAGCAAACTTAACTTAAAGGGAGGTTTGTGTTATAATGTTTTCATGATTTTATAAAGATTTTCTGAGACCTACTTTACACCTCCCGCAAAAAGAAGTGTCCTAGCTGGTTTCAGACCAATGTCGCTCCCCTGCTTGTGCCCTTGTTGTTCAAATAGCAGATTTACTTGTGGCCATCTGAGCGCCCATGGACATGTTGGTCCTGTTTGCGATATAGCTATGTTGAGGCAGTGGAAAACGAAACCCGGTTTGAAGTCGGTGGTGCAGCATTTCACTGCTATTTTAAGGAGCATTATCGAGATAATGATTTAAATAATGTCTTACTGCTTGTTACACACACAGATGATCTGCTCACACACTTTCATTCGGTGCACATCTGTTTCCTCTACAGAGAAGCATTCTTTCTTGCTACCTGGTAAATCTGACATCATAATAGCAATCTGGCTTTTTTAAGGGACTGTGTGATGGCACACTGAGTGGTTTACTGCATGTTACACTTCCCAAAACACACCCATGATTAATAAGGAGGCTTGTTGAACCATGTGCATGGTACAGCGCCTTTATATTCTGCAGTAGTAAAGCCTATCTTTAGACTTGTGAAGCTGTAGGAGCTCTGGGAATCTTTGAGAATCTCTTTGGGATTCGATTCAGTGTCCGATTTTTTCGATTCCAAAACCGATTCTCGATTGAATGGATAGAGAATGTGGGCACAAGCTGCAGGCCTTTTACTCCAGTGAGCAAAAGCATTTCATTGTGTTCCTATTTTTTGTTTAGTTGCTGTTGGTTTTTTTGCACATCAAATAGCAATAATACATATGAGGCACTCATATCTCTACATAGTCTGACAAAACAGCAAAAAAAAAAACTGATATGCTCCTATATCTGTGGTGTGCCTAACCTAAAAAGTTAAATGCAATAACGTGGAGGCATTAAGAGCCTGTCAGAGAATAATGAAATGAAAGTGCAATGTGGATTAGAGTGTGTTCTGGACTACAGAGGGGTGTAATGTCTCCCTCAGTGGACAAAAGTATTTTCGCTGCCACAGTGTTACCATGGTTATCATCCACAGCACTGTACAGACACAGCTTGCTTGACATGAACCAGACTGTGTTTCATAGTGCTGAACTTTGGTTTTTCCCTTTGCTCAAATCAGTCCTTGGGTACGGGTGTATCACAACATATTTCTTCATGAGTCTCAAATCGGATTTGCATCCAAAACCTTCCCTTCTGTTAAGATAAGCTACGATATGATTCTAGTTTTGTTCTTTGCCGAGTCATGTGGATGCATTCAGTATGGTAAAAGATGAGAATTGTGATTCTCATGTGAATTCCTTTTTCCCCCCCGATCCCTCAATGCAGTCGCCCAGGGCACCTGTTAATTTTCATTTAGAGACAGAGTTAGTTGAATGACATGAAACTCTCCTGGTCCAATCACAAGCGAAAGTTTGACTTATTGTCGTCTGTTCTATGACTCAGCAAACTTGGAACCTAAGCAATTATTAATTTTATCCTCTGAGTGAATCATCAGTACAAATGATCAGCTGCATTAGAAAACAGGAACTGCTTTGAAGAAAAGTCGAGAATACAATGTGTGAGCATGAATATAAAAATATGAGGAGTTACATATTGCTCCCAAAGTGTATTTTGATAAGTAGCATCCTGATTTCTTTCATCAGTAATTGTTTTTTTCCATGCCGAGTAGTGAAGTTCATCATAAATATATTTCAGAAAGATACTATGTGCAATATACCAAAATTTTAGCAAGGTTAAGCAAATGCGAGACAGATATACTGTAACCCTCAGCTGATATCAATCTGACTATATCATATTTCATTTGAATGTAAAGAAAACATCCACATAGCCTGGGATGAAAAGATGAGATAAAAAAAGCAGAGATAAGAACGGATGGAGATAAGAATTTTACTTCCCCTTCCCCTCTCTTTCTCGAGGAAACTAGACAAATTTCTCATCATTTGGCATTAGTCTAATTAGCTAACTTATCAGAAATGATTAACAGCCTCAGAATTGCCACTGGGAATCATGATTAAATTTCCCTCCAGTACGACAAAGTCCGTTTCACGACACGAACAGTGACAATTATTTAAGAAGCAGCCTACGTACGAGATGTGGAAGTTGAAAGAAATTTAATTACACCATTTACCAAAAGATGAGAAAGTTTTCTCGGCAGAACAAATTTCCAAAGACTGAATTGCAGTCTGTGGAAATGAAATAAACTGTTGTTTGCAAAATAAGTGCACAGGTATAAATACAAACTAGAAAACTAGAAAACACTGATTCTACCTGCGCAGACATAACACCTCCTCTTCTTATCTACACTTGGAGCGATAATTCAGTTGGAGACATTTGTGCCTGTACTCATAACTCTCTTGCAGGACTAACACACTTCACGTAAAATGGAAAGACAAATTCACTTTTCTGATTGGTTCATACCGTGAATGAAAGTTTTCATTTTGGCACATATCAGCAAACATAAGCATGATGTCAGGGAAAGGCTCACATCAGCCAATTTTAAGTGCCCAAATGACAAAATTTTATAGAAAGTATAGTGAAGCATTTCTGAGCTAAAGAGCCTGCGGCTTAGGAGCAAGAGATCGTCGTCCACTAACCAGAAAGTCGGTGGTTCGATAGCCGCTTCCCCCAAGTCCGAATATACACTTATCCCTAAATTGCCTTTGACAGCTCTAGGGCTGCAACTAACGATTAATTTCATGATCAATTAATCTGTTGATTATTTCCTTGATTAATCAATTAGTTGTTTGGTCCATAAAATGTCGGAAAATTGTGAAAAATGTCAATTGTGTTTCCCAAATCCCAAGATGATGTTTTGTTTTGTCCACACGCCAAAGACATTCAGTTTACTGTCACAGAGGAGCTAAGAAATCAGAAAATATTCACATTTAACAAGCTGAAATCAGAGAATTTTGACTCTTTTTTCCATAAATACTACTTGAACTGATTAATCGATTATCAAAATAGCTGGTGATTAATTTAGTAATCGATTACTAACCAATTAATCGATTAACTGTTGTAGCTCTACACGGCTCTTCTGGCAGTGTATGAATGTGACAGAAATACCGCGGTAAATGGCAGCGCTGTATGAATGTGTGTGCGAATGGTTGAATGTGACTTGTCCTGTAAAGCACTTTAGAAAAGCGATACATGAATACAGTCCACTTACCATGTTTTCCACCTCCACGTTATAAAGGGAAAATATGTAATGTTTCTTATTTCCTTCTTTTAATTTGCAATATCAGTTGAACAACATCTCTGCGACTCTGCAAAGTCCGAAAGCAGATTCAGTACAAGACCAATTGCATGGGTTTATAAAGGTAAAAGGGGAATTTTGCTTTTTAAATAGATTCCACACTTCACTGCCAGGTTCAGATCTCCGACTGAATTCTTACTCAGGGACATTGGCCGTGTACGGCTTCCCCAGAAGGAAATCCAAAAAAGAAAAATGTAATTCTAAGAGTCAGATAGCGGGGTCAGTGTCAGATAGCGGGGTTTATGGGATGTATTTTCTCTTGCAGTGTAATACCTCTTTAGACACGATAAGGCAGAGTTCTCCTTCAGGGGAAACACTTATCTCAAACTTAAATGAATAAGTGTGGCATCTGAACGAATCAGGGTTCATCTCTCTGGAGGAAACAGCCTGACAAGGGGAAATGTCCAAAAACTCATCACCATGTGTGTGTGTGTGTGTGTGTGTGTGTGTGTGTGTGTGTGTGTGTGTGTGTGTGTGTGTGTGTGTGTGTGTGTGTGTGTGTGTGTGTGTGTGTGTGTGTGTGTGTGTGTGTGTGTGCGTAACTCACCCCAGCTGCAAAGCCTAAACTTCCATCCAAGATGCGCTTCTAAAAGAAAAGGGCAGACAAGAAGACGTGTTGTTTGCAGTTCCGTCAAATCGATCTCCTCAAACCCTGACGGTGTATCATCGAAACCTTTCAGTAAATCACTTACTGTTGACTTAACTGGCAAACACGCAACATGTCCCAAGAGTGAGAGGTTCACAAATAATAACAACAAAAAAAGCACAATCTATGAGCGAAGAGCATTCTGTTTCATGTGGTGTATCGTACTGTAACACACTCTCTTGCCGTCATAATAGAAGTCTCATAGCAACAGCCTACTGATCTGAAATTATTAAAAATTTGATGCTTTCTCTATATGCTGATTCCATCTGGGAAATGGTTATTCTACCACTGATACGTGACTCGTTTTGTAAACGGACACATTATCTATAGCCGTACTGTATGAAAATCCACATCTTAAGGAATAGTCGACTTGAACGGGGAATAGACTTATTTGCGTTTTCCCCAATCAATGAAGGAGAACAGAGTAACCACTCTTTTACCATCTGTCCCTTAAATGTGAAGCTTGGGCAAGGAAACAGTTAGCTAAGCCCAGCATAAAGACTGGAATCAGGCGGGAAACAGCTAGCCAAGCCAGTGTGACCTCGCTTCATAGTTCAGGCCTGGACTATCTATCACTGATTTACTGTTTTTTCTCTGGAATATAGAAAATAACTGAGCACTCTAGAACGGGGCAGAGTTATACTGATGTAAAGTGTAATGAAGGGAAATACATGTTATTTAAAAGCCCACAAAAGATGAATTCATTTACTCAATTGACATCCCATAAAATCCTTATATAAAGAGTTTTAAGGCTGGAACCAAGCCGATAGACTACGAGAGGAATCGTTACCACAAAAAAATTGGGAAAATGGAAAAAAAAAGGCAAAGGTACAAGGCTTTGTACATAATTATTTTAAGAGCGAAGGAACTACTCATCCCATGAACCGTTACGAACGCCCTTACTACTACTACTTCCAACAGACGGTTTAGCACACTTCTTCTTTAAACTTCATCATCATCATCATTTTAGTGTTTATGTTGTTGATAAAAGTCAAAATGTATTGCAATTGGTGTTTTGTATGCGTATATAGTGTATGACGATTGTGGTGGGGTTCCTCTGACTCAGAAGCACTGTATTAGTGAACTTTAGTGGTGGACAGAGCCAGGCTAGCAGTTTCTACCCGCTGCCACTCTTTGTGCTAAGCTAAGCTAACCAGCACTCCAGCATCTACTGTAGGCACATGGGAGTGGTATCCACTTTCTCATCAGGGAAGAAATGATGAAGTATATCCCCCAGTGTTTAATAAAGTCGTCGCTTTATTAACAGTGTGTGCAGTGTTTCCTCAGGCTCAGAGTGTCGGTCGGTACCTGTCGACTGGAGAAGACAAACACCAGGGCGGCTCCGGCGGCGGTCAGCGCCCAGGTGAACAGAGTCCCCAGCAGGGCCTGGGTCACAGGGCTGTAGCCTTCCAGCATGGTGCCACGTGCAGCTGGACACACAACACACAAACACACATCCTCTTGCATTCACATTGCATTGGAGGAGGTTACAGAGAGTATCTTGTTCTGGTCTTTCTGGGCAGACAAAACAGGGGCGATTCAAATCTTACAGTGAGCACGCAGTTTTTTAATTACTCCTGCAAGCCTAAAGTAAACGTCGTCCCACGTGGAAGCCGCCACTGATGATACATTTCCACAGTGGAAGCAACATTTCATAGACAAGCATGACAACTGAACAAAACGACACACGAGAGAACAGGAGTTTGTGTGCTTTAGCTGACTCTGCCTTAAACCAATACGTACGTGTGTGTGTGTGTGTGTGTGTGTGTGTGTGTGTGTGTGTGTGTGTGTGTGTGTGTGTGTGTGTGTGTGTGTGTGTGTGTGTGTGTCTGTGTGTGTGTGTGTGCGTGCGCCTTTAAGCCCTCAGATTAGTAATCCAACACGAGGCCGCTGAGTTTGTTTCAGCACACGACAGGCCACGTGGGACGTCAAATATCCTGTTTGCTCAGGATGTGCATATCCTAGTTTCATTTGCATCTGTGCAGGCAGGACCTGTCGAGGCCTGGCCCAGAAACGATCACTCGGTGGGTAGTACTGCCAAAGAAATGGGGCTTATAATTCACACTTCCCAAGTTAAAATGAAAAAAAACACACAGGGTGTGCTGTACATACTTTAATTCTAATTATTCAAGAGGCAGTTTAACAGTCAATACAGTGACCCTCTCTTCCCAATTGTGTTTTTTTATGGGGGGTTCAGCACACAGGGGAGTTTTGCTTTGAAGCAAAACAACCTGTTTAACTTTAAAAAGTGGCCACGGTATTATTACGGATGAGGTCATCACTGGATTGGAGGAAACGTTAGGGCACAGTGCAATAGTAGCACGGGAATCTACCTCGAGTAACCATGAATTACTGATCATAACAGACCAAGACAGGTTAAAGGCGAAAGACAGAATAAAAAGCGACTGTACTGGTTACAGTTAAACGGACACGGGTCAGTTTTACTGCTTAAGATTTTTTTTCATCTGTTAAAAGTTTCATGGTTTCACGCCCCGCGCCATGCATAAATGCTTTCTACTGTACACGATGCAGCCTTTTTAATGGAAGCATCAACATGGCATTTTCCATGAGCGCGTCAATCCAAGAAATCATGCGATGGGAACTATTCACCAAGGCAGCTCTAAAATGTACTGACGACTTACAACTTCATACATGACTTAACGATGATCATGCATCTCATGAACGTGGGGCAAATAACAGATGAACACCGCAAATTAATCACTTCCGCGTCTGTGTGTATCAGAGTGTCGCTGCATTCATTTGCACACACCATCTGAAGTGCAGCTGTTTTGCTTTGTTTAACTCAATCGACTGTCAGAGTGTCTCACGCGGCTTCCGTAGCATTGCAGTGTGTGTATTATGAGTTGTCTTGTCGTATGGCTGACACACAACACTTCGTGTACACAGGTAAACGACATGACCGACCTGTAAACGAGAGCCCAAACCCGCCTCATTCTAAGTGTCTGCTCGGCCCGGGACGCGAACGAACGCAGTCATAGTTCCCCCGGGCACCGGTGTGATGTGACCAAACGGCCCTACATTCGTTTAAATTTCACCCCCGGCGTGCTTTTGGCGCAGTTTTGGGGGAATTAGTTTCGGGGTTTTACTCACTTGTGTCCACCCGGCACCCTCGACTGCTGCGTATTTACTTCCTGCTTCCCGGTGCACGTGTCTATGACGGGGGAAGCCCCGCCTCTGCCCGCGGTCTATTGGTCAATATAACGTTGACAGCGTCAGTGGTGGGGGCGCGCTCATTCATAAAATATAAAATTGCACAGGAGGCTGCTTGGAAAGCTCAGAACGTGCCAAGTTTAGGGCTACACACACACACACACACATACACAGTTTTTCAATTGCTGCCTTTTTATGGCTCTACTCCTCTGAATCTACATTAACCTGACAGTTTGTTGGCCACAGCGCGGGTTACTTTACAAATTAAAATTTGACTTTCAAAATAAAACATGATGATCTATGTCAATTAATAATAACAATAATATCCTTGGCGCAACCCAATATCCATATGGTTAGTGCAACGTACTGTAGGGGAGAGAATATGAGGATATGTATGGTCCAGACTGTCACATACAGTAGGTCTCTGGTTTGACAACAGGACTGTTTACTGTATGACATTCCCCCGCTCTCCTCCCCTGCATTTCCTGTCTCTCTCTCCACTGTCTCTATCCATACACTGTTATGTCTCTATCAAATAAAGACACAAAGGCCATAATAATGATCATTTCTTCAGATAATATACAATTATAGAACAACCATTGTACTTTTCCAACTTAGTGTGTAATTTTCGTCATTTACAAATGTACTTATTTCGTTTACTCAGTTATATTTACACTGTCGCATTAGCGCTTTTTTTAGACAAAGCATCCGAGAACGTCTTCCCCCCGCTGGTCTTAAGGAGCACGTGTGTGCATGTGCAGACTTTTTGGCTTGTGTTCTAACGGGAAACAGATTCTGGATATGTTGCCAGGGAATTTGTTCTGTTCCCAGTGGAAGTTTCCCGGATTGCTTTTCTCGCTCACCTCCTTTGTGGTAATTCCTTGGCATGTTGACCTTTGACCTGTGGACTCATCACCTGGCATGTTCCCGGTGTTTTCTGATGTCTTCCCGACTTTTGCAAATTTCTGAAAACACCTGATGGCGATTTAAATTTATTTTACGGTTTAATCATCAGCAGTCGCCATCTGAACGATGATCAATCTCTTCTTCAGCTAATTTGTACGCCATACAAGCCTGGGAGCGATTTCCAACAATCTTCCCTTATAAAATCACACCAGAGAGCATCTCGGTACAACTTCTGTTCACCAAGCTGCTCCACTGGACTGCTGGAGCAATAAATGTGTGTCAATAAATGTGGGAATAAATGCCTATTCCAATTTGGAGAAACATCAAATGTACGATCTGTCCTTAAACCCACAGCTGCTCATCTTCTTGACATCCTTAAATCCTTACGGATTCTAAAAATGTAGTAAATTTCAAATATAATCTAGTGAGCGGTTTCAGTATGTAGAAAGGCAGAATTATATTCATACATTTTAGATTTGTAGATTTAAATCCAAACACAATATCAAGATGTTCTCTTCTGTTTTGGTCAAGCACAATCTCAGTAAACATCCAATTATTTTCGCACTCAGAAGTGTAAGTGTAAAAAGTCGAATTCCGAAAATCACGTTCATGTTACAAAACGCAACATCTCCTATATCTGCATTGCACTCTTGTCTTTTCAGAGATGAACAGGCCTGTCTGCCTTTTCGCCGATGGTTTTCTGTCTTGATCAGTGAACATCTGTGCAGCGCGGCGGCTCGAGAAAGAAGCCCTCGCTCTCTGACGGACATCAAATACTGATGTTTACCTCTGATGTGATAGATCTCCGCTGTTTTATGCTAATGCACCTTCAAAACAACCCTGTTGGAAATATCGCAACGAGGCATCATGCTGCATATTTTGGGGGGGCAGTTTTGCATGATAGTGGCAGGAATACACCACCAAAGAAAAAACAACCAGCATTTGCACAGTGCTTCAAGCATTAGATTAAAGTGTGTGGTTTTTTTTCCAATTTTTTTGCAAAAATCAACCACCATTAGTGAGCACAAATCTTCATAATCCACTAGGTACAAAATAAACCCATCCACTGATGGTTTTTCAATTATGTAAGCGTAGCTTTATCCATCTTATTAATGAAACACAGATGACAGTTGAGATCGTTGCTTAAACCATCATTCCTCTAAATATTTTAGATTTTTCTGTGTTGCGAGATTTGCATGACTAACGAGTGACTCCGGGTTCAGAGAGAGTGTTGCTGGGAAACAAAAGATGACACGCAGTATCAATAAACGAGATCATGAGCTATGTTAAGTTTCCACATTGCTTCATGTGGCTTCCTCTCGCTTCCAAGCAATGAGCATTTGGTGCAGCATGCCATTCCATATGTGACATCTTTTACTGAAAGTGCCCTGTTATGAAACAATCTTGTCGAAGATACAGCAAAACAGTGTGATTAATTTTTTACTGGAATGCTTATTGTGTGTTATGCCACACGGGCTCCAGATGGGTTCTGTGTTTCATCCGGGGGATTGTTGGTCCACTGCTGTTGTTCAAACCGAAATGCATTGAAAACCATTGAGCAAACGGAGCCATGAAATGTTGTTCAGACATTCACGGTCCCCAGAGGGTGAATCCCACAGACATTGAATGAATGGATTGCTGTTAAATCTTCGACAGATATTCAAGGTCCACAGAGGATGGATACTCTGACTCATATAGCAGGTCAACGTTTTCATTCATTCAGTTGATAAGCTTTGACATCTAACAGCTGGCGTGGCACAAACAATTCTACAGGCATTCATGGTTTCCTAATGATGTACCTTTTCTGTGGTCTGACTTTTCTAATCTGTGAAATCTGAAAATGAGGTTCACACTTTTGGTTTCATGTAAAGGCGTCACAGACAAAGGCAAGACGCATCAGTTGTTTAAACAAAGCACGCATCGCCGAACAGTTGCCCAAAGCCGTCAGAGAAGGCGCCTCTGTTGAAGCATCCCGGACCCTTGAGAGTTGTTAATCACCGACATAGCTGAGGTCGAGATGAGAAGCCTCAGTGGAACTTGAAACCTTTGTTTGTCGCCTCACAAGGATCATGTAAGATGGTAAAGGGGAAGAAAAGTCCTTGGACCAAAACAAGATGTGAGAACATGGGATTTCTTAAGAAGCGTCATTGCCGATAGATAGCGATGTAGCCCTCGGCCTTGAGTTTGCAGATGCGAAAGATGACATGCATAGTATCCCACGTGGCCCGTTTCTTCACGTGGATATGGATGCCAGCATGTCTGTCTGCGGCACGGCAGTGAAATACTGCCCATGGAATACGAGGCTGTCAGGCGTTTTCCAAATTTAGCACCCCAAAACAAAGTGTTCCCAGTGATGTTTTTACAAGGGGGGGCTCGGGGGGAGACGTGGGCCCCGTCGCATGAAGTGCCATTCTCTGGGGGGAAGTTAAGCCACAAGCTAATCAGGAGTTAAAGACTACAAAGACATTTCCCCACACACTTAATTGGAGCCAGTTAAAAGTCGGGGTGATGGTATGCCCTGAGAAATCGGCGGCATCTGTTGAATGAGCACTCAGATTGGGTCTTTGAAACCAGAAGAAATCACTGGATGGAGGTTGGAACAAAAGGGGAGAGCTGGCTAGTTGTTGCTCCATTGCTGTATTGACGGTGGGTGGCGAAACAAACTGGAGTTTTGTTTTTGTTTTTCTGGGGGAAGTTGCTGGGGTATTCCAGCTATGCGTGTCAGAGCGGCAACAGGATGGGGGTCATCGCTTATCCAGGGTCTTTAATCTTCGCCAACCCCCCACCCACCACCCCCGCTTTCTCCGCTCTTTTTTCACCTTTCCCTCTTTCTCCTCTTTCGCCTCCTCCGTTCGCGATAGAGGGAGTAAGGAAAACAGCGTGGAAGGGCGGGGGGAGGAGGATGGGTGGATGGAGTCCGAGGAGCAAAAAATACAACATCCCATGTCAAATGTCAGACAACAGAAACCCAGAGGAAAATAGATCTGCTGTCGGCAGATTTACTCAGTCTGGGTTGTGAAGGTGGCTAGATAGTGTTATTATGTGTGTGTGTTTAGGCCCCCCCCCCAGGCGCACTGGAGGCAGAGAAGGAGGGGAGCACATGGGTGGATTGTGGGGGGGGGGGGGGGGGGGGGGGGGGGAGTAAACAGAAGAAGAAGAAGAAAGATGGAGCGAAAAAAGTTATGAAAACAAGAGTATTGTAGCAGATGGGCCAGGGGGTTTACCTTGGAAACAGTGCTACAGAGGAGCCGGGGGGGGGGGGCACTCAGGAGGGGCGTGTGCCAAGCTGGAGTTTATCACAATCTCTGGAGACTGATGAACAAGAGGAGGGGGGTGGTAGGGTCCCACACACACACACACACCCACACACACAGTTAGACAGGAGTAGGAACACTCCTCACACACTGTGGGGGGAAGAGATATAAAAGGGCTCCCAGGGAGAACGAGCGCTCAGGCAAGCGTCCCAGCGTCCGTCCTGCGAACTTCCACACTGCCGTGCGTCGCCGAGTGTGTTTGTGCGAGTGCGTGAGTGTCAGACAGAAGTCTCCTACACGAAGGATTATTTTTTGACAGGTCTTTTTTTTTTGATTGAAGGAGGTATGGACTTGATGGGGCCAGTTGAAGAGCCGCTGACGCCCGACTGTTGTTGAACCTGTGAGCGGTTGCTTGGTTTTAGTCTCTCTCTTCTTTTTTTCGTTCAAATTCGGTTGTTAACTCCTCTCCCTCAGAGTCGTTTTCTTTTGCTTCCACGACGGGGAGTCAAGAGGTGACTCTGGAGCTGCTTGCAGGGGAATCTAAGCAGGAGCAGAGACTGTATCCCTCTGAGCTGCCACTGCTCTGAGTGTATTTTTGTATTTCTGTTCTCTGTTTGATCACTTGACGCTCTGAGGCGGGATGGACACCTCGGCTCTGTCAGATGCAGACTACAATCAGACTTATGTGGACGAGCACTTTTACTACGAGGACAATATCGATGCCTTTGGCGTCACCATGGCCATCCTCTACCCGGTCGTCTGCCTCCTGGGACTGGCCGGCAACTCCCTCGTCGTCGTCGCCATTTTGAAACTGGACAGGATGTCATCTTCCACCACGGTGTACATTTTCAACCTGGCCCTGGCGGACGGCCTCTTCATGGTCGGCCTGCCTTTCATAGCGAGCCAGAACTTCCACAACCGCTGGATGTTCGGCGACGTGGCGTGCAAAGTGGTCATGGTGCTGGACGGCATCAACCAGTTCACCAGCGTCTTCTGCCTGACGGCGATGAGCGTCGACCGCTACATGGCGCTGGCCGACCCCCTTCGGTTTGCACGCTGGCGAACGCCGCGCTGCGCCAAGATCGTGTCGGCCTTCCTGTGGCTGTTCTCGCTCCTCACCATTCTCCCCATGGCGCTCCACTTCTCAGCCGATCGAGGCCTGTGCATACCCGAGCTGGTGTCGGACGCCTGGTGGCTCAGCGTGCTCTCTTACACCTTCGCCATAGGGTTCGTTTTGCCGTTCACCGTGATGACGGCATCCTACGCGGCGCTGCTACTCACCCTGCGCTCCCAGCGACTGCGCGCCGCGACGCCGAACCGCGAGAGCCACCGGCTGGAGCGGCAGGTCACCAGAATGGTGGTGGCGGTGGTGGTTGTGTTTGGCATGTGCTGGCTGCCGTTTTACACCTTCAACTTCTGCTCCTTGTATCAAAGTGGCCTGGTCCTGACGTTCGCCCGAGCTTTTGAGTGCGTGGTCCTGCTGTCGTACTCGTGGAGCTGCGCGAACCCCATCCTCTACGCCTGCCTCTCCGACACCTTCAGGAGGCACTTCCGTACCCTCCTCTGTCCCGTGGCCAAGTCATCTCCCAGCATGCAATGCAACACTGAACGGTATGACATAAACGACTCAGGCATGCGGGATGTCACCATACTGGCATAGAGAGAAGACTAAAAGCTGAGTCGACATTTATTTCTTTTTCCTGTGATGATGCATTTATGCTTTGCATCTTTCAACTTATTTACTCATTTCATTGCAATGAATCCACTTTTTGTCCGCTTGGAAACAGTTACAGATATATTATTTGCTCCAAGAATGAAGTTGAACATATTTTTTTTTATAGTTTATGTCCAACAGTAGCGGTTGAGTTTGCTTTCTTCCTGACTGTAAATCAAGATGTGCGTGAATTTTGTTCACACCTGTCTCGAGTGCATGTGTCTGACAGGGGTGTCAGCAGACTTCCGTTAATCGCACACGTCACTGTTTGAGTACTGGCTGTGAATCATTCTGCCCAGCAGTAAAGTTTGACCTGTCCTGTGTACATGAAAGTGTTGGCTTTGTACTTTGCAATTTCTGTAAAGTAGAAACTGAAAAGTTTGTGTAAGGAAAAAGAAAGGTTTAAAGTATGCCCATCAAATGGCATAATTCCTTTTGACATAATTTCCATAATGCTCTTTATCCTACAAATCCCCCGTCTTGTTCGAGTGCAGGCCCACCTCACACTCTGTCTGACTTACAAACTTGTCGTGTAATTTGTCTTCTAATAATGCAGACTGCTGGGCTGAGCTGCTTCTAGCGCCTCTCCTTGTACTGCTTTTCACCAGACTCTAATGAAATGAGGCACGAGAGGCTCGAAGTGTGGACAGGTGGAGTGTAAACAGCATAGCGTGGGTCACATGCCTCTGGCCAAACACCAGCATACAAGGACACACACAGACAGACAGGCCCCTCGACTCCCACAGCTGGATTGTGTCCTGGTGACTTTCCAGTGGAGGACAGTGTCAGACGTGTGTGTGTGTGTGTGTGCTTGTGCCTGGGTGGCCAATGGCATGCATCTGAACACATGCTTGCGGAGAGCCCTGTGTGTGTCTTAGGCTAATGTGTAAGATATATTTATTTTTCTTCAAACATGTGCTTGCATCGAACACTCGCTTTACGTAAATGTTCCCATGTATTACATGTGTTGCTGAAGGTTACCTCTAGAGGGCACACGAGAGCCCTCAGACCTTATAGAACTGCTAGATTTGCATTATGCCAACGATAGACATGGTGACACTTTTCATGTAATTTTATGACGAAAAAAAAAGGTTTCTGTGAGGCAACTGATGACCGGTGGACAAAACACACTGTCAGCGCCGTCCCCGCTCTGTTTGTCCAACATTCTTTTAGCCGTTCAAAGACGTAGCGCTCTCGGGATTGTTTCCATTTGTATCCGCAGGTTTCCGCACTGACTTCTAAAAAATGGTCATCGGCTAATTTGACAGTGTGCTTGCGCCAATGACGCATCATGCAGATTTTTGGTAATTGCTGACTTTGTCTATTCGCTTGTCTTCAAACCTTTTCCGCAATGCTGCCTCTACAATGCCCCAACAGTTCATGTGCATATTGCATCTTGTTTACACGTCAGGTTAATTTCTGAGGACGGGCGCAATCAACTTACCAGACGGACGCAGGATACACAAGGCAGCCACCATATACACGCGAACCTGTAGTTAGTAATCCATAGAAGCACTTGTCTTACAGAGTGTTATATGTAAATAAATATTGGCACTTGTAATTTTGTACAGTCAGCTTAAAACTTCGACATTTTTAAAAGAGGCGTCGGGTTGAGCTTGATGAAAAAGGCTTCGCCATATGAGCCAGTCTCAGTGTAATCAGTCAAATAGACAATTACCAGAATTAAAAAGGAAGTATATCCATGAAGTGGCAATCACGTGCATATTGTACTTAACTTTCATTCATTTCAGTCATTGGTGGCATTAACATGCATCCTGGTTGACTGGATTAAAATGTATAAAAAAAGGTCAGATTTAAACAGCTTCAACATAGACAGCGGGATCCAATCGCATGATCTGACCAATCAACAAACATGTTTTTGCACACAGATGCAAACAAACATACAAACACCCTCGTCAAAGGTGGACGGCCAGAACGGCCGTTGGGTGTCAAGTGTCAGTGGTGTAAATATGTGTATATGAAAATTTTTATCTGTGATAATCTGTATATTGTAGAGATAAAGATACAACTGATATGTGATTATCATTTCATATTTGTATACCACAGATATTAGTGCCCCATTATAAAACTGGGCGTCAGTGTAATCCAGTTCAACCACATCTGGACGCATATGTTTTGGACAGCGGATGATGTTACTGAGGCTGTGAATCAGGACATGTTGCTGCGGCTAGGACTTCACACATCACTTCATATTAATCAGTATCACAGCTGCCCCACTTTCTTTTGTGCCTTTTTAAAAAATTTTTTTAGATGTCATTGTGATATATTTTGCTAATAATAAATGTTTGGATTCTTTCCAAAAACAAGCACAAGTCTCCTTTTTCGTAAAACTGGGCCTCCTCTTGGTCGTGTGCCTCGGGACTTCTCCCGGAGGGGCCTGCTGTGAACTGGAAAGAGTCTGCAAATGTCAAGGCTGCCGCCGCTGCGACCCACTTGCGTCTGCCGGCTGCTTCTTTAAGGAGCTAATAAACCCTCTGCCACAGTCGTCTCCTGAACGTTTTGAAGACGCTCAAGTGCCGACGGCAAAGAGGGAAATTCGACGGGGAGTGAGATGCAAATGGAGGCCGAGATCAGTGTCGGGTTCCTAAAGCACAAGACACTCACAAAAGGATGCCATGGCACAGCTGAAATACTATATAAGTCATTGTAGACTGTTATAACGATATTAGCCTGCAGAAGCGATGGGTGATTTTTGGTTTAATATATGTTATACATGAGTTTACAATATGTATTTGTTTGATGGTATTGGTCAGAATATGAATAATAATTGTCTCTTATCATATGTCATAGAAGTGATCATTTCATCTCGGTACCTCAACGAGTGCAACGACGTAAAGGTAAAACCTGAGGGGGTCACTGAAACCCTGGTCATGTTCTCAGTCTCCAACAGGGAGGTGGTGATGGAGTTCAGGGGGGGGGGGGGGTCTGTACTGAACTGTGTCATCGTCACCACAGCTGGACTTTGAACCCAAACCAGAGGTGCTCTGGCATGCAGTTGTGTCATGGGCCGCTAGATGCTGTCACTCTCTCTGTCTGACTTGTTTTGGTCGTAATTATTCTTATATTTTCCATCTCTTGTAGGAAGAATTAGTCCCTAACCCTTTGATTTCAGATTCTTCTTGCCATTTCTTAGGTTCTCGGGGCACTAACACGGTGCTTCCACATTTGGATTTCATTATTTTCACGTTTGCCCGTCGTCCAGCAGAGTCCAGATCTGCAACAACACCAGCTCCGACTTTGTCACACTGTGGCTTTGTCATCTCTTTTTTTCCAAAAACAGACATACCCCAGACTGTGGCCATTTTTCTATGTGCAGGTAGATTATCTCACATCCAGGTCCTCGCGTATGCAACCACAGAGTCCCGCAGGGCACAACGTATGACTTGTCCGTCAGTCAAGTACTGTATTCTCCGTTTGCTCAGCGTAGCGGATAGGCTCCCACTCGCTCATCCATATCTTACAGCGCCAAATGCAGGGGCTTTTCCATCAGGGAAGAGCTATAACACAGCAAAAACTGAATACCTCCTCAACTCTAAATGAGTAAGAAGTGCATGGGGAATTTGCCATGCTTATATTTTGTCATTTTTTGTCGTTCAACCCTATTAATCCTGACAGTGAAATGGCATTTTGCATTTACTGTCTCAGAGTCTCTATTAGCGTCAAATAAACATGTATTGCTCACCAGCTCATTATTACATGCAAAACAGCAAAAACCTGATTGGTGAAACTCTTTTTAATTTAATCATTTCATTATATTTTATAGTCTTCATTTAACCTCCCTATTAATTTTTTTCATGTTCTATAAAACCCTCCCCCCTCCAACGCTCTAGTACATATGTGCACATACTCTCACACTTATACTACGACACACACACACACACACATCCCACCATCCAAATACCTGCACCTTCTCTAATACAAATCTAAAATATGCGTACCTGGTTATTGTTTGTTGGCTTATTTATTTTTCCCAATTTTCATCCAGTGCATGCTAAACCTAAAATGTCACCCAGGGTAATGCACTCTGTCTCATCTTCTCTCAGCCGTTCCGTCTCTTTCTCACTTAATAAGAGAAATAGAAACCCGGCAGCAGCTGTCGGCTCACAGCAGCCTCCGGACCAATAAATAAAATGACAAACCTTGCATGTCGTAAACCATTTTACCTTGTTTCAAGTCTGCCAGGTATCAAACAAATTGTAGAAGATAATATGAATTTTCAATTACATGTATTTCTCAAGTAAAAAAAAATCCTATTTTTAAAACTCCATAAGGATCAAGGGTCAAAAGCTATAGCAGCATCAGTGGCTCAGGTAGAATGATTGAATTAGAAAAGCCGAACACACAAACCGGACTTGCCTGCAGCTCCATGGCGATACAGTACCTGTGGTCAGGCTACAACCAAGTAAGTTAAATCATTTCCCTCTTCAGGAAGAGAGCCATTGGTGCGTTGACTGACCAGCTCATGAGAACAAGGTTTAAAATGAACAGTTCGACTTTGATTTTTGGGGAAATATACTTATTTGCTTTCTGGCAGGGAGTTAGATGAAAAGACTGATATGAAGGTACAACCAGAAAACAGCCTCGCTCGGTCCAGAGGTCAAAGGTCCACCTGGCATGCACCGTTCACCGTTCACCTCACACATGAAGAAGTGTGTTTAACTGGTCCAAAAACTTCTCAACAAAACAAATTAGAAGACGGCAATGTGTCATTTTAGACAATTTTTGTATGGATCAAACTAACTACGTATAAAGCGTCAGCCGAGTGATGTTTTGCCTTCAGACAAAGCCGGGCTATGGCACTTGTATTTATGCCATATTTAGCATACAAAGAGGAGGGTGGTATCTCATCTGCAAATATGTCAAACTATTGCTTTAAAGAGACATCTGAAGGAACCTTTAAAAAACGTTTTAAACAGGGCTGATTCGAGACCCGAGACCGAAACTTTGGCCTTTTTTTCCTAACAAATTAGAAGGGGTTTTTTTTTTAGAAGCACATTTTGTATAACACAAAAATTATCTCTTTAAAAAATTACAAGATGTGGTGACAGATCCTGATACCAGCCGAAACCCCACACAAATGATTCAACAAAACATGGGAACAATCGTCCAGTTAACCTCCATCAGATCACGTGCTGAATGATTCAAGATTTACAATGTACTCTAACACCACAATCCACAAGGTTAGACAAATTAAAAGTGTGTGTGTGTGTGTGCGTGTGTGTGTGTGTTAGGCCCTAATTAAAGCACTGGCAGACAGCAGTTATTTTCATTGGTCCTCTTTGCTCTGACCGATCCAGCCGTCACCCTCTTCGCGAAATTGAGACCAGATGCAAACTGCCTGAGAGACTCCTCAATAAAGAATGTTGATGGGACCCCAGAGACGCGGGCGAGATAGATAGATGGAGAGAGAGAGAATGTGTGTGTGTGTGTGTGTTTGTGTGTGTTTGCGTCCATGACAGGATTAGAGGAACAGATCGATAAAGGTTAATTAGGCAATCCACAAAATCCACTTGGTGTCAGGCAATTCTCCGTCTCTTTTGGATGTCTCTCTTATGATTTGCTGCCCCCCTCCGCCTTTAAAAAAAAATTCCCCTCATCTCCTCACCCAACAGCAGACTCGCCTTTTTTAAATCTCTCCTCATCCTCTTCCATTTCTGATTGTGCAACAGGCGTGAAAACATGGCCAAAGTTGACATTTTTATGACCAAAAACAAGACGGTGCTGCATGAGCCGGGGTTACCGCGCTGCAGCGGACAGGAATCATTGTCCCTCCGCTGCGTTCTTGGAAAAGCCCACATGTGGGATATAACCGTTTCTGCATAATTTCAGATGGCTTTGACATCTGCCCGATGGCGACGACTCTCGGGCTATTGACGAAAAAGCCACAGTTTGTGCTTTCCCCCCCCAATATGGTCGATTACAAGAAAGAATCTTGCAATTTAGCTCCGCGAGAAACAAGAAAATCCTGTTTGACACGTCACAAATCTGGCAATGTGTGGATTTATTCAGGAGAGGCTTTGAGAGGAGGCATGTGACGACGACCTGCTGCGTCTGAGGCTAAGGCGAATACAGTGAAGGTTGGGCATAATAAAGAGAGGAACTTATTGAAATACAATTTTTAGGTGTTTGTTTTCCATTTTCGACCACTTTATCACTGCTATTGTTACGATTTAGTTTTCAGTTTTCAGAACTTTTTGGTGTTTTTTTGCCCGTTTCCCCTTATACAAAGAAGATGACAGCAGTCTACAGCCGCGATGTGCACAGAGGTATGAGTTGTGGTATGTGTGACATGTACTGGAATGAGGGGAGGAGGCATCTGTGCACTCACATGAAAGCTGCACTGGAACGTCTCTGATTCTTTTTCAGACGTGTTTTTCTCCCCTCAGTGTGAAAACAAGTAGTTTTTCTTTATACTTTTCTGTCCTTTCTGTCCTTTTTCTGTGACATTTAAATTAAAATACAAAATTCAAACCACATCTGAGTGACGTATTGTAATCGTGTCACTTTTACAAAGACGTCTTGAATATGCACCTTTTTTTCCAAAACGTTAATTCGCAGCTGGGCTGCACAGTGATTAATGTGTGCGCTCCTCATCGCTGGGGCTGTGGGCCCAGACAACGCTGCTGCTGCTGCCGTGCAGAAATATTCATCACAGAGACTGAATCTGTCTTTGCAACAAGGTCATTCAAGTTGAAGAGTGTCTTACTCAATTACCCCCTAAAGTCAAATAATAAATGAAATCTAAACACATCTTTCCACTTCAGTGTGCATCCGAAGCGGACCAAAAACCATCCGTCTTTGTTCACGTTCCTCGAGGGAAACAACAACAAAAAAGCTTCCCATTGGAAGTGGTCCCGGGATCATGCAGAGGGCGGCACATGGGACCAGAGGAGGTTTATCAATGAGCTGTTTTTGGGTGCTGGGGATCTGATGGCGGACCGACTCTCACAGTGATAAGGTACGGACTTCTTGTCTGATTCGGCCGCATGGGACTCCATGCGTAGGCTCCTTGGTGTACATACGCTAAATACAGAAACAGCTGCGGAGAACGTGCAAGTTTTCCAGAAAAATCCTTAGTTTTCTCTGTTTTCCGCTGCCAGAGGACCAACCATCCTATTTTTTACTTTCAGGAAATGTCTGCGGTGGGTGAATCTGGTCTCCCTGACTCGCTAGAGAGAGGCCAGTCGGCGGTGTAAACCCCAGTCGCCTAATTAAGTTGAAAGTTGACATTTACCCTGTTTATACCACAAAAGAGAAAGGAGAAAAGCAGTCATCCCACTTAAATTGCTTTGTATAGTGGTCATTATCTCTCTCTCTCTCTATGACAGCCTTATGCACCCAACGAGAACGGCTCTGATAAGTGCACAAACATTACTGGAAAGGGTACAGAATTACACCTTGCTTTGTATAGTGGTCACACGTCGAAAATGAAGTATAATAGTATGATGGGTGCAGCCAGAATTCTATTGCTTTGTACTGGAAAAGCCTTGGTCAGGCGGAGGAGCGTCCTTGTTATTGCACTGGCACAAAAGCTCCGTGTGTGAAATCTAAGGTCATGTTCTTCGGCGTGAAGACGTACAGGGAGTTGTGACGTGTACTTCAGATCACAAAAACATTGTTTACCTTTCTTTCCTCCGTGTGAAGGACTCCCCATCAAAGCAATATTGTCTTGAATGAGATTGAACGTGATCAATACCCGCGACCTTCCAAGCGTGCAACATTTCTGTCATGAAAAAAAAACATGAACTGATAAAGGTCAACGGGTCCCCGGGGAGGACGGTTTGTCAATTTGAACATTTTCACATCGGTAACAGGCACGCAGCCGTTCTGCTGTGTTGTTTGTACGAGTTCATATTCAATGTGTATTTCCCACAGCCACAACAGAGGAGATTGTTCGTCTTGCTCCTGTGCCCTTAGAACCACAGTGTCACCGTGATTTACCGCTCTGCTGAGAATGAACTGAAGTGAAAACAAAGTAGAAAGGTGATTACAAGAACAGTCAAAGGCAGAATACGACTCTAATTCTCACGCGGATCGTCGCCGTTGCGGCGGCATTCCACAGCTCCATCGTCAACCTCCAACTCGCCGTTGGTAACACAGATCACGGTCGTGCTTCTTGACCCCACCTCCCACGGATTCTGGTTTATCCGTAACATATATGCGCTTGTTACTCAAGCGTGTGACCTCGCAAACGTGTGTCCGCTGTCCGATCGCAGCAGTAACACGGTACCACGCGACCCACGCGCGTCGTCGGGATGATTCAGACTCTCGTGAAATGGGCCCGCACGGCCTCGGAGGTTTGCGCCAGAGACATACTTAAGCGCTCATGATATCAACGCATGTTGTCTGGGTGAGTGGAGATCCTGTATAAGTTCACGTCTTGCCTGTGGAGTGCAGCAGCGGACCTGCCGGACCGTGGACACGCAGCCGCGGAGGTTTGGATTCCTTCGTTGCATTGATTTAGTTCGCGGATCTGCACAATAAAAGGGCTTTTGTTATGAATAATTCTTGCTCGTCATCCCTACTTTAATGTCCTCTCACCACGAGCTGCCACTATTACACAGACACACGATTGTAATTTAGCCGTGTGCTTTAGTGATATTAACACCTAGATGTCTCACAGCTCACAAAGAATAATAATAATAATAATAAAACAAGCCTATAAGCACGATTGCTGTAGGTTGTTCTTCTTATTCTTCTCAGGTAAAATGCAGACTGTAATAAAAAGATTTGTTGCACTTCTCCTTGACAGCTCCACTTCATCCAGGACTTGTGTCCTGATATAGGATCAGGTGAAAGGCCGCGGCCCGACTCTCCATGGATCCAGGATTTAGGGACGTGTCACATCAGCTCTCACATCCCAAAATGTTTTGCTTTTGTTACAATCTTCAGCCAGGAAAAAGCTCCCCTGACGACTAAATCCGTGGATGTGAATTAATAACATCACGTTCATCAAATCAAACCTTAAGTAAATTTCAATGGAGTTTCTGCAATCAGTTTTTTTCCCCTGCAGGGCTGAAATACATATGAATGTATTTGAATCAAATTCAATTTATGGACTATTGACACATGGATGTTGCAAAAACGCCGACCTTTAAGGAAAGAGTCCACGGAGGAAAATGGAGCCTCCATTTTTATTTACATGGGGTATAGGCAGCTCCGCCAAAGAGGAATAGTTTGTGGACAATTATGAGACAGAAGTCAACGGCCAAATACATGTTATATATGAACTGATGGAACTTATTGTTCTATTAGCAACTTTGACGCTTCGCCATGCAGTGCCTAAATCATAAGGCCTCCGAGCACTGTTTTTTTTGAATCTCTAACCAAACACTGGCTCTAGAGAGGGGCTTTCGCGTGACACGCTCACAAATAGAAGAAACAAAAGGAGCATATTGTGCTACGTTAGTGTTTAACCATGCTACGGTTGTCTCCCCGACCAAATACGGCACAATTACTACAAGTAGTGGGTATTGGGTGTCAGAGCGTCTCTGGCTTAGATTTCGGGAGTCAGGCAGCCCCAACCAATTCAAATGCAACAGCAGCAAACACATAATACAAGCAACAGGAAAGATTACTGCGAGAATATGCAAAATGACTGTAGATATACAAAACAACTACAAAGAGAAATCACTATGAAGGGACAGAGAACTGACTGCAAAAAGACGGAAAGTGACTCTGAGGAGAGGGGGTGACCTACAAACCACGGGGCCCAGTGGTGCCTCTCTCAGAGCATTGCACTGAAATATTGAAATCAATGAAACTTTGATGTGAGGCCAAAAGTGGCCAGAAAATAGGTTGTTCTACCATGAAGGCCCACTGCAAGAAAAAAACCCAAATGTACATTTTCTCTCCTCGAGCTTGGCAGCGGGGAACCTGACAGGTGACGTTGTCCTCTTTGGATGTCAGGGACACTCGGATAGCAAAGTGAATGAATAAATGAATAAAAGAAATACTCAAAAACACCATGACCTTTTGGACAAGTCACCACGTCGTTGTTTGTCCACGCTGTGTGATCGAGTTGACGTGCGGCACCTTGACACTTGCTCTCGGTGCCGGGGGGAGTGGCGTCACGTGGCGCGTGGTATGATGTGTCGCAAGCTCCGCGCCGTCGCCACGTGTCCGGGTGACAAACCACAGATAACTCGCGTCACGGCGAAGAATGGTTTACTTTGGCCTGCTCCCCAGAAGAGCTTCACCACGAGCACGATGTTGAGGGTTTCTGCGGTGGCATCGGATCAGTCACACTAAGCGCTTGTGCGCTTGTGCCGGTGAAGCTGGCGGAGAGGAAGGCGGAAGAATGGCTGGTGACAGGCTCAGAGGGAAAAAGAGGTGTGCTAGACCAGCATGGACGTGTGCACCCTCGTGAGCATTATAGCATCCAGTCTACATTGTTTGTAGCTGTGCGGAGGAGAAAACACAGTCGCATTCTTGCGACCGGCGTGCACAGCTGCATTGGTCAATCAATACGCAAGAGTTTCGGTTGCCGCGTGCTGCTGCCATGTTGCCTCGTATGAATAAACAAGGACTGACGCGCGAGTGTGAGAAACTGTCTGATCTCCGCTTTCTGATCTTTGGGCCTTATCATGAACGGACCTTTGCTTTTCAAAACTAGGCTTCGTTGTTGACTTAGACGTGTGTCAGAGCTGAAGGCCAAGTGGAGAGAGTTGTTGAGCAATGATGTGAATGCGTGTGTGTGTGTGTGTTTGTGTTTGTGCTGACGGAGAAGCACAGTGGGAGTCTGAGATTAATTTCACTGTGTGTCGGCAATTTAAACATTAATGTGCCCAAATGAGTTTGTGGTCCAACAAGCAGCGGTCGATTCAAAATAAGTCCCAGCATTGACGGCTTTTGTTCCCTTTCATAATTTTTCTTTCAGTGGGAAACTGGGCGGTCATATCGAGCAGTGGAATCAATTAAAAAAAGAAAGAACGGGCATTTTATTGAAAGGGGTGCTGCTTTTACATACAGCAAACTGACTAATTAACTCCAGAGTTGTGGCTTAAAAAAATTATTTTTAAACATTTGCATTTGCAACAGCATTACTATGTGGTACTTTCTGTGCGTTCTACATGTTTGGGAAATACGCTTATTCCCTTTCAGAGTAAACAAGATGATTAATAATACCCTCTGGTTAGCCTAATAATCCGCCTGCCTGCACCTTTGGATAAAAAAGACGACTATTATATATATTTGTTTAATTTGAAATAAGACTTTGCAGTGCTACTTGGGGGTTTGTCAGACAACCGCCACTGGTTGTCTGACAACCTCACCTGACCTTTGTCTTGTGTTTAGGCAGAATTCAAAGTCAGTGGGAAGACGAGATGTGAAAAGTCCCGTGGCTTCTTGCAAAAATGAATGCAACAATGGGTCCGGGGGAGCTGAAGACATTTTCGATTGAAGATTTGTGCTCATCCCAAGGCTTTATGGGTCTGCCCTATGAACACACGAGAGACGAGAGAGAGAGAGAGAAAATAACCAAACTGACAGAGAGGATGGGAGTTTCTGGTGAGTTCTGAGTTCAGCGTGGTGTCTATTGACAGGCCAAAATCACGACATATTAGTTTTTGGTTAATAAGTCAAAACTGGAAAAAAAAATCAACCCACACTGGGTCAAAACAACCCATCGGCAGTGGGTAAACTTAACTCATATTTCCTCTGAACTTTATTGGTCCAAACTTTGAACGTTTAGTATTGTGGACTACACTTGGCTGTACAGTCACCTTCACGTTCAGTGAACATATGTGACATATGTGACATATTCTCTCAACCCCAAAAAAAGGCCAATGACATTATGTCCAATTATTACTTTAACGCTGTTAAAACTCTACAGTGCTACTTTCTTTAATCACATAGTCCTTACCGAGCATTCAAAATGAACCTAGAGGCTTTCAGCCTGGATGTTGTCGTCAGTGTCACTCACACACACACACACACACACACACACACACACACACACACACACACACACACACACACACACACACACACACGGTGAGTGATGGACTCACCCAGAGAACTCGCTGACCTAAAACTGCAGCAAACACAAGGGTGAACCGATAACCCTCCTGACAGGGCACTGGTTTACACGGATATGGGGATTTGAGCTCTATATAACTCAAGACCAGAGCAGTTCACAACCCCCCCCCGCCCCCCCTCTCCCTCTAAACTTCCTGTATCATGTTCCCTCCTATCATTTTTCACATAAACAAATGCATTAATCATCGATGGGACAAGATGCTGCTGGTATTAATAATAGCAGCACTTTAGTGTTGCAGGACATTTTCTCACGGGGAAGAGAATCCAGCCTCCTGCACTTGCTTCCAAAACGCCTCCTTTATATAAAGAGTGGCCTTCGGGCTAGATCGGCTACATCCATCACATCCAGGTATCATCACCAATCGGCTGAGGGTGATCTGCACTTTGCAAGGCCTGGGCTCTTTGGGATAACTGCCAGGGGAAGCTGATGGATTTGGCAACTGGACCATCCTGACTGCAGCATCATTCTAGTCCCCGCTCTGCACATAGACTGCTCTGCTTAAATCATCAAAAATATACGCAACTATAGGAGCAGTGGGGGGGCATTTTGCAAAAAGAATACTTTACTCTCTATGTGGTTTACCTTGATGCATTTCAAAGCCACTCAGGTGTAAAGCCACTTGAGTTTATGTAGCAGTCTCTTGACTCAAAATCAGCAAACTGTCGGACACCGACACGCACACGGTGCCACGCGCAACAGCATCTCTCTCTCTCTATCTCTCTATCTCTCTATCTGTGTGTGTGTGTGTGTGTGTATCTCTCTCTCTCTCTCTTCGGCGCAGTCGCGCGTCCCGCCGCTCCGTCTGTCTCGTCGCGGTGGATTCGGTGCCAAGTCGTTTTGCCGGACGCACGCAGCGCACTCTGAGCGCACGCAGCCTGGCTTATTTGTTTCCTTTCTTATTCATCTTCTATTCATTCAGAAAAAGTCGTTTCGGTTGACAAACTCTGGAATATTTCTTTGAGGTTAAAAAACAAAAAAAGACCTGAGAGATGAAGTGATTTCCTCACCGGCACCAGCTGTGGTCGAAGGCGGCGAGTGGGAGGCTGCGCGCCGCGCGCCGCGCGCAACGGGCAGGTGGATGGAGAGGCTGGCGGGATGAAGCTTTCCGGCACGTCAGCGCAGCTCCGGGGCGGCGGGGCTCCACATTCTCTGCTGACTCGGGAGCACGACTGTGGACTCGAGGCGTGGAGGACGCGTTTCGTTTCAAAGTAAGTGATGCTGTCTGGAGAAAAGAAAAGAAGAAGAGGAAGGTGAGAATAGATAAGAGGGAATTTGGTGCCGATTTTTAATGCAGCTCATTAAATCTGTCTTAATCTACTGGCATCTCTGCAAGGACTCATGAGTTGCTTGTGTCACACAGACCGCAGGTTGGTTCATTTTATCTAATAAAAGTTACGTTATTTAATCAAATCTATTATGAAAATGCAGTAGTGGCACACTGGTGGTTAATTGTGGGCATCTAAATGCAATCAAACAGAGGATGGATTATTATTATTTTCTTCTGCCTCTTGGTTAAATGAGGAGGGTAGGTGTGTGTACTTCATCTCAACACATCAAGTGCAGTTCCAGTGGAGCAGTGCGTGGTTATAGCACAGTGTCCGGCTGAGGATGGGCATAGTCTGTTTCATTTAATTTGGAGGGACATTCATTATTATTGTGAACAAATAACACAGTCATTACTTCCTTCAGAGGACTTGGGGTTATTATTTTTTTAGGTTGGTTTCCCATCTGTGGGTCACTCACTCTCTCCCCACTCTAACAGGCACGTGAGATTCTGTGGATTTCAGCACTTAAATATTAAAAATGTATAATAAATATTTTTTTAAATTAAATCAGGAAAAAAAAGGTATTGTGTGTTTTTTAGTGTTTCCCACCCCAGCTATATTAACATTCAGTCTACATTGTATTTTATTTTTATTTTCCAGGATTCTTGCACCTGCGGTGACCGCTAGTTAACGTAGGTGTCGCCAAATCAACCAGAACAGCAATATTAAAGACTACACTTAAAAAAAAAAAAAAAAGTGACTTAATTCTATTCAATCACGACAATGCCGTGCTTCGTTCAAACTACTATTACTCTGTCAAGCGCTTAAACAGCTTGGCCACTATTTCATCTCAGAGCGCTCCGCTCTGGCTCGGTTAGCGGTTCGTCGTGTCCGGTATGGACAACTTGCGTTGCAGATATTGTCTGTTGTCAGTGTCTGAGTCAAACACACCATGTCAGAGGCAAACGGTCACTCGTGGACCGGAAGGCTATTGGCAATGGGTATCAATTCTAGTCTTAAACTTGACTGAACAGTATTATGATCATATTAGAAAGTATGCAGTATGAGTACCATAGAAAGGTTCAAGAAAGATTGAAGATACCACCTTTTGTAATCTTTTGTAAATCACTGATTCTCATGTTGTTGTTTCTAGTATTTAACATTTTACGTGAGTAAATGATTATGTAAGTAAGCGAAAAACACTGTAGATTAATAAAAGAATGGAGCGAGCCTCAGAGCCACCCTGACAGGTTCATGTCAAAACCCATTATCACCATAACCCCTCATTAGCACAAAGTGGACCGGCCAAAGTGGGCCCCCACATATGCCAGTCACGATTCAGGCAAATTATGACAGCAAGAACTGGGCAGTCGCCCGACTTTGCGGGCCGGCTGCTTTCGCTGTAGTTGCAGAGGGAGCGATCCTGCCACGGTGTCAGAGCTGTTTGTCCCCAAGATCAATTAAATAAACATTTGCCTCTGGCAGCGAGGATGCCCTCATCGTTCATTTGCTCAGGCGCACTGCTTTGCATGTATGCATACATGCGGGAGGCATGCATACGAACATGTGCACACGCCTGTCCTGGACTACTCGGGGTCAGTGTCGCAAGGGGAAGGGGAATTAATGGTCTGGTCAGAGATTTACGAGCAAGAAACGAAGACCCGATGAGATCCACAAAGAAATACACACATTGATTGGAAGTATGGACACAAATGTGGCTTGAATATACTTTGTGGTGAGTCCTATGAAAGGTTGTGTGTGTTTGGGATGATGGTGCCCTGATGGCTGCTGGCAGTATTTTGGGTAAGTGTTGACCTGTTGTGCCGGACGGTTTGTTACACAGAGAGATCACGGGAAAGCTTCATTGAAAGTAGCTTGGAAAAGGACGGTCGCTTTCAAAAAATACTTGACAGGCGATTGGATGAACTGCCTGTCTGTCACTGTCTGCCCAGCGCTGGAAGTGAGAAGAGCAGAAAACACTTTTGCCAAATCCCTCAGTGGCGTTCTTTACTACTCATCCAAAAGGGAAATTCTTCACTTCCGATGTAACTGATGGTACAGCAGCAGTGACACTAACACCTTTAGGAGCTGCCATTGTTGTTAGCAATAGTCGATGACCGTCACACAACAGACACGCCCGCAGCTCCTCCTTCGCAGGACACCGATTGGTCCGGGCTTCTGTGGGTCGACCACGAGCAAGAAGCTTAGAACCTGGCAAGATGGACTGTCGCTTGCTGGAAATCCAGCGGCATCTTAAAGTTAGATTTGTGTCCCACGAGGGGACTGTTCCAATTTTTCTTGAAATGAAAGATGACATGGTCAAGAACAGCACATCATGTAAAAATTGGACCTAGTTAGATTTAGCCATTTCCTCCATGTCTCTGTGTTACTGTGTTGGGAGGAGAGAACTTAACATCGTTGGAAAATATTTGAGGCATTCTCTCTATAGAAAGCAAGGTGTGAAAGCAGTAATGTAAAGGAACCTTGCAACTGTTGCCGTGGATCATAAAGAATTTGTTCCAAATATATATTGTGTTTCTCAGCCAAAACTCACTTTTTCTTTTTCACTGTCTTGTCCCCTCAGATATATCTCGCTCTGTTACCATCTCTCTACAGCTGGAATGTGACACTTGGTTGTCTGCGCATTAAAAATCTCCAGTTGTCCCGATAGCGAGAGCCCCGGGCCCAAAGACCCCAAGGTCTCAACCCTTACTTTCACCAACCTGTGCATTATATTCAAGGTTTTTTAGCATGTGACTCTAACTGAAAACCCATTAATAGCTATCATCTCTGAACCACCCTTTATTCCTCACCACTTAGAAACCCTTTGATTGCCCAAAAACTTTTTTTAGCCATCATGGCCTTGGATCAGTGGCCCTTCCTCTCGACTCCCCCAAACACCTCCATCCCCGAACCTCTCCTGTACGACAGCTACATCCAAGGGAACGAGTCCGACCTGGACATGAACGTCTCTGGGACCAGGGAGCATCACCAGGACAAGACCAGCTCCGTGGTCATAACCCTCATCTACTTCTTGGTGTGCGCCGTGGGGCTCTGCGGCAACGCCCTGGTCATCTACGTCATCCTGCGCTATGCCAAGATGAAGACGGTGACCAACATCTACATCCTGAACCTGGCCGTGGCAGATGTTCTGTGCATGATGAGCCTGCCGTTCATCGCCATGCAGCTGGCGCTGGTGCACTGGCCCTTCGGACAGTCACTGTGCAGAGTGATCATGACCGTAGGTGGGTGCAAAAATCAGAAGGCTAATGGTGCACTTCAGAAAACGGCAGCAGTTTCACTTTTTAGACTCCTCGGCAGGGGCATCATCCCAAGATTATCACCTGCTTGAGTTGCAATTTAAAGAAAAACATCTTTACTTTTTTTAAATGTGAAGCCTCTAGCTGCAGCTTAAGGAGTGTGTGTTCAAAGTCTTACTCACATAATTGTGCGAGATGAGAATAGTTTGACATTGTGAAATATTTTAAATACCTCACTGAAAAACACTGTATCCCATTTTGTATTGTCTGTTGAGTTGTGGTTTTAATGGGAGGTAATGTGCCAGACTATTTCCTGGCTGACTTTTTCACACTTTAATTTTTGTACTGATAAAACAAACTTCATACAGGGGGGTTTAGGGTTACCAGTATGATGGCACATCTAAAGCTTCTTCTAGGAACAATCTTTTCACCTAACCTGACAAGAAGTCAAATAAATGATTCGAAAAGGCTTCTATCTCGCTGTAATCACCTTAGTGATGGCTGATCGTGTGATGTGTAACCTAACTACCTTGTCCCTTCCCGCTCCTCTCCTCCCTCACCCCTTCCCAGACTCTCTCAATCAGTTCACCAGCATCTTCTGTCTGATGCTGATGAGCATCGATCGATACCTGGCCGTGGTCCACCCCATTAAATCTACAAAATGGCGGAAGCCCCGCGTTGCCAAGCTAATTAACCTGACGGTCTGGGTCGTGTCGCTGTTAGTCATCTTACCTACTATGATCTTCAGCGGCCTGGACAAGGTCCCGGTGTGTGGCATTGTGTGGCCGGAGCCTCAGGATGTCTATTACACCGCCTTCATATTCTACACCTTTTTCATTGGATTCTTCTTGCCCCTGGCAGTCATATGTATGTGCTACCTGCTCATTATAGTCAAGGTAAGAGCCTTCGATGTCTATTTCTGAGACCAATGACTTATGCAAAGTTGATAATGCATCTCCACTTTCACCACTTCCAAAACATGAAGCCAAAAAGCCCTGGATATGGGCGCTGTGATCTCCGACTAGTGAAGTCATCTGGAGCAGGAATCTGCGCAGTAGTGATCAGAGAGTGGGGGCAGCAGACTCCCACCGACACAGTTGCTTGACCAAACATGAGTCGGTCTCTGATGTCAACCGTGATGTCGCAAACCTGTTTCTATAGCGTTAAATAACGAACGAAAACCACAAACCAGAAAAAAATAACGCTCCATATACAAACATCATGTTGATGAGACCAACCTAAAATGGCAGAAATCATTTTCACCTTTGGACGGAGCTAGATAAACTGCTTCCAGTCTCTCGGCTGAACTAATATGAATGTATCCTGTTTGCTCTCTGACCCTTTCATCTAAGTTTAAAAACAAAACAAAAATGTGTATATCATATAGTCTCAAGCTATTCCTTAACGATTTTATAACAGCATGGACATTGTACTCGTATGTTTGAGATTTCAAAACCACTGACCACCACGTCTGTCCTTTTGCTAGGTGAAGTCGTCCGGCATGAGAGTGGGCTCCACCAAACGCAAGCGTTCAGAGCGTAAGGTGACACGGATGGTGTCCATCGTGGTGGCGGTGTTCGTGCTCTGCTGGCTGCCGTTCTACGCTTTCAACGTCACCTCCGTCACCAGCTCCATCAGCCCCACCTCTGCCCTGAAGAGCACCTTTGACTTTGTGGTGGTCCTCGGCTATGCCAACAGCTGCGCCAACCCCATCCTCTACGCCTTCCTGTCGGACAACTTCAAGAAGAGCTTTCAGAACGTCCTGTGTCTGAAAAAGGTGGCGGGCCTGGACGAGATCGAGCGCAGTGACAGCAGGGCGGACAGGAGCAGGATGGTTCACGATGCCGCGATCATCAGCGCAAACCTGGAGACTCATAATGCCGCCCTGCTCCACTGCGAGCTGCAGACCAGCATCTGAGGGCGAAGGAACGGCAGTCACATCCAGGGAGGCCTGATAGCCTGAGCAGTGGTGCTCGGGGCGTCTGATGGGCTGCCCGTGCACTGCGAGTGACCTCTGCTTAAAGACATGGGGGTGGGAGGATGATGTGAAGCTGCAGCTCGTGGACACTGACACATGAACAAAATCTAAGTGAAAAATGAACAATTTCTTAAGGGGTTTCAAAGGTCGGGGAAAGTACACCAACTCCACTTCTTGAGCTGGTTAGCCCTGAGCTGAAGCAACCAATCATCTGACTGAAATGATTTTCAACACTGTAAAGAAATCAAACATAAACAAGGCCGCCGCTAATGCACCGTGGGACTACTGTCGAGTTGCCGGAAAACATGCAGGCTGAATCAAAAAATGAATTCAAGATGTGCAATTGGAGAGTGGACTGCTGTGGACCCACTGGAGAAATCCTGGGGCAAGTTCACGCATGGCGCACACACAGGTCTGAGGTGGTTGAGTCCCATCTATGACTGTCATTGATGGAGATTTCCAGAGATAAGAAGGCAGGGCATTGATTTTTTTGGAAGGTGGAAATACTGTCGGAGAAGTTGACCAACCATTGCAAGCAGCCACTGTAATTTTGCTCGAGACTTTGATCATCGAGCAAAACTCAAAGATGATTGCTTTCATGGTCAAGTTTTATTCATACCCGCTGATTCGTCTGGTCTCACATGATCGACAGGGCAACACAATGGTAAACCCGTCAAAACATACCTTATTCACCCACAAAGGAAGGATGCTCTCTAGCTGGCATCTCCTTGGTAGGACCCGCATTAATCTGTAAAA
The DNA here is from genome assembly GCF_022379125.1 of Scophthalmus maximus. Classification (NCBI taxonomy): domain Eukaryota; kingdom Metazoa; phylum Chordata; class Actinopteri; order Pleuronectiformes; family Scophthalmidae; genus Scophthalmus; species Scophthalmus maximus. The sequence goes on from NC_061530.1 coordinate 7,251,936, forward strand.
GTTTGAGTTTAACGTCATGGATTATTGATTAAGTGGAAGGATGGCAAAACATCTTGGGAGCTGCTCTGACCTTGCTTAGTTCAAAACAGTGTGACTTTGTATATAGGAAATGTTTCTGGGTTGGGTTTTTTTTTCAGCCTGCAAAATTAATTTCAAAGGGCAAGCCCTGCTGTAAAATTCTGCATTGTTGTGATATGCGTAAATGACAGCTTCAAAACTATGTTTGCAAAACCTACTTGTAAAGTTCTGTGTGTTGACAATGTAATATATTCTCCTGATTTCATGCTGAAATGTCATCTTCGCCCTCACCTTCGCGTTGGATAAGGCAGCGTGTGCTTGTAAATCTCACAGAAGACAGGATAATGTACCACTTGGTCAGAGAGGGAGCTGGTGAGAAGGAGAAGGGAAAGAAATGAGGGGAAGAAATCTAAAGGTGGTGCCCTTATCATAATGAGAACACAACACAAATGGACACAACGCTTTGGAATTTGCAGTGGGCTGCATGATTGCAGGTGAAAAGAGATGAAGGTGTGTGTGGGGTAAGAACCAAAGCTATACACTGAAACACATATTCTTTTTAGCAAATTATTGTCAATACGTTATTTTATTCTCATAACAGTATTGTAACGAGCCTCCCGAGCGTTGCAGTGGAGGTCACCAGTTGATGGGCAACAACGACAGAGAACAGGTCGTTGTGTTTCTGAAGCTCTGAACTTAACTCACATAAACTTATACATCAAACTGCATACATGTTTTGTCAGAGATCTGATCATTTATTACTTTTGACGCATTAGTGTGCTGTTGCTCCTATGTTGGAATGACATAAAACCAATGGAAGTTTTTTTTTCTTCTTCAATGTGCCTGTTACCTTGATTAAACACAATTTAATTCTGGACTATGCTCGATGTGTGCACCATACGAAGTAAAAAATGAAAATGAATTCAAAAATACATTTCTTTAAAGTACATTTTGATGAGGGGCCCCTTTTTACATAGCGTTCATCCCCCTCCAAAGACTTACACAACTTCATATTTAAATATCTCAATGGTTATTGGACATTCACTGTCCCCTCAGGATGAATTATGACTAAAATACCCAATTAACTCAACATTTCATCTTGCACCACACTGAGGGCAAAATTTGAATGTGTCCTGTACTTAAGTTATCATGCAACTACCTGCAAAACAAATGAAACCCCGGCTGTACATTGTATTTTCAGTACCAAAAGAGTTAGGAAGAGGGAAGAAGGTTGGTTCCCTCAGTATTTTACCCCTCATTAAATAAAATCCTTTAAGTTACTGAGCATACAAACACGAGACTCTGCGATGATGTAATGACCCTGTCGGTTTATGTTATGGCCACTATTTTAATCCGAGTGAGAGAAGCCAATTCAAAGCACTTTGCTTTTCGAGAACATAACTCGGCGATTCACTGATACATGGCAACAATGCTCTCGATTGTCTTATTGTAGAAGGCCATTCTTTTCTTTTTGTACACTTTGGTGTCGCTACAGTTCATTAATAGACATGAAAGACAAAAAAACATATAGTCCTCTAGATGTCATGTGTCACACAGACATCACGTAAGCTCTTTTCACCCTGAACACCGCAGAAGGCGATCAGGGTGACCAGCTCTGCGTCAGGCAGTCACGGTGACCTGGTTGACTGTGTTTGTGAATGCGTCAAGTGATTCATACCAGCAAATCAAATTTGACTAAACCCAGGCACATACAGCATTACTATTTACTACTTATCAATACGAGTACTTTCCTGTCTCTCTGTTCAGCCAAATGTGTGTAATTGTTTGTCACAGCAAGATAATCATTTCACAAACTGGTCCAATACAGCTGAGGTATTGTCGAGGCTCCAAGCCTAAATTACAAGAACTATTCGCTCTGTCCATAGTGTTCTCTCTCTCTCTCTCTCTCTCTCTCTTCCATTAGTGTGCATGGCTGGTGAAGAATATGAGGTGACACACATCCTACACCCACCCAAACTGAACTGAGCTGAAATGAACTGAGCCATACTGAGGGAAAACACACTATGCCTGTCATTGCCACTGGCTGTTTGGACGTAATTAACAGACGTGATGTACTTAATGGACCATTCTGATGTTTAATAGATGTCGATGAGACAGTTTGTGCCACACATCTGTGCAAGCGTTGCGCCGAGAGGACAGCCGAGGCAGTGAGACGATGCCTGTAGTGGCGGCTTTCTCTGTCACTTTGTGAAATCAAGACCCCCATATGTCTCTGAAATTAGGTCGTGCTGGATTCTGGAAGAAGTTGGGATTATTTGGGTTGACGTGCGTCTTGGCTCGCTGGGTTCAGCTCAGTTCCAATTTAAAAAAGGGTATTTGTCCGGAGCTCTGGCCGGTTCCTGACACTCTATGGGGAACAGACGAGAAGCAGAACCAGGGGATGATAACCTGCCGTCTTGTGCTCGGTGTTCTTTTTTCGAAGCACAAGTTCATTTGCGAAGGGCTAGAACGGTGCACTCCTGAGGATGCACCGTTCAATCTTAATTGTATTTGTTGTATGCTTTGCTTGTTCTTGCATGGGGAGGGCTACATATCCCCTGTCTTTGTCACCTCACCATTGACATCAGTGCTGTGTGCATACTGGGCGCCACTGTTTTTTTTCTAGATACACTCAAAGAAAAAAGGTACAGAATTGTACTTTACTTTTACTGTGGTTTGTCTCAATATTTAGCAACAAAAGGTTTGACTGTAGAGTCATGATCAGCAGCAAAAATGGTGCATCTTTCAGTCAAAGATTATTAAAAAAATCACATGTTTTCCTCACTACAGAATATAATTCAGATTTAACAAATTTGAAGCGAGGTGGTCATAATTTATTATTTTTAAGTTATATATTGGTAAATTGCTGCAGCGTGAGAGCAGCAAGAGCCATTATATTTCACGTTCACATTCTATTTAATATTGATGTTTTTGAATAGGTGCTTGGGCATGCCAAGTGGCACTATCCGTGGTACTGAAAGAGGGATGTAATTCTGCCATGTAAAACCAGCATCTAACCTTTTGATTTGTTGTGCACACATGCGGAACAGAAGGCATGATGGCATTGCGCTAGCAGCTATTCAATGAATCATTTTTTTTAAATGGATTTAATATTCCTAAAATTCCAAAATTAAAGTTTTGATTGTGACAGACGGCAGGTCTATAGCGCCACCTCTTGCGGGTTAAAATGACGTTCAGGTTGCGCGGACACCATAACAGAACTGGACTTACAAAATGTTTAGGTGAAAAACCATACCCTACTTTCATATGTAACCTAATAGTTATGTTTGCATAATTTTCGATTATGATTGCATCTAATTGCATAGTAGGGAAATTACTGTAGACGACGTTGATTTTGCAATCTGACATTGGTTCAGCTATCATCATTTAAACCCCTGACAACATCTAGGCAAATGTTTAGTGGGAGGCTTGAAGGCTTCATGGTCTACATTGACCCACTAAGGTTCGTGGTTTATTTTTCATGAGTAAAAATTAAAAAAAATATCCACTCCATTTTTTTTTTCCCACAAAGCGCACCCTGCAGACATGGATATGTTTCTTTTCTGCGCAGTTATTTTTTATCTATGTGCCTTGAAGCTACATATGATATCATGTGAAGATATTGGTGTACAGCAAAACAAAATTTCAACCTGTTTTGTCCCAAAAGCCGAGCAACCAAAAGCCTTGTGTTGTGTTGTACAGACATGTTGGAAACCGGAATGTAACAGAGATTTGCCGTATATATATCATTTTTAGCACCATTACCCTGGTGTACACAGCTTATGTTTGTGTGGTATAATGTTAGAAACAGATGTTTATTTGTGACTCTTTATTGTTGCATAGGTTATAATGTGATCATTGATTGTAATAGGCAGGCCGTTGTCCTTGCCCCGCAATTAAAATGCAGACCAGATTCTGCTCCCATGGACAAATCTGTGTATTTTTGTTTCAGTGGATGTGCATATACACATGTTCCGATTGTGTATACATGTGTTTACAGTACTGTATGGACTCACTTGGCTGAAATCACTGTGTGTGTATGATGAAGGCTGTATATCGTGTACCTGTAAATAGAAAGTTCCAGGAATTTGAAGGGGCCTTTTTCTCTGCACACTTCCTCCAGAAATACATCCTTGACGATCCCTGGAACACAGGAGTATATGGAAAACATTATGATCTACGCAGCTGATGCCAAGTGTGTTGTACAATGGGATACAAAACAGGCACAGAATACCTGAATCCAGCTCTAAGTTCACAAGTTATTGCAATTAGAGACTGATTTTATCATTATTTTTACTCTGCGTAAAATAATACACTTAAGTATTATGATAACAAATTGAACTGAATTGGTGATTTGCAAATAAAAAAACGTCTAGACGTCTGGACATCTAGGTTAAAAACCAGGCTAAATGTGGTTGGAAAGTGAAAGTACTTAGATGTCAGTGATACAATACAGACGCAGCAGCTTAGAATTGCAGTAGACAGTTGCATTTTCGCACGAAGTTGTAGCTGACACCGTCAGATTCTTTGCATCAAAGCCTCGTGAATACACATTCACCGACCACTATTGTGGAATTATTTAGACATCTCGTGATATTAGAAGCGGGTAAGGCCCAGCGTAAAACACTCCACCATCGCTCATCCTCTCGCCTGCCTGATTCCCACCGCAAATGACTCAAATTCTGGACGCTGTGCCAATCTGCACTGCTGAGGATTCAGTTCCACTGAGAAAACAAATCATGTCTTTTGGTAATGACAGTCGTGCCTGGGGGTGTTTTTATCATTAATGGAGGTGTGAGGGGAAAAATGATTAAATGCTCACGGTAGAAGGTAGTAGAAACATTTTTCATAACCTCACTTTATCCAGCTGAGGACAACTTTGAGGGGAGTAAATGTAATGTAACGTAATGTAAAAAACATGTCAGTGTACGCGGACAATGATCCCCCAGAGGGATCATCGACATTTGCATAGGTCCCCAAATGCCCGTGATTTGATCATTTTGTTGATGTTCTGTTGTACTTTTTTTAACCTATCAACAGATTTGTTACATCAGGGCAGAGCTGTGCCAAAGCTCTGGAGTTGTGTGGTCCAGTATCGGCGTGTATGACCTTTCTGATAACCATAGAGAAATGGCCAGTCAAAATACTCTGCAAAAGATCGTTTGAAAAGTTCAGTTGCATAATATGGACCAAAAGTCAAACACAAATCAAGTAGGCCAAATTCAAATCAGTGTATGAAAAACTTCATTGCAGTACAGCTCACCTGAAGTGTACATAATTAAGGTATTGCAATCAAAATCACTGAAAAGCGCATTGCGATTGGATTGGACACTCACTGAGGCTAAAATACATTTTAAGTAAGTAAGTAAGTATATGTGCTTTCAGCTTGACAATCAGTTTATTTATAATTTTGCCCTGAAAGGTATTCATGAACCCAAAGGTGTACCCCCTTCAGCCAAACGAAAAAAACATGAGCATGGTGTTGAAAGCCCAGTTTTCATAAACGTGTAGCACTTCACTCCTACAAGGAACAGTGGTAAAGCATGTTTTCCCTTCACTGTTAATCATTTTATTGGTTTAGGCGTCATTCATTTCTAGAATGTATGTTAATTGGCTTCATTAAACCTGTAATGGTGGGAACAGGCTATGGACACAACGCTGACATATAATCTCCTCCTAGTTTAATGTAAACACATACATCAGATACCCTGACTTTAACTCCTGTTTCTGTCCACCTGATGAATGACTCCATTATATCCAATGCCACTATGCTCATCAGCTAGTTGCTAACTCTTGCTATACTTGTCTGTCTTGTCTGTTACCATGCAGTATGAAAGCTGTGACAGTGAACAAAAACATGAAAGGTGTGGACCCAAAAAACCAAATGATGAGTCAAAATAAGCCTGGACGCTCTGGAATGCTGAGAGTTGGGTGATACTCTTGCTGTGAGTTTGTAACTATATATTCACCACTTTCACGTTCAGGTGGCCATGTGATCCATAGTAAAAGTAAAATGTTGATCATGGCAGTGTTAATAAAACATCTTACTTGTCTAATTAAAAAAATAACAGAAGCAGAAATCCTGGTGGCATTATTACAGGGAATATATTGTATTGAATAAAGCAGGCAGATACATAAGTTACACCACAAACCTCCAGAACACTTTCCGTGCTCCTTGTCACAAAATCTCTGTGTAGCGATCTCTACTGGAGAGATGAACAGTATTCTTCCAAAGGAACTCAGTTGGTATGTCTGCTGATGGTGTTGTCTCGCCCGTCGCCACAAAATCTCCCATACTGTAGGTGTTAAACCACCCAGAGACCCCACTGAACTCCCAGAGGACCTGTTGAACCTGGACAAATGGCACTAGAGTATCCTCACATGCCCCCAAACCTTTTACAGAACTCTATAGAACCATGTCGATGGCCAACTAAAACTGCCAAAACTACATTCTGAGCCTTCTTTATGGCATTTTATGGCAAACCCCCAGAGGCCATCGAGAACCCTCTCACCACCACAACCTCCATAACATGAAAGAACCTCCATAACCGTCTGAAGGACCATGAGAACCTTCTTCCTATTGACAAATACGTCTCCAAACACCATCCACAGAACCTCTTCAATAACCATTTTAGCCTTCTGACCAAGCCTCTAAAACCTGCTCATCGACCACGAAAACATACTCAGTGATGCCCAGAACCTCCTCAATGACCAATTAAATATCACTGTACTAACATGTGGAATGGAAGAGGCTCTTGTCTTAGCAAGCCTCGAGCCGAACGTCCCTTTCATTTGATGTGTGTAGAAACAAGTGGTTGTAAAGATACCACTGTTGACTTCTGTTTTCGCGACCTACTGATGTGGTTTTATCGTGTCACTTATGAGAACTGAGTCTCTGTGCCGCGGGAAGAACGGCAGATGAATGCATGAAAAAGAACAACCAGACGGCGCCCCACCGATCCGGTGGGTCCCGAGACAGCGATCTGACCATGTAAGTAAAAAGTAAGACGAAAGCATAGATGGCATCCCCTTAGATATCTTTTCATTTCACAGGAAGTACTTGAAACGCTCCAAACAGGTGAAGTAAAAAACAGATATTCTGCCTTTGACGGAAGGAGTCGTGGAGGAGCATCGGGGTCTGTTCGATCAAACAAACACTCCCTTGCGGGAGGACGTGTTGTCCGGTGATCTAAGTTGAAACTTCGGGGGATGCACTGCACACTGCGCTGCATGTGGGCCCCCTTGATCATACGGTACATGTCCACACACCTGCAATTCTCTCTTTGTCTCAGACTGTTTGAGCCTGGTTTCAACACCCCTATGTTTTACCCTGTCGCCAGAGTGATCTTAAAAAGGATCTTTTTCAAATTGGTCTCCGTCCAGTGTAGGAATAGCACTGAGGAACAAGTGCTCCTACAAAATAACGCCTGTATTCAGAAGTGAATCGGTGCTTGTAAGCCTCTCCTCAATCGGTGACAAGTGCAAAGAGATTCGTTTGGGAAATGTCTGCGCCGACAGGCCGTGTTTTCATATACTGCCGGCTGTCTCCATCTAGTGGTCAACAGTGAATGAATGTGTGGTTTTATATCAAATTCATTTCTGTGATTATGTTAAGGTTACAAAATGATGCTTGGGGTTGAAAACTCTATGACCACTCAAGTCTCCATAACCTGTACTCAACCCAACGGAAATCAAATAAATGTTTCATGTACAATGTACATGTTCCATTTGGTGTGCAATGCACGAATGTTGCTCCCTGTTGTTGTGCTTGGAAATATTTCAATAAATGAATGATGCCAGAACGATGCCAGACTTCAGCTCACCCATCATTTGCATAGATCCCCAAATGACTGTGATTTGTTCTTTTTTTTTTTTTTTTGGTTTGTTCTGTTTTACTCATGTGAACTGGCTTCCTTTTGAACCATTTCCTAAATTTGACTACCCACCTGCAGTGAGTCTATTCTGGGTGAACTCAGGTTTCTGAAGGTGGTTGTTTGGTTGTAGGTGTGATCCAGGTCACACAAACACCTTCTTTACCCTCGTCCAGAGTCACACCATTTCCTTGCCATCAACAATGTTCTCAAAACCAACAAAGGCAAGCGAGAGTCTGACTTGTTCATCCCACTGCTCCCGCTTTGCACCTAGAATCCTTTGTTTCTGTTGTTTCGGTGCTCAAAATAAAAATCAAAAGAACCTGAAATAAGCGCATATCTATAAATCACAATGTGGCCCTGTTAATATCAATGACCCTGTGTTCACGCGTCGAGCGAGAGTGCGTGATCACGGGGGGCTCGTGAAGGACTGACTGCACATGGTGGTGGTTAATGCTCGGTGACTCATTGGCTCATGGTGCACCAAACTTGCGCCATAAGAACAATTACTTTGGACAAGCCTTTGAGTGACTTTAGCTTTAGCTCGACGACCATTCATCTCAGTCTAGATCCTCGCGCGTGTTCACCGGCACGACGGCACCTGTTGTCCTCAGTGTGCAGACCGAGACCTTTGCTCTGCTGCCTCCAGCTCGGCGTGTCAAATGGCCTGACACAGAACTAAATGAGTGTCTCACAATACGGAAATAACACATTTTTTAGTTTTTTACCTGATCATTTCCGTTCGTGTCACAGCTGCCTGACAAAGCGTCCCCTGAAACACCCAGATTTAAAACGAAACAGATTTAAACCATACCTGCAGGTGCTTTTTTATTTCACATTTCTTTGAAACTTCCCACACAGTGCTTTTCATTTTTGATCTTCCTCCGATTTGTTGTGATCAGCCATTATTGTCTGTTGTTGAACTTTTAGTTCTAGTTCCTTTTAGTTTTTCCGGCGTTCTCACTTTGATTTCTGTATAAGAAGACATTAATAATTAGAAGATAATGAATAAAAGGCTTTACAGGTTCCCTCGACTTTGTTCAAGTGCCATAACTCACAGCAATCCAAAAAGATTCAGGACATCGATGCTGTGCGGGGCTTAAGTTTAAGTAGAAGCAGAAGATTCAAAAACGTCTTTGTTCCTCTCGTGGGACAAAGACAAATCTCTCAAGCCTGTTTTTAATGAAGTGTGAAATCTGAGTGTTCGTGCTGCATTTAAGAATAACACATTGCCATTCTCTCCCTCTGTTCAAAACTAAGCTGCGTGTGGCCACACAGATCCTGGTTTACAGAGCCGAAAACACTGAAATCACGTCCACGGTTCGGTGGAGAGCAAAAGCGCGACGTCGTGTGAAACGGCGTGAAAACAGTTTCACAATGATGTTGAGAAAGTTGCATTTTGTCACGTCTTCATACATACCATGCAAGACTGAGTCCATGTGGTGACTGGGTGTGATAACTGTCAGTCAGGGCTCCGGCAGTACGACTGATATGCAGATGGTAATAATTAAGAAACTCATTACAATTCAATCAGCACATTTTCAGCTAAAATACGGTCTATGTAACATTCTTTTCTTTAATAAAAGTCTGGCAATGTTCTGTTGTGATCAGTATTCTTGAGCCAGATTTACTCATCTTCTAGTTTTAAAAGCCTTGTTTTATTACACCGTCTCTACTGACTGGTTCTAAACTGCTCTGTGATCAGCATCCGTGAGTTAGACTCATTTATCTTCTAGTTATCTAGATAGCCTTGTTTCATTCAATCGTCTTTGCTGGCAACTATCCAACACTCAATACTACAAACTATATCAAGGAGAGCATTCAGAAACAGGTCTGGGCAATTATCCAATCTTTATACAATCAGAAATAAATCACCGCTAAAACAGCGGCGACGTCCCACGAACCAAGACATTTTATCTTTTGCCCCAAATCCTTAAAGAGCCACACAACTGGATGGTCCCTCGCATGGTTCCTTTCAGCAGACCTATAGACTTGGGACTGTAGTAGTGCCACATACAACATATAGACTCATCTTTGGGCCCACCCTCTCCTGCAGACACCATGGCTTCATTGAAGACACATGATTCTCTAGAAATGATACTGTACGCACTATGATACTGCATAATCATAACAATATAACATCTGTGAAATGGAAAAAAGCAGCTTTGAAAGACCAAATTGACGACAAATTGGGACGAACTAAACTCAAAATATTCTCTGTGACCTCCTCTCAGTGTCGTTTGATTTGAAATATACTACCAACAACATTTAAGGACTAACCAGGCACATAGATTATTATTTTTGATTATTATATATGTGTAACAATTCACATACATACATGTGGGTGAAGTTGCACATCATATTTCTATGAGCAGTGTCCCCGTGTAATGTGTAAGGTACACATGATATTTGCATTATACCTATCTATCTATGTATTTGAAGAATTAATAAATCATTTCAGGTGGCAGCATTTGAAACTGTAGCTATCTTATCAGTTTTTTGGGGGATTTTTTAAAGATCATTTTTTGGGCTTTTTCCTTCTTTAATTTGACAGGACAGCTAAGTGAGGAAGGGGGGAGAGGGAGGGGGGAGACATGCAGGAAATCATCACAGGTCTCACACACAATGGGGAAGTCCCTGCCCAGGCGTTCGTACTCAAATGAGCCTCCGTGCTGAAGTGAACATACAGGCCGGTCTCACTCTCCTCTTCACACCGAGGTTCCTTCCACCGTGTCTTCGTCTCGCCAGGTAAGTGAAACATCTTCAACACATAGTAAGTCATCGGTCATCAGTGACCTGTGGTCAAGGTGAGGGGTGGACTCCAGCCGGGTCTCTAACCCGAATGATGAGGTTAAAAAGGGGGGAATTAAAGTTTGAGCCCCTTTGCTCACAACGCGGTAAAACACACACACACACACACACACACACACACACACACACACACACACACACACACACACACACACACACACACACACACACACACACACACACACACACACACACACACACACACACACACACACACACACACACACACACACACACACACACACACACACACACACACAGTTTATTTTTTAATGATTGGGGTTTGTATGACAACTTGGTTTTGGATTTCAGAGACTCACAAACAAACTATGTGTTTATGATAGTTAAAAAGTGTACATCAAATCTGATCGGGGGGACAGGAGAGCGAGACACTTTTAAGTTTCGACCGAAAGGGTTCGACAGATACTTGTAAACTCGAGAGCAAACCAAGGCTCTCGATTTTGGATCTGTGTCTTACACAGTCCGCTGACTCAGTGCTCGCCGGAGCGGAGAGGACCAGAGGCACGGTTTCTAAAAGGATGGGGGGTTCGTGAGTCGCTATGAGGAAGGCACGTTGCTGATGACAACACCTCACTTCTGAATTATTCGAGTCTGGGCCTCTTTTTTGCGGGGACTGTTCTACGACACGTTTTGAAAATTTGACCCGCACACTTGGACAACCACTAGTTGAGTATGGTCTAATCTAGTACAGTGCGCTGTACTTACACAACAGCATACTACAGTATGTTCCAACTACACAATAATATTTTAAGCATAATATAGCATAGTGCATTATAGTGCAATATACGTAATACAGTATATTCTGTACAATATGGTGTTTGACAGTCCAACGAAGAATAGTAGTTGCATTGGAACATAAAGGTGAAGTGCAGCATAGTGAAGTGTAGCGTGTAATGTACAGTCTCATAAGACTGTCATGCAACAACTGTTGACCTCGTGAGGCTGATCCAGCCCATTGGTATCAGTGAGTGTCAGTTGAACAGCACAAACACCTCTCTCTGCATAACGCCGACATTTCAACAAAACGACAAACTACATCAGAACTCATGTAAAACATTCTAAAAAAAATCCACAACCCTGAACAGTATAATCATCTTATTGCAGGTCAGCTGTATAAGACAACCCTAATAAACTGCAGACTGAGTGTATACACACACACACACATTCTATTTCATAATGCCACTTTTGGCACAACTGTGGAGTTTTCACCGCTGTAGGCCAATCACACGCGCCTTCAGCCTCCACACGGACAAGATCCCTTTACACTGTAATAAATCCTAAACTGCCTCCATATTTCATTTCAAATACAGAATTTCAACTTTCCTATAAGTAAATAAAAACATCTGATAATAACAATAGGTTTAGCTTTAATAATATTAAATTCAACTTTATTTCTGAAATATTTTTTAACAATTATTAGTTTATTTATTCACAATGTCTTGCTTATTTACAGTACTCGGTATGATTTATTGAACAGTGCAAAGCTACACTCTAGACTAACACTTGTTTAAGCAGGATTTTAGTCGCTGATGGACGTTTCTCTGCAGCTAAGATGCTAGACGATATCATTGACATGTATAGGGCTGCAACTAACGATTATTTTCATCATCGATTAATCTGTTGATTATTTTCTCGATGTATCGATTAGTTGTTCGGTCTGCAAAATGTCGAAAAATGACGATTGTGTTTCCCAAACCACCAAGATGATATTTTGTTTTTTCCACACACCAAAGATTATTCGATAATCTTATAATCGATTATAAACATAGTTGGCGATTCATTTAGTAGACGATTACTAATGGATTAATCGATTAACTGTTGCAGCTTTAGACATGCTTATATTTTCCCTAATGCCACAGCTGCTACCATTCCACACTTCCTCTCTCTGTGTGTTTGTGTCCTCCAGGCTGACAGTTATCTGGGGCCGATGGGTGGACGCTGCCCCGAGGGTCAGTACTGGGACGCTTTGCTCAAAAAATGTATGCGCTGTGGTTTGGTGTGCCAGCAGCCGAACGTCACCACCAGATGCGTCAGCTACTGCGGTGAGTTACACGCACGCAGACACACAGCCATGAGGCATGAGAAAAGATATGGTGTTAATGCGAGGCCGTGAAACTGAAACAGTCACAGGGACGTTTTTTGATTTGATCTACGGTTACAATGAAATTGTAACCTGCATGTTCCTGTCCATCCCTCCAATGCGGTATAAAAAACAAAACAACAACCCACTTCTGACAAACTTGATTGTAACTCAAAGGAGACATATTATGCTTTTGCAGTTTTTCCCTTTCCTCTAGTGTTATTATTTGTGCATGTAAAAGTTCTGCAAATTTTAAAACGCCAAAAGTCTGCGGCGAAGGGAGCTTCTCTCCCCGACAGACAACAACATTTTATGGAAGTGCATGGGTGAGGTTGAATTGTCAAATTGGCTTAGGAAGTTTCCTGAATCTTGACTTGACCCGGAAGTATTTAATCTGCAGCCATGATAAGAGCTGTTCGGATTCTCTAAATGCATAGGAAAGGAGCTTCAATGCTTCCTTTCCTATTTCCTTTAGCATAGGGTACACTGGACCTTCCTATGTGATAGTAAGGAGATATAGACGCCCCACAATTCATTGCAGCAGCGATATTTAACATGACGCGCCATGCACGGCCATGAACGATTAAATCCTAAGTAGAAGAAGTAGAAGAGTATGAATATGACCCAGAAGAGACGCACGTCATCATGTAAGTTACTGTTACATATGAATAATTTACTTCTGATGTCCAATCAGAGCGGATTGGGCTTCATTGGGACGGGGGACTTAAAGAGACAGGAGCTAAAACCAAGTGTTTCAGACAGAGGCTGAAAAGAGGAACTGCAGGATTGGACAGTCTGAGGAAACGGATGTGTTTACTGAACATTAGAGCATGTAAACCTATTCGTAAGTAACAACCCAGATTAAAATGATGAACCTGAACATGAACATAATACGTCTCCTTTAAGACAGGCACATTCGCTACAAGGGTCCGACCAGAGCCGACATTTGAGGGGGACAACTGCAATTGATTTCATCTTTTTTTCTTCTTTTTACTGAATTTGTTTGAGAGTTTTAAATCTAGCAAGAATTACTCATTACCCGCTCTATCAAAATTTCTTTTTTTTTCTTTTTCATTTCTTCCCAATAGGTGAGTCATTTCTCCGCTAATGTCCCAACTCGCCAAATGTTAATCAAATAAAATAACTAGATGTGGCAGTTTTTCCTGGAACCGCTCCAAAATAGAATGGGTTCTTCCGGGGTCACACCCCTCCCATCCACAATTTAATGAAAAATGGGTTCATGACGCTTTTGAGTAATCCTTCCTTACAGACAAACAAACAAAGCAAAAAAGAGAATATAGTGCTATAGGTGGACAGGACAGATGTGAATTCACTACATCATGTGCTCCCCTTCTCCTGTCTGCAGAGTCTGCCAATTGTAAGATGCTGCCTGGCCACTTCTACGACGTGCTGCTGAGGAAATGCATGAGGTGCGCGAACGTTTGTGGCAAACATCCAGCAGAATGCTCCCACCACTGCCAGAGTGAGTGCCGACTCCGCTGGCCCGGGACTACAGTTTCAAATATTTAGTGGGATTTTTGTTTTCTGAAACTTGTCTGTTCTATTGGAGGCGTAAATATTGTGTTTTGATGCTGAAGTTGGACCCCAGTGGACCCACTTTTTCAGGATTTTCAAAAAGTTTAATGGCAAAGAGAGATCCGGTCAAACGAGAAACAAATAGCAACTGCGAAGACTTTTGTGGAAGGTAAAATGTTAGAAAACAAGATGCACACAACCTTAGTGGAATTTACTTCAGCGAAGCATGCGGTTAGTCTCAACTTGAATTTGAGTAGGTACTAGGTTTAAATCTATCCATCATTATATTTATTAATTTATGGGAAATCCTCTGCGGCCACTTGCATGCCTGAAGTCCTTGAGCCTATCCAGTCTAACTGTACGATAGGAGATTCTCCCCCAAGAGCTTCAGTGCAGCCACCTTCAGCTCTTACTTGTTGTGGCATCTCTCTCCGGCTTCTGTCCGCTCTGGTGGTAATTGAGCGTCGATCCAATTGAAATTAGGTGGTGAGACTGTAGGAGGAAGATGTGCAACAGCAGTCCCTTGGTATCTAGAGGTTATTAATCAAAAGCATCAGCACTTGAAGGTCTTTCTTCCTATGGCTCAGATAACTAAGAGCCATCTTTCTTCCCGTCCATCACCTCGCAGCTACATCGCCTCCTGCCACCACTAAAAGGCTCATGGGTAAAGTGACCTCACACGTGCCGAATTCCAGGGGCCTCTCCGTGCCAACGGCCCTGGAGGACTCCAGCATCTTCCTCTACTCCCTGCTGGCACTGTGCACGCTGCTGCTGTTTTCGAGCTTGTCTTTGGCCCTGGCCATCTTCCTGAGGGGATCCAGGGCCAAAGCCTCCCACCCAGCGCCCAAGGAGGCCAAGCACAACCGGGGCTGCGTTGTCCGGCCAGGCGAAGAGGTCGGCAGGCCAGGCGGCCAGCTGGGGCAAACCAAATCCAAAGGTTAGTGGAGTGCAGACCCACTCAAAGGTCCCAGTTAGTGCAGTTAATGCTCCACTACTGAAAGATCAAAAAATCCTCAATTTAAAAACTGTGGTATTTCGAAATTAGCTTGGCATATTTTTAATTTTTTTTTAAACGAGTTTGGCTCCAATGTGTGCACACAACCCTCTCTGTCCACAGATTTCGTAACAAGTTCGAGCTGCCCCACCGACCGCGAGCCATCGGACGACTCCAGCCCGACAGAGACTTGCGTCTGCGTCCACTGTTTCCCCGACCTGAGAGCACTGGGCCAAGGCAGCGACAGGCCACCCAGGGCACCTCTCACCTTCTTCCAGCCGCCGGTCCTCCCTCTAGTGCAGGGGGCGGGGCCTCTGTGGACCAACGGGAGCCAGCATTCCTCTGGACTTCAGGGGCCAGGAGGAGGCGACGGCAGCAGCAGAGAGATGAAGTTCATTTGCTCCGTTTCAAATCCAAGTGTCCCGCAGGAGAATTGGATCGGATAAACGTGACCCCCCGACACACCAGAGGAGTTCATCGAGACTCTGGATTGTTTTTACTCAAATTGAAAAACAAGCCTCTCAACAAGCAGCAGCGGGAAGGCATTCACATCAATAAGTATTATAATGCTTTAAAAAAACAACAAAAAACTACTTGACAAAAGCAAACGGACATTATTCCATTCCAAAAGTGCCGTGTGATTCATAGATAACTGGGAAAGAGTCGACCACGTCTCATTCCTCGATGAGAGCATGCAGATCAAATGTGGAATTTAGATAAGTTTTACTAATGCACACTGTACCTATTGTAAGTACCATTGGAAATGAGTTCACCAATAGGTCCCCTGTTGAGCTCCTGACTCACCGAGCTGACTGGCTTTCTTCACACCTCCTCACAAAGACACACCTGACCACCGACATGCAGGTCAACTCTGTGAAAGGAAAGAACTGGACAATACAGTACACTCCAGATTTCCATCGTTCACAATCCAAATAATCATCATGGAATAACACAAAACAGCAACCGTTTCCATGACACTGAAGGCAACTCAACTATAAAGTCAAATGCATATTGAGAACATGACATAATGTCTGTGAAGCAGGCAGGGTAAAGTTTGGCGCTTCAAGCTCACAATCTCGTCATAGTGGGGGAGGAGAAACGAGGTGGAGGTTAATCGTGCAGGACCAGGACATTTTCACAACTTTAGAAAGACACCGCGTGTCTGAGTTCATGAATCCTACTCATTTGTTAGTTTCAAGAAAACAAGTGGTGGAAAATATATGAAAACAATTGTTGCCACGCCATAGAGTCACCATATATAACAGTATAGTTATGACAAATTGAGTCTTACTGTATGTCAGTAAGCAATGCTTGAGCGTTTGTCTAATTAAAGACAAAAATAATGACAATGATGGTGAAGTAATGGAGACGGTCTCAATGGTGCAGATCAATCTTCTGAAAATTACCAGTCAAGTGTCTTTTTTGTTCCCACCACCGGGAGTCCCAAATGTCCCAGGTTCATGTATAGGGACTTAGTAGCAGAGATGTCTGCACTCATGTGAATGTAAAGTACAGGATATTGTGTGTTTCATTTGTAATATGTGTATAAAAACAGTTCATACATTACCAATGATAAATAAACAAGCAACGCAAGGGAGATTACAGATATAGATTTTTTCTTTATTTGAGCGTCTTTCCATCACTGTGTCCCGTTCTTGCAGCAGTTACGTGTGTAAGTGTGTGCGCGCGCGCGAGGAATGACTGTTTAGGTCGAGGCGACGTTCTTTTCCGACTACGACCCCGTGGCTGGATCCAGCGACACAGAGGAACAAAATCGACTTTGAGGTTTCACCATTTGTCTCCGACATACAAACTGTACACATATACTTTTACATACATCGTCAACATGTGGGGAAAAAAAACAAAAAAATCCTATCAAACTGTGATACCCAGCTCAGACGGCATGCTGAATGCAAGTACTGATTCAGTACACGAATATACAGTACATACGCACGCGCACGACACACGTGCATACAATCAGGAACACATACACACACACACTGGATCCCCCCCCCTTCTTTATACTCAGTAATATTTTATACAAACACATACATCAAGCTTTTTCCCTCCCATTTCTCGGGGCACATTCACGTGCACAAACACACACACACACACACACACACACACACACACACACACACACACACACACACACACACACACACACACACACACACACACACACACACACACACACACACACACACACACACACACACACACACACACACACACACACACATACAAACACACCGAATTAGAGCGACATGCGGCCACGGTTAACACTGTGATGAGCTTATGACCCTTTATACACACCCTGTACTGAAAACAACACCACTTTGTTTGTTCTAATCTCTTTTTCGCCGTTTACGTGACACGGCGTCATGACAACAGACGCTGAATGCATCTTGAACTTAGAGATTATGACACTTTGCCAAATTCAACAAATAAACCCAAAAGAAAAGCTGCTGTAGCAGCAGTTCTAATTAAATTATCGACACTACTTTGCTTCTGTGTCCAAAAAAAACTCCCCATGATTGACGGCACAACGCAACACAGACGAACAAAGTGAGTGTTTAGGGAAGATGCAAAACTGTAAACAAAACTATGTATAAAAATATAAATATTCACTGCGGTATCTCTTTCCCCCCTGTGACTATTGAAAGCAGCAAGACGGAACGGAACAGATCCTTTGTGTACTCGTCCTTGTTAAAGAGAACGTTTCCTAAAAGTGTGACAGTTACTGTCTCTCTGTACAACTTTCATAACAACACGTGTCTGATGACCCAACCACACCACACTTTTTGCATTTGGAACAAAAATGTATAATAACACTGCCAAAACGTTCAAATATTTGGTCGTTTGGAAGTGTGCGTGTGTGTGTATGGGTGCAAAATAAGATGAAATTAAATAAAAATAATCACTTCCTTTGCTAGAGCAGAGCCCCGAGGCTCCGTTAATATATGCAGCTGTGCGAGCACGAAGCCGGACATTGGTGGACAGCATTTGTGATCATGTAAACCTTCCCCTGGTAAAACAAGGTCCAAAAGTACCTTTTGCCCTTTTGTCCATCATCCGAACGCAAGCTCAGACGGATCATCACAGCCGCTTGATTCTTGCTCCCCTGAATTCCAGTGAAACACTTTCCGCGCCACTCCCAAGATCTCCCTCCCAGGATCTCTGGCATTTTGTTTGGTTACTTGCCCTTTTTTTCCCGCTCAATCCCCGCACATCAGACAATTCGGTTGTTGAATGTCGCAGAGAGGAACGAGATTTGTGTGGAGATGGTTAGAGTTGCGACTGAGAAGGATTCAGGTAGGCTTGTGTTTTCTGTCTCTGCTCAGTTACCTGCTGTTCCACATGCAACTCCTTCCCCTGCGTCATCCCTCAGTTCCCCCCCATGGCAGGCCGCGCTGATGAAGACTATTCGTACTCCAGGAACTGTTTGTGGTAAAACAGGAGGTACCTGAGGAGGTAAAAGCACCACAGGGGTCAGGCTGAAAGCATCTCTAATGATGAAGCAGCCGCTTTGACCCGTCACTTTTTGTATTTTCCTTATTTCATCGCATTAGCTAAATGCTCACCCTTCACTATCCAGCACGTCCTTGATGCTGGCCTTGGTGATGATGGCGTCGTCACATTTGAACCACTGGTCCTTGTGCTGCCGGATGAAGGTGGTGTAATGGCCGCTCTCTAGCGTCCCCTGGTGGTTCACCACGGCAAATAGACTATACCTGAAAGATACGAGAGGAGAGAGAGTGAAGAGGCTTCATGAAACACAAACATGAATCTCAAAGAGTTGTATTTCACAATACAAACTATAGGATATTCACATCATAGTATCTCTGTAATTCATTAAGGGGAGCGGTGTGTACAATAATGGCTCCAGTAGCAGTGCATGCGCTTCAAGATGGCTGACGTAACAGCAGGCTACAAAATATCGAGGTCAGAGAGCAGAGGACGGAATGCACAGACGGGCACGAACGCGTCAGGAAGCAGTGTGGGAATAACGGAAGGGGACAAGCTTTGTTGACATGATGTGGGTCTTACTTGTTGTCGTTGTTGAAGGGGTCAACGGTCTGCTGGTACTGGCCGTTCATCCTGCTCTCTTTACTGAGTCGCACAGCAGCACATATGCGGACACAACACATGACAGAGTCACGGAGTTGGACGTTTTTAAAATATGTCTTGTTTGTTGCATGAACTGTTGAAAGCACAGTAACGTTTTGCATTTTGAAGACCTGAAGTTCAGTGACTGTTTTGATTCACTTTCGGCAAAAAAGTGCATGGCTCTCAACAACTAAAACGGAAGTTTTTAGCCAAGTGCTTCCAATCTGCATAAGTGCTCACCTGGAGGCCATGAAGGGGGTCATGTCCAGCTCCAGTGGGAAAGAGACGTAAGTTGTGATCTTCCGCCGTAGTTTGGCTGAATGCTCGAACCTCTGGAAACACACGCACAAATACAAGTGTTAGAGCTCTGTTCTGATTACCAAAAAAACTATATAATACTATATACTATACAATATTGACACTTCTGATCACAAACGTGTCTGTTCTAGGATTGATTATCATCTTACAGGGTCGATATTTACACTATTTGGGGGTAAATGTGTAATTTGGTAGAAAGTTACTACTCTATGAGCATATGAAACTGCCTGTTTGCTGTCATCGTCCTTCTGTGGTGGAACGATCTCCCCATTGACATCAGGACAGCAGGTCGCATGATTCTTGCACTTTTTGGGTAATATCTTCACGGTTGAACGCACTTACTGTAAGTCCCCATTGGACAAAAGCGTCTGCTAAATTAATGTAATGTAACGTAATGTAATACCTGCCGGTTGGTAGGAACTAGGTAAGTCAGACACACTTGTGGACGTGTGGAGCTTTTTCAGTTCTGAAAAGAGAAACGTGAATGTGTAATGTTTCGTTTGAACCAAGAAGTCAAGGGAGCCTGATTCAGATGCTGAAGTGTCATATAACTTGTGACTTGGTCTGGTCTGACATGATCATTCTATCTTTTTGTGCTTGACTGCCTATTGATATAGTTTGACTGTATTTTTCGACCTAATTGGTATGAATGAACAGCGCTGCAACTAAGCTGCAGTGCTGTTGATGACACACACACACACACACACACACACACACACACACACACACACACACACACACACACACACACACACACACACACACACACACACACACACACACACACACACACACACACACACACACACACACACACACACACACACACACACACACACTTACTTTGAGGTGAAAGCAGGCCACGATGGGCAGTTTCTTCATGGTCAGCTGCTTGGTGGACTCCTGGTAACTATGGCAACCACTGCATTTGATCTTAGCGCTGCTGCCGAGGTGCTCTGGTCTGGTGAACCTAGACGAGAGGGGATGAGATTTAGTGTGTGTGTGTGTAGTGATTCTGCTGCAGCCTCTGGTACTGATGAATTGGGGATGAATTTGTTTCAGGGAACCGTATCTTTGTGTGTATTGCTCTCTGCTCTCTGAGGCTTTAGTTTGAGAAATCTGGGAAGTGATTCTAGATCGGTGTCGTCTAAAAGTTAGTCAGTACATACAGTAGATGGGTTTCTGTCTGTTTTGAAAAGAACAAAAAATTCTGAAAAGTAGCTTTGACACACACAAGGTAAATAATTCAAAATTATAAATACGAGTGAAGTGCCTGTTCAAAAAATGCCCGTTTGCTGTCCCGACTTCCAAATAGTCACATAATCGGTGTTTTGGCAGCGGGAAAAAAAAAATGTTTCCGTATGACTGACTTACACTGTCCCTGCTGCACAGAAGGCAAAGCGCCGTTCGCCAATACTGAACGTATCCCGTGTGCAAATTGCACCAAATTTGACACTATATTTCATTATGCCCTTAAGAATACACACGCTAAGCTTGAAGCCGATAAGATGAACTGTTCCAGTGAAATGGGAGCCACATACAGAAGGACAGAGATTCCTCTGCCATGAACAGAGGAATCTCTGGTGGGTATCCTGCCATATTATAGGTTTTGGATGCCAAAAACCCCAGAAAAAACAAAACAATAAAAAAAGATTGAGAACCAACGTTTAAAACAAGAAATGCTGGTGGCCTCTGCGCTTAAGCATCCACCCTGAAAGGCAGCCATTACACAAATAAATTGATGAGATTAAATCAAACTTGATTTGATATAATCTCATGTGATAATGCATTTTACTACATATCCAGCAACCTTTGCCCAGCTGAGGTGGGCGTTTGTGTGGTTTGCCTCCCAGGCTGTGAGTGAAACCTACTCTACCACGCGGATATGACTAAGGGCCGGACACTGATTCGCCGTGTCGTTTACCTGCGGAGACAATCTGTGAGGGTTGTGGCACCAGTGGTGTGACTCTCTCCGTTGAGTGTTGATCCATCTCCTCCGGGGCTGAGCGGCCAGAACGGTGTGGAGGATCCAGGCAGGTCCAGGCTGATGTCCCAGAACGGGTCTATGGTTGTTGAAACACCACTGGGAGGACGACAAGAGATACGGACACGACGCTGAGCAAGTGAAAGAGAAGGACAGTGATAATCTAACATAGTTTGGTCCGTTAGCCACTTGATAGGAAAACACACAGACGCTGTATTATGTAGATTCCCCTTTATTGTGACGGGCATTTAAATGAGAGGGAGACAAAAAGAAGAGGACAGGAAATTCATGCTGGCATCAACTGAGCTGCTGGCTTACATCACTGCAGTGCTAAATGTTGGCAGCTAAGCTTGTTCATCTGGGCTGTGAAGATTACTGTACTGTTGAACACCACTCAGAGGTGCACTCCGCAGCTCAGCGCTGCCACTTACTGATATAGGACCAAACGATAACAGCTGATTAGCATTCGAGACCAGAGGAAATCAGGGAGGAGGTCATCTTTTCTTAATAATAACCACCCGCTCTTTAAACTAAGCATCTTGCACAGGCTGGGGTGGGAGCCTGTCCCAGGTCACACTGGGGGAAAGGTGGGGTTCACCCTGGGTAGATGTCCAGTCTGTCACAGGACTGCCACATGAAGGCAGATACATTCACCCTTGCTGTTGAATGACCAGAAAAGATTGAAATGATTCAGTTAATGCACAAAACGCTCCGTCTAGTGCATTGTTCTGTCGGCTGCTGTCTTGACTTCTGTAATGCACTGCATCCTTTTTTAAGTCTGGATGTTTGTTGCACGATTACAATTAATTCAAAAACATGCAGCACGATTGCTAAAACTCTCATCTTATGCTGCTGCTGGCTTCCTGTGAAATACAGGACTGAAATTGATTTTTTTTTTTTAATTCAAAAATACTTTTAAGGCAAAACACAAGGGAAGGAGTTTCAGAGGAAAGCAGCAGGAGTGTAAACCTGCACGATCGAGTTCAGGTGGATGGGTGCAAACCCAGAAGTTGCTCTGTGGGCAGTTAGTGACTTCGGCGTCGGTGCTAAAAAATGTTAATTATTGAAATCGTTTTCATTTCTTTGTGCATTTCTAAGCAAATGACATCCCATTTAGACAGTAGCCTGAGCAAACTGCTTGTTTTTTTTTTCTTTCTTTTAATCTTTTTTTCCTGTTTTCATTTCACTTTTACATGCCGCTTAAAACTAATTTACCTGCTACCAAATGTTTCTTTTCGTATCATATTAAAAGGTTTATTAACGGTTCTGACAATTTAGGTTTAGTTAAGCCAGATAAACGAAAACATATCCTGGGTATGTTGAACTCACTACATAACACAGGCCCCCTCGCCGTTAAAGCTGTGCATGAAAAAAATGTATCTCAAATAGTCTCTCTGGCCACCAGGGGGAACTAAAGATCAACTTTACAGGCTGAATGCCACTAAAGGGTTCTTGTTCTTGTTGGTGCAGTGAAGCAGTGAACTGTGTTGTGCTATTGATGCTGCAGCGTATGAATGATGGAGGAGAGAGGAGAGGCGGGAGGGTCACCTCGGAGTGAGGGATTAGAGTTCTGGTCCAGGACGGTGAGTGACGAGTGAGGTGTCATCTTGGAACTGCTTGGTTCGAGACAGTGAAAGTCAGGAGTAATGGAAGAGAGCGGCAGTCTGCGAGACATGCTCTCGATTAGACCGTCTCTTAATGATGCTTACATGATTCTCTGTGTTGCGTTTTACCTTGGAAAGGAAAGGACAGAAAACACACACACTTACTGGCAGACTTGACAGGTGACGTCAGACTGCAGCCCCCCTGTAAAGATTTGGTCGATGATGCAGTTACAGTGGTTTGGGTTGTTGGCCTTCTTCCCGTTGTCATCTGTGTGCACACACACACGCAGACGTACATAGTCACTACGAGCTGTGTAACTTCACAGCCTCCGTCTCTGCTTATACGTAGGCTACAGAGTGAGACACAGAGAGAGAGTCTGTGTCGCTCCATCTCTCACTTCTCTCTTCATCCTCTCAACTCCACTCATCCGTTATTCCAACCAGCTCTCCTCCTCCCTTACATACTCGGATAAATGCACCCTCCCTGTCATTCTTCCTGCTTTTTCCCCCTCACCTCTTTCACATTTGCTTCTCTAATATTAGATTTTTTTCTAGCTATGTTTATCTAAACAGCATATATTTGTGTTATCGTTCTTTCTGTGTGTCTCTGTGCGTTTGACCTTTGCAGTGTCTGTGCAGGACATCCAGCGCCGCGATGAGGAACTCGTGGGCATCTTGCTGCTCGTAACCGGCCAGGTGTCGGGCGTGGGTCCACACCAGGTGGAGGAGGCGGAACGGGATGTGAGGCGAGCGATGGCCTGAATAGAACTGCAGAGGGAACTCGTGTGTGTGTGTGTGTCTGACATATATCCCTCATCTCTTTGCTTTAATTTGAAAACAAATTGTCAGAAGAAAACAAAAAACTAAATCAACAAAGATGCAGAGGTACCTCCTGGAAGAGTTGCGACATCTCACACACCAAGCAGGAGTTGCTCTGCATCTCGCACTTGTGTCGGTCGGAGAGGAAGAAGTCACGCAACAGGGGAGTGTGCGTCAGCGCCTGGACGATGCAGTTCATGAAGCACGTGTTGCCAAGGTTTATCAGACCGCGCAGCCCTGAGAGTAAAGGCAAGAAAAAAAGAAAAAAAAAGATGACAAAAAGATAAATAAGAAGTGGGCAACAATTAGTAGACAAAGAAACAGAATGGGCCGAGGAGACGGGGAGGAATAAAGAGAAAGGGAGGACGGAGAGAAAGAGCTGAAAAGAGTGTGATCATTTTTCTCGGCTGTTGCAGTGGAGCAACTAAGCTGCAGTGCTGTTGATGACACACACACACACACACACACACACACACACACACACACACACACACACACACACACACACACACACACACACACACACACACACACACACACACACACACACACACACACACACACACACACACACACACACACACACACACACACACACCCACCCGAGGCAACGATGGACTGCATGCAGGAAAACCCTTGTCAGATTACAGTAGACTAAACCGCACACTTAGATAAAGGGGACATGGAAGGAAAGACAGACAGAGGAGGGAGAGGAAGGAAGGAAGGCTGCGGGGATGGAGGTAGTGCTCTGACAGTGCCAGGGATGTTAATGGTGCTGGAGCAGAAACATCCCTGCAGGCTGCTACAAGGTGTTAAACGAATGTCAACCCTCCTCTCTCCCACACACTGCTTCATTTTACCTCAGAGGTGTGCCGTTGGTTTTTTCTCCAAACACAATGCATAACACGTCTGACTGTCCTTCTATTACCTCGGGCTCCGGATACACTTATTAATTATTCACTCTTCGTGTATGGAAATGAGGTGGGGAAAATATTAAAGGCTCCTTTTTGGTATAAGGCAGTGGAGTACAACACCGCCTAAATAGTAAAAATCAGAGTAGAGTGATCATCTTTCTGGCAAACTCGACGTGTGGGAGCTCAAAAGAAGTAGGATTCATGGCATAGTTGATCTGGATCGACAACCAACAAGTTGAAGCTAGATTGCCAAGAGCTTTGTGTGTGTGTGTGTTTGAGCGTGAGATGCAGAAAGAGAGGGAGAAAGTACCAATAGTACAGTTGGAGGTGATTCTCCTCCTCTTGGGGTTGTGGCGGAGCAGCTCCAGCTCCCTCTTGGTGGGCTCCCATGTCGAGTACTTCTCCCCTATGCCTGGAATACACACACACTGTGAAGTTTTCCAAACTTTTTAATGACACAAGTCCTATCATTCTTGACGTGTTCTTAAGATGATGATCGATGGCTGATTCTGTAACTGTATAATTGTTTTCCTTTGGCTCAAAACACTTGTTTTTCTCTTTTATCCTTGTTTAACTGGTGAAAATGTTGATCCAAGCACATAGCACATAGTCAGTTTTTTCAAAATGCTGTATTTGCATGCTACTGCAAAGAACTAGAGATTCCATGTTTGGGTGTAACTTCTCTGTGATTGCAGTTGGCATGGCGGGTGTGCCACAGTGTGGGCATGGCCCTGTGTGTCCGATTCTGTCACACCTTGCATCTTCCAGGCTTTCCTTTGTTCCTCTTTGGCAATCTGTTCCATGTCTTTGTCATAAATGTAGTCTTGGCACATAAAGCAGTAAATTCCCCCGTACAGCAGGTCGATAGCTGGATGGACAGAGAAAGAAAGAGGGTGTTCATTCAAATGCAGGGACACAGTTCATCTGATTGTCACAGGGGTAATAATAGGGGCTGTCTGCACCACAAGCTGTGTTAACCGATAACTGCTCCATCTCGCAGTTGTTGTTGTGGGGTTTTTTTTTAATGCAGGCCACGTTGCCATGGTTCTGCGATGCCAGGTTGCAGGGGGCTTATCTGCTGACTCATCAGTTATCTGTTAACACCATCCAGGAACGACTGAGAGACAGCGCAAGAGACGGAGGGCGCACTGTGAAGCCGAGAGGTGAGCCGCAATCTCTCGCTGTCACGCGCTCAGTTAAACGTTCACCGAAAACTGGCGTTCCACTCCGTCCCTCTCCTCACCTGCTCAGTGCCCTGCAGATACCTGTTTGCTGTTGCCATAACAACCTGCCTCTGGGCCTCTCCCACCTGTCATCGACTGCAGGTATGGGAAAAGGAAAAGGATAAAATAAAATAAAAATAGACGGGGGAGGACAGGATGGAGGAGAGTAAGAAGGCGGGGGAAGTAAACGACAGTACGGATTTTCACTGAACTGAGAGGAGATTGACAGAAATAAAAAAAGACAATGATCCACAGAACAACAAGGGTAAATGTACGAGCGCAATTAGATGAAATCCTGTTACAATTGTGAATATCGAAAGGGTCATCGGGTAACCATGGGAACAAGAGGATGGTAAAAGAGAAGAGAAAAGGAGGACAGAGGCTGAGAGATTATTCCAATGCGAGGCTGCAAACAGAACACAACTAACAGCGAGTGAAAACGAATAAAGATGCATAAAACGGTGAGATGAAAGAGATGGAACGGCAAAAAAAGGGAGGAGAAGCAGAAAGAAAGAGGAAGAGGAGGAGGGGCCGGGATTTAACAGAGTCTAATTCCACAGGGTTTGTTGAAGACGACTTAATTACCTCCTCAACAGTCTTCTGAGATCTGTTCCCTTTTTTTTTTTTTTCCTTTCTCCCTCTATTCGACTGTTGCTCGCCCTGTTTTCTTTTTTCTCCCTGTGCAACACTTAAATCAGAAGCTAACCTAATTAAGCTCACAATTACACTCTGTGGGAAACGCGCGCACACACACACACAAACACCAGAGGGGTGTCGTCCTGAGCCGACCGATAATCCCGTGCAAAAGGAGCCTGCGTGGAAAACGAACCAGCAGGTTCTCAACATCTGCCAAAGCTGCAGCCTGTGTCATAGACGAGCCGAGTGTCTGCGCTGCGGCACCGACCTCCGACGAACACTGCAGTCGAATGCACCACTCAAACAACCCGGTTCTATTGTCAGGAGAATGTAAAAGAAAGACACTGGTTGTAGAGCTGGTGTGGCAGCGTTTTTAGATGTAGAGGAGGCTGCTTTGTGTTGACGACATTACAGTATCTTTCAGAAGCGTTTTTTAAATTTTTGTTCAGTGTTATTAGACACACTAAGAAATTGTACTCATGTTGGCAGAGACGATGGTGTGCACCATCTCTATGCAGCTTTAACCTCAAAGAAAAAAAAAAAGTTCCACAGCAGGGAACCCCATTGTGCATTTCCACATATTTTGCATACATTTACGACATACAGACAGGAGACAAATTACAGAAAAATCAGTAAAAAACAAACAAGTGCTTCCATACAGGGCACTGAATGGTTTGAGGAGTATGAAAAAGACGCGAGTGGCCCTCACAGTCGACACATCCTTCACACAGAGAACCAAACGGTTTTTACGCAGTCGCTTTTGACGAGTGAGTTCAGGTAAATTTCTCTGCAACATTTCGACGGTTTTTGAGCAATGTTTTGATTATTACAGGTTGTTTGCGTTTCCCTGTGGGAGTCGCAGCGGCGGGGTAGAACAGCTGACTGTTCTCGGTGTTCAGCGAACACCCACGTCTTTGTTTTAAACCTGAATCCTTTCAGATCGTGTCTCTGATGCAAATATTTTATTTCAGAGAATTCATAACACAACTTCCCCATAACGCACTGTGAACGCTCGCCGACAAAGGACCTCCGTGTGAGCTGTGGTGAGGAACACAATTGGGTTGGTTTCTGAAAATAGATTTTTTTTTTTGTTGGAAGGAATAGAATTTTAATACAGACTGCACTGAAATCAATGTTTCATCTGCAGGAGTTCATCTGACCTGGAGTAATAATCCTGCAGAGACAACACACACACACCCAGGTACTAGGTTGCATAATAGCACGCTCTCTCTCACTCGCGATTGTTTTAGAGAGTCACATAGGGGAAAAAGTCCAATATATATACTGATATAACTAACACCACAG
This sequence comes from Scophthalmus maximus, assembly GCF_022379125.1. Classification (NCBI taxonomy): domain Eukaryota; kingdom Metazoa; phylum Chordata; class Actinopteri; order Pleuronectiformes; family Scophthalmidae; genus Scophthalmus; species Scophthalmus maximus. The sequence continues at coordinate 7,280,180 of NC_061530.1, forward strand.
AACACACCTGCTCCAACACATATGGACACTGCGACTGCCTCTGAATATGAGTGTGTGTATATTAACAGGTGCTTGTGTGCGTGTCATACCTAGGTTATGCCTTTTGCTCTTGGCATGTTCGTGGATGTGTTTTTTGGCAAAGCAGGCGAAGAAGACGCAGTAGAGGCAGGAGTGGAGTCTGTTCAGGTGGGCGCCGCACATGTGGCAGATGCATGACTTGGCCTGGCGGGGTGGGGGGGTTAGAGAAGAGGATACAGAGGGGGAAAAGACAGAGGTAATGATTATCACAACTGTTGCACCGACAGAGACACATTCACATGTTTAAATCTGCTTATAAACGTTAAACGTTAGCAATGAATTAAATGTGTAATACAGAAGTTGTCGCTGTGTAGTGACAAACCCACTGAGATGACCCGACTCTGCAGTTGCACTCATCCTTATGAGGGCATTTTAGCATCTTCTGGCATCATCGCCTCAGCAAACTCATTTATGTTGTTTCCAGCCAGGACAGTTTAATCTGTTTTCATCTGAACGCTTCTTTCACATCGCCAAAAACAACAGACAGAAATAACCAATAAACTGGTGACCACAGTGAAGCATTTTGCATCTAAATGGACAGATAGTTCCCTCAGTTGGAGGGAGTTGGCGGAGATCAAAACATAGATAAACAAGAGTCACTGACTGAATTTAAATTCACCAGGTTAACAGAAATACAAGCCAAAATGAACGCTAATGTTGCACCATGAGTAGAACAATGTTTCTCTTTACTGTGTGATGTGATAACATGTTAATGTGTTGTACTGGTGCCCACAAGCGACCCCGAACTAACTGAATTGACGCGGCTTTAGAGATTGTGTGTTGTCCAGTTCATTTGTTCCTTCAGTGTCACCCATCGCTGCTCACAGTAACACAGTAATTGCACCGAATTAACATTCTAATGCACCACCTATTAATGGCTTTTCGGCTGCAACAAGGACACCTACATCATGTGCGTGTGGCAGCAGCTCGGACATGTCGGAAGGAACATATTTTGATCAACATCTCTGAAAACCAGGAGCTGCTTTTCAACCATTTTGTGATATGGAACCATTTGCTTGACCAATAGCGAAGCCTTTGACTTCTGCAACTATTTATTTCAATTATAATTTCCCATCAAGTAAAACACATCCCATCCCTTTTCTTTCCCCTCTTGGTGCTTTGGACAGAATCACAAGCGTCTAGAGAGCAATTCAACAGGGACATGTTTCTATATATGAAGGTTTGTGCGTGTGTGTGTGTGTGTGTGTGTGTGTGAAAGATTGAGGTGTGAATCAGAGGAGTTTCTGTGGCAATTTTTCTCCTAATTGAATCCTCCTCTTTTTTTTGCTTCTAGAGTGACTGGAGAGCCCATGGCTATCATGTAAGATTTATCTAATTAATGTGTAAACCCATATTGCAGTATATGAGCCTTAATGATTAATGCATCCCTATACATTCTGTTTGATAGTCTTGTGGGAAAGATGGGGGGGGGGGGGGGGGGGGGGGGCATGGCTGTGGATGGAGCATAAGACCGCAACAGTTCAAAAGCATGCAGATGAGAAGCTGGAATGCCAATGAGCCGGCATGAATATAATGAGGTGAGAAGAAATGAGCAAAGCCCAGGAGAAGAGAGCAGGGGAAATGAGAAAGGTCAGCAGGAGTAGAAGGAGGTATGAGGGCAAAGAATAGAGGCAAAAACTAAAGGACACAAATCAAAAGGGAAGAGGATATTCAAAATGTTGATGCTAATCTGATGCCACTGGACAAGGTTGATTTCAATGTGAGATTCCAAGTTTCCAGGGACATAAACATGCAGACTGGAACAGTCATTGGTGGAGTCCACCCTCCACCAATGACATGGACTCAAATAAAGGGAATCAAGATGTAGTTTTGAGCCTATTTAAAAGGTTAAATATGAGCATGCCATGATAACAAAGGCAATTAAACTGTTTTAAAAAATGGGTGTCTGAGGTTTTCTTGGATTTTAATGTCGACAGGTAGTATCAACAGAGTCCCCGTACGGTTTAAAGCCATACCCTTGAAATTTCTAAACCATTTATACCGACCACCCCTAGTCTGACTACACATATTGTGAGTAGTCATGGACATACAGTAGTTTTGTATAAGCCCATTGGTCATATACTCACTAATAGGCCACTTGCTCAGTGAGGCCTTGTGTTCTCCCTAACACCCACAGAACAGTCTGAGATCTGTCCATGCTGCATTTTAGGGGACAAGCCATCTGCCGTCGTGATGCTATTTGAGAAGAGCAGTTGAGGGCAATGGGCTGGAAAGATCCTGGTTAGACGTGTAAGTGAGGACATTATTCAACAGAGCCAAATGCAACAACTTTGTCTGGTCTCGTTCCATTGATGGTAAAGGCCACAACCCACTTTAGGTGTCTAGACGGTTGAATTAAGGGACAAATACCTCCAAGAGAAAGGTGTTATAGTGTGGCGTTATACTAAGTTTTAATATCCATAAGAAATTATATTTGTGATTTTTAAGTGCTAAAAACCTTCTTGGGAAAACCTACTACTGACACAAAATAACACAAAATCTTGAATAAAACCCTGCTTGTTTACCTGCCTTCTAAGTAATCATCAGATGGACACAGGGCCTCTACTACTCGGGTAAACATAGTTGGGTTTTTTCACGAGGATAGTTGAACTAATACTAGATTTTTAGATAAAAATACTTGAATAAAAAAATGATGATATATTTTAAGGTAGAAACATAACAGACGCCAACAATGACTACAAGTAGACAGTATTTTCAATATCGTTTTATCTAATGTAGGAGTAGGCCGCATAGCGGTTTCATCACTGTCTCCAGCAGCTTATAGACTCATTAGACTCAATGCTGACAAAGTGATGCATGCTGGTCAGAAATGTGTTCCAACTTTTGCCGATGCTTTACTCCTCCGGCTGGACTGACCGGAAACCACCTCTGCGGCAACAGAACTTTGCCCTAATTGGTTAAGGCTTCACTGACACGCATGACGTGTGGAATGTATTTATTCTAAGAAACTTCACATCCGTTATCTCCTCTGGTAATTTCACCCACAAGGGATGCAATTTATTTGATCTCCTCCTCCTCGCAGCTCATGCATTTTCATATGAGCACCAACACTAATAGTTTTCAATTCCATCAAGAAAGCTAAACAATTTGGTTCAAGGTTATTTGTTGTGAAGAAGTTGCACTGCAGCATACACTGCATTATACACCTTGAAGTTCTATTGTACTTGATTGTGTCTAGGACAATTACAACTCACTAAAACTAATTATTGTAGCTCTCTTATTACTGCATTGTCGTTACAACTGGGAATGAAATCACATTACACTTACCATTAATTGACATTAACATTAACAGATGTATGCCAGGACTAAACCTCATTTTCATTTCGCCAATTAACACATCGCTATTACTTGTAAAATACCATGATGTAAATGTTTGGGTCATATGCACTCGCCTAATCTGATCATAATTTTCTCAATTCAATAAAATGCCAAAAAAGGAGAAAACACGTCAATCGGAATTTCCCAGCAACAAAAGGGAGATATTGACATTGCCTGTTTTGTTCCACCAACAGTACAAGCCCAAAGATATGCATTTGACTAGCCAATGTGGCAATTTAAAGCAAATCCTCACATTTGAGAAGCTAGAAACAGCAAAAATGTTGTGTCTTATTTGCCACCAGCTCTGGGTTTTTAACTCATTTGGCCTCTTTCTCAATGATTCCATTTTGTGCTGTTGTGCTGAGTGGAGGCAGCAGCAGCAGAAGAGGTACGAGCTGACGGCCTGAACAGGACTTAAGAATGTACTGCTGATTCTGCTGCTAAGCTCTGAATAAGACTGAATCACACTGAATGCACACATAATACACACGTGCAGCCCCAACTGGCTGCTCAGGCATCATTATTTGAATGCGAATGTTATAAACGTGCTGTCTAGGGAAAATTAAATTTGCTTTGTGATGAACTGATAACTTCCAGTGCGCCTGTCGTGTAATAAGACACGTCAGCGATCGACACTGTAGCCAACAAAAGAAAGTGGGGCCTTTGAATTCTCAAGGTGAACGGATGCTTGGCATTCATTCGCTTTAGAGTTGTTCCTGACCGTCTGAGGGGCTGACACCGGAGGTAACAGTCAGCACTGAGTGGAGAGCGAGTGATGGAAGGATTGCCTGATGTGTAATTTCGACCAGCAACACTTTAAGGTATTGTTGCATTAAAAAAATGACAGAAGGCAATTCAATGTCATGCAGACACAATGATCTTCTCTAGTTTCCTCTGAAGCCACCTAGAGACAACCAGACTGGATGGATAGTGCGAGCAACTGCAGCCTAGTATATCTGGCGAAACGTGTGGCATTGCCAGTTCCCCCCAGAGTCGAATCATGCATGATAAGTCCAAAGGCCATCTATATGCAACTACACAGAAATGGATGAATTCAATCGCGCCAAGGTTAAACTGGAAAATGAAAATATGACTTGTGAAGCCCTCCGCATTGAACTCTGAAGGGCGTCTTTAATCTCATTCTTACGAAAACATCGACATCATGTCACCTGTAGAAAAAGAGAGAAGGCCACAAGCAGCCTGGTGTGAGGGCTTTCCCACTGAGAGACGCCCCCCCGCCCGCATCTGAGTGGAAAACTGAGCCACGATGATCAATGAAAATGTAGCACCACATGGACGTAACACGCAGCAGGGATGTGGGAGCTGCTCGTCGGCTGCTCCTCGGGGCGGGGTGGAGACCCTGCAAACATACACACAACGTTGATTGCAGCATATACAAACCCCTCTGGACGAGCAGCTCCCACTGATCCCGTGCACATGACAGGGAGGGGTTGTCCCAGAGCACACGGGGGACGACAGGCTGCAGACACTTATACTGTACACATCTACACTGTACCCGCGAGTTATATGGATTTCTATAATAAACAAAATTCAATAAAAAGGTGGTTTCCTCTATTAAGAACACACACATACAGACACACTGTACCCTCATGTAAGAGAGGATGACTGGTGACGGTCTCTCTCTCTCACACACACACACACACACTTTTACTGTTAAACCTTGTTGATCTTGTCACGCACTGCTTGGTTGATTTAAAAACCCATTAATCGCCCCCCCCCCTAAAAAAAATGAGAGGCGAGGACTGAAGAGAAACCAACGTGTAACTCCTGCTGGCCTGCGGTGCGACGGTGAGGAGGAAGTGGGGCCACTGCGGGCAAAACAAACGCACGTCACATCACGATGCGGCGGTGTCGCGTCGGGCTGTGAAGTGCGGGTCCGTGCGGGGCCGTGCGGGGCCAGCCGGGAGACTGTGCGCTTGCTGCGGCGAACGTGTCAGGTGTCGCGGGTTGTCCTCCGAGCCCCGATAGCGGGGCGGAAGTAGACCGAGCGTGGTCAGTATTTGACCGAGGTCGAGCATTCGGAGTGGCCGTGTGTCTGTCTGGTGTTTATGCTGTTTTAGAAGGGCGGGGAGTTGTCCACGCACGCGACGCCAGCTCTGCCCCCCCAACACACACACACACATAAACACACAAACCGTGTTTCGTACGCACGGGGTCCCCTCTCAAAAAGCCCTGGTTTCCGCCTGTCACTTGTTACCTTGCGTCTTCTGGTCTCGGCCGAGCCGCTCCACACGAAACACTGGTAAACCACCCTCAGGTTCTGCTTCCAGTTGTCCACTTTGAAGCCGCTGACATGGGGGCAGCCCGCGGGACTCATGGCGGTCACAGCATCCGGCTCCGCGGTCCTCTGCGCGACGAAAACCCGCTCGAAATCCCGCAACGCGCACCCGGTCCGACCTGGCTGGCTAGCTCGCCCGCCAGGTTCGTTGTCCACCGAGTGCTGCGCTCAGGCTAACTGGACATGCCCTGGTTGCAGTAGAGGAGGAGACGCGCGCAAACGCAAACATCAAGACGAATTTCTTAAAATTGTCCTCAAGTGGGAAATTGGCTATTATTCATGAGGTCAAGTCCAGAACAGCGCCCGTGTGTGTGGTTCTTCACGTTCACTGAATTACATGTTAGCACACTGGCTAAAGTTGGTTAGCATTGGAATTTCAACAGTAGCTCTACACGGTGTGTGTCGTCAGGACCCACCTCATTCATAACGGCGGACCAATGACGGTCGAGTGCTGCGCGTGATTGGCGTGGACTTACTTTCTATTGGCGGCGAAGTCCCGCCTCTACGAAGTCGGTGCTGCGCCGTGATTGGCGCAATTTCCCTGCAACCCACATCCGCCTGTATAGGGACGTTCATTGGTTGAATCGTAAATCAGCTTCACTATCAACCTAGATTGGTACAATGTGACGATCAAAGCGTGGATGGAAATTCAGAACCACATCACAGTACACGCAGAACATGGAGTCTTTTCACAAAGGCAGGAAAACAAAGAACTATATTCTTAAACAATTTATTATTAACAGATCCACAACCGCAAAGCTTAAGCTCCCAAATGACATGACAGTTTGGTTTCATCTGCTGACTTCATGTCTCTTATAATAACAAGCTGTCAAAACGGGTTTCTGTACAATGCTCTAGTGACCTCTAGTGGATCCCACCTAAAAAACAAAAAAAGAGAAAAAGGAAGAAAAAAACAGCAACAAAACAACAAAACAGTGCACCAGATTGTGAACGACTCCACCGTTGTGCCGATTTTGGTCAAGGGCATGTACACGTGTACAGATTTTCTATCGATGGTATCTACATTCTAACCAAAAGGAGTGAGAGGGAAACGATCATTGCAGTCTTTACAAATGTAGAATATATCAGATTTAATCCTCGTCAGGATAGAGGTTTTGACTCATATGTAATGCTCTCGAGTTACGGCCATCATGCAGCAGAACCAAAACAAACAGTGAGATTATTCACACATATGTTTGGAACAAACAAGTCCAGTTTTTATTATTATGGTTTCTGTTATTGTAGCAGTGGCGCTCCAACCTGAACATTGATAAATAAAACACTGACAAAATTGTAATCTTTTTTTTCCTTTTCTGTAAGGATCTTTTGTTATCCTTAAGACACTGTGAAGAAAGAATAATCAAATTTATCATATTTCCACACAGTTAGATTTTCCTTGACCAATGTCCTTATGCAATAGAATGTTTCTTTTCCTCTTTTAAAAAAATCCAACTCATCCTGGGAAGAACGTGTTGGGTGGCTGCAGCGTTCTGTCCCTGTCCAAGGCCCCTCAGGAGTAACTTGATGTTTTGCTACCAACATCGTCCTCCTGCGATCCCATACTCTAGGAGGGAGAAAAAAGTGTCAAATGTCAAAAATGTCATCTTTTGAAACAACAAACCGGTTTCTACTAGACTTCCAAAAACAATGGCTGGCTCTTTTGTCTCTTGAAACCAACCAGGATTGTTACCACAGAATTATCAGGATACCAACCTGGAAGTGCTCCTTTTACACTAGGGCATGTCCATTTATGATTTCATAATTTGAGTGCATTCTAGTTTTTCACTCAGAAAATTACTTCAGACAGCTCATTAAATCTACTGTCACTGTAATCTACAAAATACAGTGACAATGCTCTTAAAAGACCTAACTACGAAAAAGTAAACTTTTTTTTCCAGTTACACCAAACTAGCTACTCACATTTTGGTTAAAATTAACATGGTTGTGTTGTTATGTGAAAATAACAAAGAATAACTTATCCTTACACAAATTTCATTCTACTAATGCTCAGCCATCATTCTACCAAATATGGATGTCTCTTAGTAACATAAACTGCAAGAATGTAAATCTTCCTTAAAAAACAAACAGATCATGGCATCCACAAGGAAAACTTTTAGGGCTCACCATACATAATTCCAAACATTAGAAACATTCAATGCCGGTAAACATCATCTCACCTTCTGCACAAATTGTGGGTTTACTGTGATTTCTTGATCCATAGACTTTAGTTTCTCATCCAGCTCTATACATTTCAACATCTGAAAGGAGAAAAATGACAAAGCTCGGTTTTAAAAAAGTGCTAGTTCCAAAGGATCCACACGTAAAATGATGACGAGAGTTTATCCATTGCAAGGCAACACTGATTATAGAGACGGGCATCTTCACCTCTTGGTCAATTTTGTGGAGCATTGCAGGGTTGTTGTATTTTTCAGGGTTATCGTGGAAGCAGACCATACCATCCTTTTGGTTAATGCTAGCATAGATCTCACCATCTTCAATCTGCAAAGAAGCAAGGAGAAGACACATGACGAAATGAACTGTGTTGGGGCGTCCTGGGCCTAAGACCAAAAATTACAGTTACTGCAAGTTTCCCAGGTCTAGTCTGGATGGGGACCTCAGCGTTTCTCCCCCCTCCCTTCCTGTCACAACCCTCACTCTACTATCTAAGACAAACTGTGCTCCAAATAAACTCTTTGAAATGTATGAAATATTACTGGTATTGTGTAGATATCAATTGATTACATTTTATGATGACATGTGGGCTGACTTTGGACCAACTCACCATGTGTAAGACATATTTCTCTGCTTCCTGGGGGCCTGACAGCTGCACTCGACTTGCCATGTCTTGCAAAGACAGTGTCAGGAAGGTCTGCAGGAGAAACAAAACAGAAATTAAGAGATATTAAAATGAAATCAGTATGCAGTATAATAACTCCTAACAATACTTAATCATCAAACACAACTTGGACAGGAAGCCACAAATGGGTGGATAAATGAACTGAGCCAGTTAAAAGCATTAAAGCATTTCGTATTGGGCCATACTGTATATGAATTTACGAATGAAGTTTATATTATATCTTGTGAGTAGCATCGAAGGACAACATCTGCAAGGTTGTACAGTCTTGTATTGCGTAACAATTAAACTGAATCTTGAATCATGATGTTATGATAACCAAAGTACTAAAATATGTGGACTCTTGGAGTATGATGAACACATTACTTTGAAAGATAACTCAGCTCTAGTAGATGACCGCAAGCTCTTGTTTGATTTCCTTTTGTGCAACTTTCCAAGAACAAGTAACAGTTGGTTACCACATGTCTACATCCACCGTGTTTTAGACATGTCCACTGTCATTTCGACTGTCACTCTTAAGCTGTGTACTAATTTAAGGCCCGCCTCCTTGGGAGGCTACATTTGAAGACCAATTGCGTCACAGCGGCGTGAGACCGTCTCATTTCGGTTTGGCCTTCACGGTTTGCACGGCCGACAAAGGCGGGCTTCCAATGGCCGCGTAGACCATTTCCTCTGTAGGATGTGGCCCCTGACTTGGGACAGCTCTAATGATGTGCAGCACAGTTAACTTTTTTAAACGTCTCACTGAACTCTTCTGTTTAACTCGGTGAACTCATGTTATATGCTCAGCCTCATGTGATCACCAGCATACAGTATGGTTCAAACCCCAGCCTCATCATGTGAACAGGGGTGGATTTAGAAGAAAAATATATAACTGACAGGCAGGCACACACCCACCTTTGTTAGCCGCTGGATGTTCTTCTTGTAGAGGGAGGAGAGGCATTGTTTGACCAGGCCCGTGTTGTTGTCCCGTGTGAAGGTCTCGCTGTGTTTGTTGACCACGCTGCGCAGCTCGGCCGGGTTGTTGGTGGTGTAAACCTGAGCTAGCTCATGGTATGCGTTGCTCAGGGGCTGATGGCAGATAAGGAAAAAAAGGTAGAAAACACATTAAGAGCTAAATAAAAGAAAAGCCCCATGCATGGATCTTTAGTGGATTTTCACAAAGTCTTCACTCTCCGAGCAACATGATAACTGAATCACTGAAGTCTCCGCATTTCCTTCAGAGCTGGATCAAAGTACTGTTATGAACAAACCTTATAGCTAAGAAAAAAAGTTCCTTATTCATGATCATTAGCTTCCAGCAGTTTTTTGTTTCTGCTGTTGTGTTATTTTATGAACAGCATAATGAACTGGTTAACAGATATTGAAAATGTGTTTACCATGAAACCTAGTTAAATAGAAAAGAGCCTTGGAACAATGGCACAACTTTTTGGCTGACTGAGGGTCTGTATTATCAAAGTCACATAACAGTTATGACACTTACTGAATGTGTTGTATATATCATCCTGAATATAAATGTAAAATGTTGTATTACTGGTAAATAAAATTGCTTTCAATAAATAATTAATAAAGATTCTGTATGAAAAATGACATCCAGGGCTAAAAAGTAGTAGAGATCCCTTTCACATTTACCTGACGACGAAAGGGGTACCTAAATGTCTGTGTATGGAAATGTAACAGGTATACAGATACCATTCGTTTCACCTGCGCCATACAGACTTACCTTGATGAACCTCCCTACTATTTGTGAGGTGTATTTGGGCAACTGCTGCACTTTGCCGTGGAGAATGAGTGACACCAGGATGTATTTCTTATAGGCTTCCAACATGATGTGGCTCACTGCCATGGCTGGAGTGGTTATTGCCTGAAGAGGCAGAATGAGGAATGTTACCATTAACAGAATCCTGTTTACTAACAAATCAATCACACCATCTTGGGCAGAGGGCATAAAAAATTGCTACGGCATAACATCAAAAGCCACTGAACCACAAATACGTACCTGTTCATAAAAATACAGTGCTCTTTCGAAGTTTTTGAGGCCTGTGTAGATCATGCCACCATAGTAGTAGTAACATAAAAAGTGCTTTGCGTCGTAGGCCCCATTCTCCTTACAGATGTCCATCATGTCCAGCTCCAAGAAGGGCAGGGCGGGCTTGAAGCACTTTGCTAACAAGCACAGCTGCAGAGAGACATGTCTGTAAATTATCTATACATATATATGTATATATATTACAGCCTAACATTTAGTAGCTAAAGTTAAAGCACACAGCCTTTTAAAGATTACAGTCATGGTGGTGATGTTGCAGGGGCGGCGACTCACCTGACACAGGTCTGCATGAACTGAGGTAAGTTGGTTTGTGTTCATCTGCATTTTGTCTATTGCCTGTTTTATAATGACGACACCCCTCAATGGCTGTTAGGGAAGGGGAAAAAACAATTGTTATTTAGCTGCAGCTTGCCTGACACACAAACACATTTAAATGGTCTATGTCTGTACTACACTTTAAAATGCATTTAAATATTTAGAGGTAGAAGAAGAAGGAAATCATGCTACTCTTCGGCGCCATAGTGGTGATGGGAGGACCCATTTGGGGCCTTGTCTTGTCAGATGGTTGGAAAACAGGATTTAAACTGAATAATTTCACTATCGCCAAGGGATAATTTGCTTTTTACATTACATCCATCACAAGCTGAAATGTCAAGACAATGCATAGTGTCCTTTAAAAAATTATTCATTAATAATGGGGAAGGTTGACAAGGACACTTCACAGTAACGATATCACCTTGGAAACCACAAAAAACACGACAAATCACCAACACAAACATACTTATTTGTGTAGAAGGAAGTGGTGGAATAGTGTCATATCATCTACTGCCTTCTGATATAGCATGCGCTTGTCGAGAGCTGTTCAGAATTTTGAAGTGTGTGAGAGTATAAACACACGAGTCACTTTATTAGGAACACCACACCTACACTACCCTTCTCAAACATCTTCAGTTCTTCATGACATGGATTTCACAAGATGTTGGGAACATTCCTACTCCATGTTGAGGTGATTATATCACATCGGTTCTGCAGATTTGTCACCACTTACAAAAAGTTGTTCTACTGGAATGAGATCTAGAGACTGGGGACGTCACTGAAACGGATATCAACAATACTGAAATGGACAGTGGCATTTTAGAAATGATAGATCGGTATCGAGGGGCCCAACATGTTCCCTGAAAACATTCCCCACACCATTACACCACCAGCAGCCTGTTGACACAAGGCAGGTTGGGTCCATGGACTATTGTTGTGAACATCAATTCCAGATTCATAAGACCAGGCTGTGTTTTATCAGTCTTCAACTGTGAGCCTGTGTCCACTGGAGCCTCAGATCTTTTGCTGTTGTAGACCATCAACACCATTAATTGTGCTTGCACGATAACAATAACATTTTTGAATCAACCACAGGGTCCCTGTGGTTCACTCTGAGATGCTTTAATGCTCATGGTAGCTTTTCTGTCAGCCTCAACCAGTCTGACCATTCTCCTCTGACCTCCCTCATCAACATGACATTTCCATCCACAGAACCATCTCTCACTGCATGTTTTGTGTTTTTCACACAATTCTGAGTAAAAACTCTAGAGACTGTTTGTGTATCAAAATCACAGAAGCAATCACCAATCCTTCTGATGTTTGATGTAAACATGAACTGAAGCTCCTGACCTGTAATCTGCATGATTCTATGCACATCACTGCCCCAATATGATTGGCTGATTGCATGAACAAGCAGGTGTACAGGTGTTCATAATAAAGTGCTCAGTGAGTCGGGTCATGTCAACAGGCACATAATGACCACACACACACACACACTGTGACTGGAATAAGGCTTCGAGGTGAAAATCATAGAGATCAACTGTTGATGGAATGAGAGTCTGAGGCTTAAAAAGCGTAACGGAGAAATAAATAAATAAAACTTATTAGCATTTTGTATCTTCAAGTCATATTTTAACAATTCATTTGTAACCGCAGCACAGCAGACTACTGCACAGGCTGCTGTGAGTAATGAATGGAGAGAAAAGGAAAACTGTTTAAAAGAGGACTGACAAACGAATAGGCTACTGAGGAAAAGACATTTTCCTTTAAGGATGTGGAGAGTTATGTGAAGATAATCATTTTTATAGGCTATTTGAAAAAATAATGCATAAACATGTGCAGCTTTCCTCCATATCAATCCACTGGATTATCGCACATCTCTTATGATAAGTAGTTGGACGATCAACAGTCTTACCTGTTTGCGCTCTACAAGGGCAGTTGTCAACTGGTGGCAGAGACCAGCAACTATGAGAGGAAACAGAAGGGAAACAAAAGTTTTCAATGCAAAAATTAGCTGTTGATTGAAATATTGCACTGCTCACATGTAAACAGGACACTGCGTGTACACGTTGCAGTTTATGTAACACAAACACAATCCTCGTCAGTGGAGTTCATACATACAGGGACACCATTTTTTCCTCAAGCTCAAAGTGCAAGAGAGCCACAGTTTACCAATAATCAATTCTTACTTTTTAATGATTTATCAATATCAAGACATTAGTTGCGATAACAGTAGATACATTACTATTTAGATAATTAACTATTTCATGTAAATGCTTTATATTCATCTTCCTTATTCTCTAGAATTTTACAGATGTTTTTGGGTATATATTGTATATTTTGTGGTGTGTGGTGTGATACCTGCTGTTGTCACACTGGAATATCCCAGCTTGGGATCAATAGAGTACCTATCTATCTATCCATCTATTGTTGAACACCACTAAATCACTACGTTACCTATATATATAATACATGTAAAAATACACCTTTACAATTTACATCACAGATTCCGTAGGACAATACAATGCGTCGTTATTTTTAGCTGATACTGAATAAACATTTTTCAGTACTTGTCACTGGACAGTGAAAACATTCTGGACATGATAATTGGCCAAAGCCACCGTAAGCACTTGATCGTTGAAAGTTGGCGTTATTTCGATGAAACGTGGCATAGTTGAGCTGACAGTGAGTATTTTAGCAGAGTGCACACAATAAACAAACTGAGCACTTATCTTAAGTTTTTCTCTCGTTCAACTGAAAACCTGAAGAACATACAAACAACCCTCAGGAGAGAAACATTCTTTCTAAATACCTCGGGGTGAGAGGTTTTGTAAGTCAGGACTTACAAGTGTCTGTTGCATATCTAATGTGCTCCCCGTTGCAGGTACTGATGAAGAGCTGGACCTGGGAGAAGAGCGTCTCAAAGTCAGGGATGTTTGGCATGGAAAACTTCACAAATCTGGAAAAACGGTGGAGGAGGTAAGCAAAAAAAAAAAAAAAACATTCTGTGAAACCAGGAAACTTTTAAACAGGCATGGACGCTTAACCAGATAACAACAACAACACTTTGGCATGTGGGATGGAAAAGACAATACATCATTGGAGGTTTTATTTTGTTTAGGTTATTTCCATACAGTATATACATGGACGTGTTTGGTGACTCTAAACTTGACTTTCTAATCATTGCAATTTGAATAACTGTTTAACAATGAATGCAGCGCAGCCGTTTCCTGACTAACTATATGTGATATATTCAAATTAATTTCTATAATGTATATAACACATTATTGTATTTACATGCAACAGGTAGCATGCAGCATCTTCACAACTGCAGTCAGAAAAACTGAGAAGACTTTCTGTCTGGCTCTACTTCTTCTACCCTGCTCATCGCATACAGTGCAACATGACCTTCAATAGACGCGACAACACGACGACCTCTTTGGCCAGTTAGGATAAAAGTGGAGCAGGATCAAGGAGCATAGAGAAGGCAGGGGTGTCGAGAAAGCACAGGATGAGACAGAATTGAACACCATCAGCAAAACCGCAGCATAAGCGTTCTCGGCCAGGGGTAATTGCAGTGATGGCGGCCGACCTGGAAAAGGTTAGCAGCGGGGTACTTACAGCACAGCCAGCACGCCCAGGGAATGCTCCTGGATGTCCAAGGCCCCCAGCACCGTGTCCAGGTGGGACAGATTTTTGGCCAGCAGCTCCCCACTTTTGTTGATCAACTCACACAGCTGAGTCATCTGGCCTGGAGGGTTCAGGGGGCGAGAAAAATTCAAATTATCATACTTCACACTTTCTTGCTTGCTCCTTTAGATCATTGTTAAACACATGTAATTGAATATCTTAGACAGCTACAATGTTGGATACAGCTTACATTTCAGATATCACTGTTTTGAGGGGTCGTGGGGTTTATAGTCACGAAGTGTCAATAAAGCAGGCCATTTGTCACACAAGAGGGTCACGTGCACAAATAAATAACTGCAAGGATTACTTAAACTAGGAATGATATTGCAATTGTCACAGCAATTGTAAATAATGAGGTTGAATACATAAAATCCACTAAGGGACAATACTTTCTTTCAAGTATTACCTTTAATGTTTGAGAGGTCAAATCAGTGTGTTCATACAATTGCAATTGTTGCGTCTACGAGTGCAGAGAAACTATTCCCTAACAATATAAAGAACAAACTGACTTACGAAATTTGTTTACAACCATCGTGCCGTGGCTTAGTATTTCAATATAAATCGGTCGGCCAAGTGCTCTGTCAAGGCCTTGAAACAGAGGTAAAGTTAGATTGACAGATGACTTTAAACCAATAACAATGCCCGATTCAGTTGGACAGCCAATCACGTGGGGTCAGGGCGGGACTACCGGTAGGCAGTCACCAGAAATTATTTTCTAGACCAAATCCAAAAAGTATGATTTTTACATTTTGCTTGATGAGCTGCCTAGTTCGCGGTTATATTTGTGGTCCCCATGTGTTAACGCATCCTTTGGTGATACTTAACGGAACTCTCGCGGCTAAAGAAAGTCATATTTACGGCGTGTTTACATGATCAAGCAAAAAAGGGGGCTCTGACCAGTTTGGCTGCCTTGCTATCGGCAAGGCATTGGATAGCATATGCTAGCTAACTAGCTAACACTTCCCACTTGAATGAGTTTAGCAACCCTACCTTGAGCGGAGAGCTGCCGCACATTGTTCACAAATTGCTCCAAGGCTGAAGCCATTATTTCCTGGGTCCAAAGTGGAGGTAATGTGCACTGTTTTTCATTCAAACGTCAGAAACAACTCCGTCCGGACTGAGACAGGGGGCCACACAGCCGCCACTAGGGTGAAGTTATCGCGATATCGTACAAACAGAACAGACTGCAACGAGATTGCACGAACCGACCACTGGATTCTTAAAGGGCCAGGAACATGTTTTGCTGATAATGTTTGAATCACAGTAGTTGCGATTTTTACAATCGTATTTTGAAAAAGGAATGTTCTTGTTTGTGCTTATATAATGTGTTAAGTAACTACAGTATTCTGTTAGAGACTGCGTTGTTAGTTCTCCCAAAATATATACAGGAACTGACGTACAATTTACCGGATTTTGGAACAAAGATGTTATAAATGAAAGAGCTCTTGTCTGCTTGATTTTACAGCGTCCACGGATTATAACTTTACTTTAACGGTTTTTTGCAATTCTTAAAATCAAAAACAGTAATACTCACCTTGTCTGTAACTTTATTTTTTATTTTTTATATTATAATTATAATTCATCTTTTTATTTATTGTCGCAGACGAAATGCATCAATTATTCATAAACTGACGAGCTGGGTAAATTCCAGTTTTGCCATCCATCCATTCCTACCACGTTCAGGGTTCAAACCCAGCTCCTTGTTCTTTGGATGAGTATATGCATTAGTCTACAGGGTTTACTTTTAGTTGTTACAAGTAAATGAGGATGATTACAATGACCTCAACTCAAATACAGAAAATATGAAATTGATATTTCTTGCATTTTCATTTGCAGTTGATGAATTCCAAAAGCTTGACTGAGTTATTCCATCAATCCATCATCAGTCATTGAACAAAAGACATTACCCATTCAAAATGGCCTTCAATGCAACACATCTGGATCTGTACATAACAAAAGAAAAATATTCACTCACAATAATAGTAATGACAGTAAAAATTATAGATATGACATGTAGTAACCTGGTAGTAACACAGCCAACTGTGACTGTTTATAGCAAACTCATTGGAAACAGAAGTGCAGAGGAGTGAGCCATCTCGTCAATGTGGGCATATCTTTGCTGTGCGCTGCCGTGCAGTGCAGTTTGTTCTCGCCGCCGAGCCCGTTCGACCCTTGAAGCTGCGGTGCCAGCTGTGTTACACCGCTGTTGTTCCGCTTGTCCCGTCAGTCACTGTCACAGACACCGTGAGCCCGAGCAAAGGCCTGCGGGGCGGCGGCGGCGGCGGCTGCCGGGCAGTAAACACACACTTGACAACACTATGCACACAGCCACACGCAACACTGCGTGTCACATTTGACCTGGACGTTAGCGCGTCGGCTAACGTTAGCTACCGACAGTTAGCTCGGCAGCTGACTGGCGGACAGAGACGGCCACAATAATAATAAAGTTGAGGCAGCAGTTCGACAAATGTCACGAACAGACAGGTAACGACACAAAGTGCAGAGAAGAAACGACGCGGCTCCACGGCCGCATGTCTTTTGGGGAAAACTTCTCGCCTCTCATGCGGACTTTAACCACTGTTTCACACTCGCCTTCCGGACAGGGTCAACCGGCGCCGGTGAGGGTCAACAATGCTGCTGTCGACCACAACACGCGTGCTCGGAAGAGGGAGCACTTTGCTCCGCAGCCCGTCGAAGAGCACCTGCGTAAAGATGTCGTCCTCCTGTCGCGCGCACAGCCGGCTGCGGGTGCTGGTGGACATGGACGGGGTCCTGGCCGACTTCGAGGGCGGGTTCCTGAAGAAGTACCGGGCCAGGTACCCGGACGAGCCCTACATCTCCCTGGAGGACAGGCGGGGGTTCTGGGTGTCGGCGCAGTACGGCCAGCTCAGGAGTGACCTGTGTGTGAGTGACGTGCGTGGATTGTAGTGCAGGAAATAAGTGACTGGCCCAAGTAAAGACAGTTAAAATGCTGCTACGATTGAATCAGTGAGAACAGATCCCGTTTAGAGACCATGCCTGATTCATCGCATATCTCCTTTAGGGCTCAAATTTGATATTAACCATCATGAAATGTTGTTAGTCCCTTAGACAGAAACATATTCCATTGGGCCATTTGGATCATTCAGCCCTTGCTTTACCTGTGGTATATTGAACTATATCTTCGTATTATATGTGCATTTTGCACAGTGCAGAACAATTCAGTCACAATATTATTTTGTCATTTTTTTTATTCATTTCATACAGTAAACGAGGAGAAAGGGAGCCTGAAAATCAGGTAGCCGATTAAGGTATGAAAGGACTGAATAACCGCTGGCCTCACCCGCAGTGTGAGTCGTGGGGAGCCAGGCGATATTCATGCATTTCCTGGCTCGTTTTAATGTCATTATGTGTCCTTTTGAGGCTACATCATAGGGACATGCAATATGTCGAAAGATTGTAAATTAGAGATAAACCATAAGGATAGAATAAGATAATCCTTTATTAGTCCCGCTATGGGGACATTTTCCATGTTGGGCGTAGTAAAAAGTAACATAGCATGTTTTGCTTCGTTCCTTACTGCTTTGTCACCGTTGATATATCTGTCTCGCCGACCTTGGAAAAACATGACCTTTGTACCTTCCCTCTTTCGCATGCACCCTCATGCGGCTACACCTGCACACACCTCGTCAGTGCAAACCGGTCAGTGATTGGCCCGTGTGCCTGTGTGCTCTGTCTCCAGGAAAAAGCCATCAGCATCTGGGAGTCCAAAGACTTCTTCATCGAGCTGGAGCCCCTGCCGGGAGGAGTGGAGGCCGTCAAGGAGATGGCCAGGATGGATAAGTATGTTATATAAAGATGGTGTTACTATGAGTGAATCCCTACCTGCGTGCACCACAGCCGTCTTAAGTCATGGGGTTCGGCATAATGGAGCACGTCCAGTGCTTGTTATACACATTCTTATGTTGCCATGAGGCGGTTTACCTCTTAACCTGCCCATTAAGTTCTAACTTTGTGGTAGTGTGAGTCAGTCTGTCACTTCCCCCCTGGAATTGTGTGAGATCTTAGCTTGCTACAGAAGACTGATGTTAATCAACTGGTGGCATGAAGTCAAGCAGTTGTGGAAGCATGAGGAGAACTGCGACATACACTCATTTACCACCTAAATGTGAAGCTTTGAGAGCTTTTATTTCTGTTTGTGCCAAAACAAAGATCAGAAGTCTTGGAAGCCTCAAACTTAGCAGCACAGGGACATTTGGTGGTTTGCAAAACTCATAGCAGGCCGAAACTCTTCATATGCAGTAAAAGTGCTGCAGCAAATGTAGATGTCATTCTGTCATATTTTACAATAAAGTAAGTAATAAATACATGGTTCAAATGGTCAAGATATCTGTGTTGACACAATGGTGGTTAATTGGTGCAGATTAGGTTGTGTGTCACTGGGGGGATGATGTCTTTTAACTTCACGGCTGATATTTCTGTAACACTTCATATGAGTCACAATGTCATATGATAAGAGAAAGATGTTCGTTAAAATGATCGTACCACCTTTATGACATTATTACTTTGTTTCGGGTTGACGTGTATATCGGCGTATTTCTCAATTATTTTCCTCTCTATCCCACACAGTTAAGTTTAGTTTGACAAGTGCCTAAACACAAGTGTATTTGCAACAGTGCACGCTCGGTATCACAACACCCCCCCCCCCCCCCCCTCCCTACCTCCCTACTGCCCACGCATCCTCGGCCGTTTATTAATGCCAAACCTGCCAATACATGTTTGTATTTCAACATGGCACCAATGTTTGTTCTATGTGATGTGGTTCCTGCCTGACATTTTCTCCTTGGGATGCATCAGTGTGGAGCCTCTGGGTTTGCTAATGATCACCGGTCATTGCATTGATACGTCAGGGACCGACAGTGACTCTGCGATGGAGAGATCATGTCTCGGTGTGGTTCGGTTGAAGAGGCATCAGTCCAACTCAGGTCAGGGCTGTGGTTCCCTGCAGAAGCGCCCACACGTGGACGAAAGCGTCCCGTAACTGGCATTGATTTATTTAATGTATTTTCATTCGACACCAAATCTCAGTCGACAAGAAGGAGGCTGGGGGAAGAAAAAAAAAAGGTACACAGCCACCGTGGAATAACATCCAAAAATAGCCAACGTGGTTATGAAACTCTATGTTTACATTTCCTCTCCCTGTGATAATGAATGGCTTCCCCTCGCCACTGAATGAACCTGTTTTCTTATCAGCGCAATGTATTTTGTGGTGTAACCTCCTTTGTTTTCTCTGTTTCTGGCGCCGTTACAGTAATTCATTCCAGACATGAATATTTTGTCTTGCAGTCAGGCATTAGTAGCTACAATATGGTGTTGATTGTATGTTTTTAATACTTCCCCTCTGGTTGTGTTGTCTCCCTTTTCCTCCCGCAGCACAGATGTCTTTATTTGCACCAGCCCTATAAAGCATTACAAACACTGCCCGTTTGAGAAGGTACAGTAGGCCCTCTGCTAATCAACAACACTCTGCCAATCAACAACATCTATTCTGTTCCCTTTGGAAATTACTAGTCTGCTTCTTTTTTTCTAATGAGATCTCATCTGCTGTGTGTGTGTGTGTGTGTGTGTGTGTGTGTGTGTGTGTGTGTGTGTGTGTGTGTGTGTGTGTGTGTGTGTGTGTGTGTGTGTGTGTGTGTGTGTGCGTGTGCATGTGTGCGTGTGCATGTGTGCGTGTGGGATGTTTTGTCCAGTATGCTTGGGTGGAGAGGCATTTGGGTCATGACTTTCTGGAGCAGGTCATCCTGACCAGGGACAAGACATTAATCACTGGAGACGTCCTCATCGACGACAAGCCTGACATTCTGGGTGAGGAATGTTTGCATGTTAACGTCTCTTAACAACAAAAACACTTGCTTATTTAAGTTAGTTTTTTGGGAATTTTCAGACTTCATTCAATAGAGGGAACAAAGACCAGCGTGAAAGGGGAATAGAGAATGGACGCGCCAACACACATCAAAGGGCCGCAGGTTGGAATCGAATCCAGGCCGCTGCAGAAGACTCAGTCCGCTTATCAATGTTTTAATGGCATTTACATAACAAATGGACACAATATATTGTAACAATTAAGAGGATTATAGTGTGTTGATATGAATGAAAACACAGCTATGATATAATGCTGGAAGACTGGTTGCAGTTTGGAACTAGTTGGTTGTAATTCAACTATGATAAAAGCAGACTGCCCATCGTTTTGTTGGCTGCAGACTATGTTTTTCACTTGGTTTTCAGCATGAGAAATACCTTAAGTGCTGGCATGTTGGAGTGTAAATTTGCCAAAAGACAGGACTACTAACTTTAGCTTAAAGGTTTTTAGCAACCATGCTTATTGGCCTGGGACATAACTCTCAGTTGCCACTGTAGGTGGTGAGTAAGTGAGCCAGACATGCTGACGTTAGAGCAAATAAAAACATTATGTTTTAGTGGAGGCTACCACAGATCCATGCACACTGCGCTAACAGATGGAGAAATAAAAATCCATGCCTTTTTGTGCTTGCTAATCTATGATTGTACAATTGCTGTTCCAGGGAGGGTTTTTTGTTTTTTTTACGTGATGACAAAACTGGACTTTCTGACAAAAATAGGTGGTGACATAACGTGGATTAAAATGCAAACACATTTCTGAAAACAGCCCGAGCATAAGCAGGATGCTGAATTCACAACTAGTAAGATGTAAGTGAATAAAAGACGTAGAAAGAGCCTCAAGGAAGTGGATTGCATAACCCTGCTTGTGTAACATTTGTGGGTGTTTATAATTATTTTGTATCTCCATCAGTCCTTTATTTTGCACTGTATGGCACAGCTGCCACAGCGTGGGGGGGCTTTTAGTCAGCTCCTGCTGAAGCAGTGGTGCACACAGGGAAATGAGTGGGGTTGTCATTTACATTACGTGTGTGCCTAAACATGTGTCCCGACCAGGTGTGGAGCCCAAACCAGTGTGGGAGCACATCCTGTTCACCGCCTGCCACAACAAGCATCTGTCCTTCCAGAGACGGCTGCTGTCCTGGTCGGACGACTGGAGAGCTTTCCTGGACAGCAAGAGGAAGTGAGGAACTCCTCTATGCAAGAGCCCCAGCGGCCTGGCTTCCTGGTTAGTGGAAGTTGTCTGGGGGGTCACCACCGCCGCAGCCATGACAACCACAACATCGCTGCGGCTTGGAGGGGTCGCTGTCTTGAGGAAGCGTTGCCAGCATCCTGAGACGGGGTTGGTAAACTAGAGGTCAGATGTCTTACACAAAGCAGACACTTGTTGCTCTCTGCTGGGAGATGATGCTCACTTGTTGGACCACAAGGGGGCACTATGACACCGAGTGTGAAGTCACGTTGACAACCACATTTCCACCTATTTTACTGAATCAGCCTGTCACGGAAAACAGATGAACACAAGGAATTTCAGTCTGAAAGGGCAGGTTGAACTTGTTGACAGCTGCTCTGTGTCTGCATCCTGTATGTTCTTGGTTTTTTTTTTATGGTTCATACTATTGACATTTCTGTTCAAAATCAAACATTTTTTCTCTGTGGTCCTCTTCACAAAAGGCTTATCAGGAGTTCTCAGCACTGTGTTGCATTAATGAGTCAGCGGACCATGATGGACTCAGAACAACAGGACACTCCACTGCACACTAAAATCTACAAAAAACTCTCTCCATGAGTTGTGGGTGCTGACACGTGTGTCTTTGGTGATGTGTACCATACCACTGTCAACAATGTAAATACAAATAGACACATATACAGAGATACCTCTCAAGGGTTTTAAAGAGTTTGTGTGGGTGCTGTATGTTGGTGCTTTAAAAAGTGTTTTCTCTATGTTTCACAAAGATACACATGTCTTAATAAATAGTCCAACGACAACTAAAATGCTAGTTCAAGTTTGAGCGTTGCACAAATACATATGCATGTTGCCAAAACCATCACTAGTGTAGAATATGTGAGAATAACAGTCAGTGAATAAATGTGGGCTGAATATGTTTAAGAAATAAAAGATGAGATTAAATATAAAATTCATTTCCAGATTTAAGAAGGAACAAAAAAAAAGTTGATTTATCAGATTACTTTTTGCTTTTACTTACTCAACTTTCACACGGCCACTGGAACCATTTGCCTGTTGTAAATACTAATCATAATAGTACCTATACAGTACACTTCAAACACAACCTACACATGTGTGAGTAGTGGTCTTGATCTGTGCTATTTTCATACTCATATTTTATCTTTTTAGCTTGTTTACAAAAGCACATGGAATCAGGTACAAACCAAGTTCACAGAGCATTTTGGCAATTTCTGTCACACCAGTCATGATTTTGCCTTTTGCTGCAATTATGTTTTTGAGGAACAAGGCGGTGGACACTGATCGTGTGTATTGGCAGACGTACTTAGATGTTCTTTGTGCCTGGTTGCTTGTGGTTTGTGCGTTGTTTCACCTCACTTCAAATAAGTATGACAAAAAAAAAACAGCAGGTCTAAGGCACTTTATTGTTATGCATATATATAAATACACACACATATAGATATATGGCCAGGGTGTACCCCGCCTCTGGCCTAATATCAGCTTGAATTGGCTCAAGCCCTTACGTGACTTGATAGATAAAGTGGTAAAGATAATGGATGGATGGATATATATAGAGAGATTTCTGTAGCTTGCCCTGAATACATAGTTGTTTCTCATGAAACTCGCCACAGTTCTTGCAGTCAAGAACGAACCGTGTCCATCGCTCTTCTGAGAGCTACTAAGAAATGCTATTAACATTCAACTTGGGAGTAATTGAAAGTCGAGACACTCCTCTTGCATTGTACTCACAGCAAAGTGTCGTTGTAACGTCTAAGAACGGCTCTCATGTCGTCTTATCCATCACGTGTACAGTGTGCTGAGAGGGGAGGAACAGCCAGTCAGAGACAAGAAATTAAACACAACCCAATTGTTGATTCTTTGAAATTACTTAAAAGCAAATATTCAGTTTTTTTATTTTTCCAAGTTTAATAATAGTAATTCTTTTAAATTTGTATAAACGTTTAAATTCACGCTGGAATTTCAGCACAGGAGGAAGCCCCCCCCCCCTTTCCCTAACTTGTGATTCGTCAAAGTCACATGTTTGTTTCCGAATACTTCCATCCACCGTTAACCAGTCAACTAGGTCAGCTCTTGCTCCGAGTGCTGGAAGCTTCTTCCCATCGGAAGTGCTTGTCCGTTCCACGTGGTCGCCCCGCTTGATGAATTGTGTTGTCGCTGAAGCTGCTCGTCGGCAGAAGGCGAGTCAGCCGTTGCACCGGTGCCAAGTTGCATGTCAGCCACTTTTGTCAATGAATGTCTCTGGTTTGCCGTGCTGATGATCACTTTTTGCGGCAAGTGCCGCGCAATGCGGAGACAATAGATCCAATAAAGAAATCTAAAAGTAAACATCAAGTCATGGGATGTTGTGTCTGTTTCTGTTTTCCCCCGTTTTGAAAAGTGTGAGAAAGTGTAAAAGTCCTATTGTGAACCACACCATCTCCCTCTGACTCTCCCTGTGTGGTGTACAGCAGAAACGAAACTAACAGCCATGTGCAATCATTCTCCTCTTATTTTTGCTGTCAAGTGCACACAATTTTGTTTCCTAGAATGCTTTTTTATTTGTTTGTTTCACCAACACCTTAAAATTACAGATGTTTTTTCCCAGCTGGGATCAGTTCCCCCATGTCCTCCGAGCATTGCCTTGTGGCAGAATTGTCGGATGAAACATCGGATGACTTGGGCTCAAGGTGTGAGAGGGTGGAATTTTAACCGAACAGAATCCAGGAGTGTTGCTGACCTATGCAATTTCAACAAGGTGCAGTATGACGGCACCAAACACCACCAGCAAAGGGAAGCATCTGTAATCTGAATCATTGGACATGAATTATTATGCAGGAAATAGGAATGGCAACAGACACGCTCATGTAGTGAAATTACATTTTTTAAACAAACTAATAACACTGTAATATGAACAATAAAGCAAAAGATGTGCATTATTTTGAGACTGTGAAACAGATTTTGGTTGCATGTCAAGCTAAAATATAATAGGTGTGACCGTGTGGTTACGTGTCATTTTGTGTATGTGTGTCAGCTGGAGAGTTGTCTTTCAACACCCGGACCCCACTCTGTGACACATTTCCACTCTCGTACAATAACGATTTTCTGTTTGGTCTCTTGCTCCCCGGCCCACACTGTCACTGGACCCAGCGGGAGCCATATTTCTTCTGCATGTGTCATTTCTATCTGGGTGCAAAACACTGTCGAAACACACACTGTGCCGTGCCGACACAGTGTGTGTTTCGTATTTCCGCATCAAACAAGTAAAGGGGAGAAATGGGGAAAAAAGTCCCCCATCTTTCACTTCCCCTCCACCCTTGTTTCTTTTAGAGTAACAGCAGTGTTGGGTTGGGTGACACGATTTTATCGCAGGCTTGACTGATTTCAAGTTTTTATAAGTTTCTGCCTCCTTCACTGGGGACACAACTCTTTTTAACCAAATGAATTATTGTGTTTGTGTCTCTTTATGTTTAATTTCATTATCAATTTTATTATTGGCCAAGTGAGGGCTGCGGAACAACCAAAACAGGTTATTTGACTTATTACTGGGAAAAAAAAAGGTTTACAAACTTCAAAATGACTTCAGTTGGTGACACACTAATTCATACGTTGCAATTATAAGTTAAGACAAATTAAACTTTTATTTGAAAGAACTGAATTCATTTGTGGGCTACCAATTGGAGTATTGTTGCAATTTCAATGCAAACCATTGAGCAAATAGATGTAGCTCTATTTAAACAATCAACATTTAACCCACTGTCTGTATTTAGGTTTCACGGATAAAGCTTGACCCCCAATCTCAAAGTGACGTTTCAGGCGACGCCAATGAAAGCCGTCATACAGTGTTCCATTTAATCAAGAACAGAGCACAATACAAGTAAGCGAACTGCTTCTTATCAGGAGAAGCGTTTTGGACAAACGTCTGCACGGAGCCGTGGAGCGGAGACGACCGCCTTGTGTAGACTGCGCTGCCTCGTGCAAAAGGCCTGCGCTCAGAGAGTCCTGGAGGAAATCTCCACGGAGCGGTGACTCTGGGACTTCGACTGAATTTCTCCCTTAAGATGAGTCTTGCGGGACTTTGCACATATTGGACATAATCGGGAAATAACCTCTGTGCTGCAAAGTTTGTAATGTTTTTGCTGGGGCGTTATAATGTACAAGACGTCCTCCGGGACTGGACGGTGAAGGTAAATAACCAGGGAAGCGACACAGTGCACTGAATCTTCCACAGGTTGTGCTCAGTAGAACACACAGTATGTCAGTGTGTTTGTCCTTGCGCCAGCGGTTTGTTTCTATTAGAGAGTCTGTGC
The DNA here is from genome assembly GCF_022379125.1 of Scophthalmus maximus. Taxonomy (NCBI): domain Eukaryota; kingdom Metazoa; phylum Chordata; class Actinopteri; order Pleuronectiformes; family Scophthalmidae; genus Scophthalmus; species Scophthalmus maximus. Next base: position 7,306,190 of record NC_061530.1, read on the forward strand.
ATTCCAGGGAGGAGAGTCGTAAAAAAATACACCACGGAGAGAGAGAGAGAGAGAAAACAACTGCGAGTACGGAAAGTGCGATCGAGCACATAATACAGACGGAACAAGTCAGGTGGAGCTTTTCCTGTTTGCTGAGTTGTCTTTGTTCCTTCCATCGCTGGCCCTTGACCACCTCCGCCTGTGTCACACACACACACACACACTGTTATCCTCTCCGTCTGTTTGGATTGCTCTTCTGTTTGCCTAATTGCTTTACAACAGAGAGTGGAAGAGGCCATCCGTGTGCGAGTGTCTTACGAAACCACGCTGCAGATCATCATCACATGGAAAAAATATTGAAAGCCGGCTTTTTTACAGCCAACGCCATATGACTATGACCATGCTTAAAGCTGGATGTTCCAATCAAGTGTGTAAATATTTGCAAAGTTGTCTTGGCAAAGCAGATCTTGAACACAGATCCCAGACAGAGCAGATTTATACATTTGTACATATACATTATTTGACAACAGTTGCTGACTGTTTTACAGGTCTCTATGAGTATGACTGTGTGCACGTGCATATGATTCCCTTTTGTGTTTGCGCATGTGAAATATCCCAGATGCTTGTATGTAATATCTGAGTCGGCAGCGAGCATGCTTTTGCCATATAGAGCCAGATTGAGTGATTCATCTGCAGGGCAGCATTCTGTCAGTCTGTTGGTGGTGTGTCTTTTTTTCCTCTGACCGGCTCGTTGGTTTGTATCCACACCAACGTGTGGCTGAGGGAACAGGACGCTGTGTTTTGCTGAGTTGGTATCAGGGGGTGGAAGTCAAACACGGCAAGTAATTAATGAGTCACACTGATAAGCTTATTTTATAGTCTGTCCTCGGCCCTCTGTGTTTACTGCATGGAGGCTTCTGATTTCCACTGAGTCTGAATCAGACCTGTTCACGTCTCAGTTTCCCCAAAAAGAACACTACTGATTTGTACTAGAATGTATCTTTTGTGAATCTTTTTCCTTTTAATTCCACACACTCTTCGTTTTTGTCATGACTGCTTACATTTTAGCATGCAAGTGTACTCCCTGGAATCACCAGCAGAGGGCGACTCACTGTTTGCAAAAAGAAGTCAGTTTCTGTAGAAGTCTATGAGAAAATGACTTCTCACTTGATTTATAACATCAGTAAACATTTTCCTGAGGAGTTTTCAGTCTTCTTCAACACAGCATGATGTTCATTTTGTACATTAGTCAGACAATAAAGCATGGTGCGCATTGGGGGCGTGGAAACAGGGTGATTGACAGCATGCACTGTCCAATAGTTGCAGGTTGCAGGCGAACATGCAGTGGACGCCCCCTGGCTTCTTCAAACATGGATACTTCTGTTTTAAAAAAAAAAAAAAAAAACAAGATGGCGCTGGCCGACAAGCCAAACTCGAGGCTTCAAAACAGCAGTTCACAAACCCAATGGGTGACGTCGCGCTGGGTTGCCACTCGAGCACAAAAATACTGCAAAAGGTCAAACTTTCTGCATAATCACGCAAAACCGTCGACTTCACACGCACGCAACAAAAGTGTGAGGTGTTCACCAAGGAACAGGCCCAGTCTACATTGTTTTATTCTATCCCACTTTTTTTTAATTTTAAGTTATTTTGTTAGTGCAGGTATGACCACAGCCTGTATGTGATGCTTTGTCCGGGAAATAAAGAAAAGAAAACGCCACATGTGAGTAACACCTCTGGGCTTTGTCAGGGAATTCTGTGTAAGGCTCCAAAACCGCCACAAAGACGAGTCGGATCAAAGAGAAGTGGTTCAGGCAAGGAAAAGCAATTAATCTTGTGAATGCAGATGGAGCTAACAATGTAGTTTTGCATCGTCGAGTCGTAACAAAGATTAAATAACAACGTAGTTCTCCTCGCTTCGCCCCGCGCTGGCTCACAGGGAAGACAAAGAGAGTTTGCAGCGTTTCGGTGAAAAGCTGCTGTCGAGAATCCATTAAAACATTTTTTAAGCTTACAAAAGATGGGACTTAATTTTCTTTTGGGAAGGAAAATTACGTGAAATATCTGGGTTGAGCAAGTTGTTAATTAATTACAGATTAGCATCTGAAACTATTCATGCCATTTCTTTCTTTTTTTCAAAGGAAGGGACTCTGCCGCACACTCATTCGCCTAATAACTATTAGTGTGAATAAGTACAAGCCCTGTTATGCTAAATGTCCCTGGAAATGTAATTCACTTCCAAGTAAGGCTTAATAATTTCTGCAGAGTCCAGGCAAAGTAGGTTTGGTGTGTGAGCCAGAGATTGAGTTTGATATTACAGTTCAACAGGCGATGTTAAACACATTTCAGTTGTAATTCGGTTCTATACGCATGATGTCAATTTAAAAAACAAAAGAAAAAGAAAAAGCAGACTGTCTGCAGGTCAGCCGGGGGATAATAAGCTGTGCGGAGCGTACTCTTCGTTCTGATTAATTTCCTTTGTGTTCCGTCAGCATGGGAAGGGCCGCGTAGCTTGTGTGTTTGTTCGTACCCGTCTTTATGTACTGTGTGTGTGTGTGTGTGTGTGTGTGTGTGTGTGTGTGTAAATGGAAAGGAGGAGAGGGTAAATTTCCACAGCAGTGGTCCAGACCACCACCACCACCACACCGCTCTGCCGTCCGTCCTCACCCGAGAGCAGATATTGATGTTGACGCATCGACGGCTGTGGAGGCAGCGTCCCTTTATGGTGCCGCCTCATTTCCAGGCACCCGTCTGAGCCGGAACACTTTCACATTAGCCCGCTCGCGTCACACATGAACACATGTTCCTTTGATCCCGTCCAACTTTTTATTAGGTTTGGGTATCTGGTGTTGTCTGCGGTGAAAAAAGAAAACCCCCGATAACCTTAATCCGACACATGATCACCAAAACACACGAGGTAGTGTTGTGCACTGTTTCTGTGTAAGTCAGTAAGTGAGTGACGTTGATTTGATAAAGCACCTTTCCGCAGAGGAGGTCACAAAGGGATTTACAAGTATACATAAGCATACAGTGATAAACATTAAACAACTTATGTTGCCGTTTCCCATGAAATCCTTAACTTCCTGTCATCGATGACTCACGTCACTGTGTTCCTTCACATGAATTTCTCTTAAAAAGCTTGATATGCATTTATAAAAAATAGCCCACAGCTGCTGACTGGGAGCGGGGGCCACTGTCCAGCCTCTTGAAGTCCGTTAAATATTATTCTAAATAAAAACAATTACTCTCTTACTTTTACCGGGATGAAGAAGAGGCGTTTGGCCTGCCCGTCCCAAGGATCCTTTTACAATCACATTCACGTCATATGAATCAATATCAATTTAATTGTTTGTTTTTTATTTGTGTCCCCTGCTGCCGGGTGAGAGACTTTTATTCTCACCAAAAAACCCTTTCATAATTCTAATAATAATACAATCCAGAATTGACACAAAAAGGGTGCTCTTGATCAACAGAGTGAAAAATATATTGGAAAAGAAAATCCAAAGTCTGAACATAACCTCTGTGAAAAGAGGAACCTGGAGAGGTACCATTCATGATTGAGCATTGTCGCATGTATTTATTTGACAAATAAGTCAATGATTTTGTCTGTAATGAGGTCGACAAAATTAGCAAAAATGTTATGAGAAACACTGTCATAAATTATGAAATCACTCAGACTGAGGTGGCACAATACAATTTCTGGTCATTTTAAGATGTATTGACTCCCTGACTATTTAGAAAGACGTGATTGAAGTTTTTCTTAATTCTAACTTTTCAATTTCATGGAATGACCCTCCTTGTGGTAATGATGAACAGGGGACGGGAGAATATTATACACATCTGCATTATAATGAAATTCACTTGAAACTTCTACTTTGTCAAGTTTGACTTTAAAGCTGCATTTCTATTTTGCTTTCTTTGAGCACTTCATGAAGTTGCTATGGCAAATATGTTACTGGCAGAAACGGAGCAACTTTAATTTTGATGTTGACTCATGTTTCAGTCCAATATCTCCTGCCTTTTTCACTCTATTCTGGTCTACACGGGCTCCCATGGGAAATATTTGGCTCTTTGACAGGACGAGGAACGTATCGTCCAACTTTAGTGCGCTGAAAACTACTGGCGGCTGCTCCTGCTGAAAGAGAGCGGAAACAAAACTGTAAAGTTGTTGTCCAGAAAACCAAAACAATGATCTGAAGGACACCGAAACCATCACACAGCGATGTATGGAGATAATTACATTCTGTCAGGGCATAAATCTGCATTCTTGGTTCAGCATATGACACGTTTGAAAGGCAGCCACATCGAAACATATGCTTTCTGTATCTCCCCATCTTTGGTCTCTGAATCCAGGCACAGGTCACATTCACACAATGGATCTGTGCGCTGCCATAAATATTTCATATTTTCTGGATTTACGACTCGATTGTTGAGTTGTGGTATTCCTCTCATAAGCTGCATGTTGCATGACTCAGCAGGCCATTGTGAATTTTTAATATCGCTGGGTTTAGCTGGTTTCCACCGAGCGGTCATTTTCCGTTCCGAGCAGTGAGCCTTTTTTCCGCCGCTGAATGCAAGATGATGAATAATGCGGCGGGGCTCAGAGGCGAAGGAGGCTCGGAGCACACAAGCGCTGGTGCAGGAGCTGTGGAAACTGGGGATGACGCACACAACGCAGTGCACATCTATAGCTGTGTGTGTGTGTGTGTGTGTGTGTGTGTGTGTGTGTCTGAGAGGAGAAAAGATAAAGAAAGAAAGCTGGGTGATAGAACGCAGCACAGATTGGCTCACACAAGTCGCTGTCCAATGTGTGATGAGGAACGTGTGTGTGCGCGCGGGTGCGGATGAAAGCAAACAAAATGAGGAAGAGCTGCCATCAGGAATCCTGAATCACTCATCTCTGAAGTGAGAAAAAAAGTAATACAAATTTTTTAAAAAAGGAGAGATTAATTGACGTTGTTTTTTTTCTCCTTTCTACAAATATGAATCGTGTTTGGTGTGAAAGAACATTAAAGCATGTCTTTGGAGCTGGTGCTAAGGGGGTGGACTTTCACAGGAATGTCCCGTGGATTTGGAACCTCCAAGGGGGTTGGTGTGAGACCGAAATGACTGGCCGTAATCGTTGCTCTCGTCTGGTAGTCGTGTCCCGTTACTGTCTGTTTACCATAATGGTCCAATATCCTCTGTTATTATGATATTTATTCAATTTTGACAATTTGGAAGTAAAGTGTTATATCCGGCTATTCCTGCTCGCCAGTTCCAACCCGCCAACTGTACATGTCTTCCCTTTTGTGTGTGTGAGTGTGTGTATTTCTATTTGCATACTGTGAGCATGTGTGCATGACAGAGTAATGAGCATCCTCGACTGCGACCGCACATTTCGGTGCCAGGGAACTTCACACATTGACGTCTTTTTCCTCGACAGATCGGGGCCGGCGCACAGAGGAAGGCTCACAGTGTGAAGCCGCGCGTCGATGCCAACGTGTCGCTCCGCACAGTCGGCGTGCGTTAATCCTTACATGGCATTCCATCCGTCCCCCCTGGCGTTTTTTCGTCTTCAGACGCCGAATGACGTCGTGCGTCGTCATCAGGCAGTGGGGAACCTCCTTTGTCCTATACACACTTTGTATATAAAGGGTAGCATATGAGTAAATGCCATAGTAAAGTTATTTTGTCTAGCATTTTTTAATTTATGGTGACAGTATAGGGACGGACAGGAAAGACAGGGAAAGAGAGCAGGAGAATGACATGCAGCCAAAAGTCTGGAAGTTGGACTGGGGCTGCTCATTTGCACCAGTGCGGTATGGGCCAACCCACAGTGACCCATTCTTGTTTTTTTGCACTGCCCTTTTTTGAAGCTTTGAGTTGAATATTTTTAACCAGCGCCTTGTTGGTTTTTTGAAACCAAAAGTGACCACGGGCGAGGTCGAATTGTCAAATTGGCTTCCGTAGTTGCCTAAATCTTGACGTGACCCGGAAGTATTTGACCGGTAGCCGTGATGAGAGCTGTTCGGATTCTCTAAATGCATAGGAAAGGAGATCCGCTGCTTCCTTTCCTATCTCCTTTAGCATAGGGTACACTGGAGCTTCTTATGTGAGAGTAAGGAGATATAGACGCCCCACAATTCATTTGCGGCAGCGATATTTAACGTGACGCGCCATGCACGGGCATGAACGATTCAATCCGAAGTAGAAGCGTATGAATATGAGCCAGAGGAGACGCTCGTCAACTGCACGTCCACCTACACCTGCAACCTGCACCCATTGGACGGTACTAGCTGTCAATCACGCTGTATCCACGCCCAATGTACACGGTGCTTTCTTGTCTATTGTGTGCGGCCCACACCACTTGTTGTAGGGGTGACGTAAATTACTCTGCTGTCAATCAGAACCACTTTTCCACTAATAATTGCAACGGACGAAAGTGAACTGATCCAGCGTCAACAGAAAAAACAGGTCAGTGTAACATCGACTGTCATGGCTCATATTGTTTTCATCCATGTCAGTGACAGGGACTTCTCCTTGACCTCCTTCCAGTCATCGATCGCCCCGCTGTGGTGAGTGGTTTTTCTTTTTGACCCATTTCGCATGGATGAGATGTATCTTCATTGCGGTGACGGTGTGACTCACAGGTGACAGAGCGTTAACAGCTCTGCTTCAGTCCGTCACCTAACTTCTGCTCAAATATAGACCGTCGGTGCAGGATGTCTGAAACCAGGACTTCAGTCTCCGATCTCGCAAGCGTCTTCTCTTGTACTCCTTAATGCCGTTTTCATGAATGACATGGGGCAGGAAGCGAAGCCTGACATGGCATTATTGGGGCGTTGATGGCGCTAATTTGCGATCATCGTGCGCGCTCGCTGGAATAGGCCCAGGAGGCAGTCATCTTGTTTACGCACGTAATTTACACACTTTTCTGAAGATAGAAGCGTTTGATGAATCCGTCGGACTGTTCGTACAAACTATGGTACGAACAAATGTAAGAAAAATAGAAATATGTTTTTGCAAGAGGCCCATTTTCTCATAAAAGAGTCTGTTTTCCATAGAAACAGACTCTTTTTTTCGGGACCAGTGGAGTCGCCCTCTGCTGGTCATTCGAGAGAATACAGGCTTCAGGCACTTCCGCATTGGCTTCAATTTCTGGACCCGATGACTACGTCCACTTTTAGTCACAGTCTTTGGGTTTGGGCCTGTAATGATGGGTCACTGTTACTAGATGACATTAGTATTTTGATAAAGATAGTAAACTGATTCACAGATTTGACATGTATTATGTGTTTATTGATTTATTGATTGATTGTGTGGTGCAGCCTGATTCACGACTCGGCAGCTGCATGTTGTGTGATAGACTCACGTTAAGGCGATGGCAACTGTAAAAACAGAATCTGTCCGTCATGCAAAACGTATATCTCTGTTCTTCTTATCCCAGGGTGTTCAGGGTGTCGACAATCGCTCTATTTGTTTGTTTTTGTACTATGCACGTTCACATTCATGCCATCAATCCCTTCATTCATTTGTGAGCATTTCATCATTTCTTTTACATCCACACCCTCGAGTGCTCTTTTTCTGAACTGATGAATGAATATATGAATGAATGTATAAATGTGTGGTGAATGGTACATGTGAACCAGGGAAAATGATGAAACACGGCTTTGTTTTCTCTTTCAATCAAACCAGCTTTAAATGAATCAAATCACTTGGCAATTCGTCACTCCACTTTTCAGTTCACATCCATGTTTATCCACCTCCCTCCGCCTATATCTCGTCATTCCGCTGGCTATGTATAGCCTACACCAACGGCCCAGGTGTGAGATTACATGTGTTCATTCTGTCGTGTCCCTCAGTCCCCACAACCCTGCTGGGTGTGCAGGGTTGTCTGGAAATATACCGCCGCCGAGGGGGGGGGGGCCGCTCAGTGACCTAAAACAAATCATATGCTCCCCCTCTCAGATGTCGACCCCACGCTCGTGCACTGAGATGGCACACGTCAGTCCATTTACTCCCACCTAATGGCCGCCGAGGACTTTTGCACACGTACGTACTCACGCGTGAGGCATATTACTGTACACCGGTAGATCTCCGTACACTACATCTCCCACGTTGGACATTTAATAATCGAAGAAATGCGTTCCTCCTCCTGACTGTCGGCAGGAAAGAGGTTCACTCCGAGCGCGTTTCCCCTCAGCTCTGTTACGCCTGTGACGTTATTGAAACCGCGAGCGGGATCGTGAAATGAGGACGGGGCACAATCCTTGGATTAGCGGGGGTCGCGACTTTTACAGCCAATTAACTGCTGGGATGATCAGATGACTTGCTCGATGACGACGGATCAGAGGTTTAACATTAAAGTGCACAGATCAAGAGTCGACAAAAAGCCCTGGAAGGTTTTCATGCGGCAGCTTGGAAGTGTTTAATATTATTGTATTTTAGGAATTTTCATCCCGCGGTAATACTGACATTTACAGAAAGAGAATTACGCCTGCGGACTGTAGTTACAGTAACGTTCAGATTGGCTATGCTGCTGTCTGTTCAGCAGCGTTGGTATGTGTTGCTGCGGGTCATTTCCCTAAAGGTTATCCATGTGACACTCGTACTCACAATGTAGATGGATTGGAATTTAAATAGCATGGAGTGAAGATGGTTCAATCTTTAAAAAGAGGCATATATTTCTGGGGAAATGTCAATAGTTTGAAGGCAATTTTTTAGTACACATGGAACTGGGTGTGCCATTTAGTGCCATTTGGGAGCCGCGACGAATTCTGTCGCAAATATCACCGTGAAATTGTAACCAGCCGTGACCCGTGTCGCATGACAAAAGGAGGGAAAGAAGAAGAGCTGATGCACATCATAGTTACATCACACACTAATCACACATTGCCGGGCGTGATAATCCTTTAAAGGGCTCATTATTCCAAATTATTTTCCCCTTTCCTCAGCCGATTTAATACAGAATATGAAAGAATCCGACATAGAACCGTTTAAAAAGAGATTAGTAAGGCCACACACTGTCCAGTTTCTTCTTGCGAGTACTGATATGATGTGCATGGGGACATATACAACCTACAAAAAACTATTCAATTACTTTTATTGAAAGGTTCAGATCCGATCATGGTAGTGATATGTGTAAAAGTGAAGACGACCGAACACTGAATTCATGATAAAAGAGTATTTAGACCACACCCGGCAAATTCAACACTAATCACAATACCTTAATACCTTGGAAAATTCATTTTTTTTAAACTATGCATGGCATCATTTTCTTCGTGACTCATATTGTTTAATGGGGAACACTTTTCTGATCTGTCAAGCTTTTGATTGTCTCTATAGCCCCATGTATTTGCAGAGATTTTTTTCTTCTGTCAGTGCTATGTGCTATGTACTGTAAGCATGATACTAATTTTAACAGCAGACACTGTACGTGTCCTAAAGACCAATATCCTTCAGTACCATAAAATCCATCTTCTCTCATATCTGCTGCAGCCGCTTGACATTTAAGATAAGTCCTCTCTGCCACCCAGACAGGCACGTAGCTTTGAATCTCCTCTGTCCCGCTGTGCAATGAAGAGCCTTGCCGGTTAACACGTATACTGTCACTTGGTGTCTCACTCCACGCTCATTTCTCAGTTTGCACTCCTCTTTGATTAAATGCCTCGTACTTCTTCTTTTTCTGCATCCTTGGCGCGCACCAGCTCCTCGCACAGGTGGCCTCTCTCTCCCAGAACACATGGACGGTTCGGCGAGACACATGACGGTCTTCGATCCAGTCCACTGTATTCCAGCCGAGTGACATGCTTTGTTCTGTTTAGACCGCGTTGGGCTCTTTTAAGTTAAGCACATGGCTCTCAAGCGCATTCATGCCGTGTCCGAATCGACTTTTCAGCTCCTTTAACGCTGCGAAAAAACCTCACTGCACCAAGCACACGTGCCAACCGGGCTGTACCCAATCCTTTGATTTTTGTCATGGTTGTGTTTTGGGCCGCACGTATGCAATAAACCACTCGATGGCCATCAACCACGGCTATTCTTCAAGGTGGACCTTTTTCGGGTAGTAAGATAGAACGCTCCTCTGCAGAGGACGCAGTTTGAACTCAGTGGTGCGGGGCGGCCTGTGGGAAGTCGAACACTGTGGGAAGGTCACAGTGGAGAGGGAGGATGTTGGGAGGGAGCATTCTGTGCCTGAATGAGCTGGGTTGCAAAGATAAAGAGTTTGACCTTTAATCATCGATGTACAGCCACCCACACGCACACACAGATGCACACACGTGCACACACAGGACACACAGTTTTCAGTCCCCCCCCCCCCCCCCCAAATGACTGATTGAATCTTTCACACAAGATTTTCTGACTTTTTCACGGACGCACTGAACACGTGCAACAGTCAGGGACTGTATAGACATTTGCGGCCACGTGAAGCTCAAACAGTACGTTTGATATTTGCCACGCTTCATCCTACATCCGTACTATCTCGATTCACACACAATGTCAGACTTAGTGTGGTCAATGGAATGGCCATCTGTTGTAAAGCCCATATGACATAGTAGTGGAATAAGCACTGGGAAACAACAAAGGGTACAGTGTGTTTGCTGAGCATCGGACATACCGAACACTTTCAGAGGCATCCATAACAATTCAATCTTTTCCAATTAATCTCAGAGGTGAGAATGAATTAAATATGGATCTTCAGCAATTCAAATGTAAAGATCCTTCATAATGCAGGTACAAAAAAAAGTAAAACTTGCACCATGGAAACATTTGTAGAGCCTCAGTTGTGAACTCGTCCAATGATCCAACACATTCCGCTGCGTCGTATGGACAGGTATGATGTCATGAATGAGCCCAGTAATGTGATATACATGCAGTCACGCAAAAACGGTATCATACCCAGGAGACTCCCCAACCCCACACACACTCTTCACTCGTACCTATTGTTTGCTCTCATACGTTTGCCATGCTGCGCTGTGTGCACACAATACACCGTCAGTCTGAAAAAAAATATGACCTTAACTACTGTAGATGGGAACCTTAACTACTGTAGATGGGAAAAAGTATGTGTTGGTGTATCACTGTTTACAGCGACGCCGATCGTGTTTTCTTTCTCAGTAGAAGGACTTGTCACAGACGGGGCGCGCATGTCCTGTTTACAATAGTTCGGAGAAAAGTTGAAAGCAGATCATAAACTGCTGCATTAATCATTTTTCGTGTGCGTCCTTCGCGTAACAGGGGAAAATCAAGCATGGCGCGGGGCTTTCTGTCACAAAAGGACGCACAGTCAGCCCGACACATTCATCGGTGCTACATTTCTAAGAAAATAAAGTTTTTCCTCTACAAGTGCATGGCGGTGACAATTGCAGATGATATGCACATTACAGCTAATGTGCGGCAAAATGACAGATTTGCTCCGCAGCTTTTTCTGCATGTGGTCTCCTTCTGCAGCAGCAGCAATGAGTGATTGACATTCTTGTTGTTGTGAGATCAAATCATTTCATAATTAAATATTTCTTATATTCAAACATATGGTTGCAGTAGAGACAACGCTGAATAATGATGCCTCAGCAGCTGGCAGATGGGGGGGGGGGGGGGGGGGTATTTAGGCCCTGTATTTAAGTGTCGATAGTGCATGTACAAATACTCCATTACAAGTAAAAGCCCTGAAGTATTAAAGTTTTGAAGTAAAAGTCCAGCTTTGGCTTTGATCTCCGACTTTTATTGATAATAACATCATTGGATAATGGGCAGCATGTTACTGAAATAGCTGCTGGAGCTGGACTCGCTGCAGCGAGTTTGAAATGGTTCTTCATACAAGGACCCCATTATGGGTCGTTTGTTTGTTTGCTCGGCCAGTGGGTGTCTTCCAGTCGGTCTGCAGTGGGTCTTCTGTGCCACCAGGGAGAAGCCGTGGAGATGAGACGGCCCCAGAGAGACTTCCAGACCGGCGCTAACATGAAAAATGAAATACCAAATACATTAGTCGGCATCCATGAAGTTGGTATTTCATTTTACTAGCTCTATTTATTTCTATGTTCTTACCTGGGGATCGCAGATCTAGTTGAAGAAATGTATTCATTGTATGCTCCTCTTATGAAATTTGATCTTGTGGGGTTTGGTATGCGTGTATGTATTTTGAACTATTTTGGTGATCCAAAGTGATCCGATGAGGCACAAACCCAATCCACTGATTGGGCGCTAGAGAATTGGGACAGCCTCTATACTTGTGTATATATACATATGAATTGTTTAACTACTATTACGCCAGATGAAGTCTGATAGACTGAAAGGTTGCGCCCTTCTTTAAAATAAACCAACAGAAAAAGAGACAGTGTGCGGGAGTTCCTTTCCTTGTTGTTCGATGCATAGCCCTGAGTAAAAATGGAAGGGCATTCATAAAATATATATTGACAATCATCTTATAAAGTTGTTGAAGAAAAACATGGATTTTGTTGGATAATGTAAAATATGAGTACTAAAAATTCAATAGATGTGTCCTGTGTAGTATTCAGAAAAATCCCTTACGTTTTAATGAAATATTTGTTTAAAAAATAAGACAAATGAACTACACATCAAATGAGTGTGCTATTAATGAGCCCAAATCAGTTTAATTCTTATATTATAATTTTCAACAATGAACAAGTCGGCATGAAGGTATGTAAAAAAACAACTTGTGTGACCTCCATGGCAACGCTGTAATGTCGCACAAATGATTATGATGACCTGTCCGTCGCCTTTGCCTTGTTCTTACCGCCGCATACTGGACTGGGATGTAGTTACTGCTTCTCCATACGTGATCGACCTGATTCGCATAAACTTCCTGGGACTTCAGGTCGCGGTGGAAACACAGACAACAACGGGCCACAGGATGCTTTTAGTTCCTGGAAGAGTAGTTCCACGAACTAGGAGTTCCTGGTACTTTTGGTGGAAAACGCAGCTTTAGAGTTAAATGAGCCCTTAATGTGTCCAGTTTAACTTGCAGGAGTCTGTGAAGGGCTGCTTTAATGTGCTCCGCTGCCACAGGGGAAATAAACACATGACGAGTGACGTCCGTACTGCAGAAGCAATCTTCCAAAAATCTGCCAAACGGATGACAATTCTGTCACGGATGAGGAGCTCGGTTGAGTGAAACAGAAAGTGTGCAGTGTTACGAAAGATGCTGTGGAAAAACAATGACCAGCGGCGTGAAAATGCAATCATCCAGGACTAATACGACGCCGTGAAATATTCTGCTTCAAGTAAACCCTGCTTTCAGAACCTCAACTTTAGCAAATTCTTGCAAGCATTATCAGAAAAATGAAGTTTCGTAAAGCATCAAAAGTGATTGTCATGCAGAAGAATGGTCACTGTCAACATACTTACTGCTGTAGAGGTTTAAAATTGAGCTAATTTCAGTGTCGTAACACTGTTGAGTAGTTTAATGCATCATACTCTACAACAATAATTCTTAAATATATATTTTTATACTATGTTTGTAGCACTGCTGTCCTGATCGAGCCACCAGTGCCTTAAAATGTCAAAATTGAATAACATTACCAATCTCGTCCCGTCCTCTGTTGTGTAGTAATGTGATTTCTTAAATGACACACAAGCAAAACCAACAAAAGCAGGTCTCTGTATCAGTAATTGCAAATAAGGTAGTTTCCAAATTTGAACAGTAGAGCCCTTTTAGCTGTGATGACAGTCCAAATGTGTTGACGTCATTCAAAAATGAATTAAGGAGCAATGTTTTACATAAAAGTGATCAAGGGCGGTATCTCTTCCTTCTCTTATTCATTTATCTATAGATAGATATTAACGTATCCAAACCTCAATTCACTAAACACTAAAATCATGCTCCGTAAAAAAAAAAACTTTTGAATGATTTATGTATCTCCATTTCCTCAGACTACGTCTTGCCATCTCTTGGAGCTTTTTACATACACAGGACAAACATGACCAACAGGTGCTGGTGTCGCAGCCTAAGATACATTTGATCAAATCATCCACCACATGGCACGTCTGTCATGATAATATCGAGCCAACAGGCGATGATGACGTCCGTGGACTTAAGCTTTCAGAGACCAAACATGAACACACCCAATAGCTCGACTTGCCATGTGCCGGCTGCAGCGTCGCATACCCACACAGCTCCTCCGACACTGGAGTAGAACACACGTAATGCACGGTGGTTACACGCCAGCTTATGGCAGGTAAACAATACAGCTTATACGCCAGCTTATGGCAGGTATACAATACATCACCACTTGACCAGCTCCAGAAGACGACTGAAGAGGATGAGACTGAAAGGGTCAGACACAAATGGCTTGTTTCCGTTACCCTCTCTTAGGTGCTTCTCACTTTGAGATCTCTTTGAGCCAGGTCCTCTTGACTTGGAAACCTGTCTTGTAATGTTTCTGAGGAAATTTCATTCCAAGGTGAGTGACAATACTGTGTAGAGTTCTATTTTTAAGTGTAGGGCTGTTAAGAGGGCATATTATTAACTCTTAGATTGTAAACTTGGCAGCAGCAACTATAACCACAACCCTCTCACGGTTAGGAGCCACATCCGGCGGCAGATCTGTCAGAACTGAACAAGGCAGAGGACTCAAGAACATAGGCTCAGACACAAGGGCAGATCGGTGTAGCAGGGTTTTGATCTGTCCAAGTCGGTGCGAGAGGTATCAATCCGCGGGCAAACAAAACTATCAAGGAGCAGGCAAAAGGCAATGGTCAAAAGGCAGGCTACAGTCATTCACTCATGGACCGACAGGATATCAAGGCTGGACCCACACACCCACACTGAACACACAACGAACTGGCAACAAGAACTGAAGCACAAGGGGTTTAAGTACACAGACAATCAGGGGATGACGGGACACAGGTGAGCACTTCTGGGCGGGGCAGACGATCGGGGGATGACGGGACACAGGTGAGCACTTCTGGGCGGGGCAGACGATCGGGGGATGACGGGACACAGGTGAGCACTTCTGGGCGGGGCAGACGATCGGGGGATGACGAGACACAGGTGAGCACTTCTGGGCGGGGCAGACAATCAGGGGATGACGAGACACAGGTGAGCACTTCTGGGCGGGGCAGACAATCAGGGGATGACGAGACACAGGTGAGCACTTCTGGGCGGGGCAGACGATCGGGGGATGACGGGACACAGGTGAGCACTTCTGGGCGGGGCAGACGATCGGGGGATAACGGGCCAGACATTCACACGAGAGGGAAACTTGAGATGTGAGACACCAAAATAAAACAGAAAGTGCAAAAACAACTCATCAAAAATGATAATAATAATCAAGAACTTGACCAGGAGTGGGACATGACAATATCAATCTTACAAATGGCTCCTTTAAGACTCCTACATACTTTTATTTTTTTCCTTTTCATGAAGGTAACTAGTGACAAAGGCAGAGAGGTCAAATATTGCTTTGCTAATACACTAATATGGCTCTGCATGTGAACTGACACAAGTTTATTATCATTCATTGGGCAGTTCGATCCCAGCTTCTGCCAGTCCACATGCCGTTGTGTCCTTGGGGAAGACACTTAACCCTAACTTGCCTCTGACAGCTCTTCCGACAGTGTATGAATGTGTATGAATGTGACAGAAAAATGCGCGATAAATAGCTTTGCTATATGAATGTGTGTTAATGGTTGAATGTTCCCGTAAGGGGTTTGAGTGGTCTATATGAACAGAAAAGCACTATATAAATACAGACCATTTACCATTTATCATGTTATCACTTGGCTGTTTAACAGTCCACATGAAAAGTATTTATAATGAGATACATAATAGACATAATAAAGCGAGTTGATGTCACAGTTACGTCCAGTCTGACTTCTTTGTCAAACTTTTGGATATATTTTTTGTGCGGTTGCATGACATCGATGATATGCAAATTTACGTATGACACGTACACCACAGCCACGACATGGGATACCTAACAGGGCACTAACTAGCAGCTAAGTGAAAAAGTAGAGAATGCCTTGTACTGGATTGTATTAAAGCTTTTAGGCAACAACAAAGCAATAAAACAACACTCGATCTGAAAACCTTGATCTCCCCGGAACAGGAGATTATGTCCTGCCATTTAACCTGATGGTTAAGGCTATTTCAACCATCACGTTTAAATATGACGCGGGCAGTTTTATGGTACTGCTGGAAAGAACAAGTATGTGAACCCTTTTGAATGACCTAGTTTTCTGCCGTAATTTGTCATAATTTGTGATCTAATCTTCACAGGGATACTTTGAGATTTTACCCAGCTCCTTCAAGCCTTCAAAGAGCCGTCGACCTTTGACCTCACTGGCAATTCTACGTTGTGCCTTTGGCTCTAAGCTGAACGCCCCCATAGGGAAAGTAGCCACAGATCTAAATAGTCTCCATTTATACACAACACAAAATGTCCCACTGTGGTCTAATGTATATCTAACCTATTTTCACTCTTTTACTTTGCACCTCTATCCAGTCTCATGCAAATGATCAGCTTTTGATCGTAACCCCTTATATATCTCCTTTATTGTAAGGCCTGGCTCACATCAGCAGATGCTTACCATATATGGTGATGCCAGCAGCCTAGGTTTTCACTTAGCTACACTGTAAATGCTCTGACCATGTTTTCAAGAGAAATTCCCACATAATTGTGATTTCTAAGGGTTCCCTTTCTTTCTCTTTGCCCCCTGTAGACAGTGTATTGTATTTTATTTTCAGAAGATGTTCTGTATTATATTAATAAAAGGTTACGCTATATGTGATCTGATTACATACTCTAATGTTTGAAGTTGCCAAAAGAACTTTGCCATATCCAAAACCGCTGCTGACTATTTTTGCAGCCCAAAAGAAAACATGGTGTGTGAAGGGGTTTATGTCTACGTCAATCTCAAGAATACAATCACGGAGGGAGAAAACTGTGGTCTGGCATTGACATGTTATCAAAATCAGCATAAAAGATTAAAAAACACAAGGTTCTTTGGTGTCTGCTCTCTGGTTGCCCCATACTGTAGCCGCAACAGCGCAAGCAAGTGGAAGAGTTTCCAACGCTTATAACCTTGTCCTCTAATTCAAGGAGAGTGACGTTCATGCTTGATGGCAGTCAAGAAGTGTAGCTCACCGACAGCGGTCGCAGAGCAGATGCCAACTGCTCTACAACTGTACTCTAAGTACCACATGTCAGTGGCCCTACAAATCCCTTGATTTATCCAAGACCGTGTAAAGCTGCAACAAGTCGTAGGCCGAACCAGCGTTTTCTCTGCAGACGTAAACACAAGCACGTGGGTTGTACGATATCCGGTCCCGGTCTGTAAAACCATCCACCTGCAGGCACTGTATTTACAGAGGGAGGAATACCAAACTAAAGAGTTACTTATTAATCACAAATAATAATTTTGTTACTGACAACTACACGGGAACCTTACTGGGTTAATAAATGAAGAAACACGCAGACCAAAGCAAACAGGGAGATATTTCAAATGAGTGCACAGAGACATGCGGTTCCTTCTTATCTCAATGTGAAAGAATATATGTCATATATGTATTTTAGTTGTTTCTTATATGTTCTGAAGTTAACGCTGCCAACGCTGATGACTCGCTAATGATGAAGTGCTCCTTCATTCACAAAAAATGGACAGTATTTTTTTCTACGAAAATAAAGTCAAGATGATATTGACATTTGACATTTACAACATTCAATTACGCTGTCATCGCGATGCGTCAGTGCTGTTTGTACTCATCTGAATTATTTTAAAACCGCACTTAAATGTTCCCATCGAAACCATCTCCTGAAGTTGCATAACCGTGTTGCACTCGCAGTCAACAAGAAGGCAGACAAACACACAGCAGAGTCCTGTCGGCCGACACCCTGCGATGAGTGGCTGAACACAGAGGTGACCTAAGCTCCTCTTTTTAGGTCAAGGCTAATCCACCGCAGCACTGATTGTTTTCTGCACACAAGCAGCGAGGTGCTATAACTGCAGTGTTCTTTATCCATACGACTGCTTTAAAAGCAATACAACATGTTGGCGGAGATTGTAGGTCACCTGCTTTCCTGGGTCCATTGTATTGACCTCTTTCCATCCCAGGTGTAAAACGGGCCGCGACTAGGTGTTATGATCCCATGGACATGACCACATGAGATTGGAGATAAGCGATGGGCGTGAACCAAAAGCATCTTTAGTGGGTCAGTAGCACCATTATTCTATTCATACGTGTGCATGAAATAACGGTTCCAAATGACCGTGCTCTGCTGCACATCTCCACAACACTTTTTCCTGTGTCTGTGATAAACTAATGGGGGACTGTAGAAACTCACGAGAAACACGCAAGAATAGAAACAGAAAAGGAAATACTTCCAACATATTCTTCCGAGATATTCTATTTCCCTCTTTCATTGATAAGAAAGTGCTTCAAAAATGAAAAAAAAAAAAGAACATTAATAAAACGTTAATAGAGTAAAGAGGACAGTGACAACGACAAACAGTTTCACAAAATATGGAGCTGCAGAACCACCCAGCACGCTCAATAAATCTATGGGAAGACTTAAAGCAGGCACAGTGTTCTCATCTTGCCTTGTTTTGGCAAAAATAATATTCAGACCCTCACTCGCAAAAAAAATAAATTGAAAAAACAACGACCCTGATACCTCAAGTCTTATCTGTGATGACATCGACGCGCTGATTCTCTTGACGAAGCTCTTCCAAAGAGGACATCATACTGCTGTACTAATGTTCCTGATCACTGAGCAGAAATAATAAACAGTACCAGGCAAGTTCACAGCATGCTATTGGACCCAGTTTTCCGAACACTTGGTGGGGATCTTTGAGATCCCGCCCCTTTCACAGAATCCACTACAGTATGTCTTTTGTGTTATAGCACAGCTCTCCGCTCACTGTGTACTTCAAAAGCTGCCCTGATTGAAGCAACATGCAGTTGAAGAGTTCAGCTTCAAAAGTTTTCTGAAAAACCTAACAAGTGGGAATAATTACGACTAGTTCCAGCTCTTTCAATGTCCCGGTGCCAGGCGGTGCGCCCGTTCTGTTAAGCAGGGACCACATTCATTTATTAACCATTCACCCGAGCCATTGTCATTTCATCGTCGTCATCTGCCGTCTCTTAAGAGATGGAAGGGCGTTCTCATTCGTGGCGGAGTAAAAGCTTTAATGTTGACTTGAAGATCGACCAAAAAAAACAGCAGACGTTAGCGGAGCTGCGGAGTGACTAACCACGTCAGCGCGTGGGACGGTCGGCGGCACGCGAGGCAATCAGGTCCTTGAAGCCCCTTTGAGTCATCACACAAATCCATCGCCGGCTATGCGTCAGTGGCTCGCCCCCCCCCCCCCCCCCACACACACAGACAAAAGGGCCTGAAAGCGCCTTACGCCTATCGGAAATTAAGTCTTCACTCCTGGGTCTTGTCTGCCCCCCTGTGAAGCCTTTGGAGGAGCAGATTATCCTCGATCACAAGGCACTCGCATCTCCTGTTTCTCATGGGGGGGAAAAAAAGGAGGGGGGGCCTCGTCATACAGGCCCCGCTCTGTTTGTATATAGACCTACGAACAACGTGCCGTGAAAACCCTGCAGGGGGCCCGCCTTGAGTGGGCGCCGTCTGCAGAGCTAAGTAGCGGCGCAAATGCTGGAAGAAAAAAAAAAAGACTCAACTAACAGCCGGAAAGTTAGGAATCTGACGAGTTCATTCATTCTAGTAATTTGCTCATTACCTCTCTCAAATTATTAATTAACATATATCCTCCCCAAAACAAGACAATGTAAAAAGGTGTTGCTCATAGCGATGAAGCCACAGAGAATCATCACCTGAATCTGCAGCAACCTTCGGTGACTCTCAGCTCAGTCTTTCACTCGGCAGCCGAAGCCGAACATTTCCCTGCCTGGGTGGACTGAATATCGGCCTGACATTCGTCAAGTTGTCAGAGACCATGTCGCGAAAATCAATGACAGCGTTCCTCTGTGCCTTTTCTATGTGACCTTCGGTATGAGAGGTCGACTGAGCAACCTGCACCCATTGACAAAGACCATGGAGTGAGGTTAAAATCACACCCATCAAAAGCAAGTAAGTGGACTTTGAGCTATGCGTTTTGAACAATAGTAACTAATGTTGTTCAATGCTCTGCTGTGAATTCCTGTCAAGAAGCTGTTAACTCAAGAGCGACAGCACATTTTAAAACACCGGCCAATGACAATGTGCTATGTGATCAGGAAATCCTACATGGAAGAAGCTATGTTAATTTAAAGCTAACACATTATAATTTGCACAAATGCTTTTGTCAAAAGTACTTAAACGGCTCAATGTAATTTTAATAGTCCTTCAATGTTTTTGTAACTGTGGGGTTTTTAGATATCTCAGTCCAGTCCTGCTCCACTTGAATAGATCACTTCTTGTTTGTTCATTTGTTCAGTCTGCGGGGATTTCTTGGCTTGTGTTTGAAGCATGTTTCATTAGACCTGATGAGTACTGTGGAGAACACCACTCTATGAGACCACGAGGGTGTGAAACCACACCAAACACGCTGTCCTCAACTCACACTGAGGCTTCTCAAATCAAAGCAGCCGGCGTGAAACTTACAAATAAGCAGCAACAAAATGTGGAATTTATACTATGACAACGGGGCATCGTGTCCAGTGTGGACTAACAAGCGGGCGGTAGTCCTCTGGGCAGGGGCGTAGCAACAGGGTCGGCACTGCAGGCACTCCCCCCCGAGAACGGCAGATTACGTTCGTCCAATGGTTGGTATGGGTTGTGTTAATTCTTTTTAGAGAAAAAGAAAAGGAAACTCTAGCACTTCCGATTACAATTAGTTTCCCCAACTTGAAATTTTCAGCAATATTAGTTTAAAAAAATAATTAAAAAAAAATTCTAAAATGAAAGGACATATTGTATCAAAGCCAAAAATTGGCGATGATTGTAAATCATCTTGTCGTAAAATTTTACCCCGTTATCTCTACATTTGGGTACGAGTGGTTTTCCTGAACTGATCCATTCTGATAAATTTAGAGATAAGTTCTCTATTAGCTGCTGGTATTATTGTGAGAGTCAAGTAAGTTATTAATCTTTCTGAACGCATGTTCCTCGAGGTGTTGTCCATTCCGTTCTGTGAGAATCACTGACATAATCACACAACACAGAGTTTATCCCGTAATTGAATGAATCCCAATCCTCTGTGGGCAACAGCTTCCTCTGCGTGAATACCAAGAGACTCCACACGCTGCTGTGGTCCCCGTTTAACTACAGTTCACTTCCTGCGGCTCAGTTACATCCTAACCAGAGTCAACCTGATCACGTGCCATAACCGGAGGCCACCAATACAATGATCAATGTTTGGCGTGCACAGAGCAGCACACACTGAAATCCACGATTCAGGCCCTCACGCGTTAAAGTGTAGGTCGACCCAGTTTGGGCTGTCCCCATCAACACGGCACGAAATATGAATGCACGCATGCAGCTCCTGCGTATAGGCACACCCTTCCTGTTCAGTGTTTAACCAGAGTACGAGATTAACAGGCGACCACTGACGAAGTCGCAGCTTTTAGAGGGGCAAGGTCCAATCTGTGTCACGCAGAGCATGTCCCAGAAAATGGGGCATCGGAGAAATTGAATGCGGTGCCACGGATCTGCGGAGTTAAAATCACAGATCTGAAGACTCATAATCCCAGATTCACGAGTTTCCCCCACACAATGTCATTCATTGCACAGAATAAAAACACACTGCATTTGACATTTTAACCATGGGTTTGTTTATATTTTAATGGTAACTTGCTTCTGACTTTATTCCATTTTTGAGTGTGGATTTGGAGACATGATCTCCAGACATGGCGAGAGCACAGGGTAAATATCAGAAACACCTCTCAGTCGAACGCAGTGTGACCCAGAGACCCGTGGCATTTGACTTAGACAAGAAACAGGAGCAATTAAAAATATGACTATCATGCATTCACGCGATCACATGCGAACGATTGGATTTTCTTTTTGACTTGAACATTTTGGAACCGAGGCTGCTGGCTGCGGCTTAGCTGAGGGCCAGATCCAGGAGCACAAACAGTTCCTCGCAGGCTAATCCTGAGGCCCAGGGGGCCGAGGTTAGAGTCGATCCAAATTACAAAGCACAAAAAAACTGACTGAGCACAAGGTTTGGCCGTGAGTAACACCTCTGAAACCGGTGGAGAACAGTCTGGCGCCGCGCGCATTGAGAGAGAGAGAGCCTCGGCTTTTTAAGCAGCCTGGTGATGAGATGATTACGAAGAGGTGCGCCGATTAGCCAGGTGTCTAGGGAGGAAGCTGCAACTTCACTGCCACACACACACACACACACACACACACTCAATCACACACACACACACACACACACACACACACACAAGGATACTGTCGCTCTCGCCCTCCAGCAGATTGATAGGATCTGCGGTTAGAGCTCAAAGACTTTGAGACGACGCGTCTCGTTTTGTATTTTGCTCATTTTGTACAATTAAATCTCAGCAACGGTGAAGAACGTCTTTTTTTGAAACGTGTGGTGTTTCTTCGGGACGCTCTGCTCCGCTCTCTCCGTGTGGTGGAACATCTGAAGTGGTTCACGGGAGAGACCCGTCCTAAGGAAGTTTCCCTCTAGGGTTTAGGATGACGCGGCAGAGAATCGGCACAATTTCCTTACAGAACATAAGCGAATCCGTCGAACTACACAAAGTTGACGACAGCGGTCCCGCGCCGACCTCCAGCGTGGCGGCCGCTAGAGGTCGGCGGTCTCCAAGGCGACCACACGAGTCGCAATGCGCTGCTTCAAAGGAAGCGGCCCATCTGGTCGCCCTCTGTGGCAGGACAGTCCCCAAACTTTGGCTCCGCGTCGAATCCACCAAACCACTCACAGCCCCCACGGCTGTGGTGTGCAGCACGTTGTTATGTCACATATCAGTTTGATCTCAGCATGTCTGAGCCCCGTCTGAGTCCACTGCGGTGCGCTGCCGAAAACATAGAGTAAATACATGACGGATTATGGCAGATCCTGCCAGAGAGTCGGTTACTCATCATCCCCCGTATCGGTCAGTAATCTTTTTTTTATTTGTAAGAGGCGAGTTTGGTGTAAGAACAATCCGTCCACTCAGCCCTGTGTTGTGTAATAATGCAGACGGGGAAATAGAGGTCTGTCTTCCCTCTGCTATATATTATTTTTCGATAAGATTGTTCAGCTGTTCAGAGACATTCTAGTGCCAGCTTCGTCTGCACATGCAGGACATTCACAGTTCGCTGTTACATAAAATGGCTCATAACACTGAGGGCTCAAAAGGTTACCTAACATTCGTGGGTCTAAATTGTGTTGTATAGTTTTCCAGCTGAGCACTGTGTTATTAGATGGTTTGATTTGGATGAGGTTACAAACGAAGACGAGGCTCCCACCTCAGGGGTCATTGTGTAACATCCCCCATACGGTCCTCAAATTTCAAATAGCAGCGCTTTCGGGGTAAAAAATAACACAGCCAAAGTGGAATCTGACTAAATATAGTTCATTGAATGTTTCAATTTCTATGAAATTATCCACAGCAGACAGATATTTATCCAGTTCTGGGAAACACTGACTGGATTATTCACTAAATTATGCTGAACTACATTATGTTTTAACAAACGGCTGCTGTAATGTGTGATTAGGATTTCATGATATGTCTAGATTTTTCTAGACTCTTTAAATTTGCTCGCTGAATTTTTATTTCTCCCCGGCCAACTGGCCAAACTGCTGCGTCTTGTTTACTTTATTTTTTACCTCCGCCAAGGAGGTTACGTGACTGGTTGGGTTCGTCTGTTTGTTTGTCTGTTTGCAGGATTGCGCAAAAGAGTTATTGACAGATTTGCAAGAAAACGTTATTAATGGCTTCGGTCTGTGCTCTCTGAGTAGCTCCCGTTTGTTGTCTATTTGTCTATTTCCTCATACCAAGAATGGTTTGAGGAAAAAGCAAAACGGGGATAAACTTTTTCATTTTCAAAGCGCTGCCCTTTTGCTCTGTCATGCTCGGAAGTGAAATCCATTCGCTGTCGGACAAATTCCGCAAAACCCATGGATTGTGTCACCGACAATACTTTTAGATTTTTAAAAAAACACTTTCTCCCGTATCTGCACAGCAGTGTGGTTAGGGTTAGGAAAAAGGGTTTCTGGTTATGGCCAATTAACTATGGTTAAGGTACGGTGGGGGACTAAAACGATAAGATTAGACGAAGGGACACAGACACAGTTGAGAATAATCCACTCATGTCTGATCAGCGGAGGACGATCTGTGACTCGACGGGGTTTTTCCGTTCCGGGAGCAACAGATGATGCAGCTGTGTGTGGCCAAAAGAGAGTGCAAACAAATGAATGAAAAAGGACATTAAATGATACCACTTTAAAATCAAAAATACAGTGCAAATAATGAGATCACGAAAAAACGTCCATGACGTCCGCTGGATCGGTTGCTGGACGATGAGAATACCTGACCTAGAAAGACGACAGCATAAGTTCTGGGATGAATGCTCTCGCATATAAGTCTCACCAGAGAGCCCCCCCCCCCCCAAAACAAAATAATATATCCCTGCCATGTTAGCTCTCTGGCTTACTTCCTGATGTCTCCAACCATGCTGTTACACACTTGAGGTCATTTACGACATCGCCTTGTATAAGCGGGATCCAATGGATCTGCGCTGTGTCAACGGTCACCAGTAGAGCGGCTAGATCTCCAGTCTCTCGCCATGTGTGTCTCCGGCGACATACACATCAGGCCCGTCTCGCCGTCTGATTTAAACGGCGAGCAGACGGAAGTATTGGACCTGAAAGCTTTTCGCTTTCACAGTGGCATTTCATTTCTAGGGAGCGCGGGTCGACGCGCTCTTAGCTACAGGTCACCTGGGACATCATGACATCTCTGTAAAAACACTCCAAATCGTCCCCGTTTTCACCACTGTCGAAAAATAATAATTAAAATACGATGCTTGTTTTCTGCAACTACGGCGCTGAAAGTCCGTGTGTGTGTGTCGATCAACGTGTTGTTGTCGAGGCCCGCCGCATGCACATGAGTCATGGCAAACAATGGCAAGCGACACACACAACACCTGCTGTGGTGACGGCCGAAGTGATAAGGGAATTTAACACTCTCTTACTTATACAACTGGGATACCTGAGACTTCAGTCCCAACCGACCTAAGTGACATCACCCGAGGAACTCGAGTCAGACCTCGCTGGTTTTTTTTTGTTATGGAGCCACCAAAAGGCCTAAAATAACTCCTCTTTTTTGGCCTCAGTTTTCAGGTTGTCCGTCTGTTCGCCCGTCCCGTTCTCGTGAAATGGCGGCTAGGCCCCCGAGGGAATTTCTTTAAATTTTGCGCAAACATTCCCTGGGACTCTACGATGAACTGACTAGATTTTGGTAGTGAAAGGTCAAGGTCACTGCGGTCGGACTCACTGGATGGACACCGTGAGAGCTTAATTGCGACAGAAGAATGATAATGTCTGCAGCCGGACCGGGACCAGCAGTGACACGGTGCTGTGGAGCTGTGGTCTGGCTATGTGAGATACAGTAATGTCCCTGTGACCTCAGAAAAACACATGTTTGGCCTTGTGATTAGGCGACTTGTCGTACGACACATGAGTACGAAGTCAATCATTTTTATTGACCTCAATAACAGCCATTGTGTCTACGTGCCTGTTTGCTGACATGAGAATGAACGTCAACAACAGTCCGGCAAGTCTCGCTGCTTCTATCCTCTCCTGTCATATGATACATTTTTTTCTGAAGGCGCCACATCTTCAAATTGCTTGTTTTTTGTCTGACGCCTAAGCGAGAGTCTAAACTTTGGATAACATTTCTCTCAGGAGCAACACAAATCGCGTTTGCACGCGCGACGACCAATAGGCCTGTACTGCAAGCTCACATGATTCAGTATCAAAAAATCCAATTAAAATGACGACTATATTGTTTATCGCAATAATTTCTGGGACGATATATCGTGCAACAAAAAGTAGTTATCGCGACAGGCCAACTTGTGGTGTCAGGAACGCATCGAGGGGAAAAGCACTCACTTGAACTGAAGGGGGATCTAATCTGATTCTGGCGGTCAGAGGTCAGAGGTCAGCGGTCACTGAGACGTCACTAAACATGTTTTTGGCCCGAATGAACGCGACACCTTGGGAACGCCTCGAGGGGATGCCTTCAAGTTTTGGCACAAACATTCCCTTGAGCACAAAGATGAACCCAAAACACAAAACACATTTTTTTGGCCATAACTTAAACATTCACATGCTAACTATTAACAAAATGTCGCACTAATATCAATGATGATAGGAGTCATGACGAATTAAATGCAAACGATCAAGTGTCAACTTCACTCTGACGTCATAATGCTCTGCCAAAGATGGTGTGGCGTGTAGACTTCACAAAGAGTTCCAATGGAGATTTAAAGACAAAACTTGTATCTTGAAGGTTTTCCAGCTCCTGCAGCTCCTTTATTTGTTGCAGTGTGGGACAAGCAGTCCTTAGAGGGTTTTTTTTTTGGGTGGGCTTGATTTTATTTTTCATTCAAACAGGGAAGCAGAATTGAAATTGAATGAGGAGTTATTATGTGGATAACAAAATTGGACGAGACGAAGGAGGAGTCTCATCCTCTCATTGTTTGTCAGAGCCACTGTACACCGGCCTTCCTCAGCCCCCCACAAATGTTGACCCGTTTTGTCATATGCGATGGCGACGATGGCGATAATGAAAATGGAATGCCGTGACTGATTTGTAGTGTGTAAATGTTGCACACTCTGATCTTACTTTAAATATCTTTGTCTTGTTGGTAAAGATCAACACAGGAAAAGTTTGTCGTGACAAAGACTGATGTTGCTCTTGGGCTAGTAGAGTGCACTTTATTAAAGCCCATCATTATGTTTTTTCATAATGAACGCAACGAGGAGTAGAGCACATGGTGTTACCGATTCGTAGGGGGGGCAGTGTTACGGTACACTGCGGTGTCCCTGACTTCTAACACACTCTCTGTCTCACGGACACACGGAGTGATGCACCACGTTATCTCTCTTTCTGTCTGCGTATTAATTGACATGGTACAGTGTGCAGGATTATCGCTGATAGTGTGGAGTTGGCACGTCACAAACACACACACACACACACACACACACACACACACACACACACAGAGAACTGGACGCTGTGTTTAGTTTGTCTCAGGGGAAAAGGTTGAGAGCAGGTGGCGATGCAGGATTGGATTTGTGGTGAGAACAAACAGTTTCCTTTGGAGCTGCAGGGCGACGTTGCTCTGCTGCCATGTGCTGTTCTTGTTGTGCCAGCGTAGAAATGATCATTGCGGTGCGAAAGACTTAGAATCTGCCAATTAATGCTTAAAAAATAATATCCAGCAGGGGATGCAACAGCTCATCACGTTTCTGTTTTCTCTGTGAGGTGTGTGTGTGTGTGTGTGTGTGTGTGTGTGTGTGTGTGTGTGCATGTCTGTGTGAGCTCATGAATATTCCCGGAATTATTTGCTTCGTGCCGAAGGCCACCTCTTATGTCATTTTGTTATGGCCGAAAGTGATTCTCAGTCAAACTCCAGGTTCCTTCCATTCATGTGAATTCACGAATCACCGAGGTTCAGAACAGATTCTCGACCCTGCGTGACGATGTCTTGCCTGATCAGACTGTGATTTGATTCCCCATTCCTGGTCCTACAAAAAGTCTAAACTCTTTCTCTAAACACCTGACTTGAGGCCTTTTTAATTTGAGGCGCCTCTTCTTTCTTTGATGGAAACAATGTCTCACATTGAAAGCTATGGTCATAACATATTCTACAAAATTCAAGTACTTGCATCGGTTGTATAACTGGTGTTTGTGTTTTAACACTGATCTAAGAGCCTAAAGGCCCATTCTGCAGCAGTGTCTCTATGTGACTTTTCCCACACAGATGATGTAAGTGTGTCGTGTGTAATGAGAGCGACAAAAGAAAGCAAGGGGTAGAACAAAATGCAACATACGTTTTAGTTTCTGTCGTTTGTTTTTATTGTATTTCAAGATTGTCTTCTTCTTCTTCTTTGCAAAATATTGACATTCATTATTGACAATAAATATACATTCACGTTTTTTCAGAAAAAGTGTTCGGATTGCAACAAAAACATTCAAGTGTGCCCTTATAAAAATCTATAATAAGTGGTGAACAACTTTTTTTTTCCACCCAACACTTCACCTCCGGAACCAGGAGTCTCTGTTTCCTCTCTCCTCTCTGGCATGTGTACAAGACATGACGTCAATAAAACAGATTTTTTTTTTTTACGCATCGATGCGCGAGTCTCACAAGGTATGAAGCCACATCACACACTGGGCCTGACTGACAGTATAAGCGAACATTCTCTTGTGTCTTGTGGACACTGTTGGTTGTTGTGTACGTTGAGTGGTTTTCGTGCGGCCTCGCGTGTCCACTGTCAGTGTCCTTGGAGACGGCGCTGCGCCGGAGCGCGCGGCGGCGGCGGCGGCCCCCGACGTCTCCAAGCCCCCCGTGTCTGGTTGGAGCGCAGCCGACCGCGCGGGTCGCTTCTCCAGCTGACGCACCATGGCTCCTTTCTTCTTTTCAAAGATTCGAGTTGATGTCTCGCGCTTAGCAGATCACGCACCGCTCCTTTTCTTTGCCCTGGCCGCCTCCGATCGCCTTCTCCTTAATGTACATGAGGTCGCTGTGCACGCTGGGTCTCCGCGCGCACGGCGTGACCACGCCGTACGCCTCGCCAATGTCCTTCATCTTCTTGCTCTTCAGCGACTTCCTGTGCAGCATGTCGCAGTACTGCACGGACACCTTACGGTGGAGGTCGGGGCTCATCTCGTGGGGCAGCTTGGCCAAAGTGAAGAGGGTCTGAAACATTTTATCCACGTTCTCGTTGCGCTTGGCGGAGATCTCGAAGTAGGCGCACTGGTCGTCCCCGGCCACCAGCTGCTCGATCTCCTCCTGCTGCACCTCCCGGTAAAACTCCCGGTCGCCCTTGTTGCCGCAGATGACCAGGGGCACGTCGATGTTCTCCTTGATCTTGTTCTTCAGACACGACTTGGTCTCGTAGATCTGCCGCTTGAGCCGCTGCACCTCCTGGAAGGAGTCGCGGTTGTCCAGGCTGAAGACGAGGATGAACACGTCACCTGGAAGGGACAGAAGAAAGGTTGAGTCAACATGCTTGGCCGTTAAGTGTTAAAATATATGCACCCCGAGTCTTTTCTAGCCGTAAACTGTATGAAGCGCCCGCGCATCCCGCAGCCATGCGCCCTTGGCGCACGGTGCGCACGTTGACCACACGTTAGCACTACTTGAACAATGCAAATTTGCACGATACGTTTTCAGATTCTGCGTAACTCCTGCACAGACCGAACAAGGCGGGTGTGGATAAGTACCTGTCAGGATGGACAGTCTCCTCATGGCGGGGAAAGGGTGGTTCCCCGATGTGTCCAGAATGTCGAGCTGGTACACGTCCCCCTTGATGCTGTACACCTTCCGGTGGAAGTCCTCGATGGTCGGCGTGTACTGCTCGTCGAACCTGCCGTTCAGGAAGCGGGACACGATGGCCGTTTTCCCAACTTTGGTGGATCCCAAAATCACCATCCTGTAGCAGTTCTTCGCCGGGATGTCAAAGTCGCTTTCGGTGGGCGACATTTTCTTGATCATGGTTAAACCCGTGTGCGGCGAATGTTATCCTCTCCCGAGGATTGGATGTACGTGAAGGAGCGCGTAAAAGTGCGGTCGCGCAGCCCTCTTTGTTTGGTCAGCGGAGGAGCTCGTGGTGTCGCGCTGCTGGTGCGTGTCTGTCCGGTGTGCGGGATGGAGGCTGGTATTTAAGCGCAAGGCGGACTCCTCCTCCCCGGCCCGACGCGTCACAGCCCAGTGAGTCGCCGCTCGGCGCTCCAGAGAGCTGCGGAGAAACGGACCCAACTCCCACCGGTGCGTCGAGACTGTCACTTCTCACGAAGACAGGACGGGGAGCGCTGGGAAAAACAGCCAGGGACGGACCATAAACAGTTACAAGCAAAACATAGAGGCTTTTTTGTTTTTTGTGTGTGTTTGTTTTTCACTTTCATGGGAAGAGTGGGACAGTGCACGTTGGGCGCGGTGCCAACAGCAAAAATAATAACTTCCAGTGAAAAAGTCAATAATTGACTCTTCTTCCGGTGTTGGTACAACCCTGTTAAAAATTTGTGTGAACTTTGGATATTTCCCCCCTAATATCCCCTCGGCTGATGGAACAGAGCAAATGTGTCGTGAAGCAGCTGGATTTGTCTTATATTATATATTTATAACCTACATATATGTGTGTATGTATATATATACACACACACACATATACATGCACACAAAAGTCAGAGCCAAAATCACTGGTCTCTCTATTGCAGTTGTTTGTGCATCACTAACTTACACAACGTGTCATTCATTGATTTAGAGATTCACACTCACACTTCCAGTAACTGTAGCTGACACTTATCCACCGAGGAGCTGAAGGTGCTGAGGATGGAGATGCTGCAGTTACCAGGGTGACCAGAGGGGGGCGCTCGTGGTACAACTTAATCCAGGCGAATGGGCATCGTTTTACCTGAGAGGAGGGCCACTGTGTGTGTGTGTGTGTGTGTGTGTGTGTGTGTGTGTGTGTGTGTGTTTGTGTGTGTGCTGTCTCCAGCGTTGTTGTTTTTGTTTTTGTTTTCAAATCTCAGCTGATAAATGCAGGACATGAAACTGTCAATGGCCATGGTTATTTATCTGCAATGAACGAAGGTTATTACAGGAGAGAAGTGTGTGTGCGTGCGTGTGTGTGTCTCTGTGTGTAGGTGGAAAGAAAGTTTGTTTTTCAAGCGCTTCACAAAACTGAATAATATTTGCGTGAAGCTGAGGCAGTTACGAGGCTGAGGATGAGGCAGGACAACAGTTGATTCAAACTTGTTGATTCAAAGAAAGTGTTATTCAGAAAATGTGAGAAGTCTGATCCTGAGTCAGTTCAGTCTGTGACCTGAACTGACTCAGGATTTATGATCTTACGCGCACACACACTGTGTGCTACCGCTGGATGGATTCTATAATTGTATTCTTATATATGTGAACTGGTATGAACACTGGGGGCCTGTATCACAGAGCGAAGCATTAGCGTGTCATCTAGCCCTTTGGCTTAACTCAGATTTTCCAGTGTCATAAAGTTGGCTCGCTTTTAACTTAGCTGCACAGGAGATCCGACCCAAGCCTGTCAACGTCCCGAAACCATTTTATATCGACATGTTTATGGTTTGAAACGGGACATCCAACAGACCTTCCCATCGCACAAAGAGCCCAATGACTGGTGATTATCCCTGTGTGAGCTTCTCTCATTCCAGCCATAGATTCCTGACAACGCCAATGTGTTCACTGGTGTTTTCCAACCGCCGTAGCTCAAAATAACAGAAAAACAACTTTGTGTGTGTTATCCATATTTAAAAATGAATTGCTTTTCTCCAGCACAAATGGACAGCGAGCGCCCAAGCAGCTGATTCTGATCAGCCAGCGTGAGGCCAAGCTACTCTCGCTCGACAGACGGAGAAAACAGGGTTGTGGTGTGTGTGTGATGTGTGTCTCCTTGTGGTCGTGTTGTGTCTGTTTTGGTTCGCTTTGAGTCTCGGCCATTTTGGAGTCATTTGATTCATTGGCCCAACTAGAAATATCAAAGTTGGATTCATACTGCGACCAGTAGGCCTGTTGACTGAATCCATCCATGGTACTTGAGTGATACATTTCATGCAATGCCAAAATGTTTACTTCACTAGATTTCACGAGAGTGGAATATGGCACTATGTGCTAAATCTATTCATCAGCTATATTTAATAGTTATTTCCAGATTAAGATATGAACACAACTGAACTGAGTCAACCCCCCCACCCCATATATATAATTTGGGGTTCAGTGCCCCTTGCCCCAGGACACTTCCGCATACTGACTTAGGGGAGGCGGGGATCGAACCCCCGCGCCCTTCCGGTTCGTGGACAACCTCTCCAACCTCCTGACCCAAAGCCTCCTGCAGAGTCTTGAAATTCAAGTGTACGCTGCGAAACCGGCATGGACACGCACGCTCGCACAGCATCACGGAAAAATGTAAGGCTTTCGCTACACCACGTCTTATTCACGAGGACAAACTTTCGGATACACATTGCAAATTGTGCCGTTACCTTACACGTTTCCTTGTGTAACAGTGTCGGAGGCTTTAGGACTACGTTGAGGTTCAGTCACAATAACTTAATGTCAAACCCTTATGTTATGAAGATGGTTATTCAACCAAAACTAAAACAACAAACAAAACCAAAAGTCTGTAACCAGCCGCCGGTTAACAAGTAGTATTGCACATACAGTAGCAAGTTGCCGTGTTGGTATGAATTGAAGAAACACGATATATAAAATCTTAATTCGAGGTGCTGGTGAGTGGCTTCTAGTCGCAATGGTAAATTGAGCTTTGTTGCTGACCTGACCACAGCCGGTCATTTCTCTCTCTCTCTCTCTCTCTCACGTTTTTTTTTCCGAGCGACATGGCCGAAGTTGTGTTTGCACCATTTGTTTTTCCACTCTCCTCTCCTCTGTCCAGTGGTTCTTCCTCGCTGTGTCATCATCTATCAGCAGGCCAATCATGACTACTGTTTTGACACGCCACCATTTCCTCATTACTGTAGCAGTAGAGAACATATATATATATATAAGCAACAGTTTTTTCTGCAAACACCCAGACGTATTCATAATTCTAATGAGGTGAGAAACGATATGCTCAGTGATTACCAGACCACTTTGTGTGGCCTGATTTCAGCGCGCCCTCAGTTTGTTAAGAGATTTTTTAAACTCATCCGATGCTTTTATGTTGTTACAGATGCCAGGACAGCTGATGAAACAGCCCAGCATCCCTGAGAGCAGATTGGTTGGTGAAGAATAATACCGATAGTCAAGCAACAGAGTAATGAGACCGCAGAGAAAGAGGAAGATAATGTCATCCAATGACACTGACCTACTTCAGGGTATAAAAAACAAAATGTATTAACACAATTTCCGAGGTAAAATTTCAGAAAGGACAATGCCACTCGCACTGGCAAAGGATTTGTTACATTGCCAGGTTTTTTTTGTGTTCGTTCAGAGTTTTGAAGGTCTTGTGAGCAGGCAACAAAACTTTCTTCTTGTTATATATACAGTATATATTTAAAAAATGAGCTTGAATATGAGAGGTGTTATAGAGAGGTGACAGGTTTGGTGAATTACTGGGCTGATTTAAAAAACAAATCCCCATTGATGAACTCGCAGTCACATTTAAAGGACAGGAAATTATGAATGTAAAAATAAAATCACACATCAATGGTACTCAAGGTGACTTGTTACCTGGAATATAGACTGGATTATCAAGGAGATACCACACTCGTGTCCGAGCTGCTTGGAGGTGATGGCATCAATACCAATAGCAAAATGTGGTCTCCCCTGTCATTCAGCTGCGATTTCAACACTGTGATCGCTGCACGGGCCGCCTCCACCCCTGCACCATCTCCACTCCGGACACCTGGTCGCGTCCAGTCAAACCGTCCAACCAGGAGTCATGATACGTCCCGACTTCGAGCTCCAGTCCTCATCACCAATACCAGTGTCTCGGCTCTGGGGGAGAAGTGTCCTTCATATCTGAAGCACTTAATCCATAGGACAGCGTCCATGGTGTTCTACTTCTACTCCTGATCTCACCCCTCCCCCCCCCGCGACTCTTAAATGGATAAAGTGGTAGATGATGGCTGGATGGACAATTACTTATTCTCAGGTGCTTCTCAATAAGTCTCTGCTGATTGAACTGTCACCGAAAGATTGATGCTGGACATCGTAGCCTGGGCGGCATCAAGAAATAGTCAGGGTATGAGAAACGATAAATAATTTGCCTTTTGTCAAACTTTTCTATTCTACAAAGTGACAGGATGTGGTGACATGTAGGATACTGTACGTCACAGCGGTCGTCAAACACCCGCTATGGTTGGATATGCTTCATAGAAATATTGGGCAGGTGGACGAACTGCAGGTCACAACGAAATAAAAATAAATACAAATGAAAAATGAAAAATGAAAAATGAAATCAGGACTTGTATCGTTCCATAGGTTAGAAAATAAAGAATTGATGTTAGTCATCATGCAAATAAGTATACACACTGGAGGGATCCCTGGAACGTAATGTTACTTGACAGGATAATGTATATGTTTTATTCCACATGTTTAGAGATGGATGGTAATAAAAATAAATAAATAGATACTGGCCACGAAATAAGGCCATGAAAATGGCTGTTTAGTGACCTTCAATGAGTCTTCAGGCGTTTACATCCCAGATGACCCCCTCCCCCAGACCCTGTATTGTCCTAATGATGTTTTGTTTTCTATGTCTCCTTCATACAGTTTCATTATATGCCGCAATCATGAACATACACTCCAGGATTTTAAGTCGAGTGACAAAAGTGCACGCGGGCCCTGAGTGAAGAGGCGAGAGACGTTAAATTCATCCCGTCTCCCCAGTCGCCCATGCAAATGCTGCAGAGTGGTCCTCTGGTGCTACTCAGCCGCTTGTCTCTGAAAAGCAATCAGGAGCGACGAGTGTCTGTGGCGTCGGCCTTGGCCCCGTTGCTGATGCAAATGACTGCTCGCTGCCTGCAGGAGACGAGGAGGGTTTGGGATTTTTTGCCGCTCTTCGGGCTTCATTTTTACACGACAAGTGAGAAGATCGTGAAGCCCGATGCTTTGTGCTGGAGAGAAAGGTGGTCTGAAAAAGGGGAAGAGTGGACTTCTAAGGTGCCATGTTCTTAGGGTTGAACAGGGTTTCGTGTCGCATTCATTTTCTTTTAATGGACTTGTGCTTATGCTGTGCTTTCTAGTCCAAAGCATTTTACTGTGCAAGTCACCGTCACCCATTCACACGCGCATTCTTACAGCGCTTCTATATACGACGTCACATTCATTCACTGTCGGCACACAGCCATCAGAGGAAATTTAGGTTTCAGTGTCTCGCCCAAGGACATTTTGACGTGTGGACTGGAGGGGGCAGGGGTCACGCCTGTGTCACCGCTGCATTTAGAATATAAGGAACTGAGTCTTCATCAGTTTGAGCCTTAATAATGAAATATAATGAAACTCTGGGGGAGGTAGGGCGCTCATTGTGATCTGACGTCGAGAGGAGAAACTTGCATTTTCATGATTGAGTTTCTACGTTGGCACAACGCCTCCATGATGTCCGTGCAGATTGAATTTGCTGGGTGAGGTACACTGTATTTTGGCTTCTTTAACGAGGCACCATAATCACCCTGAACCCAAACCCAACAAAAATTATGCGACGGCACAATTCGGATGAGCAAGATGAAGAAATATTGAGGGCAAAATATACAACCACCGAGATGCTGCAGTTTTGTCTTCTGGACTTTTGAAATTGTACAGACAAGCGGTCAAGTTTCAAGGTACGTGGTGTTGGGAAATGAATGAATGGATTGTGATTGGGACGTGATTGTGTAGCATGTATGTATGTATGCCACGGTGGATCGCCAAAGAGACAACATCTCATGCCTCCTGCCCTCTTGATAAAAACCCAAACAGTAGAGGTAAATACCTACAACATAATAACAAGTTTGACGTCCAACTGTCCTGTTGAGTTCCATATAGGTTCGCATAGGCACAGTAGAAAGCCATTGCTGGTAGAGCAAAGACAGTGCTGGTAGTTATATGCAGAACAAACACCAAAACCATCTATCGACTCTAAGCGCTACTGCTGAGGTCTTCATAATGCTCAACTCTTTTTTTCATTCATTTTTTTGTTCTGCTTTAAATGACGCATGCATTTCCAATCAGTTGATCCAGGACCATGTCACTTCACAGAGCTCCACCACCAGGTTGGGTCTTTGTGATCAATTGAGAACTTGTGGCAATGGTGAACTGGTAAATGACAACAACAACAAAAAACTTGAAATGGAGCCACTTACACTTTTTATGTCAAAAATAACAGTGACTGCAAAATGCTGTTTTGTGTCCACATAGTAATACAACACATAACACTTGGAATAATACAGTAAGGAATAGTTTCAAGATCACAGCTCGGCTCAACATATACTCATGAGCAAAAAACAATTTCTTTTTGATTCCTAATGCTGCGGAGAAGTAGGTGAACATGTAACACCGATGAACACTGCTTGTTAGATTTGGAGGCGGAGGTCGGTAGACGGTCCGGTCCACCTGCACCACGACGTCTGTCCAGCGACTCTAAATGTAAAAGATCAGACGTAGACTTGTGTATAGTCTCTGTTAAGGTGGGTGGGTTCCTATTCTACACGTGGTGTACACAGAAGACTGGCTCAAGATTTGAACAAATACAGTTATTGGGTTTTCTTGCTGAACGTTTATGCTCAGCCCGACAGGGCTGCGGTGGGAACATTCCCTCCGCGTCCGCTCTCGGCGGCGGACCGGTGATCCAGGCTGCCGGGGAAGGACCCGTCAGTCCACGTGACAGGATGGGGGAATCCTCGGCCAGACACCGGGAGCAGGAAGCGTCTGGGAGGCCATTATTCACGCTTGCTGCGCCGACTCCTCTCCTGATAGATCTGCTCAGTGAACGGTCTGTAAATACAGCAGAACAAACATGTAACGGGACCATAAATCAGAGGACGGCTCTCCGTACCACTCTGTGCCAGGAGCACGCACGCGCGTGTGTAAATATATATATGATAGGAAGATGTCACATGTTCTCCCACTCTGTTGCACTTGAATGCACTCGCAGGGGGATTTGAGGGAATCGATCAGGAAAACAGGAAAAGAAAAGCCTTGAGAACAAAAAACAAACGATTGATAAGAGCCCAATAACATACTGTACATTGATCCGAGATCTTCTTCAGCTGTTGTCGGGGTCAGTCTGTCGAAATCCTGTGCAGACATTTCTGCAAACTTCAGCTTCAAGTCGATCTATTACGCAAAAATATTACACGACACAATGTTGTAGGAAGAATCTGAAGGAGTTACATTCCCTAATTGTAGTGCAGGCGTGTTGCAGACTTCAACAAAATAGATGTTATATTCAGAATAAACTGAATCGTAAAATGTGCTCCAGACATCCTCATGTAAAAGTCACATGCTAATGATATGTGCTCTGCCTCTGTCAGCACAAATATGACAGGCACCGTCCCCAGGAGTCTCCCGCGTAGACAAATGATGTCGAAAAGGTTGTTTTAAGTATTACATTTCACATCAGGAATATTTATTATCGCAGGAGAACCATGATGGAGACCCACTCATTCACGGACCATGTTGATGATGACGAGACACGGAGCAGAAGGCAGGTTTAGTTTAAGAAGGGTTAAGATCCTTTCCCCTCGGGGACCAGGATCACCAGGGGCATCTCTGTTTGCAGCCTTGTTTTCCTTGAAGCGTATTCTAGGAATTTAGCAGGAGATGGGACGGGCTATGAAAATCGCTATTTGGTGTCAGCTATCACCAGCACATCTCACGTCGTGTTATAGAAGAGTATGAAAAAAGAAAAGAAAGCGAAAAGCCGAGCGCAGCGTCTGAACTCACTCGACGCTGCTTGGCTCCTGCATCCATCCCAGCGGCGACTCTACCCATTTCCAGTCACCGTGCGAGGCAATGTCCAACGGGACGCCTTTTGCTATCATCGCACAGTTCCTCTAAAATGAGATCATTCGGGATCTTTGCCAGAGGCAGAGATAAATATAGCATATGAATCCTTTGAGAGTCACAGCGGGTGGTCAAATCTGGCACCTGCCTCCCCTTCCAATTCACAGGCTCGAGCTAAATGACACAATTGTGCATCGGCGCCGCTGGAGATCGCCCCGGTGACATGTACACCTGCGCTCTCATTCACAGTGTGTGTTAATACGTGACATTTTCAGAATAGCATGCTCGGGCCAGCCTCTTTTTTTCCCCTTTTCAAGTCGAATGTGATTTCTTTTTATTTATTTTTGCCCGTCATAGATGACGCAGCAGAAATACAGGTGAGAGGATGGGGGCAAAATAACCAGAATAACCTCCAGTTCCCAGACGAGGGAGATGATAAAAGGGGTTCGTCTCTTGCAGACCGGTATTCGCGTTGGTTAAACACCAATTTCCCTGTGACTACATGTGTCTGTGCTTTTGGTTTTATTCTGTAAATGTAGGTCAGTCATCTTGTGGCCTAATCAATTTGTCATTTTCCATCATATGCCTTTGTGGCACCCGTCAGGCGAACATGATGAGTTCACAACAATTATAAGTTCTCATACTGTACGGCGTGTTAAGGTGCCGCCACGTGGTCGTTGGATATTCTTTTCAGAAACGGGTATTACAAAAAAATAGAGGGATTTGTGGTTTTTTGATTTTCGTTTGAAAAGGCAAAATTGAAAATTGAAATACAAGTCGTTTTTTTCTTTTCTTTTTCAAGGTCAAAAAGGGATGAGCGAAACTTAAAAATGGTTTTAATTTCATCTTTCATTTTGAAATTTAAAGAAAAAGGATATCACTAGAAAACAGAAAAATGGCCTGCTATCTCATGTTCTAGTATCAGATGTGGTCATGCACACACACACACACACACAATGGGCTGGATGAGTACGTGCACACCAGCGGTGCTGAGCTCTGTCTCATTTCTGGCTTATGCTGTAGCAGCGTGTTCGTGTATTTCCATGTGTATGTGGGTGTGTGTACTTCTGTATGTCTGTGAGGACAGGTGTCCAGAAGTAGGTCAGTTTTTATATTTTTTGTACCGGGGTTGTCATGATGGAGCAGCTGGTGGGCCTTGGTCACTTGTGCTTGAGTGACATGTTCCCATTTTCCTGTCTGCAGATAGATGACCTGCATGCCGACTTTGCCTAGGCCACAACAGAACTGTAAATGGCGGGGCTCTCATGTTACAGTTTAGAAGTACGAGGTGAGTAGTGTCTGAATCGGGTTACGCTCGGTCACTGTATTCAGCTTGGGCCAATCGGAAAACCAAAGTCTTGTTAGAGAGACGGGGAAATAAATGGCTCCAGTGATTTCAACATACAGGCGTACCCGGGTTTACACAGGGAAACTGAAACAGATTGCAATGGGATTTGTAATATATACCATAGTAGTACAGTGGTATATATTGCACATACATATATGTGTATATATATATTAGACTTTATTCTATATACTATGTGTGTGTATACACACATACATACAATTATGGTCTGCGAGACAATTCCTAGATACAAA
This sequence comes from Scophthalmus maximus, assembly GCF_022379125.1. Classification (NCBI taxonomy): domain Eukaryota; kingdom Metazoa; phylum Chordata; class Actinopteri; order Pleuronectiformes; family Scophthalmidae; genus Scophthalmus; species Scophthalmus maximus. Next base: position 7,345,354 of record NC_061530.1, read on the forward strand.
ATTAAATTAAAATAAGACCTCAGAAATACAAAAAAAATGATGAAAGAAAATGTGATAAAATGCAAGACTCAAATGTCCTTTCCTTTCCCTGGTTCCTTCTGGCTTTTTGCCTGTCACGCGACGGCCAGGGTGAACACAACACACACACACACACACACACACACACACACACACACGTCAACGGACTCACCCCTCGAATCTCAATGCCACCTTGTACACCACGGCTACGATGGCAGTCAGGACGAGTCCAACAGGACTGGCGCCACTGGAGACCAAGAGAAAGAGGAGGGGGGCGGGGGGGAGAGAACACATGAAGGCAGAGGCGTTAGGCTCAATACACGTTTTGTGTCGCTGCGCAATATTCACTGGATATTATTGATCACTTCACAATCAAGAACCCACTTCAGGCCAGACGCTCTGTCTTAGACGGACGTGAAGTGTGTTGTGTGTTGTGATGGGGGGTAACAGATCAATGGCAGCAGAGCTTGGATTCAAATAAAAAAAAACTAATTTAGTTATTAGAATAACAAGGAGTGTGAACCAGATTCTTTTTTAAAGAAATTATCATTTTTCGTCATAAATAAATAAAACTTAAAATATATTATATCTTAATGAATCATTTTGAAATTACCCTTTAACAAATACCTTATTTTAACCTCAGATTTGAAAGGTTTTACCCCGTGGTTCATCCCTTTGGAGAAAAAATAAACACACGACATACTGACCTACATATTCCTGACCGGAAATGTGGCAACATAACAAAGATTACATTGAGAGGGGGCGGGCACACAAGTAAAAAGACATTAGCACATATGAAATTGCATGGTGAAGGGCAATCGAGAGACCATTACTACGTTTTGAGTGCTGCATCGAAATTCCCCTCATGTAGTGCAGCGGTGTGAGTGATCACTGGTAATACACACCACTTTAATGGTCACACCACCTTTTAGAGGTTACAGGTGCGATAGTATGATTTAGTCAAGAGCAGCAGAAGATTGTAGGGCATCTAAACAAGACCCGCTGATGAGGCTTATAAAACCGTCCGCCCTGACCTAGTTATGCAGGCAGTAACGGAGGCAGCAGGGTAGAGAGGAACATACTGTATTCCGGTCAATTCATAGCTTTCATTTTTTTTTCTCCTCCCAAGGCCAATCAGAAAAGAATATGACAGGAAAAGCGCCACAGAGAATACGGCAGCTCCTGAGTCAATCCTACTCTGAATTGCTTCCTGTGTGTCGAGGACATTTGATGAACTTATGCGTTTACAGGTTTCAGGTAAATTGTGTTCCGGAAGAGCGGCTATTCAGAGAAGAAAAAAAGTGGCTGTTTTGAGCGGAGCTATCGAGTGGTATGGCTCTATGGACGGCAATGCCGGTCGAGGGCAGAGCACGGGGGGGGGCAGACTACCCATGGCCCAGGGGTGGGGAGGGGGGGGGGACGTGGGTGCACAGGCTTTCAATAAGTTGGAACTGGTGAAATCCAGGGGTGAGGTTATTTTCATATTTGACATTCATCAGTTTTCACGGCTGTTATCTTCATTAGCTCCGCGTCAAAACCTCGATCTGTCCCAGTTTTTGGCAAATGTTGGAGAGCTCACTCAGGAAGATGTCTCACAGAGTTGATCAAATCAAAGTCACCAAAGATGACGATGCAGTGGAGAGCACAAGGCATTGAATGTCTGCCCACTGCGCATGTCACAATAGGCGTTGTCAGGGACGACCCATTTCAATCTTCAATAATTTTAGTTTTTAGACATATGAATGTCAAACCACTGTCTTTATACAGAATGACAGTCAATTAGTATTTCACACCTGAGAGTTCAAAAAACCCAATAAAAAAATATTTTATTGCATTTTTTTTAAATGAAAGGTTTTCATTTTCAATAGATCGCTCGTTTATGGATTTATTGACATCAAATCACCTCTCGTGTCTTGGACATCCCCTCACAGCTTTCACAGGCTATTAGTTTAGTTTGTGTCACACCTTTCGTTGTCTGTTCTGGGCCTTCGGACTTTGCACTTTGATCCGAACCGAAATTGCGGGTGTGAAAGGGGCCTCGAGTGCAGCAAAATTTGGTCAGAACAAAAGAGGTGGTCTCGGTCCAGATCGAACCGAACCATGTTTCGGTTCATAAGCAGTGTGGAAACCTTTTTTTGGGGATCGCTGTCGGACAAATTAAGTTTTAGAACAGGGTTAATGGACCATTTGTTGCACTGGGATGAAAGTCTTTGCTGCTTTTTTGTTAGTTGTTCAACAGTGGTGTTAAATCCCCCTGACTCTTTGTTCACAGTGACAATGCAGTGGCTATATTTTTGCTTTGCTCAGCACAGAACTCACAAACCTGGTCCATGCACAACGTGAAGGGACGAAAGGTTTGACGCTTCCCGTGGTTTTTCCGAAAATGTCTTTCAAAACCTTTAACTGCCTTTGGCCTTTTCGGAGATGGCGCGCACGCACGGAAGCGCGGGCGGGCGCACGCACGCGCAAAATGAACTGCAGATTGGGCGGACACGGGGAGCTTTCAGTTCACACATTTCAAATTCGAGGTCACTACTTTTTCTTGGAATCTGTTGACTTCAGCTTTAGAAAAAAAAATAAAAAAAATGCCCCATTGACCTCGACGCTGACAATGCATTTACTATTTTAGTTTGCAATCTATGAACCTTTTTTAGGGGGTTTTTAATTTTGCTGCCTTCCATTATTACGACTGTGCTGGATGTTCCTTCCACACGTCTTTCTCTTTAATACTTTGGATTCAGCACATCTGTCTCAGTCCACTGTGCACTGTATGCTGGTGGCAGGTAGGCGGGTGCACCATTGATGAGTCTCTGTGCATCTCTCTCGTGACTTTATATTAATGTGTCAAGCTCAGTAACAGCTGTGTTTCCATTTGGCTTTGAACCTGACACACAACACTGGCTCCAGTGAGACCTACCGATCCGACATGAGTCAGCGGACCTTGTGTGTTAATATACATTTACCAGTGACCCACATAACAAACTTGTCATAATTGCAAATGACAAAAAACAAAATTGGTCCGGCTGTCGGGTGACTTGGAACATTGGAACATTGCTCTCATATATAACACAGCTTCCGCGTGATCTAGAACTGAGTGTCAGTTTTTCCCCCTCTCTATCCTTTTGTGATTCAGATTGTCCTCGGCTTTGACAGGAAGACGGAGTAGGGCATTTCTTCATGGAAAATTCATGACATAAATCTTTTTGTATGTTGTCCCTTTGGTTTTATTTCACTTCACATGATTTGTTATATGATATGATGACCCCAGTTATATGATACACACAACACCCGTCAGTGTTACTTTATTTAATATCTATTATTTATTGGAATTGTGATATCATTGCCCTCGCTTGAGCCAAGCCGCTAGCATGGCTTTAAAGATGTCCAGAACAATTCCGCAATTTATAAATCGTAGGCAACAAATATGGCCAACAAATATTCCGATTTAAGAAGTTCTAATGATTTTTCGACATTTCGCCTTCAATAACTAACTGCTGTCCGAAATTGTTGCAGATTAATTGGCTGAGCAATTTATCTTTAGGCAAATGTATGTCCGGACAGAAAACTTGATATGGAATTATTGACCATATTGACCATTATTATGGCTCTGGTTAAAGAAATGCCCTCAACACTGAGGGAGGAAAGTTCACCTCGTGAAACTGGGTTAATAACGTACATTCACACTCTCCTTATACATAAACACACACACTCTTCCTAAATGTAAGGCAGCAGCCAGGTTGCATGTGCCCTGAATTCCAATTCGCTGTAGTCTGTGTGCGTCCTCTTGCTTGCGATGATATCTGAGCTGTAATGACGCACGGTCACAGCTTTTTATAACCACACTCACCCGACCCATTGTGAGCGCCACCCTGTGAAAAATAGACATACCTTAGTCCATCAAACTGTTTTAGGAAGTTTCTCATGCCAAGTCTGAACTGGGGAAGACCAGTTTTTATGCTTTATCAGCTCATACTTTGAGTCAAATGTGTCTCTGTGTGTGTGTGATGGAGGTTTTACAGTGAAAGAACGGTCTTGTTGTGAGCTTGTGGATGTTTAATTTTTTTTCTCAGGTTTCTGAGATTGAAGAAAAAGTTTATCATAAAAAAGCACGTACACAGGACAGATAAATCTTTCATCTTAGCCCGTCTAATCACTTGCTCCTGTCCTGCCTGTGGTCCCCTTCCAGACATTGCTGTTCTATCATGCCATCAGCTGAACTGAAAAAAAGGAAACCCAGTGTTGGGAGAGAACACATGACACAGGCCGGGTCAAGGATAAAAGTGGTGCGGGTAACACTGACATGATGGAAACCTGCCAAATGTATCTACATCATATCGTTGCCTTTTTCTGTTATTTATGAGCTTTGATCAAAGTAGATCGTTGACTCAAGTATTGCACTTGTACTGTGAAACCAAAACCAAGCTAAAAGGCACTAAAACGCTCTGCTGTGCTGCGGGGACCTGCAGAGTTGGGTGACTTTTCTTCGTGGGTTTCCCACAGTGCCTTGAGATAAAGCTTGTTGTGATTTGTCGCTTTACAGATAAAATTGAATTGAATTGAATCGAATGTTACTGTCGAAGTTGTATCTGTCGAAGTAGATGATAAAAGAAGTTCTATGGCTTCATTCTCTGTATGTATCTGTTTTTTTCCAAAGTTTTAACCTGAGCCAGGATGTACAATGATGATAGCAATCATCACTTCCCGTACAGGGTTTGTAGCAAACAGCTGTAAAAGTACGTTATATAAGTTGATGTTTAAAAAAAAAAGATGCACTGGTAAAGGCTGATACACAAAGTACAGGTATCGGAATCATTGGCGGGGAGGGAAAGCTGGTATAAGAACATCTCTAGTTTTTTACCTTCCTCACCGGCAGCCATCGTCATTATTTCATCATTTCTGTAGGTGTGCGTGTTCCCGCAAAGGATCACGCAGCTCCCAGCAGGCATGGAGACGGTGAAGATAAAGAACTCAGGGCAGGTACAGCTACATAGTGATCCACTGAGTCAGCCTATCCATTTGATCAAAATGCACTTAAAATCCTGTAATTATCCCCCCATGAAAGAATAAATGTGGGTGGAGGTCAGAGGGACACGTGGAGGTGGTGGAGAAAGATGTTTATATGGATGTCTTTTAATGTTTTTATATATTTTACAGGCAAGGGATTGTCTGAGGGTTTGATCCTGTTTCATCACAAATGCGGAAAGATCCAAATGCGGAACGCCTCTCCTGCCTTGGGCATCACCTTGGATGCGTGAGTGACATGTCATTAAATTGGTGTTTATTCCAATTTTGCCGTTTTGTTATTTCAAATGTATTTAACTCTTTGTTTTAACATTGAGATCATGATCTCTTTTTATGGAGAAACTTGCTAGACATAAGTTTTCATATTAACAAAAGCAATTACAAGTGAAATCACATTTACAAAGTATTTTTTATCTCTTTAAGTATCTAGTGAAATTCCATCCTGTGTTCATGGCGTGACTACTCAAAAGTAAATTGCATCTATAGAAGATGTACAGTAAGGGGTCTGATAACCACATCTGATGGTCATTGTGACTGAGTCACGGCAGAGATATATGTGTATTGCACATCTGTGGGGCTTTCAAGACAGAAATTGCAACTTTGAAATGAACTCTGCTCGACTCGTGTCACAGTAAATGATCCTCCTTGTGTTAGTGATGCAAAACAAAAACACGAAGGCAAATATCATATTTGGAACGCAGGAGTGTAGCAAATATGTCCATGAATATAAGCTTTGTCTGTGCAGCTGTCTTGAGATATAGAATATAGCACGGGCCACAGTACGATACTGAGGAGCCGGGAGTGAAGTGACGTGACTGATCTCGCCCGGGGCAGACAGTGGCCTTTCAGAAGTCAGAGTGCCATTGTTCGGCCCTCGCTCAACTATATGGCTCCGTCCCACAGGCTCAGCACATGATAACGGTCCATGATATTACTGAAGGGCAGCATTCACCACGCTGCTCACCACTGTGTCAATGTTATGGTGATAGATCAAATTAACTGTCCCGCTGTGGATTAAACTGGAGGGCGTGTGAGCAAACAGGCGAAATAGCTTGTTAATGAATTTACTACACTGCTGCTTAGAAGTTGTCGTCCTTAAGATTGCACATGCACACGCAAAATACGAGCGCTAGTTGGGACAGAGACAGTAAAGCACTGAGCGAAGGGTAGCGCTCGGTAACGGTACAGCATTCAAAGCCCCAAAAAGTTTTGCTTTTGGTCCATAAATTGCCACCAAAGGATGAGACCCAGACAAATGTATTGGTATCTGCCTTTATGTTTGCAGATATGTGGCAGTATGAACATTTTTACAGTGCTGGAAATTCAACGAGAATGCAACATATTCTGGACCGTTTTGTGCAACCGTATTCAACATGACGTAGCAAACATGGAGACTTAGACGGAGTTCGGTCCACCTCATGAAACTATAATTAACTCATTCAAAGTTGACGAAAAAACATTGGTTCTTTGTTGCAGGGGATTATACATATATTAACAGAGAGTTATGGACAATATATTCAATTTGAGTGAATTACTTCTTCACTGAATTACACTGTAACTTTAAAATTACTTATACGGTTTATTGTCAAACTGTAAAACATCAAGGCTCTGTTACATTTCTTTGTCATAATTTGGTTTGATAACGACATAGCAATCATTGCCAAACTTTAAAAAAATTATATTTATATCGTACAATATATATATCAGTATTGGAAATATTTTTAATGGACTCCATTAAAAATGGACCCCAAAAACCCACATCGGTCGGGCTCTGCCGAGGATGTAGTGGGCCAATGAATGCTGTGCATACAGAATGAGATAATAAATCGAATAACGGGTCTGAAATTCACTACCTTTCTGTATGGATGTTTTCAGAAATTTGATATTGTGCACACAGGTGGGCTGATATGATAAAGCCAAAACAGCCGACATATAAGCAGAGATTCCTCAGTCGGGCTAAGCTTAAGAGACGGAAGTTTTTTTTTCAAGGCCACACATTAGCCACACTCAAGGCTCATCGAAAAATCATTCGGTACGTGCACACACACCTTGACCTTGGCTCCAGCTGGTCTGAGCTTAGAGCCCCAGACCTTGTGAACCCCTTGAAACACCCCTGCAACCACCTGCTGCTTTTAAAAAAAGCCATTCTATTATTTATTTTCTGTCTTTCTGTTTTCTCAAACCATACTGTCTATAGCGTCTACTTTTGCATGGAAAGTGCAGCTCAAACTTTTTCTTGTGAATAATGTTCATGAATAAATGTTTTGTTGTCAAGAGCAACTCCAGCTGTTTGGTGCAGTATCCTGTTTTTTTCTTCCGAGCAGCGCACCACACAAAAAAAAAACAAGTCAACCACAACAAGGAATGACATCATGTAGCTCACATCTTATTCATTTAGCAGCACGAGTCCAGCTCGTGTTCGTGTATTAGTCTAAGTGCATCGGCTACTGTGTGTCAGCTAATCCCGTTCAGGTCACAGAGAGAGGCCGGTAAGTGGCCTAATGTGTGGGGGAGATTGTCTGGCACAGAAAGGGGCTTGGAGGAGCGGGACGGGGGTGTGTGTGTGTGTGTCTGTGTGTGTGTGTGTGTGTGGAGTTTTTCCTCCCACTTCTACAATCTCATATCACAATACAGGATGATAAAATCACGAGAGCTGCCAACCCAACCTGCTGCCACCCCTGCAGGTGCAGCCTGTTGACCGAATCTGCAAGAAAACATTGTGCATATGGAGACTATTGTGTTATGGATTATCTGGTCGTGTGTCTGAGAAAACTTGAAAATGTTTTCGGTCTTTCAACTTCCTTTTTTGGTTGAGAAAAAGAAGATGATGTGAAACTGAGCAAGAACAGTAACAATAAATATGTATATTTTTTTAAATGCACTGGTATCGGCCGATACGCAAAGTCCAGGTATCGGATCAGTATCGGGGAGGGGAAAAAATGGTTTCGGACCATCTCTACATTCTGTGTAAAATAAGTTGAAAGATGCTAAAAGATGCTAATATGCGCCATGGAACTAAGTGAAACGACAGCGTCTGTATGAGGTTTTATCACCCGCTTTACAAAATAAGTATTCATGTGATCCAAGATAATATGAACAATATTGCTCATGGCTACTTCCATAGTCAACACGGACGCGAAGTCCTACAGAGAACTTCTCCTTGACAACCGAGCAAGCTGTGATCCAGTATATTTGACAGCAGCAGAACAAGCGAGGAAGTGCAACTCGAGATGATTTGTCAAAAAATGCTGGTGATTCCACAGAATACAGGCTTCAGGCACTTCCGCGTTGGCGCCATCTTTCGGACACGGTGACCACGTCCATTTTTCATGTACAGTCTTCGGGTTGAACACGAAACCTATTTTCTGTACTGTAGCTCCTTAAGGCAGCAACAGAAGGGCACACAGGGATGACGACAGGAGAACAATTTGAGGCAGAAGATGCTGTTTAATCTCTAATTACTGAGCAGCAGAGAGGGAGATAAACATGACGGCAACCACGGTTGTCAGGCAGGGACAGGACACACTAGAGATGCAGAGGGACGAGGGCCGGGACATGGAACATGCGGCTGAGGTTGAATTAAATTCAAGGCAGACAGAAGTGGGGCAAAATTAGTCACAACAAAAAGGACTGGAGAGAGTATAATTAGGAATGGAGCCGACGTGGCTCTGTGCGAGAATTAGGGGGCTAAGAGCTTTCAATGGAGCCTGGGCTCGTCCGCCCTGTAGCTCTCTCCTAGCAACTATGCATGCCGGGCTCAGGTAGATGCGGTCACAGTTGTCATAGAGACGAGGCGAACGTAAAAGTTTCTGCCTCCCCACCGTTTTCAAGAGGGAAATGTTTTTGCGACTTGGAAACAACCTTTTCCATTTGCAGGCCGCAGGCTTGTTATCTACGCCTTCACTTTATTCAATACGCTGCTTGAGGTGCATCACCACTTTGCCAGCCAGGCAGCAGGTCATTTGTCAGTTGTTAAAATGTATAAATTGAACACACAGTTGTGCTCGTTGACCAAAGATGCACTAGTGAAAGTGACCTCTTCTCCCCTCCAGACACACCCCCACACACACACTAACAAACTTACATGAGTGCCAGGCCGAGGTAGTTGGCTGTGCTGCCCCAGTACATCGGGTTTTCTACGACGTTGAAGGGGAATCCTGTCACCTTTTCATCCATCAGGATGCCAAAATAATCGCCTGAAAAATTCAAGCATAGACACGGACAGCATGTTAACGATGAAACATTTTTGTTCCATTTGACAACACGGCCCCCCCCCCACTGCATTTCATTGGTAAAACCAGTCAGGTTTTGTATTCGCTTTTACTGTTCGGTCTTGCATGAGACCGGAGCCTATCCCAGCATGCACTTGGCAGGACGCAGGGAGCTTCTCTGAAGGTGAAATGGTTCCAAATCCGTCCCGAGATTATGAACCAATTCAGGTGGACAGGGATTCAGTGCCGAACTTGGTGGACTGTTTCACGCTGTCGCCATGGTTTTGACTTGGTCGTCGACCATGAGGCCCTGTTCTAAATTCAGACTAGACAGATTCTTGTCTGCTCAACATTCTTAGATCATTTTTGCCGTGTCGCTGACAAAACAGCGGCCGCCACTGAAGTCAGACTGAGTACGCACTGGGAAGGAACACGACTTTGGCAGCACACAGCCGTGTTAATGCCGCACTGCCTGGCTGCTTGGCCATCACCTGGCTGTTACTGAAGTCAACACTATGACCGCATGTGACATCTCTGGACAGAAACTTCAATATTGTATAAAGAAAGGTATGTATTATCTATTGTATATGTAGGTTTAAAGTATCAACCTAGTGATAATATTTATATTTTTCATTAAAATAAATAACCCTTTGGGTTAAGCCTCTGGAGCGTTTCCCTTGGCTGCAGCTGCTCAAACAGTTTGACAGCATGTGTTGCTGGGAGACCCCTGTCAACTTCAGTGGTGCGCTACCTGGAACTAGAAAAACATCATAACATGGAGGTGTTAGGAGAACCCAACTGAGTGACATCACCGAGCCTTGCTGCCAATTTTCCCCAGTTGCCACTCATTGTGTGTCCATCCAAATTTGAATTAAATTTCCTAAACATTATGTGTGAGAAAATTTAAGTTAACGTGTGTGTCTCCATCCATTGCTGTTATACAAATGTTAGGAGTTGCGATAAACTCTAAATAGCTAAACAGCTGTTGGTGTTATTTTCCCAGTGGATGGCATTAAATCAGTGCAGAAGAAGAAGGCACAAAAGATAAAGTAATTGAGAGAATGCTAGAGGAAAAAAGATGCAGAAAACATAATGGAAATGTGACTATTCTGTTTGTTTCAGTATATATTTTAGGAATTTTAGTATCCTCATCGCTATTTTTAATCTCTTCAGTCACATCCTTCATTCTGCCTGATTCCATTGTACGTATCAACTTTTCAAATCGCAGGAACACTTTAGCAATGTTGAGATATTTTTTCCAAAATTTCCAGCATTTCCACTCACATAAAGGCAGGTGGATGTTTGGAAAAAAAAAAATCCCTTCATCAAATAGAAGTAATTTCTACATATTTCTTTGATACCAGAAACACTGAATGTGTGTGTGTGTGTGTGTGACAACCCACAGCAATGTTGCAGAAGCGGAACTAGGACACTGCTTACTGTAACCTGAGCACTTACTATGACCTGCTATGGAATAAGTTCCCCAGATATTGCCCCCCCCACCCACCCACACACACACACACACATTTGTTTGACCCATTTTGTTGTAAGAGGACATGAACATTCAAATGCTTCCCTTACGCCTCTGTCGTCGGCACACACACACATTTGCATGCACTCACAGGTTTCCAGCAGGTGAAGCCAACCTGCTGAATTACATGTGGTGTTGCGGGCCCTGTTTCTGTCAAAGAGAGGCTGTTAATGCCCAAGTTATACAACAATTTTCTTTATGTATGCTCATTTAAACACCACAGGTCGGGCAGGACAAAAAGAGATTATATAAACAAATGTGTTTGGTTGTGAATAGAAAACCAGCTGCAACCCGGGACAATATGCCAACCTCATTTTTGACCTCAAAGTGACTCCCGGTAACCCATTCAGATTTAAAAAGCCACAACAGAATAACATTTATGTTGCTGCACCACTGTTGTTTCATTGTGGTTATGAAAATGGGCAACCTGGATTTGCTGAAGGGTGATGACAGCACTGTGTCTATCGTGGAGGTCAGAAAAGTAAATCTGTGATATGGATCCCGGGCCAGCTGGCCCCACACATTAAGGATATGGCTAATTTGATTGGGTTTGGATCTTGTTTCTGCCCCCGTGCCATCCTTTTGAATCATCAGGTCACAGTGACTCAAGGGGATTAATATACAACAAATAAGTGCCATCAAATTACAAATCACCCACCCACCCACCCACCGGTTATATCCCCCAGTATGTGTGTGTACAGTATATGTTTGTGGAGGCTCACGGAAAAAAAACACAGTTATGGTAGATCGTGTCGTATTAACCCTCTTACATCAAACACACCATCACACACAGCTCTCCGATCTGGATTAAGTTGAAATAGATCAACTGAAAAGTATAAAAAAAATAAGAATAGAACTGTAAATAAAAAAAGATCACCAAATTATCTTTCACATAACAACTCTTCAGTCTCAAATTATGAATATTGTCTACGGTTTCAGGCTTAAAGATTAGAATTCATCCCATTTCATTAGCACTAAGAGTAAGTTGTGAGACTATAATTCTTGGTATGGACTTATTATTTATTTTTGATACATTTCATACATTTTGACTTACAGATCCTCATGCTCCTGTCATAACTACATAATTTGGACACATTTTAAATTAGCCTTTGCATCTAGATGATAATGCACTGGCCAACTATAGGCCGATATCCAACCTTATATTTATTAATCAGTAAGATACTTGAAAAGATAATTTGAGACCAAAGAGGAATGACTCATGGGAAAAGAAAAGGCCATAGATGTTGGTAGCTAGAGTATGTTAGAGGAATATGGTGAGTGAGGTATTTACTATTTTCTAAATTCAATCAGTGACCTTTTTGTTGAGCTTGTATCGCTGCCCTTTTACTCCCTGTAGCGTGAGGGGAGCATAATGTGTGAATGCAGTTTTCTAAAGGTACATATTCATTCAACCCCAGTAACATCATCGATAACACCTTGAAAGTTAAGTCAAACTTTGGCAAACTTAGATAAAATTTACAAAAGCTACTGAGATAGAATTTTGACATATCCATCTCCATGATAGTTTATCCGCCATTGAAGACCATATGACATTGAAAGATCTAGAAAAAGCTAATAAGTGGACCTTGAGGTAGAAAAAAAATTGTGGCTTAATATTTCCACGGTAAAGAATGAGCTTTAATGCTGATAGAAAATGGATAATTTAGCTGTTACTAGTATTGTATCTTAAACCTGTTAAGATTGACCAATAGATGATGCTTGAGCAGAGGTGGGAGACACCAGGCCTCAAGACAGAGGTGTGTCTAGTTTTCAGGGGGGAACTCGCCGGCATTTGGTGGGTTTGGTTTCAGAAAACGTGGAACTCAAACTCCATAAACGTAATGTACGTCCTGAGGGTTTACACATTTTGAGAAGACATGCACTGAGGTTTACATCTGTTATTTACAGGACTGACTCTTACAAAAGTCTCCGTTCCAATCAAGACGGACCCAAATCGGAAACCAGCTGCGAGGAGCATCATCATCATCATCATCATCACCATCATCTGACATAAGACGCCTCGCCAAAGAGAGGGAGTCTCATCCATTGCATTAGGAAGGTCAGTGTGACATAAGGTTATGTGTTTTAGTATGGCCCTGGAAGGATGTTGCCCTTTTGGCGAAAAAAAAACAGCGAACAGCTCGGGTCAATTAAGGGCAATGGTCTACGGGCAGCAGCTCAGCTGACCTGGTTAAGGGTCCAAGCTTGCTAATGGGTATGAGGTGTCTTTAAATGTATCATTTAGCAATGTTCTGAGCATCATTAGCTTTTTAAGAGTATATACACTAACGTTGGCAACTCCTCTAACCACAGTTTATGGCCGTACTGTCAGGTTTCTGCCCCCCACCTACATCACATGTCCACAGGAAACCTGCGTGTCCGTTGGCTGATACATGGCATCGCCTGGTTTCTCTTGCTTCTCATTTACAGTCTTTGGCAAATGAACCATGCCAACAGCCCCTTGTACTGTACGTGGTTGACTAGATCTGCATGTAAATTGGACTCTTGCTCATACATACACACCAACTCCTGCCATCTCCTGTCACCTTCTGCTGCTCCGGCTGCCTCCCCTCTGTCATCACATTTAGCGATTAGTGGAGACAGTGGTGGACATTTCAGTCTAGCGCTGATCAAAGATGGTGCAAGAGCTGAGACACAAAAGTCTGGATCTATGAGATGAGTCACTGAAGTGACTGACCCAGAAACTAGATACCAGCGCTTGCCAAACCGTCATAAAGTCGGTTTCTTCCACGTGCTCATTTGGATCAATCCCGTGATGTATTAAACGGAATAACAACAGAAAAGAAACATGTTTGTCTCGGAGGCAGATGCGAAGATATCTGCGTGTGCAGAATGTGTGGACATGAAATTGTTCCTTTGCTTGAAAATGAGCACGACGGGATTAATGGGCTCAAGCATGTGCACACGTCTTTCCTCATCTGAGATGTATCTTTATTGATCCCCGTCGAGGAAATGTATAAATTTGACACGGTAGCACAAATGGTAAATGTGAGAAAAAAAATAAGAATAGAAAACAGAATCTATGGCAAAAAAAGAGAAAATAGAAATACTATTTCCAATAATGAATACAGTGCAATGTAGCTGTTGAGATTAAAGTACACCTACTCAAGCTTGTTTAGGGTGGATGTTTTTTTCTCTATTTTCTCATATACTTTTTTTCGCACCAAAGATCTTGCCAGACTGGTGATCACCAGCCATGACAGCTTGGCTATTGTCTGTCTGTGCACAATATTTGCACCACGATACCGTCAAAACCCTGCAGGATACAATCACAACACTTTGCAGATGAGTAGTTGAGATCAAAATACTGGCCAAGTTTGAAGATGGCTGTGGTCTGACCCATGAATGCTGGGCACTTGTGTTATAATGTACTAATGGCTACTGAGCATGACTGAAACCAGAAGCAGAGGGTTGTCATTATAACAATAACAAGACTAAGAGACTTTAGCCATTCTAGCAACTCTGATGCTGTACTAAGGCACAGTGGTGCCTTGAGCTTAATGGTAATGCCTGCATGCTAACTTACAATGACATGGCAACATAAGGTTAAGTGACACTTTGAGATTGCTTTTAGAAATGAAAAGTGCTCTATAAATGAAATTTATTATTATCATTATTATTATTATTATTATTATTGATGTGTTCGGCGTGTTCGCTACTTAAACCTAGAAATGTTAGCAAAATAACGCAAAAGGTAACATTAAGAACTATCAAACTATAAACATCTGTCTGTCCGTGTTATCTCAACAAACACTCATCCAATTGCACCCCAGGAAGTGCTTTCTTCATGTCAAGCATCACTTTTCTACACAATGCAACGTGTGGGAAATTTACAGATGGCACATGCCAGAGTTACCAACGTTCCACTCTAATTTAGAAATCAGCCTAGTGCTGGTGATACAACAAAAATACACTTTCAACAATTCAACAATTAGTGGAAATTAAATAAACACAACTGTTACTCAAGGTAATAAGTTCTGTTCTTTGACCAAACTTCATATAGTAACTGCACTGCTTTGTGGGACAGAATGGTTTGATTAGTTATTATTAGTGAGTGTTTACAGAAGTACTCCATCGGTTTTGTATTTCTCTACGATAAGTTAACAGACTTGACAGGTTAGCTTGATGATACCAAGCTGAGGTACCAAACCAAGGGATACGTTATTCTCTCAGTCTTGGCAAAGCTTATATTTCTTTGATACCCACCTAGGAATGTCCCAGTATATCCCAGAGCCAGGAAGCTACTGACAACCAGCAGAGTGCCCAGCGCGATGAGAGCTATCCCAGCATAGAAGATACCCGTGGTGTCCATCACATCCCACCTGGCCTGGGCCTTCATCGCCACAGTCATACTGCAAAAAACAACAACCACAACATTACACAGCTTCCACATGTCATTTCACTTTAAAGGTTGAATCTTTGCTGTATTCCTAATGCCGCACATTACCACGGACCCCGCACACACAGGCACTGGGGCGGATGTAGCTCTGTGGATTTGTGTGCGAGCATTAACACGCTGGTGTGGTGGGCTGCTGTATGAATGCAGTGTACTTCCCGAAGACGAAAATGGCTCCCAATCCAAACTAGGTTTGGGGTTAACGAGAGAAAACTGGGTTAGGAGGTCTGTGCTGCGAGTCCAGTGGTGTCCTTCCTTTGTCAAAGCGAGCAGGAAGTGTAATGTGATGAAGCGCCCTGCTCCACCACGTCAGACACAATGAGCGACCGCTGGGCTGTCTGTTGGTTGGGGTTGGGCATGCTGCTGGGATTTGGATTGGAAAAGAGATAGGAAAGGGGGTCTTGCGTGCGGAGATATGGGCAGGTGGTCAGTGGGTGTGAGCCACTGACCGCTGGATATACTATCCCAACTGATGATGAGTCACTGCTGAAATACAGGAAAACCGTCTTTCAGAAACATGGGCATTGTTGTTTGCTTTTGTTATTTTACATAAAAAATGTGTCATTTGTGACTGTGGGGTCTGCATGTTATAACAAGAGGGATGATGGCATCAGATCATAAGAAATGAAGGACCCACACCGGTGAAAGCCATGCATCTGCCGTCTTCCGACCGCACAGAATGTGACATGGAGAGTCTAATTCTAGAGAAAGAGCTGGATGAGGAGGAAGCGTATGAAGGTCGGGGACGGAAGGTGCTGTGTGGGAGTCGGACAAAGTCGCTTTTTGTCATGAGCCGCTTTGCAGCAGAGCTTTAAAAGCAAGGAAGGGAGAGCGAGAGGGGCAGGGCTTACGCTTTCACATTACAACTCTTGTTGTCTCAGTCTCAAATCATGAATATTGTCCACAGTGTAAGGTTTAAAAGTTAGGATTCATCCCATTTCATAAGCACTATGACTTAAGAGACTATAATTCTTAGTATGGACTTGTCCAAGACTATAAGTTATTTTGATACATTTCGACTTACAGATCCTCATGCTTCTGTTATAACAACATCATTTGTACACATTTTAAATTAGCCTTTGCTTCAAATTCCTCATTCCTTTTTTTATATGTCGAACTGGCTAGCATCTTACAAGATTATAAAAGATACCCAACCTAGAAGATAAGGCACTGGCCAACTATAGGCCTATATCCAACCTTATATTTATTAATCAGTAAGATACTTGAAAAGATAATTTGAGACAAAACAAACTCCTTTCTTTGAAAACAATTGATTACATAATCTATGTATTTACTGGAACAGTAACGTACATGCTATTCAATGTGTTGAATTACCCGTCCAATTCATACAATAAATTCAAAGAACAAGTACATTTCCTTGTATTAATTGGTTAGTCTGTGCCGTTTATAGTCTCACACACACACACTCATCCAGTCTGAATGGCATGACCTTCTAGAGCTGCACCCATATAGATAATCAAATTTATTTATACTAATTTTATGGCCAGCGTGCGCTTTTACCAATAAAGCTTCAAACAAACTTCTTAGATGAATTTTGTCTGTGTGACTAATATATCACATAGTAGACTCTTGCTGTAGGTTGATTGTATTTTTGAAAAACTTAATTTCTAAGCAAGCTTAATTATTACAAGTTCCACTGTAGATAAGAAGGAATGGGTCCAACAGACAAACCGGTAAAACTAAATATTAAATAAGTGTTAAAATATTTAATGATTATTTCTAAGTGATTGTTGGCCAAAAACAGAATGGAGGTAATCATTAATACGTGTTAGTTTCCAAACATTGATCATATTGCTCAATATGGGTTTTGATACAATATATTGTTTTCTTTTTTTTTAGCTTTTAAAATCCCCTGAGTGTAAACCAAAGAGCGTCGAAGCATAACATTCTTATATCCAATACCTCTTGATGTGTAAATGCCAATCCTCCCAACTCATTGGATTCTGTGCTGTGCTTAAGCAGGGGCGCCAATTACACCACAGTCAGGTAATTAAAATTGGACTTTTATTATTAAATGTTATCAGGGGAGAGAATCAGTGCAGTGTGCCGAGCTGATAAAAAAACAACAACTCTGTATCCGCTGCATGTCTGTCAAACAGAAAGCTGGGGCTATAAAAAGACATGGCTGTCAGTGAGCTAATTGGCAGGCCGGTGAATCAGTCAAGTGTACAAGTCCGTTGTAGGCAGACAATTTAGCAGCTGTAAGGCAATTAGTCTGCTGGTCAATCAGTCCGCTTGTCTGTCGGATGCTGCCGCGTCGAGCAGAGCAGGAATTACGTGTTCGACGCTGTGGCGTCGTAGAAACGAACAAGACAAACATGCATATTAATGCCATAAAGGGTCCCTGCTTAGTAGCAGGGTCAACCGCTGCCAAACTGTTATGGTCTTTTCACTTGAAAAAGATGCCCTTTAAAAAAAAAAAATGAATTGCTGTTCACCTCGTGGTGCTTTTGTATATTTTTTTTGTATATCGTACCCTGACTCTCGGCTCTTAAGCTCATGGTTCTGGTGTAGAATTAAAGTTCTCCCTTTCACTTAGCACTGTGAGATCCTGTGTTCAGGATCCGGACGCATGCCTGCCTGCCTGCTTGCTTGCTCATCGTGCTTCCTGTGCCGTCTCCCCTCCACGAGCCCTGTGTTTGCCTGCCTGCCCCTGCTTCGTCAGTTATCTAGCCTTGGCCACGGTTGCGAACATAGTCAAAAATTGTATTTTAACATCAGTGATATAAATAAAAGTG
Source organism: Scophthalmus maximus (assembly GCF_022379125.1). Lineage (NCBI taxonomy): Eukaryota > Metazoa > Chordata > Actinopteri > Pleuronectiformes > Scophthalmidae > Scophthalmus > Scophthalmus maximus. The sequence continues at coordinate 7,363,312 of NC_061530.1, forward strand.
AGAGAGACTTATGCACATACACATAGAAGCTGCACAATCTTGAAAATGTGCTCCAAGAGAAGTAAAATTAAATGGACTAAAATTTTCAAATGCTACAACAGCAGTCTGCTGGCTCATTAATCGAAATAAAATTATTTCGTAAAATCAATGTTATTAAACAAACACAAGAGAACTGTCTAGAACTACTCTGCATTTTACTTTTATGTCAACACACAAGTGAATGAAGCAGGTCGGAGTGACGACTTTGGAGCTGAATGAAGTCTAGACAGCGACACTGAACATAAAGAAAGTGATCCTAAATGGATCATTAAGAATGTGGCTGGACTAAATGTTGAATGGATTAATATCTGAATGGAGCACATGTACATGCTCAGACCTCGTCACTCCGCACAAGGACGTACCAGGCTCAGCACAGCAGGAAGCTCCCCTGAAGGGTAATGCAGACTCTGGTAGCCTTTTTTCACCAACAAGGAACAGGCTTGATTCTGGTCCATGCGCCAAACTTTGTTCCGTCCGGAGCATTTTGACCAAATAAAATCTGTTTTGCCCATGTTACTACTACTGTTTACTTTCACATCCTTCCGTTGTGTTCTTTTTTGGTGACCTGTCTATGACGTATCCAATGGCTCTGCCCTAAATTGGTTTATATACAGGCCAGTTTACCAGATGGCACCAAAGTTCAAATAACCCTGAACGGAACCGGCTCAAGAATCAGTTCCCTGTTGCTGGAAAAGGGCTATCACTGTATAGGAGATTATGAAATATTATCTGAACTGAAAAGGGATCCCCAGATTGCATTTTTTCCTGAGTCTGTTATCCAAGCTGATTTTGTTTTCTTTGACTTGACAAAGTTCCTTGAAAAGCCACAGCAGACTTTATAGAGCAGGCTGTGCAGTACAGTCCAGTCTCCTTTGATGCTGCATAAAGGTAGAGATATGTACGAGCATTTGTGAAATATCTGGACTTGCATACATTTTCCAAGCAATTATTGAAATTTCATTACAGTGCAACACAACTAAAAAGCATTTAAAGGTTATTTCAAAAAATATTTGCGTGAGTAAGTCACGAGTTGAACAATTGAGCAATTATTCAACTCATTCACATCTTCTGTTCCACGACCTTTGAGTGTATGAATTATGTGCTACTGTATTTATAGATTCCCATGTTGCGTGTTGATAAACATTATTTTCAGAAGCACAATGAGAAAAGTGGCAAGACAATTTATCACTTCGAAGCAGCTTGTTCCAAGAGCATTGTTGCCCAGCAACCGACATCCTTTGAGACAGCGAGAATAAAAAAGGGTTTCTAAAACTGGCATACATACTTTGTGTGGTTTTAAAGAAGGTTACTTTGTCACCATTTTGATCCACAGTGGGAGGTTTGTACTTCCACTGGATGCTGTATGATAGCAGGCAAATGGTGACAAGGCCACATACAGAACCGTGGGCACATAACCATGAAAGGGAGAGAACAAGGAGACAGAGGTGGAGGGAAGAGGAAGATGTATAAAAAGGGCAACAGGACAAAGGGAATAAAAGTGAGTCCTGCATAGTAGTACCTGAACACAATGACTTGAGATATAGCTATGTTGGTATGGCGTGGCATGGTATCAACAAGAAACTGGAGGCAAAACTGAGTAATTGTGAAAGATGTTAGGCCAAAGTCTGGATTGTAGCTTTTGCCCTGCATTATTATAGTGCGCACATGTTCTGTTGATGCAAATCAAAAAGCCATAACTGCAAAAATAGCTCAATTGAACACAGGTGAACTGATATTGCTTGAAAGCAAAGAATAAGAAGAAAGATGTGTTCTTCACCTGTGGCTACGGTAGACGTTGAGCATTACGATGACGAAGCCCAGGCAGTAACAGGCCAAGTAAGGGCTGCCAAAGAGCCTGGAGATTCTCCGAGTACGATGTTCCCATCTGGCCACCTGACAAATGACAGAGACAGAATAGAGGACGTGAGACAGTGGGGTCTCCCTAAAGTCCAAACAAATAGTTACGTAAAGTGCAGGAAGTCAACCTCTGTAATATGCTGATGCGAAACACTCAGGTCTGAAAGACATTACTAACCGGCTTGCAAATCCGGTTAAGTGTCCACCAACTCCTAAGGGATATATCCTCTGGATATTTAGCTACTGCACCTACTCAACCATCTTTCCCCAGCTAAGATGCAAAATGTATGGCTAGAGCCAAACTTTAAAATCAAAGCAATCTCCATCCAGACAAGCTTTAAAAAAAAAAATCTGACACGCCTGAAAACGCACTGGTCATGTACAGTTATGTACAGGATCCAGTTAGGAAGCAAACGTGGGAGTTTTTCAAATTAAAAGGGGGCTAGTACCATTTCAAAAACTCTGCTTGAAAAGCTTAAAAATGAAATTTACACAGTCATTTAGTACATTGTTCACATACAGTATATATCATTATAATCATAGCAGCTCTACAGCCTTTGGTGGTGGTTTGACATTATGGTGCATTCAGACCAAACCCGAAATCAGTTGTGTTTACTTGCGCAGAAGTAGAAGAAGAAAAACCCACAATCTGCTATTATACACCCGTTCTCTTTCGAACGCGGACATCTGTGACGACGGGAGAATCTCAGCGCTAATAGGCTTTCGCGACCTCACACCATGCAAATATTTCCAGCGAGTCCAGATATTTCAACGTCCAACTCAAAATTGAGACATTAATGTGAGAAGTTCGAACTGTAATGACGAGGGGTGGGGGTGTATGAATATATTCAAACAAATTGCGTGTCATGACAATTTCGTTCTGACTTGGTATTTGAAAAGAGTGACCGCCCTAGTTGACATTTTCATGAAGTCTCTACTCTGTGCTAAAAAGGCATTTACAACAAGTAGAAAGAGCTTTTTGTGAAATAACTGCCTACTTTCACTTACCTCCAAAACTATTGTGATGCTTTGACCAAAAGTGCTTTCAATATGAAACATTGTCTCTTAGGAGGTTGTGCAATGTTATTTTTCCTCACAATGGCGGAGGGGCATGTTTTTCAAGGAATTCATTTCTGTGTCTCTCTCACAATGTCAGAAAAAGAAAACACTTCATGAAATCTCAAAAGTAATAGCTTTCACATTATTAAAGCACTTTTTCTTCCTGTCACTGAAGCCTGCAATCAACCCCATCATCCTTTGCTTCAGCTGTTAGAGAGAAGATAGTATTTAATACAGTGGTTGTTATTTTCACATTTATATTTGCGCTGTTATCAGAGTGGGGATGGCATTACTGACTGAAAAAAGTTGCGGAAATGCGTAGATCACTGCGAAACATAGCAAAAACATAAAGAACACAAATGCTGCCATGGCAACAGCTTTGCTATATTGTATGTCAAGGAGAGGAAAGGTAGAAAAAGGAGCAGGGAAAATAAATGAAGGTGAGCAAACTGTATATGGTGAGAAAAGTAAGAGTCATTATTTAGGGACTGTAGAAGTGCACCTACTGTTGGCCTTGGAGCACTACAGGAAATGTTCACTGCAGAGTCGGACAGTTGTGGCAGAGATAGGAGAGTGTAGTTCGGACCTCTTTGGATAACTCTGCACCCAACGTCCCCTGTCCTTTCAACCACAACTGCAAGCAACTTCTACTTCAATATTTCCTTCATCCCTCCTTCCTTTTCCTCTCCATACCAAGAAAAGGAAGCCGCTGCGCGATAATAGCCTTGCAATTGAAGCTCCTCTGTGACTCACACGTTTGGTAACATTCAAATGACAGGAATTAGCTGTACATGTAACAGGTTTGTGCATTTTGATATTGGTGAACATTACTTTAAAAGTGAGACATGATGTAACTGTACACATACTGTATATGCATGTCGGCATTCTCTTAATAAAGCATTGTGGCCAAGTTATTGTTGTTGGTGCTAATACTAGATAGATTTTGATTCCCCCCCGGCCTCTTCATACAATCACACACATCATGCAATTATATCTGCGTTAGTGTGGCTCTGTCTACATGAAATGCCAACTTGATATAGCCAACGCTATATAAATACAGTCCACACACACCAAAGCTCACATGTGGAAAGCAACAGTAGCCACAGTGTTGCGGGCGGTTACAACACATGACCTTGGTTGTAAATTTTTAGTTTGATGGAAAAATCTCTTAATGACATAATGTGAACGTTTGAGTACCCTCAGCTAGACTGCTGCCCTCGGCTCGAATGGAGGACAAAATGAAAAGTGTCTGTATGAAAAGCAAGTCAGAGAGAGGTTAGACGGAGCGTGTGCTCATGCTCGTGGAGGTGAAGAGGAGGTAAACTTTTTGTGATTATAAAATGCATTACGGTATGTCAAGAGACACATTGTGACCAATACCAATGACACTTGTTTCCAACAATTAGGCAAACCACGTGTGAGTCCATGTGAAGCTCAACTCTGAGACTTGAGCATAGTCTCATTGAATCTCCATTTCCACTAAAATTGATATGAACAGCATGAAGGAAACATCAATGAGGATGACACGAGAACAGGTAGAGTGACTTCAGCATAAGCCACCAGTCAAAATGGAATGTGCTGACTCAAAGCATGACATAGTGATTTTAGCACTAAAACTCAAGCTGCTGTAGAGAAGCACCATTTTCTTTCGTTGCATCTCATCAGCTCCAAGAGGTTTGTCATGAGTCAAACGTAGAGATGGAGTTACACCCTCCGCCGTCCACATTGGAAGGCCATTCATGCCAGAACCCTGCTGCATTCTATTTGGAGGCAGCGATGGGATTCAACACAAATTACGTAAAGGTGATGGAGTACGCTAAAAATACCCGGGTGTTCTGCACGCAGATGTTTTGTTATCACATCACCAATCAAGCCATAGAAATAACAGAAGGCCTGGATGAGCAGAGCAGAGGCGGGTGGCGCCAGCTTGGCAGAACGAGCAGCTCCTCATGACAAATTCAATCAAGGTAAGAAGCTCGTCCTGCGTCCCCGTCAGCCCACTTAGATGTGAGAGGCAGGCACTCGAATGGGTTTGAAGTCAGGACATTAGGAAGAGATCTGAGGGGGAGCAACTTCTGATGCCTTGATGTTGCTTAATGCAAGAGCGTTCGGGCAGCGAGAACCGGAGAAAATGGCTAAAAGCACCCTCGTCCACACACCAGGAATATACATACTGACAAACTTGCCATGTGTCATACAACACTGTGGCTTTTGACAACCGGGAATACAAACACTGACTAATGTAATTAAGAACAACATGCACACACAGACGAGGTGTATTGATGCGAGGGTGCGTATGCCCAAGCTGGAGCTACGAAGCAAAGGAGAACAAGAACATGGATGGACCACATGCACACCGGGAACATCCTGATGTCCTCACTCAATTCAGAAAACGTTGAATAGATATTTGAATATCTGGGGATTTGTGGATGTTTTTCTCAACAGCAGTGCAGGAAAATACTGAGAGTGCAACGTAGCAAACGAGATTTAGATAAAATTGGATCAAAAACACAGTCTACTAATATACTGTATATATAAAGGAGAACCTTTACGTACATAACCTTTACATTTGTATGTGCGATGTGAGATTTGTCTGTAATATATTGTAAAATAGATTTCAGCTGAATCATTGTGGGTGACATAATGAAGGTGATATAATAGGGTCAACCTCTCGCCTTTGCACCTTCAGGCAAAGGCGAGAGGTTGACCCTATTATAGGTCACAACTTCATTATGGCTTTAAGGTGACACACAAAAGGGATTTTATTTAGAGCGTATATATACAATATATATGGGTCTATGTGTATATATATACACACACACAGACACACACATATACTTGCCAATGCAGAAGCGATATTTCCATTTTATAATTAAAAATGTTTTTCTTTTTATTTAAACTAAAGTTAATGGCTGAACTGAAAAATATCAAGCCTCAATTACATTTCTATGTCATAAGGGTTTTGATGATGACATCCTAGGAATCATGCCAAATTTTTATTGGAACAGAACATTTTCTGTTTCTTTCTCATTTAGTGTTACAATGAGGTTTAAACATCGCCTTCACTCTTATCTTGGTCCAATAAAAACATCCTCACAAACCTTGGTGGCCACATTCCCACAGTATTTATTGTGGATATATTTATGATCCCCAGGGGATAAATCGTAGGCGCTTCTTGTCAAAATACAGCAAATGAAAAACGGCTAATTTTCCCAATCATGACAAAATGTTGACTAGCACACGAGAAATTAGGCCCGCTGACAAAACGACACGTCATAATCACGTCTCGGGATATGCCCCTTTTCTATTTTGAACATTTTAAGTGGTTTCCATTAGGAGTCCCACGGGTGAAGGAACAAATCCTTGCTTTCAATAACCACCAATTGGATCTGCCTAAAATGAATCCCTTTCATGTTAACTTTACAGCCATGATGAAATGATGACTTCAGTTAAATCTGCATCATCTCACCTTCAGGCAAAGGCGAGAGGTCGACCCTATTACAGTATATCACCCTGCTTGTCACCCTCAATGATTCAGCTGAAATGCTTACAGACAAATCCCACATCACACATACAAATGTGTGCTGTTGGATTTGGCTATGTATGTAAATGTTCTCCTTGGGACATCGACATGAACTGGAATTAATCAAAATCAAATGGAAACATCTAAAGGCAAATCTGTTGGCAACTTCAAAGGTGAAAAAGTACCATAAACCATTCGCAGGGGTTGACTGCCTCAGACTGCGGCTTGGTAATGGACACAGTTACGTCAATACAACTGTTGCCCCCAAGGTACAGAAACACTTCAGTCACACTGTGAACTGGGTTTTCTTGACACTGATCATCTGCCTTTATGAAAAGGTCAGAACACACAGACTGGGATACAGTGGCGGGAGGGACATGCTGGAAAGACAGTGACTTATTTTTTCCCCATTTTGTAATACATGAACGCTTTGAACCTGAAGATTTACAAGGGCAACAAGGGCTCCATGTTTATCTTCTACTGTATCTACTGATATTGCATATACTCAGCTAGAGTAGGGGCGGGCAATATGATGGCATATACTGTAGATCCAGACAGTGGTGCCTGTCTCTTTAACATCGGGGTGTATTCAGGCCATCGTGGGCAAAGCTGCAAATCAATGAGCCGAACTGATTTGTGGTAGTATTGGATTTTAATATGTTCTTTGCAAAAGTGTCCTCAGGTATTTATTTTCCTGAATCAGTCACATATTGATATTAGGTGGTATTGGGATGATATTAGAAAGGAATTATTTTTAAATTCTATTGATCGCATAGGAAACAGCAGTTCCATGTGAGTCACTGTGTGGGACACACACACACACACACATACAAACACACACACACACACATACAAACACACACACATACAAACACACACACACACACACACACACACACACACACACACACACACACACACACACACACACACACACACACACACACACACACACACACACACACACACACACACACACACACACACACACACACACACACACTCAACTGACACTGTGTGGGTACATCGGAGGTCACATCATCCTTGCAATCAGTGTAATTGAGTCCAGTGAATATCTGTCTAAATAAACCTGGCCTGGCTGAACCAAATACATATGCACAAAAAGAGGAATGATTACGGACTCAGATCTGCTTTGATATAACCTGTTATCTTTTGTATCACAGTCATTTGAGGTCGAGCTTCATGAAGTGATTTTTGACCACAGGTCCAAACAACACCAGGACAAACACAACAAAAAGCCTTGGTTCAATTTGTCTTTCCTGTTAGTGCCCAAATACACATCCTTGAAGCATAAACAGAAGAAACATGGAGTCGTCTTTCGCACAAAACAGTTTTACATACACTATTCACTGTTTTTTACTTCTGGTTAAAAAACTTGGGCTCCAAATGCTCTCTCACAATGGGATTTTTGTAGTGGTCGACCAACATTTTTAACATTTTAGTTTTACTAACAAATGAGACACAAAAATGTCGAACTTAAATGAATATCTAAACAATCAGTTTGCTTGAGTAGATCTGTGTTCTACTTATTATTCTAAAGGTAATCAAAAAGCTAAAACATAAAAGAAAACGTTTGCTCAATAGCCTGCAGACGTTTGACATTGCAGCAGACCATGTGGACAGCATGAGCTGACGAGCACTTTGTTTTGTAAAATTGTAGGTGAGTGGGCAGTGCAGACGTGATGACTGACCCTCACTCAATATGCAGGGCGAAGACAAGATGGTGTTTAATATGTGGTTTGCGCCATCAGCTCCTTTGCCGCATTCATGCACATTAATGATTCATGTAGCGGGTGTCATCTAGTTTTTTAACTGAGGCTGACCTCTGCTCCTGAGGGAACAGTGGGAGGGCAGATTTCGGTACGTCTGTGTCGCTATTGAGAAGAAAAAAAAGCAGCTATCAGTATCCTTTGATTGCAGATACCCTGGGTAGCTTCATCTGAACAGTCAAAAGCAAAACACGTTTTGTAAAAATCAGGGGGAAATATTTCCTCACCGTCTGCTAGCTTTCAACTTTTGAGTGATGAATGTGCCGCTGTTTTCACTGTAAACGGCATATGGGCAGCGCTGAATAGGAAGGTTTGACAGACCATAGTACCAGTAACTAAGGGTAGCAGGGCTATACACGACTGATGTAATGATGTTACTGCACATTTGAATAGTGAGAGTATTGGAAGATATTTATCTCACACACACAATTGTACTATTGCACCCTAAACCAAAACCCAAAAATTGCCGTCACTGCGGAAATCTGAAAACTACAACCGGTACAAACCCACACCAAGCACGCACGCACACACACACGCACGCACGCACACGCAGCATACAAACTCTGACACTTTAATTAATACACAGTCCTCAGCTGATGCAGTATTCCTAATAATCATCCTAAATATAACCGTCATTAAGTTTGGGCTGTAATAAAAAAGGCTTGTTCCCATTGCGCTCTTGTGCGTCAGACCATAAAAATAATTTCTGCCAGGAGCTATCACAACGGCATGTAAACCGAAGAGTCTGCATGCAAAACACACGGCCCCTGATTAATATCTCACGTTACGGTTAGTCCTCTGGCACTGGACCACATCTGTGCACTTTCACACCCGAAATCGAACAGTAGGTGTCTTTTGTTATGGAATAAAACTCTAAAGAAATAAAATAAATAATGAAAAAAATATATATATTTCTGTCAGTGACAGAAGTAACTGTCTGATAGTTTTGACCCTGAAACTAATTCAAATGCCAACATTCCATCATAAACACTGATCTTAATTGCCGTAATGCATGTTTTAAGGAGTTTGCCCGCCGGATAAGTAAACATATAGTGAACTTTTGTTAAGGGGAATAAGGCTTCTTGTGGGTTTTAGCTCACAGTCTGTAAATAGCTATTAATATTTTCGATAATTCATTTGGATAAAGAAAAGAGGAGACCAGTCATCGCTCACAGCTGTTTTTACAACATCTTGTGATTGAGTAGACGCTGCTGTGTAAACAACACAAAAGATTTGTAGTATTTATTAAACCCGTTCGACATAACAAAGTAGCCAGCTGTTGGGCTGAAAGCTGGCACTTATGGAAAGCTCAGCTCAGTGGTGACACTCAGTTTTGTTCACCTTGCCTCGCCTCTCTCGTTTCTCTCAGCCCTGCTGAAGAAATGAAACGCCCATCCCGCTTCTCGTTTCCCGCCGCGTCACTCCAACACGTCCCTACTTCTGGCCGCCTAACCGCTGATGACTCATTCAAAAATGATTGTTCGGACCAGTGCAAAATCAGGACACCTCAGGGTTCTCAGATAAGGCCTCTAGGAGAGAGTGAGAGCACAAAACCTGGGGGCACACTTTGGTGCCCCGTATCCCATGCTGGTTTACCGTTTGTTTCTGTAACCGTAGACATTTGGCTCAGCTGTGATTAGGGCGGCAAAGCAGAGAACGAATGATCGCGTAAAGATTGAGAGAATAGGGTTAGGGTGATTTTAAGAAGTGGTTTTTGGTCTCATGTACCCCCCAAACCCACTCAATTGAATTCAATTAAAATGCATGGTATTTAACGTATCTTATATATTGATTTTTTTTTTTCCCAAGCACCAGTGTTGATAGGGAGGTACATTGACTTTAACTGCGGCCCTGGACAGACGGAAAGAAGTGAGTTCACCAAGACGTCCAGCTCATCCCTGCTTGAGACGAGAAATGCTCTTCATTCCATAAGTCAACTCAATTCAATTGGTTTCAAAAGAGACTTTAACAAGCACTTTGCCAAAGATTTATTCATGCTTTTGCAGGACTGTAACCCCCCCCCATTCTGAAGGTCAAAAGAATATTGTGTGCACTGCCAGTTCACACACTCTCTTATCTAAAGCCTGACGCCACGTCCACTTGATTCCCGCTGAGATCTCAGCCTTTGGCAGGGAGATAAAGCAAGGAGACAGGCTAACCACTATTCTCGGTGCCTCAGTGTCAGCATGACATCCAACGACTGTAGCCTCAGACTGCATTAGATAGATGAATCTCATGTAAGAAGCAGATCTGACATTGAAATAGTTGAAGGTGTCTGCCGAGGCCGGGGCAACCTGTTGCTATCCAGAAGAGGGAGAAAGCTGAATATGAACGAGGCATCGCATTCGCATGTGCATGAGACACAACTTCCATCTACTGTAACACATCTGTTTGTGTTACCTCCAATCACTGAACGCAGGGACACTGCTCCTGTTGCCCAGGTAACTGGTTCACAAGGGTTTAAATGATGAAAGATGCAAATAACATGGGGGAAAAAAAAACGTCCAAAATATCTGTGGCATTAACCTTTCCTTCCAGCCTGAGGACTTTTAGTCTACTCTTAGTTTAGAAAGAAAGGATGTAAGCAGAGTGAGCTAAGAATGAAAAGGAGGTTCCATTCTGTCGCTTTTCAATGACTACATAATCATGACTCGTTTGCTACTGCGCCTTCTCAGAAAAGAGATATATCATTGTAAATTCTAAAAATAAATATGTCAACAAATTGCACTAAAGTTCACTTTGAGCAAATATAAGTCAAATCAACTGCATATCGAAGACTTCATAGACTCACGTGGCAAAACAACAGTGGACATGGTAACTCATTTCTTTTTAGTGACGATGAAGTTGGGTAGCACAAAATGAGTCTACTGCTGAACAATCACCAATCAGCTGCCTCACTCGGGTCGTGTCTTTCTCGAAAGAAAACGAAAAAGAAAAAAACAAGGCTGTGATTTTCCAAAAACACTTTAGGAGTTTAAAAGTTCAACTGAGGAGTCTGCAGCGTCTCAATGCGATCCCCAGCGCACAAACAGACGCTTATATAAGCTGATATTTCATGATGATAGAGACGACTATAAAACACATGCTCTGCGAAAAGCTAAATTCAAACGCGGGGCCCTGATAAACATATCACAAGGCTGTCATGCAGAACAGACTCAAGAGCGTGAGCCTGTAAATACTTCCAACTAAGTCAGAACTTGATGCTTTAAATAAATAAACAATAATAATTGTGTCCATGACCCCAGATTAAGCCTGCATGGAGTTGGGAAAATCTGCAATGGTCAGTCACGTATTGTTGTTCGATATTGCGTTGTCGACATGACCTACATAAGAAAAAATAATTAAACATGATAATATAATAATAATTAATTGTGCAATTAAGTTCATGTTTTCTTGGCTGTTGTGCTTGCTAACCTCACAACCTACAGTTCCCTCAACAGATCAATCAGCCACATAATATTGTCTCTTCGACACTTCACAGCTTCTCCGCTTTCCACCCCTCCTGAAACTGTCCGGGCCAAATAATAGTTTATCCAAAATGGGGCGGGTCCGATTACATGACTGACATAGGAGCGGCCAATGGCGGCGCCACTGATGCAGTTATATTAAAGGGTCTCTCAGATTCCCCATTCTGAGTGTATTATATGAACTGGACTGTATATTTTTTTCTCAAATACAAACAGCTGCAAATTTTTCTGTCAATGTCAATTGCTATGATTGGTTGAAGGCCTGCTCTGAAAGGAAGCTGAGGGGATGCCAGGCTAGAGGTACAGGCTGACCCCCAACAACAGGGACACGGGATGAGACAAAGGATGACAAATACCTTGCAAGGAAAAGACCCGGGGAGCTTTGCTAAGAGGGGAAATGAGGGGGCAGGTCATAAAGGGAAAAAAAAAGAATTACCATAGTGTGATTCACTAACCCTGCTCTGTGACATAGACGGCGAGAGCAGCAGGGCTGACTGAATAGAGAAAACAGCAGGAGGCACAAAGAGAGAGCGAGAAGATGCAGAGGTAAAGTGAGAACGAGACAGGAAATGTAGAAACAGGGAGGATGACTGAGGAAAAATTGTGAGGAATACATTTTGCAACATTAGTATGGGCAGATATTATAACTTATTGTCAACCCGGGTAATGTGTTCTGGATGAAGTTGCTGCATGTGACTGCCTATTCTGTCCCAACACAACGACCGGGTGGGCGCTACCGGTGGAGGGAAATCTTTTTGTCGCACAGGAAGTGAAGTCGTATCTATTAGGCAAATAAGACGAAGATGTCACGGCAGAAACCCATTTAATATATTTCAACTTCACTGCTTCTGTCTTCAACCGCCACCTTGAACAGTACGAAGATGAAGTTTTAAAAGGATGTGGCGTATGATTCTGTCCGTACCCCTTTTTAGCTCATGGTAGTGACCGAGCAATAGTATATATTGCCCTAGAGACCCAAGAAGAGTCAGCATCTGATGCAGCACCGTCACAAGCCTGTAGTCCGCCATTGTTGTTGTTGGAGATGCCAGGGGCAAGGGGTGGGGTGGGGCGATGACATCATCTTATGCGTATCTGGTGTTCACACGAACTCAAATACACAAACGCAGGGGGGGACATTTATCTTCTCCACCCTGGGACCTGGATTCAAAAGAGTGCGTTTTCAGGAAGGAAAACTCCGGGTGCGTCTGGACGGGAGGCCCATACGTGCAAGACTTCCGCATTCGTGTAGACAGGGCCTTAGTGATTTGGCTTCGATCAGCGACGCGTGGACACCGTTCACGCCGCAGAGACTTCCAGGCTAAACATACGGCCTCAGTGGGGGGCCGGGAGGTCAGCGTACCAATGAGGCCGTGCCACGATGACCACGCGAGGGAGCGTTCAGCCAACTCCGTCGTCACGAAGCAGGGACAGTCAGCCCGACCTTTGCTCGGTGGACTCGCTCTCGTTGGTGACGTGTTCGAATCTCCCGCAGATTTAACTGGCCACAAAAACACAGTGTTTTATTCTCTGACAGTGCACATGTCAGTGTTGTGAGAAAAAAAATCTTGATCTGTGCCTACACACACACACGACACTTGATTTCAAGGCTGTGTCTCTGTTCCCACAGGGTCACTGTGTTCAGTGCAAATGCAGAGTATAATTTCCAAAGTTTGAACAAGTAAGGGGGGCCTTTCTTCTGCTATTTCATAGAATATAAGCATATCTAGCAATTGGGGTATTAAATAGGGGAGACTTACCCTCGACCGGGTCACTGATGCCTGAGCCTTTGTGTGTGTCAGTAGCTATCAAAATGATACCACACTTACAACCACACATGCTCCAATCGCCTGCTACTCTATGTTTCGTTTTCTTTTAGTCACATCATGCACACTGCGATGTAAATCTGGGAATTGAATAGTGGTATTTTGGATCAAAAGCAAACAAAATTTCTTCTGAACACATTTAGCTAGTTCCTTGTACATCATAAGGTTGTCCTTTCCCGACCTTGGGGTCAGGACGCGGTCAGTGGGGTTGCCTGATATGTACTGTAAATGAGATGTAGTTTTTCACTATGAATTAACAGATCATAAATTGAGCCCTTGAGAAACCTGTTCATCTCAGACAGCTGTCTTGCAGCTGCCGTGCGTGTAGGGCCCATGACATGTTGAATTGGATTAGAAGATTGGTGGTGCAACGTCATCAGAAACAGAAGCAAGCAAGGGGACACAGGAAAAGTGGCACAAGGCGCTGTAAGTAGGCAGCGTCAAAGCCAAACACAAGCGCCGTCTTACCTACTGTAGGCGAGATGTAAACAAGGGAGCTTCCTCTTGGCTTCGACCGGGGAGGGGAGGAGAGTGCAGGTGGAAAAACAAATTGGCAGCCTCAGTCACTGATCAGTGATGTAGAAACGCAGGACGCTACTTCTCTGACAGAGCGATACACATAGTTTATGAAGAGGCAGTATATACAGACTTGACTAGAATAAAATGTAAAAGATGATGCTGAAACATCAAAGCTGCACCAATTCGAATTTTATATAAACCACCCGCAAACAAATGATGGATGGTTACATGATAGAATAGATCTTTATTGTCATTGGGTTTTTGGCGGGGACAAAACATCATAGGTCTGTTCTCCGCTCTTCGGTGTGCAGAAGTAAAAGAAAAAAAGGAACAGCATAAATACAGTACCAAGCACTAAAATGTAGGCAAATATAATAGATCCACAACAAATATAAAACAAATCTGAGAATGAAAGGTCAAATAATTAAGTGCATTAAGTAACTGTTGTGATTAAGTTCTACATCAGTGTTTTGTTGGATTATTATTTTAATAGTGACAAGTGACTATTTATTAATTATTTTACATTGATTACGCAAAAATCCCCCAAGAACAGCTCTTTTATTATGTCCTTGTTGCTTGTTTGTCAGCCAGTCTATGTATGTGTCCTGTTTCTTTTTTACATGCCATAAATAAACATATATGTAAATTGCTTTCAGGATTAATCAAGTCGTATTGTACTGTATTGCATCTCAGCAGTCGTCGACGAAGACACAAATTAGGCTAAAAGGATAGTGAATATTACTTATTGTGCACGCCAGTCCTTCAGCACTATCAGGAGGACTTGTACAGAACATGCAGCGCACTGATGCCCATGAAACAAGGCAATTTTGTGACCTGCGTCGAAAGACCGAGAAACATACTCTGCCACTTTCCTTTCATCACAATATCATCAGAGATGCACGCCGGAGGTACAGCTACAATCGTCTCAATTTACTTGAGGCGATTGTAGCTGGTTAAACCTCGACGCCAACAACTTGTTTAGTTGAGGTGATAAAAGTAAAATGCACTCGACAACACAATAGGAGAGAATGATTGTCTCATATCTGTTTGAATCTGTCTACCTCTTGTGAGCTGTGCATTTTGATATTGTATTTGCGAAAATTCATTGACCATACATGACCGCAAAAGAGGAATACCGGTCAAGAAGTTTTATTTTTTATAACATGACCACCACTAACTTAACTGCAGCATTATGAAGAGCTCCAAGTATTATTAGAAGTGTTGGCATGATTCACCCATTAAGCCACATCACTGATGAAGGAGTCTACAAAGTATCAGTCATATCTGGAGAATTGAAAATGTTCTTTCTGTCTTTGCAAAAAATGATGCATCAGGCCTCGCTCTTGCAGAGTAAACACCACCGAAACGCCAACGTCATTAATGATCTGTGATTTTTAGCGCATGTGACGTGATCAATTTGATATCAACTGTAATCTGTCTTCATCCCCCGATGGCGATAGACACTTCAAACTATCGGAGATGAGATGAATTAAACTCCTGTCGTCGTCGCCTTGTCTTGTGAAGCGGAACACTGCGATAGACAGAAGGGCAGTTTTATCAGGCTCAGGGACAACAGTCAGTTTCAGCCTATCTGTGGACAGATAGCTGTAGCTGCTGACACTCGAGTTCCCAGAGGCTCCTTAACGGAAATATTGGCCCACGATCAAGTATCAACTGCTGCTCAAAAAATGTGCAGTCTCTTTGTTGCATTTTGAAATGAGCCCTATGCACCAGAAGAGTAGAGCTTCAGGAAGAATTTAAAAGCCCCAGAGGCAATGCTTTTCCTGCGCGTTTGTGTTGTCTGGTCCGATGCTAAGCGGAGGGTCGGCGACCCCCTTAACTGTGGTACGATGACCTGAAGTGAGCTGTTGCTTTGGTAAAAGGATTACAAGTATGGCAGAATGAAAGTAATAGACACACTACAATTATTTTTTCATGTCATCAAAAAAGCATTTTCTTTAACAAATACAAAAAAGTAGTCCCTCCCGGCCTGGCTGCCTCCACATTGCATGGCAGTAGCTATGCAACACACTGTAGCGTTCCTCAGAAAGAAGGCTACGAGAGACGGTAGCTGGCCTCGATCACTCCGGGGACAACAACAATTTCCCTCCTCTCCGCCAACCAAACTGAAATTACTGAAGCCGCTGCTTCAGAATTTTATGAAATCATATCTTTGATTTGAGCTCCCTGTTTTATATATACACTAAATTTATGCCGCCACAATTTCACAATGATACAAAAAAAAAAAAATTCTACACACCATAAAAGTCACACGAGTCAAAGTCTGCTTTCTTTGGGAAGCCAAAGTTAGAGGTGCTAAGGATTTATGATGTTTGCGACTTGCTGTTAGTAACACAAAATAACAATTTGATGATGAATTCATAAATGCTCAGTCCCCAATGTTTACTCATGCGATGACTTTTGTTCATGGCTGTCTGAAAATGGTTCTCCATTGGATTTTAAAAAGTCACTGTCTCACGCAAGTCCAGAGAAATTCAGTCGACAAAGTTCGGTTAGGAGGAAAGAGACAAACTAAGCTGCTGCTTTGAAAGTCCAATTAGCTGTACTGTTCCATTTGCAAACCATCAGCCAGTTAAACACCTGTCACAGAATGTCTGAATGTCCTTTTTCCTTTTCCACCTGATATTACCTCGACCTCAGTCGAGTCACCAGACAAGGTTTCCTGAGGTACACTGCACGAGACGCTGTGCGAGATTATTCCGGGGCTATAATATCTGCAGCACGATCCACGGCGGTACAGTACTTACCACATTCCAGAAGAGAGGGTTCAAAATGATGGTAATCACGGCGACACAAAAGCTGTGGTCATGAAAGGCAAGGCGCTTCAGGAGTTCCTCCATTAGCGTCAGGTCCATCTGACAGAGCAAAATAAAAGATCCATTTAAGAAAAAGCATTGTTTCATTAAAAAGATGGATGGTAATTTACATTAAGAGTGGTCTTTAACACCAATCTTCAATAAAAAGGTATCAAATAACCTCATGTATTATATTATATTGTTTTCCAGATCTTTAGATGGTAAAAGATTTAAAAGCTTCACTAAGTACATCTGCATTTTGTCTGTTCAACAGTAGGCTTTGATCATGTTAGTACTTTTAAACCGATTGGAGAAAAAAAATGATGACAGGCAATCAGAGCCGGCCCTAGCCTATATGGGGCCCTGAGCAGAATTTGATTGGGTTGCCCCCCCCCCCCCCCCCCCCCCCCTCCACTATTGTCAATGCTTGATTATCCGCAAACCTTCTGTAAATCTAACACACCGGCTAAGTTGCGGCTGTGCTGCTTACATTATACCAATGTCAGCCTTTACGCTTCTATGGTTTTAAAGTGCGCCAACTCACAATAGTGGTCAAATGTTAATTTGACCAAATGTTAATTTGACCACTATTGTGACATTCAGAAATGTTAATTTGACCACTAATATTCAAAGTGATATTGTAAACAAGTAAAACCATTTGAATTGCTTTTGGTTTGGAAAAACAGTGCAGAACGACAATCCACTGCCATACCATCGACTGTCTATAGTTGAGCATGAACGTGACCTCTGACAGAGGCAGCGGGGATTGATCTCACCAGTATTAGCTTAGCAGCCCATTAACATCAGATTGCATTTTTGTATAATTGCCATTGACATAATATAACAAATTTAAAATCAAGCTTTCTTTTGAAGTGTTCTTTAGGGCCCCCTGGTGGCCACGGGGGCCTTAAGCAAACCTTAGTTCGCTTGGCCCTGCAGGCAATGCATGGCTTTTAAAAAGTGAAGCATGGCACATGGTTATTCTAATGCACTGAACCAGGAGTTTTAAAGGGACATTTCAGTGATTTTGAAGTGGGGTTCTATGAGTTACTTATGCACAGTTAACATGTGATCTTATGGAGATGGTGACCAGCCATGTCATTTAATGGAGTTTGGAGGAGAAGTGGAATTGGCGTAAGTCTGAGTCCCACTGTTGCAGAGGGGACCACCGAAAAATGTCTTTATCGCCACATTTTTAAATGCTTACCTAAAATATATATATCCTTTCAATTGTACGCTGAAGGACGCTACTTCCACTTCTACTCCAAACTCCGTTGAATGACATCGTTGATCACCATCTCCATAAGGTAAAATACTGTATTAACTATGCATAAGTAACTCATACAACCCCACCTCAAAATCACTGAACTATCCCTTTAAGGCTGTGCCCGTTCTGCAAGGTAAAGCAGCGCAGACTCACTTCCCTGCTCTGTCACACACCGAGGGGTCTGTGTGTGGTTTCACAGCTTGTAACCGCTGACGCCAGAGAGGAAGAGCAACAAAGTGTCTCTCAGTGCCCTCGGTTTGCTTTTGGTGTTATATATCAAAGTGTTGTGGCCAGAGGGGGAACAAGAATTTCAAGTCATCTCACAGTTGGACAGTGCCCTACTTCCAGTTGTATAATAAGTTTTTGGCCCTGTTTGTTTTTCTGAGTCAACTATATTGAACTCTGATAGAGAAGTAAAAACAACATATAAAGTCATAATGCACGGTCGTCACACTCTTAATTCACCCAAACACACAAAAATGTCACATTTTTGGCCAAAAGTTGTTGTTTTTTTGCAGACACGTATAAAATAAGATTCTTTACATTTAGTGATGGAAGGAAAATAAATGTGTTTTATTGTAGAGAAACAGAACTTTTGCATCAACTAAAACTCTTAAGTTTACTGGAATAATAATAAGCCTCAATGTTATCATTGTTGTAAAGGATTATTGTCTTGAAGTCAAGTGTTTCCCTTTACAGACAAATCATACAGAGTCATACAGTCATACAGAGAAATGACATAACGGGTACCTTCAAGTATTCATTTTTGATGGATGCATTAGCTTTTCACCAAAGATATTTTGGGCTTTTTTTTTTAGCATACATACGTTTGTTAAATATTAATGTCAACTAAACAAACATTTATAATGATGAACCGATGCAGAAATGTTATTTTTTACATTTTCAAAGCAAATTATTCTGAGTCTGTTCCACATGTTTGTACAAAACTGTGCACATCTCCTCATGTTTATCGTCAAAATAAAGTTAGTGAGTTGACTATAGGTTTCTGTGGATATAGACTGACGGGGAGTAACTTTATTGCACTGGTGGCAATGACAATTACACAATCAGCGCCATGATCATTATCAAAGCAGGTTTTAACTGCTCCGCTGCAAACAATGCTGATAGTGTATCTGTGCAGATAGGGGAGCTACTTGATGACTTAACAACAGCAAAGATTAATGGCTCAAATCTCACATCCATCTCTCAGAGGCCGGTGTCACATGACATCCACGATAGCTACGAAAGCAACATGCCTGTAACTGTTAACATATTTAGCAGAAGATTAAATTATGTGTGTGTGTGTGTGTGTGTGTGTGTGTGCGTCAGTTGCAGGCCACTGTCTGAGCTGCCTCTGGTTTGCTGTGCGAGGCGCAGGTCTCCCTGTGGAGTTTAATGAGCGCTCTCTGACCTTGAGTATGTAGCTTGACAAGACTGACCGCCGCCCCCTCTGTTCCTGAGTTGTGGCGTTAAATAATGGTGTTTGTGCACAACGTCGTGTTGTCACGCCGCAGCTGACCTTTGACCTTTTGGATATAAAACATCATCACTTCCTCATTTTATCCCATGAAGACTTTTTGCTAAGTTGTTTTGTAATCGTGTTGACTTGTTTTTTGAGGTCCCGGGGACCTTGACCTTTGAATGCCAAACTTCAATCAGTCCGTCCTTGAGTCGTGTGGATGTTCGTCCCAGGTGTGAAGAAATCCCCTCGGCTGGGGGCAAGATATCGTTTTCGCGAGAGAAACCTGAAAACTAAATGCGGCCGTATGTGTGGAAGCATAACAAAATATAAAATACAATGATTTCCCACAACATTAAAACCAGCGATTGGTTCTAATGTTGTGGCTTATCTGTGTATATTCAGGGATTTTTGTATTTTTTCTTAGTTTGTTAGTTTGGACTTGTTTTCATTGTCAACAAATCACATTACAAGGTTTGCTTTGAACTTCCTTTGAATAAATGAGTAGAACTGCAGTGATTGCCGATTAATCAATTAGTTGATTGACAGAAGATTAATCAGCAAAAATTAGAACTACAGTTAAACTGCATTAACATTATCTGTGTCTAATTTTTGCTATTTTTTGTCACACATGACAGCAGAGTGACTATGGACGCACAAATGAAGATGGCACATTTGGGCCGTGGAAAAATACATAACATATTTTTGTCTATATTCTGATGTTTTATAAAGCAAATGATCAATTCATCTATCAACTAATCTGCAGATTATTCCCCTATATGTTTTTTTTAATCTTATCTCGATGTAGGTTGCAAATCATAGACAAGGTTCAGAAAATAGGATTTGTTATATGTAAATACATTGGTATCTAAATCTTTTTAAAAAAGTGACGTCCACAGTGTATTTGATTGAAGTTGCATTGTATTGTAATCAAGTAAAGATGTACTGGTGATTGGAACGTGAGCAGAATTTGAATTATTAAAATCGTGCTTTTATTTTGGAAAACATTTTTAAAAGACGACACCGGCCGAGTTCCGGTCGAGAAGAGCACGACGGCGGAGCAGATCGGTTTCCTCGGTCAAACCGAGAGCCCGCGGCTCCCTCCGCACGGTTACCACACCGACTCGTGTGAATGCCAGAAGCACCGGGTCAGACTCGTGGTGAACATTCTCTTTACCTTGGAATAATCGACGTTGTTGAGTCCTCCGCAGCAGTCCAGCGGCGCAGTGTGACGAACCCCCGCAGGATTATTGTTCCGCACGGCGGCAGGGGCGGCGCAGTCGCTCATATACATATACACACACACACACACACACACCGAGTGAACTCAGTTCATCTTTATCTGCGTGGGGCAGCGAACTTTGCGCAACGTCGAGTGCAAAGTTCTTAATTTTTGCTGCAAGCAGGGCGCAGTGTCCGCGGAGAGCTACACATGTCAACGCAACCCTCTAACTCTGCCCGGTGCATTGTGGGAAGTGTAGTTCTTATTACACACTTGCAGGGTATAGAGCATAGGGACTGTTTATATACAGTCTATGGTACAGAGCCCGTTGACAGACAGACCTCGCACGGCAGTTTCTTTTTCTAAATTCGCAAATGTCCATGAAATGACCAAAAACATTTTGCGGGCCCAGAGCAGAGCTTCACGTGACAACTTTCTCTTTTTCTTCCTGGTTTAGTTTTGTTTCTCTGTGCTAAGTGTGTACTCCCTCGCGCTGCAGTGACCCCTGCTGGCTGAAAACAGAGCTGTGGAGACGGAGTCTTTACAATCAATAAAATCTGAGCTGACAGCTCAGTCTGTCATATAAAACAATCACAATATTGATTGTTGATGTGTGATACTGATATATAAGATAAGTGATGATGTGGTTCTCCACAAGCGTGAGCGTATATTTCCATTTATGACCAGATAGGAAACACAACTAACTTGTTTAAATAATAAAGAAATTCAATGAAATTCTAATGTCCCTGCATTTTCTACGTCTGTGGTCATAGTTTCTGCCTTCCTTTCTTTCTTCATTTGGCCTCCTTTCCGCTCCGCATCCCTCATTTCTTTTGCTTCCTCTCCCTTCTTTTCTTCTGACCTTGTATCCCTCTCTTTAACTTTCTTTCTCCTCTTTTTATTCACCATTCCCTCCTCTCACAGTACCTCTTTTCCTCTACTCTTCTTTTCCCTCCTCCTTTCCCTCTCATCTTTGCTTCCTCCCTTCTTCTCTTTCCCATGTTCTCCTCACCTTTCCCCATCACTGTTCCCTTCCCCCCATTTCTCTCCTCTTTTCCTCTTTCTTATCTCCTTTATGCTTCTCTTCCCTCATTCTCATCAGGTTGTTGATTTTCGTTTTTCGACCTTCATTTGGAATTCTCTTGATTGCACTTTTCTCTTTACCTAATTCATGTTCTTCCCTTTCCTCTCTTCATTCCTCCTCATGTTTCTCTTTAATAAGTTACTCTCTCTCACACCATATCATGCAATCTTCCGCTCCTCTGCCGTGTGCTTTCCATCTGTCTCTTCCCATGTCCTTCTCTTCCTCTCCCATCTCCTACATGTCAATGTTACATTAAGTCTTCTCTTCTGCAATCGTGTTTGTCTCTCTTTTCCCTCCATTCTTTTCTTTCCCTGTCCTTCCCCACCGCCCGCTGTTTGTTTGGAGTCGATCGGTTATGTACAAGACGCCCCATGTGGAGGGAGAAAGGGAGAGAGTGTTTAAAGTCTAACAGCTCCCTGACGGAGCATACTGTCCGTTCATCAGCCCTGCGAGTTGTCAGAGCCGAGAACTTCATCATGTGTAGTGCAAACGAGCATGACATCCAGGCGGCAGGCGAAGATTATGGCTGGAACTGAGACTCTGTCCTCCATCTTCCCCTGCGTCTTACTGATTTTTTTTCTTGTTCCTTACTTGCTCCTGTTGCTACACACCAGTCACCCCTAGTTGCAAACTCCGATCTATCTATCATTGAAGGTCCAAAAACGATGAAAACACACAGATATCATGAAAATATAATAAAAATATGAAGGGAGAAGTGTATAAAGGAAGCATGAATACAGAATCAATATGTTTGCATTGAAATGAACCACTTGACTTGTATGTTAAAGGAGCCAACCGCGGTGACAGATCCACTAATTATAAGCAGACATTTCCAATCATTTCTGAATAGCTTTCTAGCATCTTTCAGCTCTTTGTTTTGGTTTTCTGGCCTGCAACTTGACTGATTTGGTTCTGCAGCATGCAGGCGTTTGTTTAGGTGAAAAGGCCGCTGCACAGCACCAGGCAACTCGCGGACACATTTAGTCACTAACTGGTGAATATAGTGAAGCATTTGGCAACTAAAGAGACGTATCTTCCCCTCAGTAGTTGGTGGAGACCAAAACAGAGATAAAAAAGGAGAATGAATACTTGACTTGTTTGCACTTGCGCGGATCTCTTTCGTTGAGAAATCTTTGCAGCGTCATCTCTTCCCTCAATCGGTACATCCATGGAGTACAAAATAACTGTTACTAAAGGTAGAAGGCATAGTTGGTGTATGCAGGATGAGTAGATAACAGATACACAAAAAAAGACGGGAGAGCTGACCAAGGACGCAGCAGCGGTAGCTCTCACTGTAAAGCAGCACATCCAACCTTTGTCTCTTCCTCTGCTTGTATACTGGCTACTCTACCGCTCTCATTTCTTGATAGTGAAGTAAAAGTTACTGTTGAAGTTAATAGCAATACATACAGTTGGCTCAGCCACTCGTCAGCTTAAATATTTGGCTTCAACACCGAATCAAACATTGACAGGCTTATTTTCACAGAGTTCTAAAAAAAAAAACAAATGCCGATAGAAAATTGCTTCCCTTCTTCAAAGCTAACTTAACCTTTGGGCAGCGGATACTCAGGATCCTGCCATATTTCTCTTTAGGTGAGCGAGCTCAGCTTGTCCATGAATGTAGGGGGCAGAACTTCTGAAGGAGAACCGAAGGGAGGGGTGTATTTGTTTGGCTTTTGACTTCAAATATGAACAGTCTTACAACTTACTCTTCCGTTTAGAAAATATAATACATGATGTTCCCTGACAATGTTTCTGTTTCCCCCCAAAATCGGCTCTGGCAATATACAATATTAGCAACTAAAGCGTCGGCACTCAGTGACATAAGATTATGAAAAGATTGTGCTCACTATCCACCCCATATCCATGGGATAACAAAACGATGTACAACCTTTCCATGGAACATAATCAAGGCAACATCCCAGTGGGTTGGTTTTTTTTTCAAGTGCTGTTATAGGCTCCAGTCTTCATTTGGGGGCTTAAAAACTAAACAAGCAACGATATAAACTCAATCTTGTACCGCCACATAGCTGCTATTCTGCAACTGTTTGTGACCTCTTAACCTCTCTGTACGGTGCATATGCCACTGGGGACTAGCACAATCCCATATTTCCATACACAGGTTGGAATCACTCCTTGACAATGAAGATGCAGTGTGCAGGCACAATCAGATGTGTCGCAGGAACCACTCAGTTATGCACAGTATCTGCTCAACCTGCACGGTTAAACATTCACACGGCTCCAGCGTGTTTGCTTTTCCGTGGATTGGAAAGGATGACCATGTGTTTTCATTCTCACACACACGCGCGCGCGCGCGCACGCGCGCACACACACACACACACACACACACACACACACTCACACACACGGACTATCATCATACAACATAAGTACACACACTTGAATTATTATTGAAATGGCAACAGCTGGACAAAACAGCGGTATAAGACACGGAACAGCAGAAGAAGACCGTTGATGCCTCATGTTACACGTGGGGTTCCCATGTGGGCTCCGTTGATTACATTCAGGGGGCTCAATCAGAAGTTGGTCTCTGAAGCTGGATAGAAACAATCACGCTGCTGTCGGAGGCTGTAACTGCGCTCGACTGATGGCTCCGCACTTAAGGTTTTAACGATTCTCAGCAGGCGGACAGAGCTCGGTGTAACACCTGCCCTCTTGTCACGCATGCGAGTAAAGTGTGAGCATGTTCGGCGGGCAATCGGAATAATCAAGCCCTCACAAACAGCTCCGGTGAAACTCAACTCTCAGCACAGTGGAGCACCGGAGGCTCATTATGCTCTGCTGACATCGTTTGGGTAGACACAGTGGAATCCCTGCAAGAATTCACAAATCACCAGGCCTCCAGTGGTTTGACCTTCACTGTGGGGTCAAACCAGTGGTCCGCAACCGAGGGGGACCACTGGTTTTATCTTCCGAACCTTAGCTATTGCTTGTGCAAAAGTCCTCATGTGTGACCAAACTGGTTTCTGTCAGCTCGTAGTAGAACACAAATTCACGCACAAACACAGTCAGACACACACACATGCAGGCTCCGTTTTTGGGGCAGATAAACACCCGTCTATCAAAACAGCAGCACGCCGACATCATTTCCTCCGGCCCCCTCTCCTGTTTACAGTCAGAGTCTCTCGTAGAAGACGAGCGCAGGCAGGGGTAGGGCACCGGGAATAAAAACCAAGCGGAAGGCTCAGCGTTTGCCTTCCCACGATCCCCCTGCCCTCGGTGAGAGCACTGAATCATCAGAGGCGGATGGTAAATATGCCTCATGTTACTCCAAAACACGCACAGAGCCTGTTCTCAACCAGTTTGCACATGGGGACACACGCTGAGCACTTCACAGACAATATCATGATTTCTTCGCGGAGATTTTCAACAGGCAACATCCCGACTGGACTAACATTCACCCAGTCGATGGAAACACACAATGTCTTTTACACTTTTATCAGGTGTATGTCAATTGTAATTTGTCAGTGTAGTGTGTACAGCTCCGTCCATTTCGTCCAGTTAAAATAGTTTTAAAGGTGCCATTTGAATGTGGTTTCCCTTTGGGAGTTGGTGGCGCTGACAACAGACAAAAAGGTTATGATACGTCCTCTGAACACCAGCACGTCCTGAGGCCAGACTGGATGCTGCAGTGACGGGACGGGCCAGCCAGGCTGGGGCTAGTCGTTTGACATTCTGGCCTTTCGTTGAAGAGAAGAAGTGATTGAAACACGAGCAAAATCAGTTGTTTTCCACCGCTGGGGACTGAGGTTTGGTGGCGAACCTGCAACATTACAATTGACACGTTGGCAGTGTGGCAATGGCAAAAACGTCCACATAACCTCTTTGTGAATCAATGAAATCATCTGAAGCTGACTTTCATCATTATACATGATCTGTGGAGTGAAATACATTCACTAGCTTCAGGTGGGCTTCAGTTTTTATATACAAAAATCGAAACTCTGCTTCTTTGCCTCTGCCTGACAAAGTCAACGCTTCCATTTATTTATTTACCGTGCCATATTTAGCACCGTCAAGTCTATTCTCCCGCTATCCATCCATCTACCCAGCTACTAATGATCCATCTCTGTGCCCGCCCGTCCATTCACTCTGTTCATTCATTCTTCCTCTCAGCCAGTTATGAGCGGAGCGGCGTTATTTCTAGTCTCCTTTTCCAGTGACGTTGTGAGCTTCAGCCTGTTGAGCTGCCTGCTCCCTGCCGGGCAGTCCACTGCACGCCGTCCGAGCACCAGCCTAACAGATCGCTGTAGTGACAACACAGCACAGGAAACTGACGGACACGGGCATATTTATTGACGGAAACAATGGACACTGAACATCTCATCCACTCTTACGCAGGGGAGCTGATTTACATCAAATCAACACATGGTGTGCTTACGCTTACATTTGCCAACGTAATATTTGACCGCGAGATGTACTGATGTGAGCCCAGGGTTTCTCGTAATTCCAGAGGGAAGGGCGTCATCGGGTTAAAAATATCCGACTCGTGATGTTGTTATTGTCTTTGGTACGGGAAGTGGTGGCACGTGCTGCACATACTCCTCCTCTGTCCTGTCGGCAAAACAGAGAAGGCTTCATTAGATTTAGGTCGCAACCCGCTGCTGCAGTGATGCCGTGGAGGTCAGATGTACTCGTCTATTCGTCCTGACGATTGAATAATCAGTTTTGAACGCAAAAACCCTTTTCCCGTAAACGTGGAAGGGCGGGAGGAATGAAGCGCGGACATCACAGCGACAGGCACGTGGCAAGCGCATTAACGACACAATCGACGCGATGAAACCTTCATTTAGCATACAAATATTTAAAAAAAGAGCGTTGTTGTGACTGAATACAACAGTGGCAAAAAAATGTATATATTTTAAAGACACACTGTGATTAACAGTAGAGTACACAATGGAGAGCTGGGCCGTCAGCATTCGCAGCCACTGGTCAAACAGATTCAACAAATGATTTGGGTTTGATTTATGTCTAATGTCACCATATATCTCCTCCTCATGTTTTTGCCCCGTTTATGTGTACACAAATCCTCATGATATGCATACATCATAGTCGTTTGAGTCATTTGTTAATATTACCCTCATTTGTCTTTGTCACATAGATTATTCTAAAGTGTTGGTATCTCTCCCTTTAAAAAATGCGTTAACTGTTTACAATCATCATTCCCAACACCAGCGGCTAAAAGAAAGGGGAATATCGCTCATTTACTTTAAAAACAACTCTAAATGAATGATCGTTTTGCCCACAAGTTCACCCCATCAACGTAAAATGTGATAATATGTGGACGCTATACGTTTGTGCATCCTGCGTTGAGGGGCCGCACCACACTTAGGGCAGCCGCATGCAAAGGCTGCACAGTTTTTTTGCCATGAGGGTGGCCGCCAAGATGACATGTGCCTCGAACTAACAAGAGGAAAAAAAAAGAAAATGAGACGCTCTCGGGAGTCTTGCGCTTTTCAGTAATAAAACATCAAACACAGCAATTGCTCTGAAAAACCATCCGCTCGCTGTGCCGCGGCTCTGTGCGCGTGAAACACAGCGGTCGCACAACAGCAGTCCCTCGTTCGGTTGCGAGGCGAAGGCGGAACCCGACCTCGAATCAACTGGACGTGACTCCAGTGAATCGCTGTAGCTCAGGGCCACTGTTGAGTAAATGAAACCGTGTAAAAAAACACAGTTGCTGTGGAGAATATAATTCTCCAATGGAAGCAATATCAATTCGTCAAATCCAGCTCTCTACGAATTCAGTTCCATCGACCAAATTTCAGTCAAAAGCTTGGAAAGACGCCTCAGGCTGTGGCAACTAAAGAATGAAAGATTGCTATAGAAAGCTGTACAGAGCATTAAACCATAATGCATGAGAAGAAAATACGGCTACTTTTACATCCCCCCTCCCCTGCTCATGCTGCCGTCACTGCAGCGCTAATGAGGCGAGCGGAAATCGCACTTTGTGTGTAAACAGAGAGTCGCCCGTCACCGTGCAGGCGACGCGGCCGGCGGCTGCCACGCGACTGGCCTGGGCAGATTGATGGGAAACGAAACGGGCCCGGCCGTCGGCGGCGCGCGACCAGGCTCACGTGGGGCCGCACACCGTCACATGCCCGCATGCGTCAGTTGCAAGCCCGTGTGAACGGAAAGTCGTGGAAGAGAACGGCGTCTTCCGCATGTTTAATGAAGCACCATTCCGTCACTATAAATAGATATTTGAGTGCCGTGCTTGTCGGAAAGTGACACAGATTGAATAGATCAAGGGTGGCGCCTTGTTACAGTTACACAAAATCAAATTCCTTCTCCCACCAAGTCACTGTGAGAGGAGGAGAGTCTTTGCTACTTCCCAATCTGCCCTAATCCACTCTGTCCCCAAGACACATGCGTCACCTCCCCTCCCCGCTGGGAGACTCTCTTCAAGCCCGCCCAGGAGAGAGCAGATTAACACTGACTTCTAATTTGATCATAGTAATTTCACGAGTCTGTCAACCAGAGGCCTCCGTGGCAGTGACGGAGGCTGGTCGCAAAGTGGCCTTTCATTTTCGGCTGCCAGTCTGAGAAAGGGAATGAGTCACATAGAGGCAGAGAACAGCCAACATCTTTTATACTGTACCACCCCCCCACTCCCCTCTCTCTTGACTTCGACAAAGAACTAAACACGCAAAGTATATTTTTCCCTTTGCTCTTATGTCATGCCTTTATTTCACTCACAATGACAGTCAGTCAGTCAGACACACACACATACACACACACACACACCAACCCTTGAAATCCACATACAGACGCGCGCTTTGCTACGATGATGCAACAACATTATGTAAACTGTTTACAATGCATGTGAATTTGAACATATGACTGCTCAAAGCAAAGATTGAAGAGTTCTTTAGTGAAGGTGTGTGTGTGTGTGTGTGTGTGTGTGTGTGTCAGCGCGGCTCTGGACTTGGCAGACCAATGGCAGACAGCCCTGTAAAGTGAGCGACCACATCTCTGCGGGACAAGGGAGGCCCACGAAGGCAAACAAATAGCATTCTTGCACATCGACATTCGAAAGAACAGAACGTACTGTGAACGTTGCACGCCGCTTGAACATCGCTTTAGTTGCAAGGAGGAATATGGAGGGAAGTAGTCACTCCCCTTTACATACGTGAACCAATTTTGGTGTAAAAAAGGGATATCGGTTTTGAATCAAGGCCCACTGCCAATTTTGGCAATTACATTGCACGTGGGAGCATGTAAAGGTCTTGGGAATATATTTTCCGCGCATCAGCCTATTTAGTTTTGATCACTGAGGGCGTGACTATCTTATCCCGTTTTGCCTTTCGATATTTTCTTGGAAATGGGGAATGCATTCTCATTGGATTCTCCTGAATCCCATTACTCAGGATTAAAGTCTCGTCGGCGACACTCGCCCATTCTCCGCACCAGCGCCCTCAGACCCACGGTGTCCGTCCCTTCTTATTGCCGTAGTTTCTTCTATTGCTGCTGATTAGACACTAAATAACTTAAGTGGTGCCGAGCACCCACAAGGTCTTCGAGGTCTGACTGGATGAGGGGAACATCGATTTCAGTCGTGGATAAAATACCTGCAGAGGACAGAAAATGAGGAGACCAGAGGCGGAAAATGTCCTTACATAACCTCACACGATGGATCATCCTTCGTGTTTTCATTTATAATGTCTGAATCACGAGGTGAGGTCATGTAATTGACTAAAAGACTGGATTTAATTGGGTCTAATTTAGATTTCTGCAGCGACCCGTACATTAGTGTTCTCCACAGGTCATGGACTATGGACGAGCACAACATATGTACGTACATATTATCACAGTAAGTACACACATTATTTTCAACAGACATAGAGGCACATAATGGTTTGGTTGGTCTCGCCAGTCTGGTTATGGGTCATTGCAAAGACCCTTGGAACAGACATCGGTAGTGCTCACTAGACCTGCCTGCTTCTTGTGAACGTAGTACAATCGGTAATGTTTTGAAATACAATGAATGACGCATTATGGAATGCGTTCCCTCTTGGAAATGAGGGAAAAGAGACAACATTCATGGGTCCAACAGGGCTGTGACATGCTCCAGTCAGAAAAGCAATCTAAAAGTGCTTGACAGTCCAATAACAGCATGTCACCTAAAAGTCCAGGCTTCTAGCGTAAATGCTGTCCCCACTAATTAAGTATATCCAAAAGGATTTTTTAAAAGTCATTAAAAAGTTATGAATTCAATTTTTATTTGCTCGGGCTACACAAAAAGCGATGAGCATTCAAATAGCACTTCAACTGAATCGAGTTAATAAATGACTAAAATAGAATTTACAATAATAATAACCTCAAAACACAAAATAATACATTTCCATTTCATGAGAAATTATATTTGAATTCACATGCTTAGCAAGGAACAGTTCATTTACTGTTCCAGATAAACAATGCGGACAAATTTGCTTTTGTGTTAATATCTGGTATAATTCATACAGTGGTAGCCCATGAGTGCAATATTAGGTATCCTGCATTACATTTATTTAGCTTTCCCATTTTCTAGAGATTCAATTTGTTTTCCATCCACAGAAGAAGAAAAAATAAAAACCCAAACCCCCTGATTGGCCTGTCAGCTTCCAGGGGCCTGCACTCCGAAGCTGGTTCTCTTCTCACCGGGGTAAATCGCCATGGTTACTTAAGCTGAACGGCTATCCTGCTCCGGAGCAGGTTAAGTTCCACATAAGAGATCATAATCGGAATCCTATAATTATGGACGTTATTGTACATTGAGTATTCCCAATAGAAGGAGGAAAAGACTTAATGTGAATTAATGTAATATTATTATTTTCATTTCACTTTGGGGAATGCCACGTTTACATGTCGCCTGTACCAAATTGACCTGCACGTATCAGCGTTTCTTTTTCGTATCATATGAACGCGCTCGTAAAGTCAATCCAGACAAGGAAAAACATATCCCGGGTCTAGGTGGTTCTTCTCAAAACAAGCAACAATGCAATTTTAAGAAAAGCATGATAAACAATTAAAGCTGTGCCATTTTTAATCTATTTCACCGTACCAGGATGATTGTTTTTGGAGAGGTCAGACTACACTGTTCAAGACAGGAACGACACAACGTTCGACTTGTTTTATTTTGGTGGGAAAAATAAAGATCTAATATTGTGAAATGATAATGAACGAGATGTTCATCTAAAATTCACGTCACACCGAAGCAAACGTGTCTTTCCTGTCACACACAGGATGCTCCGCGTCCAAATTCATGGGTTTTTTCAAAAACTGTGGCAAGAGTGTGACAAACGGTCAAATGCTTCGTGTGTGTGTGTGTGTGTGTGTGTGTGTGTGTGTGTGTGTGTGTGTACATATCTTGTGTGTGGGTGACTGCGATGCAGCAATACTGCCTAAAAGATCTGCGCACACGTGTCCTTCTATCACATGGCAACAGCGACATTGTGGAAAGCTTTGTTTTCAGCACGTGTCCTCTCGGTTTGACGTCTTCAGTCCGACATCTGACATTCCGCGATCAATGCGTCCCTCTCTGTGCCGCTCCTGCGGCAATTTCTTTTATCTTTGATTTACACTGCCGACTTTGTCTCCACTGCATTGGCTGTTACATTAACCCTGCCAAGAAGGCATTAAATGATGTTAGTCAAGCCGGGAGATTTCATTCATTGGCCTGTCCATTTATCCACTCGCACATTTCTCCAGTCATGCCAAGGCTGGAACAACCATTATTCCCTCCACTTTCTCCGACAAACCTCGTCTGAACACACACACACACACACACACACACACACACAAGTTGGCTTAGACTGTGGCCATGTCTCACCGACAGAGAGAGAACAGCACACAGGCGAATGCCGGCGGCGTGAGGCTCCAGCTCATAAATGGTAAATGCTTGTGTTTCCATTAACACATGTCCGTGCTCCCCGGAGAGCCATGATATAGGACACTGAAGTCCGTGGAAAACATAGAGTACAAGTTCGTGTTCGTGTGTGTGTGTGTGTGTGTGTGTGTGTGTGTGTTCCCATCCTTTCGTACCTGGCTTCCTGAAGCTACGAGTGGGCAATGGAAAGAGTGCGGTGAACAAAGGTGGGGGGGTCGGTACAGATGCACACATCATCACATGAATTGTAAGCAGCTCGTGTTCATCTTTAATGAGGCTGTGATAAAAGTGATGTATACAGTATACCCCTGTTGCCGTGGAAACGGTGGCCATGGCGATAGCTCCACTGGTGGACGGCGATGCCTGGTTTTTAGGAAGAAGTCATGTTGGGTCAGTGACTGTGACAGTTTATTCCTTTTTTTTTTTTATTTAAGAATTCAGAGCTACAATGCAGTGATCCTATGACAGAGTGTACTCATAAAGGGCTGTACATCTATAATATTATTTTGAATCCGGCCTAGCTGAGCATATCTTTAGAGTTAATATTTTAGATAAAGAAACTCATCACGGCTGTTTTGATGTTTTGCGTACACTGCTGAACGCGCAAGAGAAGAGAAAACCGTAGCGGCGGACCTGCGCCTCTCTCTCCTTTCTTCGGAAGGACATGACACTGAGAACAGTTGTTATATAATGTACACGAGTATAGGTCACTGAGGTCCGGACGAGTTCAGCCTCCCGTCATTTGCTGTGATTTGCTCCTTCGTTCGAGTGTTCTGTACTCGCTGATCTTTCGAGATGAGACTCTGCCATGATGCAATGGCTGACGCCTGGAGACTCCTGCAGCAAACACTCGCCTTGCGTGCAGCGGAGTGATGAATACATGAACCACTACAGTATTGTCCTCCGGGTTAACAGGTTGACTGTGTTCCCACAGGGTAATCCCTCGCTGACTCAAGTTACTGGGAAGCACGGTAACGTGTGTGTGTGTGTGTGTGTGTGTGTGTGTGTGTGTGTGTGTGTGTGTGTGGCCTGTTCAATTTCATACAAAGTGTTATGTTAATCCATTTTAACATGACTCCCATAAGATCCCCCTTACAATGGAAACATACATGATTTTGTCGTTTTGTTCTCCCCGTGTAAAAGGGATCGTTTTTGTGGGCATTTGCAGAGTCAGACAAACTCACAGATGCATGTTGTACGTCTCTGAATACAACTGTACTGTTTAAAGTTGAATATTAAGACTGAAGATGTAAGTCAAAGCAAGGGAGACACTACTGTATATGGTTTAAGCTCAACTTTAACCCTTGTCATTTCATTTTTAAGGGGGTGTAGTGGTGTCTGAACAGCCAACAGTCTGCCTTTTGGACGTTTGGATAGATACCTTGTAAGTCAGAAATTGTAAGCTTGGAAAAAACAGCTCAGACTGATTTCTGAGACTGTGATGTAATAGAAACATTGCAATTTCACAGCCATTCATAGCTCCCCCCGCCAAATGTTTTTTTCTAATATGCATTCATATTATTTGAGGTTGCATGTAATCTTATTTCTTAGCCATTCAAACCGGGGGATTAACATGTGTCTGAGTTAACTCAATCTAAAAAAATAAAGAGTAATTCTGACCTGAATTTATAGAGAAGAGAATATGAAGAGAAGAGAGATGAAAAGTGCTGACTATCAAGAAAAAACGCACCGCACGCACGCACACACACACACAGTAATCACCATCTCCACTCATCTGATTGCCAGACTGCCAGATACGGCCATGGCCAGCCGCCTGTGCCAAAGTTGCTATGGCAACGGTCTATATTTACACCTGTGGCTGGGTTCAGAATGGTGGTTTGGAAAGCCAGCGCTGAATCAGTACGGGTATCTGGAGCTGCCCTCTGTGTGTGCGTGTGTGTGTGTGTGTGTGTGTGTGTGTGTGTGTGTGTGTGTGTGTGTGTGTCTCACAGCATGAACCAGACCATCTGTCAACGCAGGTGATTCTCCACCAAATTCAGACCCCTGCACCCGAGCGATGAATTCATGCACTTGCAGACTTTCTCCTGTGACACACTGCGTATCCACCAATCCATCCGTTGTCAGGTTCGGCGTTTGTCACTCGCTCATACAATGGTGCTTTGTATGGAGACAATTCTTCCTGAGGGGGGAAAAAAAAAAAAGCAACATGAAAAAGTTCTCACATTTTGGGGGTTTATTCCACTTTTCACTTGGAATTTGACCTTTTATTTTGTAGCTTAACAAGGGGCAGATTTACCTTTTGAAAATGTGATCAATTTTAAACATAAAAGCAGCCGAGCCAACACTGTAGTGCCGTGGACCACCGTGTCCAGAGGTAATATTAGGATCTGGAAACATTGGGGGATCAGCCCAGCCCAGAAATCTTCTCACTCAACTTCATTGTTGTATTTATTACTTTCAGCAGTAGGCGTAGAACCCAAAGTCAAAAAAGATTGGAATCTTTAGATTGATGAGGAAGTCAAATGATCAAACGTGATGATAAGATCAACTGCTGTATTTTTTCACATCATTCGAACCAGCTATTTGAACACACCGACCAATAACAGATTAAACAATTCCATTCCATAAGAGCAAAATAGTCATCCGTTTTTTTATTTTTCCATACGAGCCTTACGACAGTTCAACACAGCGACACTGGTGGAGGCAGCTGCAGGTCAAAGATCAACAGACGTACATCAATCACCACTATGAGGTCATTTATTTCCTCACCGCAGTTTATTGAGTGGATTGTGTGATCTGATAACATCTGTTGCAGAACATCGTCTCGCCTCATCCCTTCCTCTGTTGCTTTCACTTTATTTTTTTCAGTTTGTTCTCTGTGAAAAGGACGATACGATTCCTGGACAGGCCATATTGCGGTTACAGTTATGATTTATTGTTTGTATATCCAAACAGATCTGTCAGTGAAATGAGCTGATGATGAGCTCCTAGGCCCGGGGACTACGGCTTGGTTTCTAGTGCAGGTAGTAAGCAAAGTATCGAGGTGACCTGGATTCTGCGTTCACAGAGGTTTCCCCTATCATTCCTCTGACAGTCGCTCACATATGTCCACCAAAAAGCGTCAGTATGTTTCCTTTGGCTTCCTCACGCTTCCATGTTTGTGGGCCCACACAGTGTAAATCATCAATCAGAAAAAGAAAAAAAACTTCCAAGGAAGATTGATTGATTTTTTTTCTTTTTTCAAGCCACTAACAACTTCTTAACAATCCTGGTAATTTGCTCAGTGATGATTGAACATTAGTAACAGTAGTGTGGCAGGAGGGAGGGCCATCTTACCATCTTCACTTCTCCGCACTTTGTTGTTCCAGAGAGGAAATCATACTGGCAACATTCCGAAACACTGCTCTGACAAAATAAAAACAGATTTCCAACGCTTTTGAACTTGTTTATATCTCGTTTGTCTTCTGGGAATTCATTTATTTTTTGAAGTAAAAGGCCCCGGGAGAGCTACATCATAACCACACTTGAGGAGATTTACAGTCTGCACGCGGCGCTTGTCGGCACACAGCAACTTATTCCAGTCTGTGACTCATGGTCCGAGGCTGTGTCTGAATCAGAATCTAACTTCTGCAGTGATGTGACTGTGAGTGGTGAACGCTACAGACCCGCCTTTGAACGTCCGTAAGGTATCCATCCGTACTGGACAATTTCTTCTGGTCTAACACTTTCAGCTGCGATTTATTCATCAAATCCACTCCCAGACTGTTATGCATAGGAGATGCAGTACGTACAAATGATGGTTATTGAGTTCAAGTGTGTGTTTTTTCTCCTACCAAACCATAGATTGTGTATAAAGATGGACGACGCATCTCCACCTCCTCCCACTGTACAAAAATGAAATCCAAAATAGCCTGGATGCAGTTGTCGCCATCTTCTTGGAGTCTGTGCAATCGTGGGTTAGAAGCCGCGGTGTCGTGGTCCGCCCAAACACGCACTCGACCAATCAGGAGCCGGCTGCAGCTGTCGGCCTTGATTTATCACCCTATTTTATTGCATCAAGTTACTAATTAATGGATCAAACTAATCACACAACACTTGAACATACATCAGCGTGATAATAACTAACTAATGACAAAAAGCATCTTTGGAGGAAAAAAATATTTGGCGCGTACTTCTGCTAACATGGATGGTTAACATGTCGTCCATCTTCACATTGAGACGCATTTAAACCTACAACAAATCAGTCAATTCAAATTACTATATCTACATATATAATAAGCTAACAGACATATGGCAGTAAGTGTTAAGGGAAGTGGGAGAATTTTATATCTGATAAAGATTTTAAGGTAATAATTTATTCGTCAACATTATAGATAGCTGGATATGATATTTGTGATGACAGTCAGATGTTATTATTCCTAAACATCTTACTCAGAAGGACCGATTGTAATAGCACGTGAAACCCTCTGTGCTCGGCCACATAACTGTGTGTTTGTTCATGACTAATGGCGCTCACTTTTTCACCCCAATATTGCATCCCATATTTAGTAAAGGTCACATCTTTATTATTCCCGCAGCACTGGAGGAACTAACAGGAAACCTTGTTTTCACTTACTTGCTATCTTTTCTGAGTCATTCTGAATTCAGCAGAATCCCCTGCAGGAATCTCTCCTCCCACCAGCCCCGTCGTCAGCTGTGGACAACGATGCACCGTGACTCCACAGTCATCAAGAGTCCAAATCCATCTATAGAGGCATACGGCGCATACAGTCAAACAAAGGGCTAAACACACTGTCCTTGTAATCATACCCCATTGACATGGCACAATCAAGAGAGAGGGAACCAAAAATCTATCTAAAGCCTGACACCCTCATTATAAAGCAGAGGGGTCTTTGGAGCAGCACCAAAGATTTGACAGTCAATAATACGTGCAATCGGTCCAGCAGGCCGGCAGGACAACGGCAAACGGCTGCAGAGAGGCCGCGGGTGATGAGAGAGCAAAGTTATTTCATTGTGTTGCAGCTCGGCTCGTCTTGCCCTCCCCTCCGAATCCACCCATCGCTGTTGATACTCATCACTGTGTCCGATTGAGCCCAGCAGTGTCAGCGACACACAGAAATGTCCCGAGACAGGCCACAATCCGCGGGATAGGGTTCTGCATTTTCAGCCGTTAGTATGGATGTTTCGTATTTGCTCATCTGGACAGAGATCACAACATGCAGCGTACCCTTGTTCAATAAATCTGCATGATAATAAGAAGACCCTGTAAGTAGCCCCTCCACATCGTGCTTATTGTGCACTCTTCCCCTTCCTCCAGTCCGTGTGCTGCTCATCTTATCGGGGAAATGTCAGCGAGGGTGGAACCATGGAGGAAAACATTCAGAGCAGTAGATGCACGTGGCCCCCGTCTTCATTGTTCCACAGAAGGAGTAAACAGACTGATCAGCACGTGTGTGTGTGTGTGTGTGTGTGTGTGTGTGTGTGTGTGTGTGTGTGTGTGTGTGTGTGTGTGTGTGTGTGTGTGTGTGTGTGTGTGTGTGTGTGTGTGTGTGTGTGTGTGTGTGTGTGTGTTGCAGCAGGAGGTTTTGCGCGCTGCTTGTTGACGTTCTTTGGCCATCAGTGGAGAGGGGGCTTATCTTAATGGGTCTGCATGGCCGGCAAGCCGGTCGTTACCATAACAGAAACCAGGCGCGCACGCATGCATGCACGCGCACAAAAACAAACAGAGAAACTCATGCTGCTACAGTCACATGCGCATAGACAACAAAACTCGCCCACATTACTGTCAGGCCCAAACAAATAACATTCAAACGATTAGGGAAGTGTTTATTTCCACTCTTGATAATTGGTCCATCAATGAGGTCACTGCGTTTCACTTACAAGAGCTGCGGAAGCATTCGCCCAATCAAACACAGGGGTCAGGGGCCACGAAGTGTACATACAGAGGGGCCAAAATGTTCCCATGATGCCAGAAGAATCGTACACTGTAAGAGTGACAGAGGGAGCATTCATAGTTCAGTGCCTTAAGCAACACTGGATCACAAAGCCAATCTATGTGTTCTTTCTATTTGACATCACACCCCCTTATTTCTGACCTAGTGTGACATAACGTACAAATCAAACCCAGATGGGGTCAGCTGATTTAATCCACTTGAATCCAGACAGGGCGCGGTTAATCTAATCAAATCCAACCCAGTCAAGTCTGGTTCAGTTAAGTGTGGTTGCCGTCCACTGCGGTCTAAGATTAAACATCCAGTCTAGTCCACTCCAATACAGTGAATTCTAGTCCGGTCCAACCTGGCCCAGTTACATCCAGTGCAGATCCAAGACAATCCATTGTAGTCCATTTCCATCCAATCAAACGTAGTTTAGTCATGTCCAGCACATTCCAGTCCTGTCAAATGGGATCTAAATCTACTCAATCTAGTCCAGTCCCTACAAGTCGAACTTCCTGAAGTCTACATGAGTCACGTGACGTGCCATCATTTTGGACTCCCATTGTCACGACTCTCATTAAACGGCACTGGTTTCATCCTAATCTTATCCAATCATTGCGGTGTTACATGTAATAAGGAAAACATGCAGAGATGACAGCAAAAGAATGACATTATAAAAAAGGAATCTGTAATTTAAATATTGATTCGGAAATTCCAAGGTAAGTGTATGATGAGAGAGATCTCAGTTAAATACACTGTACGCTCCACAGACACACCCAGTCAGGCTGTGTGTGATACGACAACTTGGATAGAGGGCGTTCTTTAATTCGCAACGGATGCAATGACTCTATTATTATTATGTGGTAATTATGCAACCGGGTTCAGGGTAGATTACAACAACAACAACAACAATAAAGAGACAGTTCTCTTCGTCGCTCTGCTCGCGTCACTGTCTCAACGGAGCTGAATATCTGGTGGAGGAAGTGTTACAGCTCCGGGCTATGGCACAGACTGTGAGCAAGGATCATTCGAATCAGCACTGGTCGGATGTTCGCCGTGCACGGAGGACATGTACACATTTTGCGGGAAGACCATAGGATTTTCCAGACACACAAGACATGATGCTTTCTCAACAAGGCGACGCACGCACGCACGCACGCACGCACGCACGCACGCACGCACGCACGCACGCACGCACGCACACACACACACACACACACACACACACACACACACACACACACACACACACACACACACACACACACACACACACACACACACACACACACACACACACACACACACACACACACACACACACACACACACACACACACACACACACACGGCTTTGTTTGGGGTTCCTGGTCACTTTAGCCCAGGAGAGTGGACTGCTTGGCAACCAGCGATGGATGAGCACACACCCAACGAGACACAAACACACACATTGACCACTGCAGGAGAGCCGCCAGGGTTATGGTGCCCTCAGATGGGGCTAATGACACAGAGAGCAACCGGCGCAACAGATGGGCCCTCGCCGAGTCATATGAGGGCCCTCTGTCAGCGAGTGGCGCGAGTAGGACTCGTCTCCTATTGACTCATTCACACCGCTGAACACATTTACACACCGTCGTGCAGCACGCCCGCTCCTGCAGCCGTTCTTGTGCGCTCTGCTCCGCTGGATGGAAATAAAAGGCGTGGAGCAAGGTGCTAGCACAAGGAGGATTCGTGTATGAATAAATCATTGGTGAGTGAGCTCTGAGATATATATATATATTTTTTTTAAATTTTGAGTGAAGTCTGGGGCTCTTTGCACATTAGCCAAGCTTTACCCGTCAGGCCGCCTCGGGTCAAACTCATCGGCCCCGATAGATCACACTACTGGCCCATTTCAAACTGGCCATCTCCAGGTTTGCACACAACAGGCTACGAATGGCCGTCATCACTTACTCGTTCATAAAACTGGCCTGCCTGTACTACACCGAAATGAACTAAGTGTCCAAATTATTATTATCTACTTTCATTTCAAGAATTGCATGAAAAGGTTGGTACGTGTCTGTCCGGCAAATATACACATCACAAGCAGCGAGGGAGATCACCTCAGCGTAAATCACAGCAAATACAAAAGGTAAATTAAAGCAAACCCTTTGCACAAACACATGCCAGCTGTTTTCCCCACTGATAGGTGTCGCTGTTCATTCATCCGACGGATGTACGGAAGTGGCTTCTTTGCCTGTGGAGTGAATAACAGTTTGGAACAGGACCTTCTACGAAGCAACACAATCACTGACAGAATGTAACCGCACGATGCCTTTCACTGTTTCCAACAAACTATTCGTCTCAAAGAGACAGTGTTGCGCAAAGGGAAACCGGTCGAACAAATGGTTAAACGCTCCTCTGATGCTCGTTAATCAAATGTTTTGCTCATGATCTCCCCCTCCGCATGGTTCGCCAGCGCCAAAGAGAGCAGGAGTGAGGCGAACAAGTGCCGCTCGTCACTTCTCGGCTTCTCTGTGGTACAAGTGTGACCCCTGTTGCTCATGTGAGACACTGCCGCCCGCACCAGCTCGAACGCAGAGGCACATGCGTCAAACAAGTGTGGAGAGTAAAATCAAAACCCCCGTATTGCATTGTGGGTGTCTATTTTAAGGGAAACTGATTAACTTGTAATAAATAAAGG
This sequence comes from Scophthalmus maximus, assembly GCF_022379125.1. Classification (NCBI taxonomy): domain Eukaryota; kingdom Metazoa; phylum Chordata; class Actinopteri; order Pleuronectiformes; family Scophthalmidae; genus Scophthalmus; species Scophthalmus maximus. Next base: position 7,403,703 of record NC_061530.1, read on the forward strand.
ACTGAACTAGTATCTGGTTTTTCTGAGACGGGTTTAAACAACTCAGGCAAATGTCAGTGACGAAAGGGAATGATCGATGGTTCACAATTGACAGAATGAAACAGAGAGTTCGAGTTCAGTCGAAATTTCGGCTGCAGTGAAAATCATGTAAGCATACCTGTCAGTCATATCTAATGAAGGGGCCTTTACCAAACCAATGGGTCACAACAGCTGAGCAACATGTGCCTCGTATCGCCCGTCGTCTCACGAGCGCCGACGGATCTAGGAAACAAGAGAGCTGCAAAAACATTTCTGGGTGCCATTATCATGGTGTTCCAGACTGGGGTGAACCTGAGCACACGGCGTTGTGCACGTACGCATGGAAACAGATTTTTCCGCTCACAGTAACACACGGGTGAGACGCGACTTTGAACAAAACTGGACAGGAACACAATGTAGATTCAGTCTGTTACCTCCATCATCCTCATCATCCTCATCATCATCATCATCATCGTCATCTTCGTCAGCAGGAGCACAATATGTTTAATAAACTCAAAGTTTTTAAACTTACTGTGTTAATAGTGTAGATAACTATGGTCAAAACACGACCATTTGAAGTTCGGAAGGAGGACGTTTGGTCAAAGTTTTTCATGAAATCTCACAGCAGCTTCAAAGAAAAGAAGCTGACATTTCCATCTTCTAATATCCCAATGCACATGTCGCAGATTTGTACAAATTGAAAATGATTTCATCATAGGCTATACTTCAACTTAACCTTAGAATTTCTTCGACTCCTTTCTCCTGGCTGTAAAGAAATCGACGAATTCGCAAACGTTTATCGTTCCAAGAGCTCGACGCGCTGGCGAGTTTCCACCCTTGAACTTGTGCGAGCTGCATGTTGGACCGCCGCGGGGCTGCGTGAGTTGAACTCAGATTTCCGGAGCACGCGAAGAAACTTCCAGCAGATGAATCTGCTCGCGACCTTTCCAGTGTCAAACTCACCAGCTGCCATCCAATACGACCCGTGGGAGCGCACTGGACCTTCGTTGTCATGGCAGCACCGATGGACATGAGGTTGGGGTGTGGAATTTCAAGTTTTAGTCGGGTTTAGGCAGGGAAACTACTTGGTCGGGTTGAGTCACTGAAAGTGATCATGGTCGATGGCTCATTGATGTTGTCTCTCTGTTCTGTACTGCGTGACGTTGACATGTTCCCGTCTTAGGGTCACACCGTCTCGTCTCTTTCCCTCCTACTGATTCTTCCATTCCCTTCCACTCTTGTTCCAGCCGAATACAGAATGTCATGGCATCAAACAGGTCGGTCAAAGCAAAGCGGCGTACTGACTGATAAAGAGAGGCGCTCAGGTCAAAGTGTCCCTGCACCGTGTCCCCCGCCCACACGCCCACACACACACACACACGCCCACACACACACACACACACACACACACACACACACACACACACACACACACACACACACACACACACACACACACACACACACACACACACACACACACACACACACACACACACACACACACACACACCAGTCTTGCAGGTTAATCCGGCCTGGATATAGTAATGGAAAATTGATGCGGCTGAATCGGGAACAAGGAGATCGTGGACGTCTTCAGCAGAAGTACTTATTACGTGAGGAGATTTCTGGTTGGTTGCACAGATCAACGAGTGGTCAGTGCATGCTGCCCACCTGCGGTCACCGTGGGTGTATCTAGCTCTCTCAGATTAATGTCGCCATCGCACAGACAGAATGGCTCCATAGCATCTCCACAGCAATCCTCTGGCTCAAGACGTCTTTCCAACTGCTGTACAGGATGAAGTAAGACTTAAACGGCAAAAGACTGAATAGTTACCCCGGGGCCCTCTGTTTAGTCTTTGTTTTTTGTACCTGCAGGAGTCGTCCTCCGTTTGATTTTATATTTGAAAATGTTCTACTCGCAAAATGAAGCACATCTTTTCACGAGCCGTTGCGATATTTACTCCTTTCTTTTTTACCAGGAGGTGAAAACCATCATATCATGGCGCAAACCCAAAAGAGCGATTACTTCTCTGCGAAGACCGGCACCCACGGATGTAGAGGAAGGTTTATTACGGTACTTTGATGTTGCAAAAGACCGGGCTGCTAAAACTAGTTCAGGAAAAAAAACATGGATGGTCTCATTTGTTTCTGTTTTGAATGAAATATACTGATCCGTCGTCAGTGTAGGGGCCTATGTTTAGCTGGAGGATGGCTTTCCAGGATATAATGGAAACCTTAAGACTATGACAGAAGTAAAACCTCACTGTAAAAGCTTCACATCGCATTTACAGTGTGTTGTGGAAAAGAGGTTGTTGAGTGTTTTTAAGCGTGTTGTACCTTTCTGCTAATTAACCCTTGACCCCCAAGAGCCCTGAGCCATTTTTGGCTGTTATTGAATGTGCTTTTGTATACCACCTTAAAATGTTTTGGTATCTTTTTTCAACAATTTCCTATATGACCAGACTTTGACACGGTATATAAACAGAAATTGGACCCCAAAACACACATCATGCAGGGCCCAAATGCAGGCGAAGGGGCGCGGCAGGTAGAGAATGAATAGGAATAGGAAGGCTTACCGTCTTTGTCAGCAGGGAGGCGGGCAGGAGTAGTGAAAAAAATCCAAACTTGACTCAAAATAGGCAAAAAACACAAAACTAAAAAAAGCAGGTACACAAGTTACAAAAATGAGGAACAAAAACCCGAAACACTGGGAGAACAAGTCAGCAGCACAAGACCAAGGACGAGAACAGACAAACTGACAGAGACACAGGTAAACGCAATTGGACATAGGTGTGACACATTAGGGAAGGTGCAGGCAATCACAGGAGCGGGAAACTGGACAAAGACAGGAAGTCAAGTGGTGAAATGACACGAGGGAATCTGACAGATCAGGTGAGAGCAGTAAAAAGCAGTGATGGTGTGCGAGCTCCGTTTTGCCCAGGGATCTTTAGAGAGATGAAGCCTTACCAGATAATTCAATTGTGTTGAATGGCGAAAGTTCACGTTGTAATAGCGAGTGACAGCCACACGGTGGTGCTGCAGGTCCACGCCTGCGCTTCACGACTTGTTCATCCAGAGGCACGGACGACCTCATTCGTCGCTAATTCTTTAATGAGAACACTTGAGATTCATACAATACAAACAGCTTCCATTAAGATACAGATTACAAGTCAACAGGAAATTAATGACATCAGAATTTTGAATCGGATGTGAGCATTCCGAACGTGTATTTACAGCATTTTGAAACAGAATGTATAGCATTTTTGAACACTCGCATAACCAGCTTTGACAGAACAGCTGACAAAAATCAATATGTTGGCATTCCTGCCACATGAATCCTCCATCTTTACACACTGGCAACTTTAAAATGAGCTTTCCCCCTCGAACCCTCGTCTTGCGGATGGATATAAGCCAAAACGGGAACTTTACCACCTCAGGGGAAGGAAACAAGTTACACTCAACCAAACCTTCTTCCAGGTAAAACAAATTCTCGACGCGTCTTCTACATGTTGTGATCTCGGTTGGAAACCACAAGAATTTCAGACTGAATATCTGCTGTGCTCATGTTTGCTCAAACAATAGTGTATTTTTTTGTGTTGTTTCTAAGATATGCACAAAAACAAAACCTGTCAAAACGGTGGGAAAAAAGTCAAGAGGTTCGGTGCACCTGATTGAAATATTTACACACATTCCACTGAGAAGTTTAAAATTCACTGCAATACTTACAAAAAGTGGAGATACATCACTAATTTCTCTCTAGACAAAAAAGTATCTTAACTCAACGTCCCTTTACTGATCTTATCCGGAGCTTTCCACCACATCTCATGGGCCTCGTCAGTGGATGGAGGAGTTGCACATGGAGTTGACCCATTGAATATTAAATGGATGAATGTTGCTGATATCGTTGTAGAAGACCACGATTACGAGATGTAATGGAAAGATCCAGCGAGAGACCTTGAGTTAAAGCGTTTGTTTTTTGTTCAATTTAGTTTTTGGAAACTGATAATTCCATGGGTCAAAAATCCCAAACTCAATTTCCAAGTGTGTACTTACTTCAGAAGAATCATGTTGCTTTGTCAAAAAAACGTTTGTTTGTCTATCTGCCTCTTGCACTCAACATTCTGGAACTGACGAGCATCCTTTTCCTTTTATTTTCCACAATACAACAGAACTGATGTCTCCTAAAATAAGTAAAATAAAAATCATATTAAATCATATTTCACCTTAGTATGATGATAGTCACGATCACCGGGACAGTATTAAAATCAACAACCATATTTCATCCTGATCATAAACAGCACACAGTGCCATTCGTCAGCTCACGCGTCAGGCGCAGAACTGTATCCGTAGAAATGTGGTCATCAGATCTATATCTATTACATTAAGAAGATTGATTGATACAATATTTAACATATTTGTGTCTATATACTTGAGTTTCAACAAAGACAAAGATTTCAGAAGACTTCCATTACAATTACGTTTGAAATATGTACATCACACTTATGAAAAACTGCACAGGATGGATTCAACATTGCTCTGTGTGTGTGTGTGTGTGTGTGTGTGTGTGTGTGTGTGTGTGTGTGTGTGTGTGTGCGCGCGCGCGTGTAGATAGGAATTATATTACATTCACAGTTGCAGAGGAGAGGTGGGTTGGGAGAGAGAAGATATTGGCCGCATAACCACATAAAGAAATATTACACACGCTGAGATTATCCCCAGACACACCAACACAGGCTGATTACATACTCCAACAGAACGTACCTGATCTCTCTCTCTCAGTCACACACACTCTCTCTCTCACACACACACACACACACACACACACACACACACACACACACACACACACACACACACACACACACACACACACACACACACACACACACACACACACACACACACACACACACACACAGATAGGATGTGGTCTACGAGCGGCAGCAGCCGGCAGTCCTTATTTCTTTGTCGACAAACTCCTGAAGCTGAAACTTTGGCTGGTCGGGCTCCTTCATGGTCCTGTGCTTCAGTTCTCTGAGACAGAGACAGAGAGACGGTAACGTGAGGCTAGGTGGCAACATTCAAAACTGCACCGCTTACAGTTTGGCATCTTTTCTAGCATCTTTAAATCTGTAAAAATCCAATTTATTTTGATGTAATCTTTCATAGGGCCCCATTTTTTTATATTTTAAAAATGTGACCAATCAATAATGTTATATCTATATGGGTTCCTCCTCTCAAGTGAGCCCTCGTATTGCACAGCCTTATATTCTTTCGCAATTTGCGTCACTTGGTTTGCGGTGAATGCCATTGTCATTGTTTCTATGTGAATCATGTTCTTTGTGTTGCTTTTACCTTCTGCATTTGTATGATTTGCGCGAATGAAGCACTACAGCAAAGAAATGAACTGAAACATGGGCGGAAGTAGGCTGGAAGAGATGAGAATATGACAAGATGTCAGTGATGACAGAGATGAAAAAACAGACAGTAGAAAGCAAGAGATGTAAAAAAAAAGAAAGAAGAAGAAAGGAAAGAATATTTTGTGTAATACACTGTATCTGCTGGTTGTTATGTGCCAGACTGTCATGCTATTTCTTGGCAACACCCAAGCAGCCTGTTACCATCGGATATAAATGTGAAACAGCTCCCACACAGACTGTCCAACACTCAACATTTGATTAAAATAGTACTCTCATTTTTATTTGTATTGTTTAAGACAAATAAGACATGACATTTGTGGGTTTGCTGGTGGTGTATTGTCCTGTAATTTGTGTCCCTGTGAATTTTAATGTTTGACATTTTCTATCATCATTGCCATGGCTTGCAGGGAACAAATGCAAGTCTACATCATGTCAAAAAAGGACTTTAAATAATGCTGCTCTCCCCCAACATTACCAGACTGCTGAGCACTGGCAGTCCTCCTCTCTGCTTGTTCATACACTGGCCGCCTTCACCTGTCCTTCATTCAGAACAAGATTTGTAATTTGTCTCAGGATTAGATAGATACCGCAGCAGCAGTTCAAGTGACTGTGCAACACAATCTGGGACCACCACCGAAGAGATTCCTCTAAACATGCCACAGTACACACTGCTGATATCTGACATGGAATCTTATGGCCCTGTCTTTATTGCACCTTGATAAAAAAAAAAAAAAAGATCTTACTTCAGCTTATCATTCCACTGTTCCTTTAAAATCAGCTTTCTTTTAGCTGTGAGTCACAATGGCTGTGTGAGTCTCGTTCTATGGCAAGACTGAAAGTAGCTCCTGGAAAAACTGCAACACATTAAATCAACACACGAGGTCTGCACAAATAACCTTTATCTTCCCATACAAAACTGTCAGAATTAACCATGCATCATTTCAAACTACTCTACGATTTTCACCTATTCCTCTGACAGGTTTTCACACACTCATTTTTAAACCATGATAATAATAATAATAATAATAATAATAATGATAATAATAATAAAAACAAGTTTGATTTATATAGCACTTCTAACAATGCTCTGTAGAGAAGTACTGATAAGACTGAAGCAAATGACAAAAGGAAGACTGAAGGTGAATATGCATATTTATGTGTGAAAAAAAAATTCAAGACTAAAATCCATTTAAGGTGACATATTATGCAATAATCACTTTACACATAAATGTGTGCATCTGTGGAGCCTGCCGGCCCACGAACTTTGAAAAAAGGCCACCCTGTTGTTGTTTTGTGAGCTGGCTAAACCCCACTGTGATGTCACAGTTTTGGGGTAATCCTGCCTGCAATCTGAGAGTCACCACTTCTCTGGGGCGAAGGGGGTGTGACATTTCCGACACATTTTTAAATCAGTTGACCAGTCACAACAGACTGGCCCACCTGGCCAATCAGAGCAGACTGGGGTTTATCGGGAGGCGGGGCTAGAATAAATCCAGGGGTGAGGTCGAATTGTCCTCCGAATTTCCGAAGATGAACTACAAAAAACGCAGCGGCTCCATCGGCATGTTTCCAGTGTGTTTTACCACCGTGTGACATCAGATGTAAGTGATTCATATGTAACAGTGACTGACATGATGACGTGCGTCTCTTCTGGGTCATATTCAGACTCTACTACTTCTTCTTCTTCTTCGGATTGAATTCTAACGTCCGTGCATGGCACGTCACGTCAAATATATTGCTGCCGCAATGAATTGTGGGGCGTCTATATATCTCCTTACTCTCACAAAGGACGCTCCAGTGCACCCTGTGCTAAAGGAGATCATGGCTGCCGATCAAATACTTCCGGGTCACGTCAAGGTTTGGGCAACTTCCTAAGCCAGTTGGACAATTCGACCTCGCCCCCTCAGTGTCATTATATACACCTGTGCTTATTTGGCTCTGACAGGTAGAAACGTCCCATTCAGTGACTTGACAGCATGAGGGGCGCACGAGCAGGAAGCAACAGACAGTTGTACCTGTGTGATGGCTAAACAAAACCAACAATCAGTCAGTAACGTTGGTTTTTGATGTCCAACATGAAGACGGAAGACATGGCAGCTGTCAAGTGTGAAGCCAAAACACATTGATCGCCCCCCGGTGGCAGGCTGCGGTGAGAACAATAAACCCCGCCTCCTCCATGTTAGCAGATGGGACCAAACTAAGTTAAAGCACAATTTTCTGTAATTTTTCAATTTGATGTCCCAGTTCTGATCACTTTACAGGCACAGCACGCGGTCTCTCAGCATCTCTCCGAGCTCCTTCACAGTAAAGTTTTCTTTTCTTTTAGAGGACACGCGGACCTTTGCCGTGCTCTCCTTCGTACGCCGCTGTTCCCCGTGTGCTCGTGGGTGTGTGACTCACTTGGCTACAGCAGTGAAGGCCAGCTCCACATTCAGTCCAGTTTTGGCGCTCGTCTCCATGAAGGGCACTCCGAACTCCTGCACGGAGAAACAGGGGAACATCTGTTGTCATTACGTGTGTGGACCGTTCCTTACGAGATGAACTTGCCTTGACGCGGATAGAAAGATTAGGCTCATGGGGGATTCGCGATTACCGTTGCACTTTGGGTTCACAGCTATGCTTTCAAGTACGTATAGAGGCGTGAGAGCAGTGCCGATTTATAACAATAATTCAAAAATAGTTCTTGGTGCATGACATTTCTCTTTGTTTTGATTCATAAGGAAGAGAGAGCACAGCATGTGGCCGACGGAAGATGCTCGCGGGCATCAGATGATGTTAGTAACCCCTTCGAATAATATATTCCAAACAACAATAGCATTATGTGTGCATGAATACATAATTACACAGACTAATTGAGACACAGGTGCTGCACGGGGGGGGGGGGGGGGGGGGGGGGGGGGGGTTAGGCCCACGTGAATGTGTGGGCAGATTAAGTACAGTACATCTTTTACCCTGGATACACGTGACAAATTGCATGTGTGTGTGTGTCATGACGCTCACCTTTGCCAGTTTCTCTCCCTCCTCTCGCTTCACCAGCCTGTCATGTGTGGAGTCGGCCTGTGACACAATGGACACACAGAGTAAACCCGAGTTCTGTCACACAGCGCTCTGGACAGTGGTCAAGGCTGCGGCGGTCCATGTGTGACCCGTCCATGTACGTCTTTATCAAAACGGTCCTCTTTTATGTCACATGTTTCATTACGTGTGAGTTGTTTTTCATACGTTAACCAGCTGCTTAGACAGTATTTGTAATGCTTTAATTTCAAGTTAAGTAAAGAAGATTTGAAAAAAAAACCTGTCACAGATATAAGGCGTTTCTCCAAGATGTCTTGTCATGAAACAAATTGTGACACTAAAGCTGCAATACCTGCTTTTTAGTAGCTCTAGAAGAATCTCCAAAGCTGCTTTGGCCAATATGTTAATAAAAGACTTGGACATGGAGTGACACTAGCATTAATCTGGTGTGTAAGAGCAACATTGAGACTTCTTTTAGCTCTGTTTTGGTCTGCACCAACCCCAGCGAACAAATTGTAGCTTTCGACTTCCTTGACCAGCCTGTGGCTTCTGTCTGGCTGTCATTTGATGCCAGGCAAGTAGAGCATCCACCCCCCCCCCCCCCCCCCCCGACTAAAAACAGCTGCCTGCTTCAACAGAGTGGATGAGAACGGCAAGAGTGAACTAAAAAAATTAAAGTTGTAAGCGAAACGATGCGGAACGGCTTGATAGACCTGAACAGATCTGCAGAGATGGGTCGTGATTCTCTGTGGATCCTTGAAGACTGAATGTTCATCTACACATTTAATATAAAATGCCTGTTACTTTCCCAACAGTCTTTTACCATTCAGGTGATCTAAAATGTGACATTTGAAAATGCTATAATGGAGAGTTTCTCTCTCCCTGCTTCCTGGCACATCCATCCATCCGACCGTACACTCTGGCTCCCAGCAGACCTCCCTCCACGTCCCTCCCGCTATGGGTCCATCTGTGCATCCATCTCCCAGGGTTTGTGGAGTTGCAAAGTCTCACCTTGTTGCCCAGCAGCATGATGACCACATCCTGCTGAGCGTACTCATGGATCTCTGTCAGCCACGCCTGGACACCGCAGCAGAGAGCAACAGAGGGGTTGTAGAATCGAAGAGGGGAGTGGGGAGAGAAAGATGAGGAGAGAGTAGAGAGAAGGTGGATTGCAGATAAAGAGTGGCAGCAGAGGAGATGGATGAATCCGCGCAGAAGGAGAGAGGGAGAACGACAAAAGATTAATTCATTGGTCATTGGCTCAGTACAATCTTGCCTTCCCCTTCTCCATCATCTTCCAATCACAAGACGACTGCTGCTGATGTTCTGATTCCACGATGCATCAGCTAGGCCAGGTTCAGGCCCAGTGCCAGGCTTGTTGGTGAAGAGTGAATGCTGGACATACTTTGTAGGATTTTTATTATGGCTGATTTAATGAAATACATAATGAAACACATATTTCTAACAATATTTCAAGGATCCCCTGCAATACCAACACCAACCCGTGGGGAAAACCTTAAAAAATTGGATGATGCTATGAAGGGTTGAACAAAACAAGAAGGTCGTCTTTCAGTGAGACAGGTAGTGTTCTTTTTTTTAATGTGTTTGGCTCCAACCCCTAATAATATATGTATGTGGCCGAGCAGTGTGCTTGTGCATTGAGAGTAAAGTAGGACTTTTAATAAAGGCTAAAATAATTCACATTTTCGTCTGAGCAGCTGCACTACATTCGTGTTTCTAATTATGGAAATAATATCAGCTCTGCTAATCACCGCCCCCTTAACATTCGCTGAGCAGATACTGTACAGTACGTGCGTGTGATTAAATCTAAGTCCAGTCTTACCTTGAACCACCCTGAGAAGTTGCAATTCATTTTTTTTTTGTAGCAAAATGAATTTTGAGACAGTAAAGACACAAAGTAATGAGCCACAGAGGATGGCGAGATTTGTATTAAATTTCCAGCCTGCTTCATTTTTCTGTTCCCAGGATTTCGTGAAGGACGGGTGGATATTTTGATCGGCGATTAAGCATGGATGTGAATGAGAAGAAGATGGCGGTATAGGTGGAATGGGACCGAGAGCTTATGCAACAGCAAGTCAGCGTTTGAGAGCGGTTCAAGGAGGACAGGAAGATTAGGGCTGTCATGACGTAAGAGGAGAATAGACATTTCATCAGTACAAAGGCGAAAGATAAGCTGTCCTCCACCAAAACGTCTACAGATTAAAAGTACATATATACTGTACATATGACATCATTCTGTGTTAACCTGTATATGCTTCCCTTACACAAGGACACATCTGACACACAATCGAAGTGAAGTGGTCAATGTCCTGAACTGTTATCGTTCTTAAATTTGGATTTCATTCATAACAGTATTAGACATTCATTTTTTTAATATAACTTATTTGTGACAAATACAATCATAAAGAAATGTAATTGCAGCCAGATTTTGTTAGACTTAGCGAAATATGTAATTTCAAGGAGGCAGGGCTGCAGTATTAGCATTATCGCCCCCAGATTTACCTAATGTATTATTAGATGTTCATTTAAAATGTGAAAATGATTGAATACATTTGATGTAATAATTCCAACAAGTATAAAATGTTACAATGCAATGTTTATCATGCTGATACCAGTTAGAAACCGTTGTATTCTATAGGAATATAGAAGCAATGGACATCTCAACTATTTGGTAAAAATATATTTGTATCGTCACAAAGTATTAATTGAACATTTTCTGCCCAATAAGTCCAGATTGAAAGACTATCGCCAACCAGTCAAGCTGCAGGAAATATTGTCAAAATCTCCTTCCTGTGTATCCTGTGATAAATAATGGCCAGAAAACTAATCGCACAACATTATAATGTCACAGTGAAGTTGACCTTTGACATTTTACCATCATTGGTTCATCTTGTGTTCCAATTATACAGTGTTAAAATGTGTCATTAGTAGCCCCTTTGTTCTTGAGTTATGGCCAATGCGACGTGTCTTTTGTGACATCACAGTGACCTCGACCTTTGACGGGCGAAATGGCATCACTTTGTCTTTGGGTGCTCATGAATATTTGAGGCACATTGTCTTCAAGGCGTTCCTGAGGCGTCGCATCCACACTGAGGTCACACTGACCATGACCACGGCTGTCGCCGACGTGGAGCAGCGACAAAAGACAAAGAAAGGCCAGCGATAAATGCTAAGAGCGATTACTGCAGTGCACCATGGGAAAAACCTGAGGGGATCGGCCTTCAAATCTCTCTATTTTGAGCCTTCCTGTGCTCAAGTATCCTGAGAAATCGCTCCGCCGACTTCAGACAAAGAAAATAAGGAAACACTATGAAATATTCCTCCTGCTCTTTAGGACATTATGCTCACTCCTGATTTCAGAATGTTTTTCGCATCCATTCCCTGCAGCTTCAAACCACAGCACTATTTCAAACTTTGTCGGGGGGAAAAAGAAGAGGTAACTTTGTCAGATTTTTAAAATGGAACATTGTGTGGTACACAAAAGAAATATATAGTAGAGACGTCCAGCGGAGCAGAGGGCTGGTGTTGACCACGTCTGACGGGCAGGCTGCCGAGGCAAAAATATTTCATTGCAATCTGATTAAAAACGGCGAGAGCAAGGTCAGGTCTCTCACACACACACACACACACACATAACTCACTGTACAGCAGTACACACACACACATTTCCTTCTCCTGCAACTCATCCCAAATTTCCCCTCTCTCTGTATCATCTGACGAAAACCACAGATCAGAGCTGATCCGTCCCCCTCGTGTGCAGGTTTACAGTATTCGGCACTGCCTCCCCGGGGGTTTACATCGCTTCATTACACAGAGATTAATGTACCGAGCCTTCACCTTGCAGCCCCCCCCCCCCCACAACATGCAAACCTGCCAATTACTCACACAGCCTAGAAAGATCTCTGCGGTCTGTGGGTGGATTAGGAGGGAGTGAGAGAAGCAGCGCAGCTTCTGAGCTGATCAAACTTCAAAGGGCCCGCTGTCAGCGCCGAGCGTTGGAGTTCATACAGTGTGTCACGAGCATGGGAGGGGGTGTCGGTCTACATGTGATGGCCTGTGACACGCTGTCGAATTTACTGCCTTGGTTTTAGCTCGTGTACAGCCGCTGCAGGGTCTACACTGAGGCCACCGCAAATGATGCAAAGATGCAAACCTTAAAATGTGACTTAAGTTTATCCAATTAGAGACAATGTTTTGCCACAGCCACCAGATGATGTCAAATCCTGACTTGCGTGTTGCTACAGCTTCCTGAACTCTGTGGATCTCTTTGGAAATAGACAAGCAAATCACTAATTACAAATCACTAATATCAGTTTATATCTAAATTCTCTTGGAGTCGGAACGCTGACATTGCTCTTACTGGTTGAAATCGCTTGCCAGATTTATCGCTGAAGAAATATTGTCAACAGACATGCTTATGGCTCTATTTTACCATGTGTGCTAAAGCACAGCGTGCAAAATAATTCAGCTTGTGTCCAGATTCACATTTGATAGTTTAATAGCAGGAAAAAAGGTCAGAAGAGTCGTACTTAGTCTCTTGATTAATCTTTGGTGTGATTTGGGCGTAACATGCAATTAGCCAATCAGGGCGCCATCACCCATTCCCTTTAAAAGCCAAATGCCTGGTGGATGGCTGTTATCGCAGCAGATTTGCGAGTGCAGAGAGAGAGAACATATCTCTGAAGCGGGATCTGCTCATGTGGTTTCACTTCTGTGTGAACCAAGCAGACGCGTGCACCTGCCTGTGTACAGTAGGCACATGCCATCTTGATAACGTGCCCTTAAAATAACAGTGAAACTCTGCGGGTCTGACCACAGCTGATTTATGACAAACACGCCCATGTGGGCCCAGTTGCAGGACGTTAAAAATGCAAACTGCATCAGTCTGAAAACATTTGGGAACATAAACGATCGTGTCGCCCTAAATGCCACTTTGCGATGGGTGAGAGATTTTCAAAAACCTATTTGGTTTGGATTTTTGGTATATTTTTGACAAGTAATCCAAAAGTACATCATGTAGAATTCTGATGTTTTATTTCATCTTTCACATCATCATATATATTTATAGGATATCCCACACATGGGGGCTTTAAGGCCCTAAATCTTTGAGCACAAATAATAGTCATGCACATTTCCAGATTGAAAATGCTTTTAAATGACATGAAATGACATTAATTTTGCTGACGCTTTTCACCAAAGCCATTTACAATCATTGAGGCCTGTAGTATTAAGGGCGGTGCTTAAGGGACCACACTGGGGTGACCCGGGATCGGACACCAACGTTCTGTACCAAAGTCAGCCGTGTAACCCGCTAAGCTGCTCCAGCTGCAATTCAACAGGTTTCTGTGTCGTCATGAGACTTACAGTCTGTAGGCACAGTTTTGCTGTGCACTTGATGTTACCAGTAGCATCCAAAAATGCTCTCAATGACAATCCGGGAGCCGTGAATGTCCGTGCAAACCGCTTTTCTGGCACTTATAGTTCCAGGCTGGAACACAGAGCTGCACTCGCTGGCTAAAAATGTTCTTTCCTGCCGCTGCAGCCGAGATTGTGGAGCAGAAAGTGGTTAATTGTGATGCCTGAATACAAACGCCAGCTAATGGTCAATGTCCGTCAGTGAATGAGGAGCACTGGATGTGAAGCACCATGCAGAGACAGGCAATCTCAATGCAAAGCATCAGAATTGCAACCCAAACCATGACACTCGATGCGATCCAGGAAATATAAAAGCAATGAACTCAAGGCGTCAACAAGTTACTTTTTAGAGGTTCAGACTTCAAATTGTTCCAGGAAATGATATACTGTATATGCACACAGCTTTTGAAAATAGTTTGTTCCTGTATCTTTAATTGTATTTTTGCTACCCTGTGTGATACTGTGCTGCTGTGATAAGTGAATTTCCCCTAAGCGGGATGAATAAAGTTTTCTTTTCTATTCTATTCTGTTCTATGTTCTGGTTACTCCGACATCATCGGGACAGTTTCTTCTAGTAATAGTTATCTTCGATTCAAAAACGGGGCAATGAAACAGAATATGTTCTTTCATGATTTGGATTAACAGACCCTTTGATATCGCGTTTTATCACGATAGGAAAAGAAAAACGTGCATGTACTTAAATGGAGGAAGCTGTGGGTTATTGCATAAAATAGTGAAATGGTAGGTGAGTCATGGTTGGTGTGAAATGTGTTTAATATTGACTTTCTCACACTGTTCTTCTTCAAGCTATTATGAAAACAGATGTTGAGCAACCCTGACTGGTTCGGTGTGTTCGGTGTGTTCGGGGTGTGTGTGTGTGCGTGTGTGTGTGTGCGTGTGCGTGTGCGTGTGTGTGTGTGTGTGCGTGTACTGGGCGTTGAGGAAGCTGTGGCCACTTTCAGGGAGGGCAGCTGGGTGCATGGTATTAAGAAAGAGGGGAACAGAAGTAAGAAGTTAGCGACTAATCTAACTTTGGAGAGGACTGAGATCAACACAGCAGCACTACAGGTAAACCATTTTATTTTACAGTCACATACACAAAGTAAACACACCAATGTTCATTACCAAGGTTTGGGGTTTAAAGGTGTGAGTTTGTGTGTTTTTAAGTGATACATTTTATTCTCTGAAATGTTTTAGGGGAGTTTTATGTTTAATAATATATGGTTGTATTGTTTACCCAAACCAACTACTTTATTTCACATAATATATACTCATTATATGAAGCAGATTTAAAGAAACTTTTAAGAGGAGAAATAACACAATCTTCCTCCAACAGGTTGAACTCATAAGTAGAAAATTCCATACACTCACCTGTGAGAGCATTATTCATCTGGTGTGTTCCGCTTTTGTTGGCTATTGCTGACTGTTGTTAACAAAATTTAAGGCTATTTTATTGCTTCATAAAGGAGAGGCCTACTACTTGAGTCAGACCCTTACCATAGCTTAGCACTGTAGCTAAATGCTAAACAGTAGTTAAACATTCATCTGGGTATATATATACTATATAAATGTCCAAAATTGCCTTATCAAATGAAAACGTGCCGTTATTAGTTTTACCCACACATCTGGGCATCTGGCGTCGTTGCGAAATGGCACCGGTTGCAAAAACATGTAAGTGTATTTGAGAAATCTAGATGGGTGTTTCTTCTTCCTCTTTTCAAAATGTACACACACACACACACACACACACACACACACACACACACACACACACACACACACACACACACACACACACACACACACACACACACACACACACACACACACACACACACACACACACACACACACACACACACACACACACACACACACACACACACACACACACACACACACACCCCCTCACTTTCTCTCCATGTTTCTCTACACAGGGTTCCTGTACCAGACAAGATGAATAAAGGCTCTACTGTTTCTAATGGCGCTGTTAGCCCGGCGCGTGTCAGTGGCAGCCATGCTGCGTGTGGCCAGATGAGCGAGGAAGTGTCTAATGCGAATCATGCGAGCCACAGAACAGAGAACGGAGACTGCGAGGCCACACAAAGGCCGAGACCAGCCATAAGACACAGCAGCCAGGAGACCAGAGAGGGCCCTTCGTCACCGGTCTCCATCTCCAGTGTGACCCCCAGTGCTCCTCAGCGACGGTGGTCAGCGGACTTCAGTAAGTCAGGGACCCCGCCTGTCATCATTGTGAGGAAGAAGAAGAAGGAGCCACAGCCTCCTCAGCGGGGAGTGTCTCTTCTCGCACCTCACACAGCATCCGAAAGGTCATTCAAACGTTACTCCTGCCCCCCCGTCGGAATCTTTAGCTCACCGAGCCGGTCCTCATCGTCGTCCTCCTCCTCCTCCACCTCCTCCTCCTGCTCCTCTCCTCCTACCATGCAGACTTCTGTAATCACCGGCCGTGACCCTCTTGGCTGGAGGTTGCGCCCCAAGTCCCGCTCCACCTCGCCCTGGGCTCGAACCAACAGGCTGTCTCTGCAGATTCCACTCCCTGTCGTCTTTCCCGACCCCAAATCCGGTCCTGGCTCGACCTCTAAATCAGATAACACTTTCAATCAAGACCCTTGCCCTAAAACCAAACCCCCTGTCAGACCCAAACCATCCCGTCGGCACTCAGACTCCTCAGCCTTCCTCGGGTCTCTGGTGAGCCCTCTGCCCGCGATGACACTCCAGGAGCTCTGTGCCGTGAATCTCCGCCCAGCTACCGGGTCAGACGAATCCGATGACGTCTTCGGTGAGGCGAACGGAGAACAGGCGGAGGTCGCCGCACAGAGAAGCAAAAATCGACCACCACCCGTTCCAGAAAAAACCTCCATGGCCCGAGCGATTGCACAACTGATTGCTCACTCACCTCAACGCTGTACGTCTGTCACCACTAAATCTACAGAAGGCGACACTAGCACCAGAGTGATGAAGCCGAAACATTCACATCAGGCCGAGGACTACAGCGACCAGCGTGCTCCAAAATCGAGTAGGTCAAATACATCAACATAACATTTTCACACAAAGGCTCTGCCCTCCAGTGATACTGTCCTGGACCAAAACACAAACACGTCGTGTGAGGGAATGTGGTTTAGAGGCAAAGGTGAACATGCAGACGGGACTTATGGGTGATTTCAATTGAGGAAACCCATTAGGGTTGAACGCAAACAATGGAAAATAATTTGATTATATCAGTATATAGGGGAAATGTAATTTGTACAAACAAATGACAAGTATAAGACAAACCACCAGGGGTTCTAATAAACTGAATGTATCAATTTGTTCTCCAACGATAATTACAATGAAGAATAAAGATATTTGTCCTCCACTGATGGAGAGCGGACGTGAGGAAGAAAAAACAACCTTCGAGAGACAGATTTTTAAAAAAGAATGATTCCTATCCTCCTGTCGGTGGAACTACAGTAACTCATGGGGTCAAATCTCTTCATTTACCTTGCTATTCATATACCAATCCATTAAAATATGATACCAATATGATACTTGACGAAGCGGAAGCTGTGATATCCTCACCTATAGTCCCTAGGATGAGTCAAGCAACAAATACACTGGATCCTACATTTCCCATGATGCAACTTCATTGCATCTTTAGTTAAGACCCTCCCTGACATGCTGACATGCTGACATGCTTCAAACATCCTTGATTAAATGTCAGAAAATATGGCGACAGATAACATTTCTATTACTTTTTTATATATGTTTTAACAACCTGGTCGTAAAATAAAAAATAATTGCTTGGTCTTCCCCTTTACACAAATGGCTTGAACTAGTTTGTTGTACGTGAAGAAGATGCACAACACTGCAGATCTAATTGCAGGCGCCCGAGAGCCTTTCGCCCTGATTGGCTTTTGATCGATTCCCTACTGCGCGCTGCGCTGAGAGGAGGGGGAGGGGCTCTACAGTGTCAGTCAATGGTAACAGCGTTTTCTTGCGTTCCAGCGGGGCTGCGTCTGGATACCAGGACCTCTCCGCGCTTCCCCCGCCGAGAAATCTGAGAGAGGGTTTCTCAGATCCTTCGGCCTCCAACACTGGCAGGCTGTGTGGGGGATATCACAGATGCCGTGCATGTTCATCCCTGAGGATGGGACGCCAGGGACCACCACCCCCCCCACCAAGCAAAAGAGTGTTGTTGAGTGTTTTGGTGTTGTGTTGTTTCCACGCTGTAAATGTGTGCCGACTCCTCCCTGTTGTGCAAATGTGACTTAGCTCTTCCTGTCCATCACAAACAAGAAGTGCAGCTGTAAGTGGACGTGGGCTACAAAACCCCACAGGTGGAGTAATTCCCGCTGACTGCTGATGGAGCACGAAATCATGAAACACGAAATTTCCCTTTAAGTTACTGGCACATATTTTGCCCGCAGCGTGTATGAAATGTGCCTCGTTTGTCTTGACGACAGCCCGTTACTTACTGTAGAAGACATGGTATTTTTTGTAGAAAAATATAAATAGGAGCTATCATTCAAGAAATGTGAACCTATTAAGTAAATTTATAGTTGATAAGTTATCAACCGGAAATAAACTAGTGATCACTCTTTTTTGGGGGGTTCATTATTAAATAAATACAAAATTATTGGAGCCATGTAAGTGTTGGAATATGTTTCTTACTACAAAATTCTGGCTCTTTTGTTTTTGTTTTTTTGTGTTGTCTCAGCCTCCAGACAACGTCCAGTTCAGGCCTTTGTGATATACACACCTCACACATGCTTGGGTACATTCGGTGTGTTTGCCCGACGCGTGCACGCTCTCACGACGTGCCGCAGCAACATCTAACTTGCTCGTGGCTGCAGTGCGACTTGAATAGCGCATAGGTGCAAGGGGCTGAGAATCTTTTTACATCTCC